>NC_088420.1:57207520-58407520 GCF_034236695.1 Oncorhynchus nerka | reverse complement strand
TGGCTCTGTAGTGCCGTATGTGTGTAACACACACACATGCACATTGGAGAGGGCTTTACTGGATATAGATCAGTGTGTGTGTTACATCCCCATAAATTATAGTCCTTAGCCACATACAGTCTGTCTGTATGGGGTGTCCTGCTCTATACTTAGTAGTAGACCCACCCTGTGAAACCCAGGCCTTTTCATTATCCCATAACCACTGCGACTGACGTATGCATGCATGTAGGTTATGAGTGTGTGTATAAAGTATAAATGTATGTGTTTTTGCCTGTCTGAAGTGGGATTGTGTCACGTTCTGACCTTAGTTCTTTTGTTATGTCTTTGTTTTAGGTTGGTCAGGGTGTGAGTTGGGGTGGGTTGTCTGTGTTCGTTTTTCTATATTGTGTTTTGCGTTTGGCCTGGTATGGTTCTCAATCAGAGGCAGGTGTCGTTAGTTCTCTCTGATTGCGAATCATACTTAGGTAGCCTTTTCCCACCTGTGTTTTGTGGGTGATTGTTTTCTGTCTTTGTGTATGTCACCAGACAGGGCTGTTTCGTATTTCGCACCCACTGCCATGGCGTGAGTTACACAGTGTCCCCGGTGCGCAGGCATAGCCCGGTGCGTTACATCGCAGCTCCTCGTACCAGCCGGACTAGAGTGGGCATCGAGCCAGGTGCCATGAAGCCGGCTCAGCGGCTCAGGGCCGGGGTACATGGCACCAGCCCTACGCATGGTGTCCCCGGTTCGCCAGCACAGCCCAGTGCGGTCTCTTCCACCTCGCCGCACTGGCCTGGCTACTGGGAGTATCCAGCTTGGTAGGGTTGTGCAGGCTCGGTGCTCGAGACCTCCAGTGCGACTCCAAAGTCCGGTCTATCCGGTGCCTCCTCCACGCACCAGGCCTCCGGTGGCTGGTCTCCGGTGGCAGGTGCTCCCGCCTGTCCTGAGCTGCCAGAGTCTCCCGCCTGTCCTGAGCTGCCAGAGTCTCCCGCCTGTCCTGAGCTGCCAGAGTCTCCCGCCTGTCCTGAGCTGCCAGAGTCTCCCGCCTGTCCTGATCTGCCAGAGTCTCCCGCCTGTCCTGAGCTGCCAGAGTCTCCCGCCTGTCCTGAGCTGCCAGAGTCTCCCGCCTGTCCTGAGCTGCCAGAGTCTCCCGCCTGTCCTGAGCTGCCAGAGTCGCCCGCCTGTCCTGAGCTGCCAGAGTCGCCCGCCTGTCCTGAGCTGCCAGAGTCGCCCGCCTGTCCTGAGCTGCCAAAGTCGCCCGCCTGTCCTGAGCTGCCAGAGTCGCCCGCCTGTCCTGAGCTGCCAGAGTCGCCCGTCTGTCCTGAGCTGCCAGAGTCGCCCGTCTGTCCTGAGCTGCCAGAGTCGCCCGTCTGTCCTGAGCTGCCAGAGTCGCCCGTCTGTCCTGAGCTGCCAGAGTCGCCCGTCTGTCCTGAGCTGCCAGAGTCGCCCGTCTGTCCTGAGCTGCCAGAGTCGCCCGTCTGTCCTGAGCTGCCAGAGTCGCCCGCCAGTCAGGAGCTGCCAGAGCCGCCCGCCAATCAGGAGCTGCCAGAGCCGTCCGTTACTTCGGTGCTGCCGGAATCGCCCGTCACTCCGGCGCTGCCGGAATCGCCCTTCACTCCGGAGCTGCCGGAGTCTCCCTCCTGTCCGGTGCTGCCGGAATCTCCCGTCCATTCGGGACCCGTTGGTAGGGTCCCCAGTCCGAGGTCGGCGGCGAGGGTCGCCGCTCGAAAGGCGCCACGGAGGCGGGTTAAGAGGCGGAGAAAGACTATGGTGGAGTGGGGCCACGTCCCGCGCCAGAGCCGCCACCGCTGACAGACACCCACCCAGACCCTCCCCTATAGGTTCAGGTTGCGGCCGTAGTCCGCATCTTTTGAGGGGGTGGTACTGTCACGTTCTGACCTTAGTTCTTTTGTTATGTATTTGTTTTAGGTTGGTCAGGGCGTGAGTTGGGGTGGGTTGTCTATGTTCGTTTTTCTATGTTGTGTTTTGCTTTTGGCCTGGTATGGTTCTCAATCAGAGGCAGGTGTCGTTAGTTGTCTCTGATTGAGAATCATACTTAGGTAGCGTTTTCCCACCTGTGTTTCGTGGGTGATTGTTTTCTGTCTTTGTGTATGTCACCTGACAGGACTGTTTCGTTTCGTGTCATTCTCTTTGTTATTTTTGTTTTAGTGTTCTGTGTTTAATAAATTCATCATAAACACGTACCACGCTGCGCATTGGTGCTCCGATCCTTGCTACTCCTCCTCAGAAGAGGAGGAAGACAAACGTTACTGATAGCCTATATATGTCTGTCTGTACACACAGTGATGTACTGTACTACGCTGACTTGGTTTACTTTCACTATAGCTATACTGTAGAATAGATATATGATTATACAGGCATTGTTTATCCTTCATGGACATGTAGGGTCAATTGCAACGAAAATGCAGAACTTAACGTGCCCCTGCAGGTTAACGCTGTATTTCTTAAAACGATACTAACGGGAGATAACATGTTAAAACAAACAAAAAATTCTTACAGATCAGTTGGTCTCTCATGTTACCTTGCCATGTGATTATGATACTAGACAGCTGTGTCTACGTTCTGGACTTATGAGTGAAAAAATACTTATTAGAGTATAAGAATATAGAAAATAGTGGGCTGTTTCACCTTCAATGGAAAAAAGAATATGTGTGCTATTTGTAATAACTTTATTACACTACATTTTCACTTGATAAAAAAACATCATTATATAAGTATCATGATTGACTTCATTTAATACACATTTCAAATATGGACAGTCCAGGGATATTTCCCCCAATCTTGATAAGAAATTACCATACTTTTTAAAGACAACTTTCTTTTAAAATAAATTATAAAATAACAATAGGCTACACAAACAGTAGTTTACCATTCATATAAGGTGACTGGTATTGCCACAGTATAGATTTAACAAAGGCAGGTTCTGAAATTAATATATTCTGCACCTTGAGCCAATACTTTGAAGTGACTTATTGTGTTTTATCTTTAGAGCATTTTGGCTGGCTTGATGTGACTATATTGTGATTGTATTATTCATGGAACAGGGTTGAGTAAAGGTTATCATGCAGTATATAGGACTCTCTGGTTCTTCTGGCTGTGGCCCCAGTGATTTGGAGCCGTGTCCCAGAGCTATGAGCCACGCTTAATTTCAGACAGAGATTGGGCCTCTGGAGCTTCTCTGGACCTCCTCCAAGAGAGAGAAAGAGATAAAAGATGAGGTTAGGATCAAGAGAAAAATGAACGAAGCAAAGTACAGAGAGATCCTTGATGAAACCCTACTCCAGAACGCTCAGGACCTCAGACTGGGGCAAAGGTTCACCTTCCAACAGGACAACGACCCAAAACACACAGCCAAGACAATGCAGGAGTGTCTTCGGGAAAAGTCTCTGAATGTCCTTGAGTGACTTGAACCCGATCTAACATCTCTGGAGGGACCTGAAAATAGCTGTGCAGCGACGCTGACAAACCTTGAGAGGATCTGCGGAGAAGAATGGGAGAAGCTCCCCAAGTACAGGTGTGCCAAGCCTGTAGCATCATACCCAAGAAGACTCGAGGCTGTAATCGCTGCCAAAGGTGCTTCAACAAAGTACTAAGTAAAGGTTCTGAATACTTATGTGAATGTGACATTTCCGTTTATTTTATTTTACATGAATTAGCACCAAAAAAAACTGTTTTTGCTTTGTCATTATGGGGTATTGTGTGTAAACTGATGAGGGGAAAAAATATTTAATTAATTTTAAAATAAGGCTGTAATGTAACAAAATGTGGAAAACAACAAGGGTTCTCAATACTTTGTGAATGCTCTGTATCTCCTCCTTTGCTCTGGTGGGCCATTTAAACTCTTGTAGTACAGAGAATTGCTAGAATGTTTAGAATGCCTCATTTGAGCCCTGGTCTGTGGCAGACCGCATTGCTTTGCTTGACTATGGTACTACTGAATGCACAGGTTAGATGGTACTTCATCTGCCATATGTGCATACCTTTTTAGTTGAGCATACCTTTTAGTCCAGGAGTAGGCCTGCTTTTAGCTAGTAGGTAAAATGGATTCTGGTTTAGTGTGGGCTGAGAGTTGACCTTTTCCACTATGTCTTCCCTACAGAGGAATCCTCTACTACCCTGAAGGTAGTGTCCTACATTTTCATCAGTGTGGGGTCTCTTTCCATGGCCATGGGCTTCCTGGGCTGTATAGGAGCCATCTATGAGATACGCTGCCTGCTGGGCCTGGTGAGTAAACACACACACCGAGTAATATGAAGTGGAAATATGATGTGAACCCTTTGGAATTACCTGGATTTCTGTATAAATTGGTCATCAAATTTGATCTTCATCTAAGTCACAACAATAGACAAACAGTCTGCTTAAACTAATAACACACAAACAATTATACTTTTTCATGTCTTTATTGAACACAGTGTAAACATTCACAGGGTGGGAAAAGTATGTGAACCATTGGATTTAATAACTGGTTGACCCTACTTTGGCAGCTATAACCTCAACCAAACGTTTTCTGTAGTTGCGGATCAGACCTGCTCAACAGTCAGGAGGAATTTTGGACCATTCCTCTTTACAAAACTGTCTCAAAACTGCAATATTCTTGGGATGTCTGGTGTGAACCGTTCTCTTGAGGTCATGCCACAGCATCTCAATCGGGTTGAGGCCAGGACTGTTGCATCACCCAACTTCTGTCGAGCTTCAATTGGCGGACTGATAGCCTTACATTCTCCTGCAAATATCAACTTTTATGACCAATTTATGCAGAAATCCAGATAATTCCAAAGGATTCACATACTTTTTCTTTCCACTGTACACACAACACCACTACTAATGCTAAACCTAAAGTTTCACATTTCAAATTACTCATTGACTCTTGGGTCTTCAATTCTTATTTGGCGGCCCTGATTGTGTTTATAAACTAGATGTCGACCAATTATGATTTTTCAACGCCGATACCGATTAATCGGCCGGTTGATAGATAGATATATATATATATATTTGTAATACTGACAATTATAACAATAATGAATGAGCACTTTTATTTTAAGTTAATTTAATACATAAATAAAAATCTATTCAGTCTCAAATAAATAATGAAACATGTTCAATTTGGTAAAAATAATGCAAAAACACATTGTTGAAGAAGAAAGTAAAAGTGCAATATGTGCCATGTATAAAAGCGAACTTTTAAGTTCCTTGCTCAGAACATGAGAACAAAGCTGGTGGTTCCTTTTAACATGAGTCTTCAATGTTCCCAGTTAAGAAGTTTTAGGTTGTAGTTATTATAGGAATTATAGGACTATTTCTCTCTATACCATTTGTATTTTAAATACCTTTGACTATTGGATGTTCTTATAGGCACTATAGTATTGCCAGCCTAATCTCAGGAGTTGATAGGCTTGAAGTCATAAACAGCGCTGTGCTTCAAGCATTGCGAAGAGCTGCTGGCAAACGCAGGAAAGTGCTGTATGAATGAATGTTTACGAGCCTGCTGCTGCCTACCACCGCTCAGTCAGACTGCTCTATCAAATATCAAATCATAGACTTAATTATAATGTAAAAAACACACAGAAATACGAGCCACTTATTGTCAAATCCGGAAACTATCATTTAAAAAAGAAAACGTTTATTCGTTCAGTGAAATACGGAACCGTTCCGTATTTTATCGAACTGGTGGCATCCATAAGTCTAAATATTGCTGTTACATTGCACAACCTTCAATGTTATGTCATAATTATGTAAAATTTTAAGAAAGGCATTGATGTTTATGGTTAGGTACATTGGTGCAACGACTATGCTTTTTTCGCGAATGCGCTTTGTTAAATCATCACCCGTTTGGCGAAGTAGGCTGTGATTCGACGATAAATGAACAGGCACCACATTGATTATATGCAACGCAGGACAAGCTAGTTAAACTAGTAATATATTCAACCATGTGTAGTTAACTAGTGATTATGTTAAGATTGATTGTTTTTTATAAGATATGTTTAATGCTAGCTACCAAATTACCTTGGCTCCTTGCTGCACTCACGTAACCTGTGGTCAGCCTGCCACGCAGTCTCCTCATGGACTGCCATGTAATCGGCCATAATCGGCATTCAAAACCGATTGCGATGAAAACTTGAAATCGGCCCTAAATAATCGGCCGTGCCGATTAATCGCTTGACCTCTAGTATAGGTGCAAAGAGTCCTGTTTGGTCTATGGAGGATTGTTAGTTAAATACCATCCTAGGTCAGCAGTATGTGTGGATTTACTGTGATGAGAGGGTTAAAGGAGGGTGAGGAGGAGTTACAGGGAGATAAACCTGGGAACTTCAGGGGTGTAGTGAGGGCAGCCATGCTCTGCTTCTACGAAAACATTTCAAAATACATACATTATTTCAGTGTCCATTCAACTTCTGAGATTCCATTTCAGATTGACTAAACTGACTAACATTTCAAGTCAATAACATTGATTAACATTCTCTGTAAAACTTGGTTTGGCCTGTGTCATACAAACTAGACCATTGTTGTTTTGAACTGTTATAATGAACCTGTCAAACTCACTTTCCCATGATGCTCTCTGTCTGTCTCTCCCCAGTACTTCACCTGCCTCCTGCTCATCCTCATTGCCCAGGTAACCGCTGGGGTGCTCATCTACTTTCAGAGAGACAGGGTGAGTTATACCTTCCTCCCTATGTCCTTCCCTGTTCTTTCTACCCCACCCTCTCTCCATCTTCATCTCCCTCTGCTTCACTCTTCTACCATCTCTCTCTTCATCCCTCTCCCACCCCCCTTCATCCTTCTCCCTCTTTGCCTTCCTTGTCCCCCTTTAACAATCCCTGCCCCTCTCCCACCCCATCTCCCGAGTCCCGCTCTCCCCCCTTCACCTTCCCTCTCTTGGCCTCGCAGCTGGGACATATCTTGCATTTCCACTCCCCCCTACACAGCTGTACCTTCCCTGACTCCTGGGAAGGCCTTCTCAGAATCCCCCCTCTGACCCCTGACTGTGATGGAATGTACAGTTGGTGGTAACAGGAACAGGGTGTGCCAGGAGTGAAGCATTGTTCTGTGATGAGTCAGCGGTTGAGTTCCGATTCTCGACCCTTCTCCAGAAGTGTACTTCCACTTATGGATTTAAAAGGATTTAAAAAATATGGTGGAAACTTCCTCCAGCCATGCTTGCTCCAATGCAGTGTTTTTAGGGGGGATTGAACGGGTAGACACTACTGGGTGAAGAGTAGAGAATCGGATCGCAACCCATCAGTGGAAAGTGAAAGACTGAGAGCAGGTTGAGGGAGAGATCTGCAGAGGAAATGTGTATTGCTGTACTGTGGTGTTGTATGTTTTCATTGTGAGCAGTTCATACAGGTAGTTCCGCTTCTACTCGGGGGGGGGGGCAGGCTGGGGATTGATGTGGGGGTGAGGGGTGAGAAAGGTTGTGGAGGGGGGACGATGTGGAAGGCATTTGCTTGTGAAATGTGTTTCCAGCTCTGTCGTGACGGTTGCCAACTCTGAGCGGCTGGTGAAATGACAGCACGGGGATGGAGACGTGTCATCACGGTGTATAATGGCACGTCACCCCCTATAGGTAGGAGAGGGGCACAAGCAGCACCACAAGGGTTGGTCAACTGTAAATCTACTTTAACTCTAACATTAAAACAGCATAGATACAAACTTGAGTGTCAGCTATTTGAGTTTTTACCAGAGTCAAACTGCTCAAGCTTTTATTTAATTGTTTAACACAAAATCGAGGTAGAATAATGATATTCAAGATTTCATAACTTGTTTGGACCTGTGATTCTTGTTTTATAGAAGAAAGAAGAGTAGGCTAATGGGTGAAATTGGATGTGTGTGTGTGTGTGTGTGTGTGTGTGTGTGTGTGTGTGTGTGTGTGTGTGTTGTGTGCGTGAACAAACGGGAGTGTTTTGTTTGAGCCGATCTGACCGGTTTGAGTTCTGTTAGCTCAGCCGTTCCCATGATCCACTTGAATCTCATGACTCACGATATAGGTGGGGGTTGCTATGGTTGTATGTGTGTGTGAATGCTTGCTCTCTGTGTTTAGGGTTTACCACAGGCCAGGGCAGGGTGGCACACTTTCCCAGAACAGGGTTGGGCTCCCTCACCACTCCTCCCCTATTAAGGCATGTAGGCTAGGCACAACTCCCCTGCCTCCCTACCATGTGGCCCTGTAATATACACTCAGTGTACAAAACATTAGGAACACCTTCCTAATATTGAGTTGCACCCCCTTTTGCCCTCAGAACAGCCTAAATTAGTCGGGGCATGGACTCTACAAGGTGTCGAAAGCGTTCCACAGGGATGCTGGCCCATGTTGACTCCAATGCTTCCCACAGTTGTGTCAAGTTGGCTGGATGTCCTTTGGATGGTGGACCATTCTGGATACACGCAGGAAACTGTTGAGCGTGAAAAACCCAGCCTGGTACTGAATACCATTCCTCGTTCAAAGGCACTTCAATCTTTTGTCTTGTCAATTCACTCTCAATGGCACACAAACACAATCCATGTCTAAAATGTCTCAAGGCTCAAAAATACTTCTTTAACCTGTCCCTTCCCTGTCATCTACACTGATTGAAGTGGAGTAAACAAGTGACATCAATAAGGGATCATAGCTTTCACCTGGATTCACCTGGTCAGTCTATTCCATGAAAAGAGCAGGTGTTCCTAATGTTTTGTGCACTTAGTGTATAGCTTGTTGTCATTATTTGTGTATAGAAAGGCAATTGAAACATGACATTGTGCTGTTGATGTGTGCATTATTACCCATGCTCTGTGCTATATTCAGGTTTCATAATATTAGTGCATCATGCCTAGATAATATTAGTACCTTTTTTAGTACCTTTTCTTGTCCTAACTTTGAAAGTTAAATTAGCTCATGCATGTATTATTTCCTTTGTCTCCCTATGCAGCTGAAGCATGAGATGTCCAACATCATCAAGGGGATGTTGGTCAACTACACTGGTCAGAACAGGACCACAGAACACACCTGGGACTATGTACAGAGGACGGTGAGTAGCCTTAGTTTCCACTTTGTCAACGTTGATATTTACACTGAACAAAAATAGAAACGCAACATGTAAAGTGCTGGTCCCATGTTTCACGAGCTGAATAAAAGATCCCAGAAATGTTCCATCCGCTAGTGGAACCGCTCGCCAACAGCCAATGAAATTGCAGGGCGCCAAATTCAATCAACAGAAATCTCATAAATCATACAGGTATTAGGCACCATTTTAAAGATACAATTCTTGTTAATCCAGCCACAGTCTCTGATTTCAAAAAGGCTTCACAGTGAAAGCTCCACAAACGATTATGTTAGGTCACCACCAAGTCACAGAAAATCAAAGCCACTTTTCCAGCCAACCAGGTTCCCTCGGACAGTTCATCAATGAGCTTGATGCCTTGATAAGCTCCTTTCCTGAGGACGGCTCACCTCTCACAGTTCTGGGCGACTTTAACCTCCCCACGTCTACCTTTGACTCATTCCTCTCTGCCTCCTTCTTTCCACTCCTCTCCTCTTTTGACCTCACCCTCTCACCTTCCCCCTCTACTCACAAGGCAGGCAATACGCTCGACCTCATCTTTACTAGATGCTGTTCTTCCACTAACCTCACTGCAACTCCCCTCCAAGTCTCCGACCACTACCTTGTATCCTTTTCCCTCTTGCTCTCATCCAACACTTCCCACACTGCCCCTACTCGGATGGTATCGCGCCGTCCCAATCTTCGCTCTCTCTCCCCCGCTACTCTCTCCTCTTCCATCCTATCATCTCTTCCCTCTGCTCAAACCTTCTCAAACCTTCTCCTCTCCTCCCTTTCTGCATCCCTTGATTCTCTATGTCCCCTATCCTCCAGGCCGGCTCGGTCCTCCCCTCCTGCTCCGTGGCTCGACGACTCATTGCGAGCTCACAGAACAGGGCTCCGGGCAGCCGAGCGGAAATGGAGGAAAACTCGCCTCCCTGCGGACCTGGCATCCTTTCACTCCCTCCTCTCTACATTTTCCTCTTCTGTCTCTGCTGCTAAAGCCACTTTCTACCACTCTAAAGTCCAAGCATCTGCCTCTAACCCTAGGAAGCTCTTTGCCACCTTCTCCTCCCTCCTGAATCCTCCTCCCCCCCCTCCTCCCTCTCTGCAGATGACTTCGTCAACCATTTTGAAAAGAAGGTCGACGACATCCGATCCTCGTTTGCTAAGTCAAACGACACCGCTGGTTCTGCTCACACTGCCCTACCCTGTGCTCTGACCTCTTTCTCCCCTCTCTCTCCAGATGAAATCTCGCGTCTTGTGACGGCCCTCCTCTCTTCTCCAGACCATTTCCGGAGACCTTCTCCCTTACCTCACCTCGCTCATCAACTCATCCCTGACCGCTGGCTACGTCCCTTCTGTCTTCAAGAGAGCGAGAGTTGCACCCCTTCTGAAAAAACCTACACTCGATCCCTCCGATGTCAACAACTACAGACCAGTATCCCTTCTTTCTTTTCTCTCCAAAACTCTTGAACGTGCCGTCCTTGGCCAGCTCTCCCGCTATCTCTCTCAGAATGACCTTCTTGATCCAAATCAGTCAGGTTCAAGACTAGTCATTCAACTGAGACTGCTCTTCTCTGTATCACGGAGGCCCTCCGCACTGCTAAAGCTAACTCTCTCTCCTCTGCTCTCATCCTTCTAGACCTATCGGCCGCCTTCGATACTGTGAACCATCAGATCCTCCTCTCCACCCTCTCCGAGTTGGGCATCTCCGGCGCGGCCCACGCTTGGATTGCGTCCTACCTGACAGGTCGCTCCTACCAGGTGGCGTGGCGAGAATCTGTCTCCTCACCACGCGCTCTCACCACTGGCGTCCCCCAGGGCTCTGTTCTAGGCCCTCTCCTATTCTCGCTATACACCAAGTCACTTGGCTCTGTCATAACCTCACATGGTCTCTCCTATCATTGCTATGCAGACGACACACAATTAATCTTCTCCTTTCCCCCTTCTGATGACCAGGTGGCGAATCGCATCTCTGCATGTCTGGCAGACATATCAGTGTGGATGACGGATCACCACCTCAAGCTGAACCTCGGCAAGACGGAGCTGCTCTTCCTCCCGGGGAAGGACTGCCCGTTCCATGATCTCGCCATCACGGTTGACAACTCCATTGTGTCCTCCTCCCAGAGCGCTAAGAACCTTGGCGTGATCCTGGACAACACCCTGTCGTTCTCAACTAACATCAAGGCGGTGGCCCGTTCTTGTAGGTTCATGCTCTACAACATCCGCAGAGTATGACCCTGCCTCACACAGGAAGCAGCGCAGGTCCTAATCCAGGCACTTGTCAACTCCCGTCTGGATTACTGCAACTCGCTGTTGGCTGGGCTCCCTGCCTGTGCCATTAAACCCCTACAATTCATCCAGAACGCCGCAGCCCGTCTGGTGTTCAACCTTCCCAAGTTCTCTCACGTCACCCCGCTCCTCCGCTCTCTCCACTGGCTTCCAGTTGAAGCTCGCATCCGCTACAAGACCATGGTGCTTGCCTACGGAGCTGTGAGGGGAACGGCACCTCAGTACCTCCAGGCTCTGATCAGGCCCTACACCCAAACAAGGGCACTGCGTTCATCCACCTCTGGCCTGCTCGCCTCCCTACCACTGAGGAAGTACAGTTCCCGCGCAGCCCAGTCAAAACTGTTCGCTGCTCTGGCCCCCCAATGGTGGAACAAACTCCCTCACGACGCCAGGACAGCGGAGTCAATCACCACCTTCCGGAGACACCTGAAACCCCACCTCTTTCAGGAATACCTAGGATAGGATAAAGTAATCCTTCTCACCCCCCCCTTAAAAGATTTAGATGCACTATTGTAAAGTGGCTGTTCCACTGGATGTCTTAAGGTGAACGCACCAATTTGTAAGTCGCTCTGGATAAGAGCGTCTGCTAAATGACTTAAATGTAAATGTAAATGTCACAAAAAGCAGAAATATAGATAAAATGAATCACTAACCTTTAACTTGTTGTAACTCCCATCTGACACTAATTAGCATAACGCAACAGACATAAATATTACTAGAAAATATTCCTATTCATGAAAATCACAAGTGAAATATATTGAAACACAGCTTAGCCTTTAGTTAATCACCCTGTCATCTCAGATTTTCAAAATATGCTTTACAGCCAAAGCAAGACAAGCATTTGTGTAAGTTTATCGATAGCCTAGCATAGTATTATGTCCAGCTAGCAGCAGGTAACTTGGTCACGAAAATCAGAAAAGCAATCAAATTAAATAGTTTTCCTTTGATGAGCTTCGGATGTTTTCACTCACGAGACTCCCAGTTAGATAGCAAATGTTCCTTTTTTCCAAAAATATTATTTTTGTAGGCGAAATAGCTCCGTTTGTTCTTCATGTTTGGCTGAGAAATCGACTGTAAATTCACGACAACGCCGGAAACTATTCCAAATTAGCTCCATAATATCGACAAAAACATGGCAAACGTTGTTTATAATCAACCCTCAAGGTGTTTTTCAAATATCTATTCGATAATATATCCACCGGGACAATTGGTTTTTCAGTAGGAGCGAGAGGAAAAATGGCTACCTCTGTATTTTACGCAAGAATCACTCTGAGAGCCATCAGGTGACCACTTTGTAACGGTTTTGACTTGAGGTTATTATTTATAGGGGTGCCAGGTAGGTTGTGCCTACCAGAGAAAACATTGGTTTCTCCTTTTAGTTTGGGTGGGATTGAGTCCCATCTGGTCCGTCAAGTCTACACCAATACAAAGGACTTATGTAAAAGTCAGGATGGAAATAAAGATATGCGCATATCTTCACCTGTGTCCTCTTTCACCACTCGGTAGTTCAAAGCGCCCATCTGCTCCACAATCCTATATGGTCCTTGCCATTTAGGAGCGAGCTTGGCCGAGAAGAATTGTTCAGCTTTCGAGTAAGGATGAGAGCGAAGCCACACCCGATCACGAAGCTGGAACTGCATGTCTCGTCTGTTCTTATCATAATTTCTCTTCTGCTTGAGTCGAGCCTGGATCATGTTCTTTGAGACAAGAGCTCTCAAGTCATGGAGATGGACTACCTGGTCATAGCAAGCAGCGTCTGGAGTAAGCTGCTGGGGCTGTAGCACCATATCCAAGGGTCCTCGGAGAGGACGACTTAGGTTCAGCTCTGCAGGTGTGACTCCAGTGGACTCTTGCACAGCAGAATTCAGGGCAAATCGAAACTTGTGAAGGTGCTTGTCCCAGTGTTTGTGCTGGGTCCCTACATAGGAAGCAATCATTGTCTTCAAGGTTCGATTTACTCTCTCAGTGAGATTGGTCTGTGGGTGATAGGCAGTGGTCAACTTCTGTCACAGGTTCCATCTTTGGCAGGTCTCCTCAAAGAGATCAGAGACAAATTGAGAACCTCGATCAGACAGGATGTAATCAGGCACTCCCCAGCGAGTCAGGATCTCTTTCGTAAGGATGTTAGAGACGGTCCTTGCTGTGGCCTGACGCAGGGAAAAGAGCTCCACCCACTTTGAATAATAATCAACAAAAACAAGCATGTACACATTCTGATTGGAGCTTCTAGGAAATGGACCCATCAAATCCACTCCTAACATTTCCCAAGGTCGGGTTACCACCGTTTGCTGCAACTTGCCAGCAGGCTTTCTACCTTCTGGTTTGTACATTTGACAAACCTGACAGTTTCGGATGTGTGACTTCACATCCATGCTCAGATGTGGCTTAGTACAGTAACGCTTGCAACCGCTTGTAGGTTTTGAACCTGCCCAAATGACCAGCTAATGGGTCTTCATGGAAATGTTGAAGCAATTGTAGGCGTAGAGTTTCCGGTATGTACATTTGGTAGAGTGTTCTGTGAGGTAGTTGTACAACTCGGTAGACTTTATCTTCAATGATGGTCAGCTTTGTGGTAGGATTGACCATCTTTTCTCCATCTTCCAGGATAGTCTGGTACAAAGCCTGTACTTCTGGATCATCCTGTTGGGCTTTCCATATGGCCTCATCAGAGATGGGAAAGTCAGTTTTGGGCGAGTCTCGACTGCTTGACAGGACAGTAGCACATGTAAGATGAGTGCCACCGTTATCACAAGCAGGAGCTCTGGACAAGGCATCTGGAACAGTGTTGTATTTTCCTTTCCTGTATTCCACTGCAAAGGTGAACTCTTGCAACCGTAGAGCCCATCTTATGAGCCTGGTGCTTGGTTTGTTGGTCTTGAACACCCACACAAGGGAGGAATGGTCAGTGACCACAGTGAAGTGTCTACCCTCCAAGTAGTACATGCACTTTTCCAAAGCCCAGACAACTGCAAGGCACTCTTGCTCGGTTGTGGAGTAGTTCCGTTCTGCTCCATTCAATGTCCGACTGGCGAACGCTAGCACTTCTTCAGTGCCAAGTCCAGTCTGTTGGACTAGGACAGCACCAAGTCCAACATCACTTGCATCAGTATAAACAACAAAAGGGTAATCAAAGTTGGGATGACCTAAAATGGGAGGTGTGATGAGATGTCGTTTCAGGGTTTCAAAGGAGGTCTGGCACTCTGCCGTCCATTGGAATTTCGCTTCAACGCGTTGAGGGGTTCTGCCACCTGGGAGAAGTTCGACACAAACCGATGGTACCATCCAGCCATACCAAGGAACCGTTGAAGGGCCTTGAGTGTGGTTGGCACAGGGAAGTCTTGTACAGCCTTTCTCTTTTCAGGATCCACATGAATGCCGTCGAAAGACACAATATGGCCAAGGAACTTCAGGGAGGTTTGGCAGAAGTTGCTCTTCTTCATATTCAAGGTCAGACCAGCTTCTCGTAGCTTGTCCAACACTGCTTGAAGATCTTGAAAGTGTCTTTCTCTGTTCTGGGAGTAGATAATTATATCGTCCAGGTAGACGAAACAGATCTTCCCTTTGAGCTCACCTAACGCAATCTCCATGAGTCTTTGGAAAGTGGCAGGGGCATTCTTTAATCCAAAGAGCATCACCTTAAAGGAAAACAAGCCCTCAGTACAGACAAAAGCAGTCTTGTCCTTGCTTTCCTGGTCCATCTCAACCTGCCAATAACCACTATTGAGGTCAAGGGTAGTGAACACAACAGCGCCAGACAATGACTCCAGGATCTCATGGATGGTGGGAAGAGGATAGGCATCAGTCTGGGAAACATTGTTGGTCTTCCTATAGTCCACACAAAATCTAAGACCACCAGTCTTTTTTGGGATGAGGACAACAGGAGCAGCCCAGGGAGAGGAGGAACGTTCTATTATATCTTGTGTTAACATATCATTAATGAGTCCCTTTTGGATGATTAGCTTCGCTGGGGACAAACGATATGGCTTTTGCTTGATCGGCATTTCCTGTGTAAGGAATATTTTGTGCTTCAGGAGCCCGGTGCGTCCTAGCTTTGAAGTTTTTTTATTTTATTTTTTTATTTCACCTTTATTTAACCAGGTAGGCTAGTTGAGAACAAGTTCTCATTTGCAACTGCGACCTGGCCAAGATAAAGCATAGCAGTGTGAACAGACAACACAGAGTTACACATGGAGTAAACAATTAACAAGTCAATAACACAGTAGAAAAAAAATGGGTAGTCTATATACAATGTGTGCAAAAGGCATGAGGAGGTAGGCGAATAATACAATTTTGCAGATTAACACTGGGGTGATAAATGATCAGATGGTCATGTACAGGTAGAGATATTGGTGTGCAAAAGAGCAGAAAAGTAAATAAATAAATAAAAAAAAACAGTATAAAAACAGTATGGGAATGAGGTAGGTGAAAATGGGTGGGCTATTTACCAATAGACTATGTACAGCTGCAGCGATCGGTTAGCTGCTCTGATAGCTGATGTTTGAAGTTGGTGAGGGAGATAAAAGTCTCCAACTTCAGCGATTTTTGCAGTTCGTTCCAGTCACAGGCAGCAGAGTACTGGAACGAAAGGCGGCCAAATGAGGTGTTGGCTTTAGGGATGATCAGTGAGATACACCTGCTGGAGCGTGTGCTACGGATGGGTGTTGCCATCGTGACCAGTGAACTGAGATAAGGCGGAGCTTTACCTAGCATGGACTTGTAGATGACCTGGAGCCAGTGGGTCTGGCGACAAATATGTAGCGAGGGCCAGCCGACTAGAGCATACAAGTCGCAGTGGTGGGTGGTATAAGGTGCTTTGGTGACAAAACGGATGGCACTATGATAGACTGCATCCAGTTTGCTGAGTAGAGTGTTGGAAGCCATTTTGTAGATGACATCGCCGAAATCGAGGATCGGTAGGATAGTCAGTTTTACTAGGGTAAGCTTGGCGGCGTGAGTGAAGGAGGCTTTGTTGCGGAATAGAAAGCCGACTCTTGATTTGATTTTCGATTGGAGATGTTTGATGTGAGTCTGGAAGGAGAGTTTGCAGTCTAGCCAGACACCTAGGTACTTATAGATGTCCACATATTCAAGGTCGGAACCATCCAGGGTGGTGATGCTAGTCGGGCATGCGGGTGCAGGCAGCGATCGGTTGAAAAGCATGCATTTGGTTTTACTCGCGTTTAAGAGCAGTTGGAGGCCACGGAAGGAGTGCTGTATGGCATTGAAGCTCGTTTGGAGGTTAGATAGCACAGTGTCCAATGACGGGCCGAAAGTATATAGAATGGTGTCGTCTGCGTAGAGGTGGATCAGGGAATCACCCGCAGCAAGAGCAACATCATTGATATATACAGAGAAAAGAGTCGGCCCGAGAATTGAACCCTGTGGCACCCCCATAGAGACTGCCAGAGGACCGGACAGCATGCCCTCCGATTTGACACACTGAACTCTGTCTGCAAAGTAATTGGTGAACCAGGCAAGGCAGTCATCCGAGAAACCGAGGCTATTGAGTCTGCCGATCAGAATATGGTGATTGACAGAGTCGAAAGCCTTGGCGAGGTCGATGAAGACGGCTGCACAGTACTGTCTTTTATCGATGGCGGTTATGATATCGTTTAGTACCTTGAGCGTCGCTGAGGTGCACCCGTGACCGGCTCGGAAACCAGATTGCACAGCAGAGAAGGTACGGTGGGATTCGAGATGGTCAGTGACCTGTTTGTTGACTTGGCTTTCGAAGACCTTAGATAGGCAGGGCAGGATGGATATAGGTCTATAGCAGTTTGGGTCCAGGGTGTCTCCCCCTTTGAAGAGGGGGATGACTGCGGCAGCTTTCCAATCCTTGGGGATCTCAGACGATATGAAAGAGAGGTTGAACAGGCTGGTAATAGGGGTTGCGACAATGGCGGCAGATAGTTTCAGAAATAGAGGGTCCAGATTGTCAAGCCCAGCTGATTTGTACGGGTCTAGGTTTTGCAGCTCTTTCAGAACATCTGCTATCTGGATTTGGGTAAAGGAGAACCTGGAGAGGCTTGGGCGAGGAACTGCGGGGGCGGAGCTGTTGGCCGAGGTTGGAGTAGCCAGGCGGAAGGCATGGCCAGCCGTTGAGAAGTGCTTATTGAAGCTTTCGATAATCGTGGATTTATCGGTGGAGACCGTGTTACCTAGCCTCAGTGCAGTGGGCAGCTGGGAGGAGGTGCTCTTGTTCTCCATGGACTTCACAGTGTCCCAGAACTTTTGGAGTTGGAGCTACAGGATGCAAACTTCTGGCTGAAGAAGCTGGCCTTAGCTTTCCTGACTGACTGCGTGTATTGGTTCCTGACTTCCCTGAACAGTTGCATATCACGGGGCTATTCGATGCTATTGCAGTCCGCCACAGGATGTTTTTGTGCTGGTCGAGGGCAGTCAGGTCTGGAGTGAACCAAGGGCTGTATCTGTTCTTGGTTCTGCATTTTTGAACGGAGCATGCTTATCTAAAATGGTGAGGAAGTTACTTTTAAAGAATGACCAGGCATCCTCAACTGACGGGATGAGGTCAATGTCCTTCCAGGATACCCGGGCCAGGTCGATTAGAAAGGCCTGCTCACAGAAGTGTTTTAGGGAGCGTTTGACAGTGATGAGGGGTGGTCGTTTGACTGCGGCTCCGTGGCGGATACAGGCAATGAGGCAGTGATCGCTGAGATCCTGGTTGAAGACAGCGGAGGTGTATTTGGAGGGCCAGTTGGTCAGGATGACGTCTATGAGGGTGCCCTTGTTTACAGAGTTAGGGTTGTACCTGGTGGGTTCCTTGATGATTTGAGTGAGATTGAGGGCATCTAGCTTACATTGTAGGACTGCCGGGGTGTTAAGCATATCCCAGTTTAGGTCACCTAACAGAACAAACTCTGAAGCTAGATGGGGGCGATCAATTCACAAATGGTGTCCAGGGCACAGCTGGGAGCTGAGGGTGGCCGGTAGCAGGCGGCAACAGTGAGAGACTTATTTCTGGAGAGGGTAATTTTCAAAATTAGTAGTTCGAACTGTTTGGGTATGGACCTGGAAAGTATGACATTACTTTGCAGGCTATCTCTGCAGTAGACTGCAACTCCGCCCCTTTGGTAGTTCTATCTTGACGGAAGATGTTATAGTTGGGTATGGAAATCTCTGAATTTTGGTGGCCTTCCTGAGCCAGGATTCAGACACGGCAAGGACATCAGGGTTAGCAGAGTGTGCTAAAGCAGTGAGTAAAACAAACTTAGGGAGGAGGCTTCTGATGTTGACATGCATAAAACCAAGGCTTTTTCGATCACAGAAGTCAACAAATGAGGGTACCTGGGGACATGCAGGGCCTGGGTTTACCTCCACATCACCCGCAGAACAGAGAAGGAGTAGTATGAGGGTGCGGCTAAAGGCTATCAAAACTGGTCGCCTAGAGCGTTGGGGGCAGAGGATAAGAGGAGCAGGTTTCTGGGCATGGTAGAATATATTCAGGGCATAATGCGCAGACAGGGGTATGGTGGGGTGCGGGTACAGCGGAGGTAAGCCCAGGCACTGGGTGATGATGAGACAGGTTGTATCTCTGGACATGCTGGTTGTAATGGGTGAGGTCACCGCATGTGTGGGAGGTGGGACAAAGGAGGTAACAGGGGTATGCAGAGTGGGTCTAGGGGCTCCATTGTGAACTAAAACAATTATAACTAACCTGAACAACAGTATACAAGGCATATTGACATCTGAGAGAGACATACAGCGAGGCATACAGTAATCACAGGTGTTGAATTTGGGAAAGCTAGCTAAAAACAGTAGGCGAGGCTAATCCGCTAGCACAACAAACAGCAGGTAAAATGGCGTTGACTAGGCAACGGGGCCGACAGGTAAGACAAACAAGCAGAAAGGAGTACCGTGATTAATGGACAGTCCAGCGTGCGTCAGCTATGTAGCCAAGAGATCAGTGTCCAGGGGGCAGCGGTGGATGGGCAGGGGGGCTGGGCTGGCGAGTGTTATCCAGGTTTTTTTTTAAAAACTAACAATGACTAACTAGCTTGTAGCTAGTTAGCTGGTTAGCGTCTGGGGGTTCTTGAGTGTGTCATAAAAATAAGAGTAAAAGTAATAGCGATTCCGTATCACATTGGGTGAGGCAGGTTTCCGGAAGGTATAAACAAATTAAAAATCAAAAAGAGATAGAAAGTAAATGGGGTCAGAGAGTGATTGGGACGCGGTGGTTCAGACGGTTAGCAGGCCTGTGCTAACAAGCTAACAGTTCGTAGGCGCGAGCTAGACAAGGTAGCAGTTAGCGGACCGGAGCTTGACAAGCTAGCCGTTAGCAGGCCGAATTAGCAAGCAGGGAGATAGCGAGGGCTAGAGAGTTAACCTTTGGGGGACGTCGCGTTGGGGTGAGTCTGTTTATTCCTCTTCATGCGGTGAGCTGGAGATACAGCGATTCAGAAAGCTCGCGGGCCTTGGCCAGCAGATGGATCTTTGGCGATGTCGCAGCGGAAAAGCCTGTTGAAACCCCCTCGGACGATTATGTCGGCGGACCAGTCGTGATGGATCGGCGGGGCTCCGTGTCGGCAGTAGAGGGTCCAGGCCAATTGGCAAATTAGGTATTTTTCGGCTAGTCGGGAGATGGGCTTAGCTCGAGGCTAGCTCCAGGCTAACTGGTGCTTGCTCTGGGACAGAGACGTTAGCCAGGAGTAGCCACTCGGATTGCAGCTAGCTATTTACGATGATCCGGTATAAAGGTTCAGAGCTTGCGGTAGGAATCCGGAGATGTGGTAGAGAAAAAGCAGTCTGATATGCTTTGGGTAGATGTCGCGCTGGTGTCCTAGTTAGCGTTGAAGACCGCTAGCAGTGGCTAGCTAGTAGCTAGTTAGCGGCTAGCTTCTGATGAGGGTTCCGATTCTAAAGTATAGAAAAAGCAGATCCGTACCACATTGGGTGATGCGGGTTGCAGGAGAGTATATTCAGCCTGTAGTTGGAAAGTGAGATTAAAATATGTACGAAATATATACAGAAAAAAAACGAGGAAAGACTATATTTACACTATACAGGACGGGACAAGACAAAACACACGTCCGACTGCTACGCCATCTTGGACACACTTACATCAGCACTTACACATACATCAGCATTATTCTGCAGCTGTTCCAACAGCCTTAACTCCTCTGGCTGTTCCAGCTGAGCTCTTCTCACAGCCTGTAAAAGGAGATCGTCAGAAGGATTATCAAGGGTTAGTGGTACCGGAGCAACGGCAGAGAAGACTGCCACATTTGAACCACAATCATGTAACTTTGTAGCTTCTGATTGGTGCGGTATTAACTGAAAGGAAGGGGATGTCGATGGGGGGGCGTAGGCAGTGACTCTTGGGGTTTCAGCTCTGGTTAAAGCACCCAGAGAAGGATGGTCATTGCTGCGAAGAGAGTTAGGTGTGTTGGCCTGTTGTGATTTGTGGTTTCTGGAAGGGTTTACTTGATACGGTCTTGGACATGTAGCTGAAGAATGTCCCTTTTGGCTACATCTCCAACAAAACATGAGAGGGGTCTTGATTGGAGACTCTGGCTGTTGTTGATGCTCTGTCTTGGGTAACTGTTTGAGTGTCTGTTTCTTTCTCTGGTCATATTGCTGTTGGCATTCTCTGTCCTTCTCAAACTGCTGTCCCAAGCGAACCAGTCCATCGACAGTGGTGACTCGTTCTCGGAGTTGACTGGCTAGTAGTGGGTTGATGTTCTTCAAGATCAATTTAATGACCTCTTCCTCCTCAATGCCAGGTTTCCACCTTCTGCACAGGGAGTGGTAACCGTATGCAAAGTCACGGATACTCTCTTTCTCGCTTTGCACTCGATTCCTGACTCTGTCTGCCAGCTCATCTGTGTAGTCCTCAGACAGAAATGCAGAGGAAAACTTGGCCTCAAAGTCAGCCCAGAAGGTAGTGGTGAGACGTGCCACATCCCACCAGTCTCGAGCTGTCCCATGCAACACCTTCCTCAATGTGGCAAGGAGTTCTTCGTCAGCCAGGGGATTGAGGGCAAGAAAGTCACGACATCTTTCTAGATACATTAGCGGATCAGGACTGTCATCTTTTTTCCCAAAGGTGGGAAATTGCAATTTAATGGGCATCGCCCCCATATGACGTCTACTCAAATCACCATGAACAAACGAGCTAGGAGGGATTGAGGAAGTAGAGGGGGAGGGAGTTATCGGACCATGAAAATGAACACCAGGATGCATGGTGGATTGCATCCTGCAAGGGGTGGCTGCAGCATGTCCTGGTCTTGGCTGTTCAGAGGTGCCAGCTTGGCCCTCAGTGGTCTGAACAGAAGTGGACACCAGAGAAACTCTGTGTAAGGAGTTGTGCCTAATGGAGGCCATGTCCACAGACACGTCATCCAACATTTTAACACAATTAGAGAGTTCTGTCTGCAAGTGGCATACAGTGTTAACCATGGGAGAAAAAACAGAATTAACGTCCTTGAGGACCTCAGTGTGATGATGTTGCAGGCGCCATTAGAGAGTGGCAGTGAGTTGGTTTCGTTGGTAGTCAAACTGCCTGTCCATGGCACCAGTAATTTCCCGTCTTCCACTCTCACTGAGCTCTGTCAGGGTGTGGGTTAGAGTGCTCAGTGAGTTTCTGAATTCCATGGCACTCTTGTTGTTGCTCTTCCCTCAGACATTTGAATTTATGGTGGATAAGAGTTTGGCGATGTTGTTGAGTCCGACGAATATCAAGGATGTCACCTTGAAGTTGTAAGACTACAACCTCTGGAGATAAACCAGACAATGGAGGAAGGTTGGGTGTCAGAGGGAGGGCTAGCTCAGTACTTCCACACAGATCCATGTCAATAAGTGAGTAACTGGTTAGACCTCCTGTGGCCTGTGGTCCAGACCGAGCATTCAAATTCCCAGGGCTCTGGCCCAAATCAACTCCATTATCTCCATTCACCTTATGATTTGTATTGTCAGCTTGATGGTCAGAATGGCCCTGTATATTCCCATTGACAGGTATGACATGGATGAGCACATTATCTTGGGGTGAATCCATTGTTTTAATTCCACACAAAATATTTGCTTTGGTTAGTTCTCAATGTTGAGCTGTCCCATCTGGGGTGCCATTTTTTATGTAACGGTTTTGACTTGAGGTTATTATTTATAGGGGTGCCAGGTAGGTTGTGCCTACCAGAGAAAACATTGGTTTCTCCTTTTAGTTTGGGTGGGATTGAGTCCCATCTGGTCCGTCAAGTCTACACCAATACAAAGGACTTATGTAAAAGTCAGGATGGAAATAAACTTTTCATAAACCCTTAAAACATTGGAAAGAACTTCAAAAACAACTATATTCTTTTGCGTGGGTTGTATTAGCAACAACAATGATTACACACACACACATATAATAATATCACAATGAGTTCTGGTTCCTCCAGAAATGTCCTGTACCTCGGGCCTAAAAAGAGTCCAGCCCGGTAAAGGAGTTCAGTGAACTCAAGTGACTTTTGTCACGCAATGTTTGTCCGTTCATCAATGTAGCGTAAACCCAGTATTAAACATACCATCAATATAACAATTATTTTACCACAGAACTTAAAGCGTATCAACTCTTACTAAGTCCTCAACTACAACTAACTACATAAATCATCACAGTATACCTCACATCAAAACAAATGAAATACCGTATACAAAAAGGTTGTAATCAGTCGGTCAGTCAGACAATCCAATCCGCCAACAGATCTCCAGCGGAGAAAGGCCACGAAGAACGGAGAGGTGTAGTCCAGGGACGCAAAGAGTGGATCCGATCCTGGGTAAACTCTCTTAGGCTACAAAACACACGTTTAACGGCAACAAAACAACGGAATAGAGAAGCTTCGGAACTGAGGGTTGAACACATCCTCATTCACGTCTCCATCACAACCCCACTTTTGCACAGCTGATGCTGGCTATTTAATTGGCAATTAAAGGGAAAGCGCCCTATTGGAAGGAGCTGCACTGAGACGGTTCAGAAAAATTCAGGGCCGTCACAACTTGCGTAATGTAGCCTCTTACGGGTATTCTTCAACATAAAGGCATGAAACTATGTCTCAATGCTGTAGACACCTGGGGAATACGTAGAAAAAGGAATCTGGTTGATAGCCCATTCACTGCTCAATCGGGACGCATCGGAACGCAGAGCATTCAAAACATGAGTCACATCCGGATTGGATTTTTCTCAGGCTTTCTCAGAACTGCATCAGTTCTGTTATACTCACAGACAATATTTTTACAGTTTTGGAAACAAGTGTTTTCTATCCTAAGCTGTCAATTATATGCATATTCTAGCATCTTGTCCTGACAAAATATCCCGTTTACTTTGGGAATGTTATTTTTCCAAAAATGAAAATACTGCCCCCTAGTCACAACAGGTTAATGATCTTCATCAGATGACACTCATAGGATTTCATGTCACACGATACATGTATGTTTTGATCGATAAAGTGAATATTTATATCCAAAAATCTCAGTTTACATTGGCGTGTTATGTTCAGTAGTTCCAAAACATGCAGTGATTTTGCAGAGAGCCACATCAATTTACAGAAATACTCATAATAAACATTGATAATAGATAGAACTATCATACATGGAACTTTAGATAAACTTCTCCTTAATGCAACCGCTGTGTCAGATTTCAAAAAAACTTTACTAAAAAAGCATAATCTTGAGTACGGCGCTCAGACAACAATTCAAGCCAAACAGATACCCGCCATGTTGTGGAGTCAGTAAAAGTCAGAAATAGCATTATAAATATTCACTTACCTTTGATGATCTTCATCAGAATGCACTCCAAGGAATCCCAGTTCCACAATAAATGTTTGATTTGTTCGGTAAAGTTCCTCATTTATGTCCAAACACCTCCTTTTGTTCGCGCGTTTAGTAAACAAATCGACACTCACGAGGCGCGGGCAATTCCAGCGGAAATGTCGGACAAAAAGTCCAAAAAGTTATATTGCTGGTCGTAGAAACATATTTAAATTATGTGTAGAATCAATCTTTAGGATGTTTTTATCATAAATGTTCAATAATGTCCCAACCAGAGAATTCCATCGTTTGTAGAAAAGCAATGGAACGAGAGGTAACTTTCTCATGACCGTGCGTCACGAGCCCGTGGTTCTCTGCCAGACCTCTGACTCATTCCCCTCTCATTCAGCCCCCCTTCATACTAGAAGCATCAAACAAGGTTCTAAAAACTGTTGACATCTAGTGGAAGCCTTGGGAAGTGCAAGATGACCAATATCCCACTGTATCTTCAATAATAGCTGAGTTGAAAAACTACAAGCCTCAGATTTCCCACTTCCTGTTTGGATTTCTTCTCAGGTTTTTGCCTGCCATATGAGTTCTGTCATACTCACAGACATCATTCAAACTGTTTTAGAAACTTCAGAGTGTTTCTATCCAATACTACTAATAATATCCATATATTAGCATCTGAGTAGGAGGCAGTTTACTCTGGGCACTCTTTTCATCCAAAAGTGAAAATGCTTCCCCCTAGCCCAAACAGGTTAAACAGCATGATCATTAACCTCTCTAGGGGGTGTGGGACGGTAGCGTCCCACCGGGCCAACATCCAGTGAAATTGCAGAGTGCCAAATTCAAATTAAATTACTATAAATATTTAACTTTCATGAAATCACAAGTGTAATACATCCAAATAAAGCTTATCTTGTTGTTAATCCAGCCGCCGTGTCAGATTTCATAAAGGCTTTTCAGCGAAAGCACACCTTGCTCTGAGGACAGCGCTCAGCACACAAAACGTTACATACAGTTGCCAGCCAAGTAGATTAGTCATGAAAGTCAGAAATAGCAATACAATGAATCACTTACCTTTGATGATCTTTGTATGGTTGCACTCACAAGACTCCCAGTTACACAATAAATGTTTGTTTTGTTTGATAAAGTCCCTCTTTATATCCAAAAACCTCAATTTTGTTGTCGCGTTTTGTTCAGTAATCCAATGGCACAAATTCTGTCACAAGAGGCAGACGAAAATTCCAAATAGTATCCGTAAAGTTCGTAGAAACATGTCAAACGATGTTTATAATCAATCCTCAGGTTGTTTTTAGCCTAAATAATCGATAATATTTCAACCGAACAATAGCGTTGTCAATATATAAGAAAAACAAGAAAGGCGTGCTGTCAGGTCGTGCGCAGGAAACAGCTCTGGGGACATCCCACTGACTCAAAGTTGTCATTCTCCCTCATTTTTCAGAATAAAAGCCTGAAACAATGTCTAAAGACTGTTCACAACTAGTGGAAGCCATAGGGAACGGAATCTGGGTCCTATCCCTTTAAATGGTGGATAGGCTTTCACTGGAAAAACAGCCATTTCATAATGTGCATAATGAATTTATTTAAATTGACTGATTTCCTTTTATGAACTGTTCTTTCTTTCTGCCAATCCCCCCTCTCTCTCTCCCCCATCCTCTTCCCACATCCCTGTCCTGCCTCCACCCCCCCCCCCCACACCTTCCAGATGAAGTGCTGTGGTTGGACTGGCCCAGGCAACTGGTCGGAGAATGTATGGATCAGGAACAGTTCTGTCTCCATGTACCCTTGCTCCTGTCGGAACGAAACCCTGCCCGGGACAGACGTCAAGGAGACAGGGCTCTGTGAACACTTGTCCAACATCCTCCCGGTCTACGAAACGGTATGTTGAAGGGGGGAGATAGAGAGAGGGGGGGACAGATATCAAGGAGTAGGCTGTGTGAACACCTGTCTACTGACCTGCCTGTCTACAAAAACGGTATGTTGGAGAGAGGGGGAAGGGAGGGAAAGCTAAAGAGAGAGGGTGGGATAGGGGGGACTGACATTAAACCATGCTCTACCGATCTGCCAGTCTACGAAACGGTATGGAGGGAGGGAGGGGGACAGATGTCAAGGAGACTGGGCTCTGTGAACACCTGTCTGCTGACCTGCCTGTTTATGAAATAGTATAGAGGGAGGGAGGGGGACAGATGTCAAGGAGACTGGGCTCTGTGAACACCTGTCTGCTGACCTGCCTGTATACGAAGTAGTATAGAGGGAGGGAGAGGGACAGACGTCAAGGAGACTGGGATCTGTGTACACCTGTCTGCTGACCTGCCTGTATATGAGCCACACCCTGGCTCTTGTTCATTAGGGCAAACCATAGCTAAACTTCTCTGTTTATATTTAATTTGAACAGAAAATGTATTTTTAGCAAAGGTCTGTGTCATCTCATTACAAAGTTATATTCCTATATGAATCTAATCAGACTCCACCTGACCATCCGACAGCAACCTAGTCATGTCCCAGATGGTAATTCAGTAAGGCAGGACTACAGTAGTACTTAATCACCCTGCTCACCCTGTTGACAGCAGCAATCCCTGTTGTTTGTGTTGAGTAAAGGCCTCTATTCACACAGCAGAGACACACACACAGCAGAGGGCTGATGAATGTTTCCTATGTTTTCCCGTAAGGCTGCTGGACTGTTATTATAGAGGGATCCTTTTTATGTTCTCTCTTTCCAGCCAGCCTCTGGTTGTTATTCTACCGCTCTACAGGCCCCGCCAAAGACAACACACACACACACACACCGGTATGCATGCTGCACTGAGCCTCGTCCAAAGACAACGGTGGTGTTTGGAGAGCGCTCTGTGTCCTGACCCGTTTGGATAACCCCTTTATTCTTACCTCTTTCTGCACACCTCTCTCTCCCTGTATCTATTGCTCTCCCCCTCTCTATTTCTCTCAATCTCTTTCTCTCTAAATAGTACCCACAAATCACCAGTCTCAACGTCAACAGTGAAGAGGCGACTCCGGGATGCTGGCCTTCCAGGCAGAGTTGCAAAGAAAAGCCATATCTCAGACTGGCCAATAAAAATAAAAGAACACAGACACTGGACAGAGGAACTCTGCCTAGAAGGCCAGCATCCCGGAGTCGCCTCTTCACTGTTGACGTTGAGACTGGTGATTTGTGGGTACTATTTAATGAA
This sequence comes from Oncorhynchus nerka, assembly GCF_034236695.1. Taxonomy (NCBI): domain Eukaryota; kingdom Metazoa; phylum Chordata; class Actinopteri; order Salmoniformes; family Salmonidae; genus Oncorhynchus; species Oncorhynchus nerka. Next base: position 58,380,266 of record NC_088420.1, on the reverse strand, counting down.
GCTGCCAGTTGAGGACTTGTGAGGCGTCTGTTTCTCAAACTAGACACTCTAATGTACCTCTTGCTCAGTTGTGCACCGGGGCCTCCCACTCGTCTTTCTATTCTAGTTAGAGACAGTTTGCACTGTTCTGTGAAGGGAGTAGTACACAGCGATGTACAAGATCTTCAGTGTCTTGGCAATTTCTCGCACGTAATAGCCTTCATTTCTCATAACAAGAATAGACTGACTAATTTCAGAAGAAAGGTCTTTGCTTCTGGCCATTTCGAGCCTGTAATCGAACCCACGAATCCACAAATGCTAATGCTCCAGATACTCAACTAGTCTGAAGAAGGCCAATTTTATTGCTTCTTTAAACAGGACAACAGTTTTCAGCTGTGCTAACATAATTGCAAAAGGGTTTTCTAATGATCAATTGGCCTTTTAAAATGATAAGCTTGGATTAGCTAACACAACGTGTCAACACAAGCCTTCCACAAGCTTGGGTGAATAAGTTGGGTGAATTTTGGCCCATTCCTCCTGACAGAGCTGGTGTAAATGAATCAGGTTTGTAGGCCTCCTTGCTCACACACACTTTTTCAGTTCTGCCCACACATTTTCTATAGGATTGAGGTCAGGGCTTTGTGATGGCCACTCCAATGCCTTGCCTTTGTTGTCCTTAAGCCATTTTGCCACAACTTTGGAAGTCTGCTTGGGGTCATTGTCCGTTTGGAAGATCCATTTGCAACCAAGCTTTAACTTCCTGACTGATGTTGCTTCAATATATCCACATAATTTTCCTACCCATGATGCCATCTATTTTGTGAAGTCCACCTGTCCCTCCTGCAGCAAAGCACCCCACAACATGATGCTGCCACCCCCGTGCTTTACGGTTGGGATGGTATTCTTCGGCTAACAAGATTCCCCCTTTTTCCTCCAAAAATAATGATTGTCATTTTTGCCAAACAGTTCTATTTCAATTTCATCAGACCAGAGGACATTTCTCCAAAAATTACAATCTTTGTCCCCATGTGCAGATGCAAACCTTAGTCTGGCTTTTTTATGGCGGTTTTGGAGCAGTGGCTTCTTCCTTGCTGAGCGGCCTTTCAGGTTATGTCGATATAGGGACTCGTTTTAATGTGGATATAGATACTTTTGTACCTGTTTACTCCAGCATCTTCACACGGTCCTTTGCTGTTGTTCTGGGATTGATTTTCACTTTTCGCACCAAAGTACGTTCATCTCTAGGGGACAGACCAAGTCTCCTTCCTGAGCGGTATGATGCTGCGTGGTCCCATGGTGTTTATACTTGCGTACTATACTTTGTGCAGATGAACGTGGTACCTTCAGGCATTTGGAAATTGCTCCCAAGAATGAACCAGACTTGTGGAGGTCTGATTTCTTTTGATTTTCCCATGATGTCAAAAAAAGAGGCACTGAGTTGAAAGATAGGCCTTGAAATACATCCACAGGTACACCTCTAATTGACTCAAATGATGTCAATTAGCCTTTCAGAAGCTTCTAAAGCCAGGATATCATTTTCTGGAATTGTCCAAGCTGTTTAAAGGCACAGTCAACTTTGTGTATTTTATCTTCTGACCCACTGGAATTGTGATACAGTGAATTATATGTGAAATAATCTGTCTGTAAACAATTGTTGTAAAAATTACTTGTCATGCACAAAGTAGATGTCCTAACCGACTTGCCAAAACTATAGTTTGTTAGCAAGAAATTTGTGGAGTGGTTGAAAAACGAGTTCTAATGACTCTAATCTAAATGCATGTAAACTTCCGACTTCAACTGTATGTATAATATCTGAATCTGTAGCTAGACTCTTACCCGTATACATGGTGGAATGCTTCACAGCAGACTGCAACCCCTTTCATTTTTTGGGGGGGGGGGGGCAAAAATGTGGGGCTCAAAGCTGCCCTGAATGACGGTTCGCCACTGTGTACTGTATGTACATTACCTGGATTGTGCCATTCAAGGTTTTCTAAAATTAAAATCTGTCTCTCTCTCTCTCTCTCCCCCCTCTTTCTACAGGGCTGCATGCATAGTGTGGAGGGCTGGCTTCTGGAGAACTGTGGAGTTATTCTTGGAATCTGTGTTGGAGTGGCAGTCATTGAGGTATCGCACACACACACAGGCCCTCACACACACATTACATACATGCCCACACACAGTCCCTCATCATGTGAGGTATGAATGTGTATGCATCCTGCACCTTCAAGATTAATAATAGGAGGTCTACTGTGCCCCACCCTGTTTCTGCGCCTGGTGTGGTTGTCTTTGTGTATGCTAGTTTTGGTTTTAATGCTTGTGTGCGTGCTTGCCGTGTGCGTGCGTGTGTCTGTCTATCTGTGTGTGCATGCATTGGTGCTTTTGGGCACACGTGTGTGTGTGTGTGTTTTTGTGCGTGCGTGTGTGCGTGCGTGTGCTTTTAGCATAACTAACCCAGTTGTTTCGTCCTCCAGCTTCTGGGAATGATCCTGTCTATGTGCCTGTGTAAGAGTGTTGTCCAGGAGGACTACACCAAAGTACCCAAGTACTGACTATGAAGACCTGAAGACAGGAAAATCTATACACCACACAGCATAGAAACACAGACATGCAGACACACACTCTGACAGTGAAACACAGACATGCAGACACACACTGACAGTGAAACACAGACATGCAGACACACACTCTGACAGTGAAACACAGACACGCAGCCACACACTCTGACAGTGAAACACAGACACAGTGTCCGGACACACACACTCTCAATCAAGCACAACATATGGACCTGTATCTTTTTGGACACACACATTTTGCCTTATCTTTCATAAAATGACTTTCTTTTTAGAAGACACTGATCTTTAGGTATTAATGAATTCAACAGTGGAATATAATGTATCTGATGGAGTGAGTGTGAACAAACACCCATATGAATCCAGGATGTTCTCATCTGTTATTTTCTGTCTCTTCCTGAAGCGCTTTTCGGGGTTGTTACGTAATTAGTTAGTAAGCTAGCTTTGTTTGTGAGAGCACTTTAGTGACTTTTTGTGAGCTGTTGATCAGAGAGAGGACCTGGACCTGTGCTGATCTATGATCAGCTATCCCCTTTCCATTCTTGTCTATTCATTATTATCTAAAAGGCAACTGATAGTAGATCAGCACTTCTACTTTCTGAAGATGGGCTTTGAGGAGGGGCTTGAAATGCAACACTATGGAACACTGTGGAGGGGGTACTGCAGGAGGGGTATCCCGCAGCTGCTATTTGTGGTGCTGGGGTGGGTTTTACTTTTTACTCCACTCTTTCATCAGTCTCTCCACGGAGGCCTTAGTATCTTCTGCCTTCATCTGCCCTCCCTTTTTCTTACGGGTGTGTCTGGTCTGACTGGTTTCCGGAAAACGAGTAGCTACCAAGATGAATTAATAGATTTCATTAAGTATATTATACACTGAGTGTACAAAACCTTAGGAACACCTTCCTAATATTGAGTTGCATACCTTTTTTGCCCTCAGAACAAGTCTCAATTCATCGGGGCATGGACTCTACAAGGTGTCGAAAGCGCTCCACAAGGATGCTGGCCCATGTTGACTCCAATGCTTTCCACAGTTGTGTCAAGTTGGCTGCATGTCCTTTGGGTGGTGGACCATTCTGGATACACACAGGAAACTGTGCCCCTGACATACCCCGTTCAAAGACAAATATTTTGTCTTGCCCATTCACCCTCTGAATGGCACACATACACAATCCATGTCTCAATTGTCTCAAGGCTTAAAAATTATGCTTTAACCTGTCTCCTCCTCCCCTTCATCTACACTGATTCAAGTGGATTTAGAGCAGGTGTTCCTAATGTTTTGTACACTCAGTGTATATGTGTGTATGATATATTATGCTTGTGTTTTACTTTCTTTTATTATTTTCTTTGTCAGTTTTTCATGGGATTTTTAAAAACATATGACTTTACTAAGGGACAAATTAGTGATGGTTTGAGTCACTGAGCATGGTCAGTATTTTATATTGGAAAGAAAGCGATCGCTTCAGCCCGCCTGCTCTATTTTTGTTTTATTTTCAGAATGCTATTCTTTGTTTCCACTCTTATTGTGTGCACCCCAAATTGCAACCTATTCCCTATATAGTGCACTCTACTTTTGACCAAAGCCCCTATGTATTCCCTTTGAGCCCTGGTCAAAAGTGGTATACTTTATAGGAAAAAGGGCACCAATTGGCATGCAGACATTGTCTCTTATTAACTACAGAGTCTGGCTGGCTGATGTAGTAGCTTCACTGCTATTATCGGCACTATTTTCTGTGGAATAGGCAGAGAAATCGGGTCCTGACTTTATGTAGCTATTGTAGTCAGACTGTTTGGTGAAACTGTTGGTCCCCTTAGGTCTCTGGTCTTCAGCCCAAGAATTCCACCACCATGACTGTCATCCCTTTAAGAGGTTGCTACATTTTTCATTTCAGCATTACTTGTATAACTACACATTCAAAACAGATGTATTATTATTTTATTAAGTTGGCCATTTTCGACACGAAGAAGAGTTTTTAATAATAAGCCGAGGCATTATTCGATCAGTGGAGGTATGAAATATAAAATCCCTGTGAAGTCCTCTTTGTACTGCCAAATTGAGACTTTTATAATTGAACTTATATTGTGTTTTGAAAGTTTCTATTTGACTCAATAGAAACATTCTAAAGTCATGTATGTATTTGTTGTATGTTACATGTAGGGGTGTTCCTGGAGTTAGAAGCCATGTTGAAAAGGAAAACAATTTGGGATTTTTTATTCAGTATCAAGGATTGCTAATAAACTGAATCCATCACAAACCATTAGCAGTATTATATGTTTTTAAGAAACTATAAAATAAAGGATTTATACTGTATTTTTGAGTTGTATTATTTTATTTTATTTTGATATAGGAGGAAGACTTACAATCTGCAGATTTACAGTGCCTTCGTAAAGTATTCAGATCCCTTGACATTTACCACATGTTGTTATGTTACAGCCTTATTCTAAAATGTATTTAAAAATGTAAAATAATTATCATCAATCTACACACAATGCCCTATAATGACAAAGCAAAAACAGGTGTTTAGACATTTTTGCTAATTCTTTCAAAATAAAAAAGGAAATATCACATTGACATAAGTATTCAGACCCTTTACTCAGCACTTTGTTGAAGCACCTTTGGCAGCGATTACAGCCTTGAGTCTTCTTGGGTATGATGCTACAAGCTTGGCATATCTGTTTATGGGAAGTTTCTCCCATTATTCTATGCAGATCCCGTCAAGCTCTGTCAGGTTGGATGGGGAGCGTCGCTGCACATCTATTTTCAGGTCTCTCCATTGATGTTCGGTTGGGTTCAAGTCCAGGCTCTGGCTGGGCCACTCAAGGACATTCAGAGACTTGTCCCGAAGCCACACCTGCGTTGTCTATGCTTTGTGCTTAGTGTCGTTTTCCTGTTGGAAGGTGAAACTTTGCCCCACTTTGAGGGTTTGAGCGCTCTGGAGAAGGTTTTCATCAAAGATCACTGTACTTTGCTCCGTTCATCTTTGCCTCGATCCTGACTAGTCTCCCAGTCCCTGTCTTTGAAAACATCCCCACAGCATGATGCTGCCACCACCATGCTTCACTGTAGGGATGGTGCCAGGTTTCCTCCAGACATGACGCTTGGCATACAGGCCAAAGAGTTCCATCTTGGTTTAATCAGACCAGATAATCTTGTTTCCATTGGTCTAAGATTCTTTAGGTGCCTTTTGGCAAACTCCAAGCGGGCTGCTTTTTACTGAGGAGTGGCTTCCGTCTGGCCACTCTACCATAAAGGCCTGATTGGTGGAGTGCTGCAGAGATGGTAGTCCTTCTGGAAGGTTCTCCCATCTCCACAGAATAACTCTAAAGCTCTTGGTCACCTCCCTGACCAAGGCCCTTCTCCCCAATTGCTCAGTTTGGCCGGGCGGCCAGCTCTAGTGGCATCCATCAACAATGATGGATGCCACTGTGTTCTTGGTGACCTTCAATTCTGCAGAAATATTTTGCTACCCTTCCCCAGATCTGTGCCTCGACACAATCCTGTCTCGGAGCTATGAGGACAATACCTTCGACCCCATGGCTTGGTTTTTGCTCTGATCAATGGAAACAGGATGCACCTGAGCTCAATTTTGAATCTCATAGCAAAGGGTCTGATTTTCTATTTGTTATATATTTGCAAACATTTCTCAACCTTTTTTGCTTTGTCAGTGTGGGGTATTGTGTGTAGATTGCTGAGGAATTGTATTTATTTAATCAATTTTAGAAGGCTACAACACAACAAAATGTGGAAAAGGTCAACGGGTCTGAAATGTGGCCAAGGCAGGATCAGACAGCTGCAATACTGAACACAGCCAGAAGAAAGCAGCATAGGCACACAGTTAGTGTCTGTCTGCCACAGCTGAGCAGAGAGTAATGTTGAAAGCCTGGGCCTATATTCATAAAGTGTCTGAGAGTATAAATGCTGATCTAGGATCAGTTTTGTCTATTAGATAATAATGGATTAAGATTACATAGACGGAGTAGTCTGATCCTAGATCAGCACTGCTACTCTGAAACGCTTTGTGGATACTGGCCCTGGTGGAGTACAGGAAAAAGTCAGAGGGAGGATCCTGGTTTGCTTTGTTTAATTGTTGCCCATGTACAGTATCAGAATAGACCATAGATCATAACTTGCATTAATTTCAAACCTAGCAGAGGGTATGCCTGTAGCCTATTTGTAAGGTGTGCAGATATACAGTTCTCTTTGTTGGAACATATGCAGGTGCCCTCATCTTCAACCTGTGCCCACCCTGTCCACTATGATAACCTGCATATGGTAGGTGTTAACCCATGATGGAACTGACTGAGGCTATTAGGATCACTCAACAATGTTTCAAACGACTTCTTACTGATGTAATCTGTGTCAATGACAAAGACCCTGCTCCTTTTTAAAGCAAGAGCCTTGAGGGAGAAAACAGAATGAGAAATGCTGACTGTTTTTATTTTGAGTCCATCTCTGTTTTGTGTTACTCTTTCATTTGTCTTTTTGATGGAACTCTGATTAGTCTCGTGTCTAGTTTGTGTGTATGTGTGTGTCTGAGGGGTTCTGGATGGATACAGCAGCACTCGGCCATGGCCACGAGCCCACTCTCAGCACAACACTGACACGCACCACACACACATACACTCATGAGAAGAAGGAAGGTCTCCTCTCTGTTTCTATCACTAGGGCCAGGAAGTGGGACACATGTATTGGCTCTAAACGATCCTTCAGACAGAGCATGAGATAATGGGAAGGTTATAGAGTGGTGAAGGCTAGAAGCCTATGAACAGTGTATAATCTACTCTTTTGAGCATGAAGGAACACTGCTATGGTAGAGGTGTGAATGTAGCAGGTTATATCAGGTTTATAACCAGTGGGTAGATATATTTGATGTTAGCAATGCTAAAGTTTTAACATGTAGCTAAAATTGAATCTAGCCAATGGCTGCAAGGGTCAGGGTTAGTTGTAACAAGCCTAAGGAGGTCTGGGTGCAGTGCTGGGAATGCAAATTATGGACCCATCAAGCCTGTACCCCAGGACTACCATACCACTGTCACAACTGACTGGTTGATTGAACATGTCTAACATTCACTCACTTCTGGCCGCCGGTCCCATGGCTGTGGGTGATAATCCAACCCGGATGTAGGTATAGGGTTAGTGCTGCTGCCTACTACCCCTCTTCCTCTCTCACACACACACACTTCCACTCCCACAGCAGGGTCCCTCACTATAGTGGGCATCCTCAGGCTGGACCCCCCTCACGCCACAGTGGTCACCAGTGGTATAATGATGGGGGGGGGGACTTTAAGAGTACTTTAAAGGAAATTATGGGCAGAAAGACAAATTCAACTCCATCTTTCATTGAATCAGATGGCTTAATCGTCACAAAAACATTTGATGTTGACAATTATTTTTGGTAAAGTGGGTAAACCTAGGCAGGAAATGCCAACATGAACAGTGACACATCGTAATCATGCATAGTAGCAATACCAAAAACAGAAAGTATCCAGATAAAAATATTTTATAATTATAGATTATAGACTCTTACCCGACATACTTGTCTAAATTGATGGGTTATGTGAAGGAAATGCTATAACCACCCCTCACCCACATCTAGCTAAGTGGATGGGTCACTATTGTCTAGACATGTACACATGTTCATGAAATACAATAGAGGGCCATAATCACCCCCAGACACACCTGGCTAATTTTATAGGTCATGTAATAATCCGGCCGAAGTGGAGTCTTTTGTTTAGACAAGTAGCTAGCATAATCCCAACTCATACTGCTACCAATACAAACATTGTCATAGCTTTAGTATACATGTCGCGGGTATCCAGCTACATGTTGCTTAGACCTACTAATCCAACCTTGGTTTTACAAGTGAAAGTGAAAAACAACTTCCGGCGCCGACAGAGATGGCCGCCTCGCTTCGCGTTCCTAGGAAACTATGCAGTTTTTTGTTTTGTTTTTTTACGTGTTATTTCTTACAGTAGTACCCCAGGTCATCTTAGGTTTCATTACATACAGTCGAGAAGAACTACTGAATATAAGATCAGCGTCAACTCACCATCAGTACGACCAAGAATATGTTTTTCGCGACGCGGATCCTGTGTTCTGCCTTACAAACAGGACAACGGAATGGATCGCATGCAGCGACCCAAAAAAACGACTCCGAAAAAGAGGGAAACGAGGCGGTCTTCTGGTCAGACTCCGGAGACGGGCACACCGTGCACCACTCCCTAGCATTCTTCTTGCCAATGTCCAGTCTCTTGACAACAAGGTTGATGAAATCCGAGCAAGGGTAGCATTCCAGAGGGACATCAGAGACTGTAACGTTCTGTGCTTCACGGAAACATGGCTCACTGGAGAGACGCTATCCGAGGCGGTGCAGCCAACGGGTTTCTCCACGCATCGCGCCGACAGAAACAAACACCTTTCTGGTAAGAAGAGGGGCGGGGGCGTATGCCTTATGGCTAACGAGACATGGTGTGATGAAAGAAACATACAGGAACTCAAATCCTTCTGTTCACCGGATTTAGAATTCCTCACAATCAAATGTAGACCGCATTATCTACCAAGAGAGTTCTCTTCGATTATAATCACAGCCGTATATATCCCCCCCCCCCAAGCAGACACATCGATGGCTCTGAACAAACTTTATTTAACTCTTTGCAAACTGGAAACCATTTATCCGGAGGCTGCATTCATTGTAGCTGGGGATTTTAACCAGGCTAATCTGAAAACAAGACTCCCTAAATTTTATCAGCATATCGATTGCGCAACCAGGGGTGGAAAAACCTTGGATCATTGTTACTCTAACTTCCGCGACGCATATAAGGCCCTGCCCCGCCCCCCTTTCGGAAAAGCTGACCACGACTCCATTTTGTTGATCCCTGCCTACAGACAGAAACTAAAACAAGAGGCTCCCACGCTGAGGTCTGTCCAACGCTGGTCCGACCAAGCTGACTCCACACTCCAAGACTGCTTCCATCACGTGGACTGGGATATGTTTCGTATTGCGTCAGATAACAACATTGACGAATACGCTGATTCGGTGTGCGAGTTCATTAGAACGTGCGTTGAAGATGTCGTTCCCATAGCAACGATTAAAACATTCCCTAACCAGAAACCGTGGATTGATGGCAGCATTCGCGTGAAACTGAAAGTGCGAACCACTGCTTTTAATCAGGGCAAGGTGTCCGGTAACATGACCGAATACAAACAGTGCAGCTATTCCCTCCGCAAGGCTATCAAACAAGCTAAGCGTCAGTACAGAGACAAAGTAGAATCTCAATTCAACGGCTCAGACACAAGAGGCATGTGGCAGGGTCTACAGTCAATCACGGACTACAGGAAGAAATCCAGCCCAGTTGCTCCCAGGCAGACTAAATAACTTTTTTGCCCGCTTTGAGGACAATACAGTGCCACTGACACGGCCTGCAACGAAAACATGCGGTCTCTCCTTCACTGCAGCCGAGGTGAGTAAGACATTTAAACGTGTTAACCCTCGCAAGGCTGCAGGCCCAGACGGCATCCCCAGCCGCGCCCTCAGAGCATGCACAGACCAGCTGGCCGGTGTGTTTATACGGACATATTCAATCAATCCCTATACCAGTCTGCTGTTCCCACATGCTTCAAGAGGGCCACCATTGTTCCTGTTCCCAAGAAAGCTAAGGTAACTGAGCTAAACGACTACCGCCCCGTAGCACTCACTTCCGTCATCATGAAGTGCTTTGAGAGACTAGTCAAGGACCATATCACCTTTACCCTACCTGACACCCTAGACCCACTCCAATTTGCTTACCGCCCAAATAGGTCCACAGACGATGCAATCTCAACCACACTGCACACTGCCCTAACCCATCTGGACAAGAGGAATACCTATGTGAGAATGCTGTTCATCGACTACAGCTCGGCATTCAACACCATAGCACCCTCCAAGCTCGTCATCAAGCTCGAGACCCTGGGTCTCGACCCCGCCCTGTGCAACTGGGTACTGGACTTCCTGACGGGCCGCCCCCAGGTGGTGAGGGTAGGCAACAACATCTCCTCCCCGCTGATCCTCAACACTGGGGCCCCACAAGGGTGCGTACTGAGCCCTCTCCTGTACTCCCTGTTCACCCACGACTGCGTGGCCACGCACGCCTCCAACTCAATCATCAAGTTTGCGGACGACACAACAGTGGTAGGCTTGATTACCAACAACGACGAGACGGCCTACAGGGAGGAGGTGAGGGCCCTCGGAGTGTGGTGTCAGGAAAATAACATCACACTCAACGTCAACAAAACTAAGGAGATGATTGTGGACTTCAGGAAACAGCAGAGGGAACACCCCTCTATCCACATCGATGGAACAGTAGTGGAGAGGGTAGCAAGTTTTAAGTTCCTTGGCATACACATCACAGACAAACTGAATTGGTCCACTCACACAGACAGCATCGTGAAGAAGGTGCAGCAGCGCCTCTTCAACCTCAGGAGGCTGAAGAAATTCGGCTTGTCACCAAAAGCACTCACAAACTTCTACAGATGCACAATCGAGAGCATCCTGGCGGGCTGTATCACCGCCTGGTACGGCAACTGCTCCGCCCTCAACCGTAAGGCTCTCCAGAGGGTAGTGAGGTCTGCACAACGCATCACCGGGGGCAAACTACCTGCCCTCCAGGACACCTACACCACCCTATGTTACAGGAAGGCCATAAAGATCATCAAGGACATCAACCACCCGAGCCACTGCCTGTTCACCCCGCTATCATCCAGAAGGCGAGGTCAGTACAGGTGCATCAAAGCTGGGACCGAGAGACTGAAAAACAGCTTCTATCTCAAGGCCATCAGACTGTTAAACAGCCACCACTAACATTGAGTGGCTGCTGCCAACACACTGACACTGACTCAACTCCAGCCACTTTAATAATGGGAATTGATGGGAAATGATGTAAATATATCACTAGCCACTTTAAACAATGCTACCTTATATAATGTTACTTACCCTACATTATTCATCTCATATGCATACGTATATACTGTACTCTATATCATTGACTGCATCCTTATGTAATACATGTATCACTAGCCACTTTAGCTATGCCACTTTGTTTACATACTCATCTCATATGTATATACTGTACTCGATACCATCTACTGTATCTTGCCTATGCTGCTCTGTACCATCACTCATTCATATATCCTTATGTACATATTCTTTATCCCCTTACACTGTGTATAAGACAGTAGTTTAGGAATTGTTAGTTAGATTACTTGTTGGTTATTACTGCATTGTCGGAACTAGAAGCACAAGCATTTCGCTACACTTGCATTAACATCTGCTAACCATGTGTATGTTGTGAGTTCAAACCCCCCAGCTGACAAGGTACAAATCTGTCGTTCTGCCCCTGAACAGGCAGTTAACCCACTGTTCCCAGGCCGTCATTGAAAATAAGAATTAGTTCTTAACTGACTTGCCTGGTTAAATAAAGGTAATAAAAAAAAATGTGACAAATACATTTTGATTTGATTTGAGTATGAATCTGCAGGTAGCTAAAGCTAACAAACTAGGTTCAATGTTAGCTACCTAACATTAGGCTATAACTAACAATGCAAATACATTTCTGATTCAAGTAATATTACTACAAGTTTGTAGTAATATTACCACAAGTGAGCCAGCAAGCTAACATTCTTTAGCTAACTAACAGTACACTTTAACTTGCAATAAAAATGATTTTCTGACTACATTTTAAAGTATAACTGAAATTGTAGCAAGACTCTTATCCGCATACATGGATGAACGCTTCAAGGCAGACTGGAACCACTTAATAACTCTGTTTCGTTTGTAGCTACAGTGTGTTTAACTCTGTTTTGTTTGGCCAGCAGTGTGTTAAGTCACTCTGGTTCACACTTACTGTGGCGTGTGCAGAAAGTAGCCCATCACTTTTTCCAACTTTTTCCAGTTAACTGTCGATAGCACCTGCTAAATTCAGGGCATCAATGTTGTTGAGAAAAGTCGCAAAACTTTTGTAGTTCTCGACTAACGTTATATCTTTCAAAAACAGCGCGGTAGAAAGGACTATCAAGGCCTCTCGAGTGGTGCAGCAGTCTAAGGCACTATGACAGAAGCGTCACTACAGACCCGGGTTTGATCCTGGGCTGTGTCACAACCGGTCGTCACCAGGAGTCTGGCTGTGACCCCCCCCCCCCCAAAAAAGGACTATCCACACATACTGAACAGCTCACATTACAGACTACATGCTACATGGCAGACCAATCCAATCACATCTCCCGGCATGTCCAGCCCATCCATTATCTCAGCCAATCATGGCTAGTGGGAAGGTTCCTACTTTTTTCCGTGGCTACACCAACTAGGCTTGTAATTTAACAATTGTATTTGTATTTAAGGATGGAATACAGGTTTGTTATTAAGGCACATAAAGGCATTTGCTAAAAGAAATGCATTTTGATAACACATTTTTTTTACGTTCAAATCCTTCTCCTGTGAAGTAATGATGTGTGACATACACCTAGTTTTCTGAAACGAGTCACAAATGACTGATGATTGGTTGAAAGAAATTGATAATAATAATACGATTGTGGGAGATGTACTGTTACTGTAGCTCAGAATCCATGATATGGCACAGAAATCTATCTAATAGAGCACAATATCACGTTCTGACCTTTATTCCTTTGTTTTGTCTTTATTTAGTATGGTCAGGGCGTGAGTTGGGGTGGGCAGTCTATGTTAGTTTTTCTATATTTTCAGTCTTTGTGTGTCTGCACCAGATAGAACTGTTTCGGTTGTCACTTTGTTGTTTTGTATTTTTTGAAGTGTTCAGTTGTTTATTAAAAAGATGAACACTAACCACACTGCGCTTTGGTCCTCTCCTTCTTCCACCGACGACAACCCTTACACACAGAGGATTTTCTTTAATGGAGCTTCTCTAATGTTAAACATAAAGTGGAGTGGAGTGTACTGCAAGGCAGCTCTCTTGGCCCTCTACTGTTTTCTATTTTTTACCAATGACCTGTAACTGCATTAAACAAAGCATGTCTCCATGATTGCTGATGACTCAACTTTATACGTGTCAGCAACCACAGCTAGTGAAATCACTGTTTTGGAATGGGTGGCCAGTAATAAACCTGAACATCCTGAACATGGTCCTGAACATCTCTAAAACTCAGAGCATTGTATTTTGTACAAAAGTTCTAGATCTCAGCTAAATCTGGTAATGAATGATGTGGCTGTTGAGCAAGTTGAGGAGACAAAATTACTTGGTATTTCTTTCGATTGTAAACTGTCATGGTCAAAACATATTGCTTCAATGGTTGTAAAGATGGGGAGAGGTCTGTCCATGATAAAGATCCTGAGTATTGTCAAGTGTTGAAAAGAAGGACCTAGTTAAGCTGCATCTGGCCCAGAACAGAGCGGCACGTTTTGCTCTTCATTGTAATCAGAGGGCTGATATCAATACTATGCATGCCAGTGTCTTTTGGCTAAGAGTTGAGGAAAGGCTGACTGCATTGCTTCTTGTTTCTATAAGAAACATTGTGTTGGAAATTCCAAATTGTTTGCGTAGTTACAAACGACCAGGGGTCTTTTCACAGTCCCCAGTTCCAGAACAAAATTAAAGAAGCATATAGTATTATACAAAGCCATGATTGCGTGTAACTCATATAGCATAAGTGGCCTAGTACAATAGCATTACAATAGCAATACCTAGTATGGCCTACTACAATAGCATTAATACATGCACACACATAGGGGGAATGCACACAAACACACACACACACACTAGTGATGCACAGGGTGACTCATAACCCGGTTCAGAGTGGGTGGTTTTAGGGTCATGAAATATTGTCTAGAGGAAAGGCAGGTGGGTGGTCGGGCGGGTTGAATAAAGAGAAAACGATACATTAAAAAAATCAAAAAATGTATCATTCTTGTGCAATTTATATCTACAGGATACATTGAGGTTTTTCTTTAATTAAATCTGCCATTAGTGTGTAAACCTAAGCTTTTAGGACCTAACTGTACAAGCACCAAATAGCCTACACGCCAATGGCCAAATGCTTTTGGGAACGTGCAGAACAAGTATGAACGCTAACCACTTTTCCATCTACAGTTTTTATGCGAGTAAAGTCACCATATTAGGAAAAAAACAATTGTTTTGGGTACAATTTTATAACTGCAGGAAAATCAGTTCTCCGTTTAACATGGTGGGATCGTTTCATGTCGGTATAATACATTATGTGACTAATGGTGTTGGAAACGCCTTTATGTGCAAATATTGATATAATAACCATGATATGGAAGTGAACTTGGAGTCACTCGACGATATGGTGTGTGGTCCTCGCACTACGACTCGGGAAGCATCGATCATCATGTCACCAGAATAAGACCCTCAATATTTTTTTGTAAAGGAGCATCACCTTGCACATTCACCACCCTGTGAATTTCATCATCATTGATTTAATCAGGAGCCTAATAAACTGCATGCTTTCCTGGTCGTAGTTTCCACCGCCATTTCTCACATAATTTATTTTACCGACAAAAAAAGATCCTACCATGTCCCAATAAATGATCAAATTGTCTGTCAGTATTTATAAAATTGTACTACCATTTCATGTTTCCATCAGCCCGGTCGTGACTTTTTTATGCATAATATAATTCATCCGCATGAAATGGTTGAATGGAAACATGGCTCGTGGTGGGTAAATTAGCATAGTTTCTTTATGCAGATTTTATAATATTCGCATGAAAATCTGTTGCCAATTGGATGGAAACCTAGCTAGTGTCAGAGTTTAAGTCAACAAGAGAAAAGCTGCGAAATTGAGATTTTAAAATAGAGAAGGGAGGGACAGAATAGCAATGTTTGGGAAAGATTTAGTGAAGTGTTAAAAGAGGATGATAGCAGTGAATGTTACGTGTGATGATTGCGAGGCGCTATTCAAAGTCGACAGTCACAAGATGGGGACTTCAAATAGGCCTATGGCACGTCAAGCGAACTGTAGCCTACTGTTCAGATGAGTAAAATGGAAACTGAAATCTGGACACTGACTGTAGGTCTATACGCTTGCACATAGCCTTAATATTAACTATCTTTATCACTGTCATAAAAGCTGATAGTATTTCAACCACATAAAATATGCATCCAAGCCAAACTGAAATCTTATCAGAAACATGTTGGGTCGTTTTTACAGCTTGCTATTTCCTTACAACCAGTCAAACTGGTGTAATTTGAAAATGTTGCAGAGAGCATCATTCCCGATTTCTTTTCGTTATTGGTGTCCCGGTCCCTAAACATCTTTGCTCTGCGAAAGAAGCAGAGCTGACAGAGAACTTTACCGATGTCAACTAGAGTGAAGCATTCATCGATTCATGGCATTATTCAGGTGAGTAAGGGTTTATTTAGTCTTCTAGGGCAACATATAATGACAGAAAAGAAGCAGAAACATCTAAATTAGGCGAAATAAACCCTGCACCCTGTCAAAATATTGTTCCACCATTTCTGACTGTAGCATATATTTGCAGTTAGGGTCTGGGGCGGGATCAGAGTTTCAATTTATCACATATAGTGGGACGGTTGCTGATTGTTTATTAGTAACTGAGGGTGGCGCACCACTAACACATATACACACTCAGAAGCACATTAGCCTCAAACACACACACTCATATGCAAACATACACACACACACATATACTCTAGTTGTCCAAGAATCATTCCCTTGCAAGATTTAGATTGCCTTAAGCCTGGAGGTAACAGAGATGTGCTCTGAGTCACTATCTGAGCTCACATACCAGGGAGAGAAAGAGAGGGAGAGAGAAGAGGAGTCTGAGGAGGGAGCAAGAGGGAGGAGAGATAGAGTGACAGAAAAAGAGAGGGAGGGAGGGAGAGGAACAGAGAGAGGAATCAGTCTCATTCCATTAGCTGTTTAAATGGTTCCTCTGATAGGCAGTGAGGCATCGTGTCTCGGGTCCCAGATTAGTGGCTGCTCCATAAGCCTAATTTCCTGCTCAGCAGCCCACCATCACCTAGCACGGAGCTCCAAATGACTCACAGCACCCTCCCCAATCCCCACACAGCTCCTGTCTTTCTCACAGGGCTACAGTCTGTCCAAAGTGACTTACAGTACAGTGAGTGCATACATTTTAGTATGTGTATGTGATCCCTGCAGGAATTGAACACACAACCTTAGCATTTCTAGCTAGTGCCAGTCTCTTATCAACTGAGCTGCTCAGGACCTGAAAGCAAGATAGAACATCCTTCCTTAACATGCAGCCTTCCTGTCTGTCCCTGTGTGTGTATGTGTGTGCGTGTGCGCAAAATGAGTATAGTGCAGCTTCAGCCCTGCCGGAGATCAGGGAACATCAGGAATATGATTCTGTGAAAGCATGCTGTTTCCAGCCTCCTGCTGTAGAGAGGGAGAGAGAAAGAGAGAGAGAGAGAATTGGAGCCAGGTCCAAATGAACACTCCTCTCCTATATATCCCTTACAGAGTGACACGTGCGTGATTTACATTTGACTTTATCTGGATAAATCTGTGGCTTTTGATGGATTGACATAGCAGTTGGGTGGTGTTATTCCTGCTTATCACCAGCGCTAAAGAAGTCGATTAATTTGTATGGCTCAGATTACACCCTAGATGTATTAAAACTTCATAAAAATTCATTTAAACTGTAATGTGATGTGATAGCTCACAGTTAGGGAGTGTGTGTGTCTATCTCTTCTGTACAACTCCAACCACGTGACACTGATTGATGGAGGTGGGTGTAGAAAGAGTAGAGAGTATCTTGTGAGAGTAGAGTTGATTGCCGCTACAGGCAGCAGTGTTAGGATTCTCATTAACCTATGGTAATGCATCTGTCACACTGATCTGATCGGCTGATCGAGCCTCACAGCACAGTTGTAGAGGATGGCTATCCACGCTCAGCTATCTACGCTTCAGTTGTCTCTCTCTCTCTCTCTCTCTCTCTCTCTCTCTCTCTCTCTCTCTCTCTGTGTGTGTGTGTGTCTGTCTTTCTCTCTGTGTGTGTGTCTTTCTCTGTGTGTGTCTTTCTGTGTGTGTGTGTCTTTCTCTCTCTGTGTGTGTCTCTCTCTCTTTCTGTGTGTGTGTGTCTTTCTCTCTCTTTCTGTGTGTGTGTGTGTGTGTGTCTGTCTCTCACGCTCTGTGTGTGTGTGTCTTTCTCCCTCTCTGTTGCATATGCACACACACATATCCCTAAATCCCCAGTTTTTCTCCAAGCAGTGTGTGTGTGTGTGTGTGTGTGTGTGTGTGTGTGTGTGTGTGTGTGTGTGTGTGTGTGTGTGTGTGTGTGTGTGTGCATGCATCCATGTGTGTGTGTGTCTGCATGTGCATGCATCCATGTGTATCCCCTATATTCCCAGGTCACCTCAACACAGCAGCAGCTACATATTCTAATGTAATCTGTGCTCAGTAACCCAATGAGATCCCAGCATGGTCCCAACACAGTAACCCAATGAGAGAACAGTATGGCTGCATGGTGCCAGACCAACTATAACCTGTAGATAGCAGTCCACATGAGCACATGGCCCTGTTTGCTCATGGACTTAAGTTACACCAGGGCCTCACCAAAGTGGCTTACATGCCTTTACAACACATACAGTAACATCTTAGAACCCAGATCCAAATCTTGCATGTACTAGCTAGCTAAAATGTATTTTACAACTAGTTCTCACAGTCTTGTGTCAGAATTAGACATTCATCCATGTTTCTTAAATGTCAAATTTTGAAGTTGTTCCAAAGGTCAAATTTCGAAGTGTTTAAGGATAGGTTTAGGCATGAACTCATTAACTACATTTTTTAAGTTTATGTAACGGAGACGCTGTGAGTTGAGAAGCAGGTGCAGGTGAAACATTTAATAAAACAAAAAACATGAAAAGAGACAACGTAACAGTGGTGTTTACCCATGAACACAGGAACAATACTGGCTGAGGATGGAACCCAAGGGAGTGACCGATATATGGGAGGTAATCAGGAAGGTAATGGAGTCCAGGTGAGTATCATGATGATCTGCAGGTGCGCGTAATGATGGATGCCGTGTGTGAGTAATGATGGTTCCCAGGAACGGTGGTTAGTATACCGGCGACATCGAACGTCAGAGGAGAGGAGTGGGAGTAGACGTGACATTACCCCCACTCTGATGGGCGGCTCCCTCCGTAAGATGACACCAACAGAAGGGTCGACACCGAGGACGAGGAAAAGGCCGGTACGGGTGGCGAAGGTGGAAATCACAGTTGTGATTCAGAATGTTCTCCACTGGAACCCAACTCCACTCCTCTGGGCCATACCCCTCCCAGTCCACCAGGTACTGGAGTCGACCCCCACAACATCGGGAGTCCAGTAGGGATCTGACGGCATATGCTGGTTTCCCCTCGATGTCTAGGGGGGGATGGAGGTGTGTCATGGGGGACAACATCAGCTAGGGGACTAGGAACCACCGGCCTGAGAAGGGAGACATGAAAAGAAGGTGAGATACGGTAGTCACTGGGAAGCTGTAACCTATACGTCACCTCTTGGCCCTCCGGAGAAACTTGAACGGCCCCACAAACCGGGGGCTCAGTTTCTTCCAGGGCAGGCGGAGTGGGAGGTTCCTGAAAGCCAGACACGATCCCCAGGGTGGAACACAGGGGTCGGTCTGCAATAGTGGTCTGCCAGCTCCTTTGGATGGTGGATGGCACGCTGGAGTCTCACGTGAGCATTGCTCCACACTTCTTCCTCGCGCTGGAACCACTCATCAACTGCAGGAGCCAGGGCCGGCTGAAAACCCAGAACACACTGGAAGGGGGTCAAGCCAGTGGAGGAGTGACGTAGCGAGTTGTGGTACTCTGTACATGGAAAGAATTGCGCCCACTCTCCCTGCCGTCCTGACAGTGACTCATCAGGAACCTCCCCAGCTCCTGCTTCATCCTCTCCGAGGCCATGACCCTGAGCTTCTCCATAAAGGCTTTCCATACCCGTGATGTGAATTGGGGGCCACGGTCAGAGACAATGTCCTCCGGGAGGCCATAATTACAGAAGACCTGCTGGAAGAGTGCCTCAGCGACCTGTAAAGCAGTAGGGAGACCAGAAAGAGGGATGAAACGACAGGATAAAAAAAAATCTATCCACAACCACCAAAATGGTGGTGAAACCATCAGAGGAGGTAACAAAGGCAATAGATAGATGGGACCAGGGATGCTGAGGCACGGAAAGGGGAAGGAGCTTCCCTGCTGGAGCGTTCCGTGGGGATTTGGTTTGGGTACATACAGAACAGGAGTTGATGTAGCGAGTGACATCCCGAGCTAAGGTGGGCCACCAGTGTTTCCCAGAGATGGATTGGGTAGTGTGAGAAATCCCTGGATGTCCAGCGATGACAGCTGTGTGTGCCCAGGGCAGCAGCAGGTCCCTTATCCCTGTAGGAAATTAAATGCACTCAGGAGAACAGTTAGTGGGTGCGGGCTTGCTCTCCAGAGCCTGGTGCATGTCCACATCTATGTCTCAGACCACAGGAGCTACGACTCGGGAGGATGAGATTATAGGAGCATTCTGGACAGGACCCTCTCCCGAATCGTAGAGATGGGACAGGGCATCGGCTTTGGAGTTCTTTGAACCTGGTCGAAAGGTCAGTGTGGAGTTAAACCTTGGCCCACCTTGCTTGGCACGGATTCAGCCTCCTTGCTGTCCTTATATACTCTAGGTTCCGATGGTCGGTGAGAATGACGAATGGTTCCTTGGCGCCCTCCAGCCAGCATCTCCACTCCTCTAATGCCAACTTCACCTCCTGGAGCTCACAATCACCGACGTCGTAATTCCTCTCTGCAGGGGATAGTTTCTTAGAGTAAAAAGTGCACAGTACAACTGCCCCCACGCCTACCTCTGAAGCGTCCACTCTCCACCACAAAGGATATCGTGGGATCTGGATGTTTGAGCAATGGGGTGGAGGTGAAATGTCCCTTGAGCAGACGGAAGGCCTCATCGGCAGCTGGGCTCCACACCAACCAACGGGGGCCTCCCTTCAGGAGAGAGGTGAGAGGAGCGCGAACAGTGCTGAAGTTCCTGATGAAACAGCTGTAGAAGTTGTCAAACCTCAAAAACCGTTGTAACCCCTTTATGGTGTTTGGTACTGGCCATGACCTGACCGCATCTACCTTCTTATAGTCCATCTTCACTCACTGCGGGCTGATTTGGTAGTCTAAGAATGAGACAGCCCTCTGATGAAATTGGCATGAACAGGAGTGATGTTATCCTCCAGGGTAGACGAGTAGTCAAGATGTCATCGATATACACAACCGACCTGGCGTCCGAGCATGTCCCAAAACACCTCGTTAACGAATGCCTGGAACACTGACGGAGCATTGACTAAGCCAAATGGCATTACGAAGTACTCGTAGTGACCAGACATCGTGATAAACGCAGTCTTCCACTCATCTCCCTCCCAGATGCGGATGAGATTGTAAGCACTCTGCAGGTCCAGTTTGGTAAAGAAGCGGGCCCCGCAGAGCTGTTCGATGGCCGGCACCGACGGGAGAGGATACCGATACGTCGTGGAAATCTCATTGAGTCCTCTGTAGTCGATGCATGGACGCAACCCTCCATCCTTCTTGGCCACAAAAAGTAACCAGCCAATGCAGGAGAAGTGGACGTGCGGATGAAACCTTGTTGAATGTATTCATCCGTAGCCTCGGTCTCAGCCACCAATGGGCAGATGCGTCTGCACGGAGGTGCTGAACCTGCAAGCAGGTCAATGACACAGTCCCAGGGGTGATGAGGAGGAAGACAGGTGGCGAGGGTCTTCGAGAATACTTCCCACAGGTCCTAGTATACCTCCGGGATGTTGGGCTGAAGGGCAACCACAGAACTCTCAACCGATGTGGAACCAGAGGGGACAGGGAAGCAGATCCTCCGGCATTCGGGTGACCAGTCTATGATTCTCATCATCGACCATGAGATGGTAGGGTTATGGCATTGAAGCCAAGGAGGCCAAGGATGATCTAGTGAACTGGTGCTCTGGTAATGAAGAAGGGGATGTTCTCCTTATGAATGGACTCCACGGTGAGTGGTTGTGTGATGTGTGTGATGGTTCCGGATCCTAATGGCCGACTATCGAGGGCCTGAACCAGAAAAGGAGAGCAGAGCGGGTATGAGATGATGTTAAGAAAAATAAGTGTTAACCTTTTACGGATAGGGAGACGCGTCTCAACTGGCCAATTGCCTGAAGAAATGCAGAGCGCCAGATTCAAATAAAACGCTATAAAATTCAAACTTTCATTAAATCACACATGTAAGATACTCAATTAAAGCTACACTCGTTGTGAATCCAGCCAACATGTCGATTTTAAATATGCTTTTCGGCGAAAGCATAAGAAGCTATTATCTGATAGCCTGCACCCATCTGAATCAGTAGTAAACAAAAGAGCTAGCATAGCAGGCGCTACACAAATTGCTGAAATAAAATATAAAACATGTATTACCTTTGACGAGCTTCTTTTGTTGGCACTCCAATATGTCCCATAAACATCACAATTGTTCCTTTTGTACGATTAATTCCTTCCATATATGTCGAAAATGTCCATTTATAAAGCCCGTTTGATCCAGAAAAAAACAGCTTAGAAAAACGCAAATTCACTTATTTCAAAAGTTGCCTATAAACTCTGCCAAAATATTTCAAACGACTTTTGTAATAAAACGTTGGGTATTTTTAAACGTTAATAATCGATCAAATTGTAGACGGGGCAATCTGTATTCAATACATCAACGAAAAGAAAAAAGCTCTGCTTTACACATCTTGTGCACCTCACAAAAGGGTCCCCCGTTCCGAGTTGGCCTACTTCCTGCTATGACAAAGAAATAACCTCAGCCATATTCCAAACACTGGCGACATCGTGTGGAAGATGTAGGAACTGAAAGTATATTTCTATTACATTTCCAATGGCAAAGACAAAATAGGGAAGCGAAAAAATTCTGAACAGTTAGTCCTCGGGGTTTTGCCTGCTACATAAGTTCTGTTATACTCACAGACATGATTCAAACGGTTTTAGAAACTTCAGTGTTTTCTATCCAAATCTATGAATAATATGCATATCTTATATTCTTAGCATGAGTAGCAGGGAGTTGAAATTGGGCACGCTATTTATCCAAAAGTGAAAATGCTGCCCCCTATCCCAAAGAGGTTGTTTAAGTGAAAAAATAGATGTTAAAATGTAAAAATAAGAGTAACAAATAATTAAACAGCAGCAGTAAAATGACATTAGCGAGTCTATATACAGGGGGTACCGGTACAGAGTCAATGTGCAGGGGCACCGGTTAGTTGAGGTAATTGAGTTAATATGTACATGTAGGTAGAGTTAAAGTGATATGCATAGATAATAAACAGAGAGTAGCAGCAGCGTAAAAGAGGTGTCTGGGTAGCCCTTTGATTAGCTGTTCAGGAGTCTTATGGTTGTGGGTAGAAACTGTTAAGATGCCTTTAGGGCCTAGATTTGGCACTCCGGTACAGCTTGCCGTTCGGTAGCAGAGAGAACAGTCTATGGCTAGGGTGGCTGGAGTCTTTCGCAATTTTTGGGGCCTTCCTCTGACATGGCCTGATATAGAGGGCCTCTGATATAGAGGTCCTGGATGGCAGGAAGCTTAGCTCCAGTGATGTACTGGCCCGTTCGCATTACCCTCTGTAGTGCCTTGCGGTTGGAGGCTGAGCAGTTGCCATACCAAGCAGTGATGCAACCAGTCAGGATGCTCTCGATGGTGCAGCTGTGGAACCTTTTTGAGGATCTGAGGATGGGCTTAAAATAAAAAATAAAATAAAACTTCTATCGCTGAATTCGAACATGCAACATTTGACACCAGATACAGATGCTTACGCCTATCCACCATCCCTGTACAGAAAAACCTAAACCTACTTGAAGGTAGCAGCATTCACTGTTGCCCCTAGTGGTCACTTTCCACTTCATCTCCCGATATCCTCTGACATTGCGTTAACAGTCTGTCACAGGAGACTACACCACATACAGTGGCATCTCAACACTGAGGAGAGAGAATCAGTGCTCGGTGTTGATGTGATGATTGGAAGGAGTAATACATCTGAACATAGACTGTCCTGTAAAAATAAAATCCCTAGAAGAGACAAAGACGCTTTGACCAATATTTGACTGCAGTTGAAACTATTTGTGACTGTCCAACAGGCTCTAATAGAGAAGCTCCAGCCTCATCGCCATCACCAGATGTCTTCCATTTCCCTTTTCTCCAGGGGGACTGTGTGATTTATTTATCCCATCCGCACAGTGCCAAGAACACACCCAGGCTGGGAGCAGACAAGACCATGGGAATTCCATGGGAATGGTGGGGACAGGGACCAGGTGCAGTGCCTATCAGAGAGTCAGTACATCACACAGAATTAAATAGGACACATACTGTAGGTATGTATCTCTATGGTCCATCACTGAGGATATTGAGTGATTGTGCATCTGAACTTCTACAGATGCACAATCGAGAGCATCCTGGCGGGCTGTATCACCGCCTGGTACGGCAACTGCTCCGCCCTCAACCGTAAGGCTCTCCAGAGGGTAGTGAGGTCTGCACAACGCATCACCGGGGCAAACTACCTGCCCTCCAGGACACCTACACCACCCGATGTTACAGGAAGGCCATAAAGATCATCAAGGACATCAACCACCCGAACCACTGCCTGTTCACCCCGCTATCATCCAGAAGGCGAGGTCAGTACAGGTGCATCAAAGCTGGGACTGAGAGACTGAAAAACAGCTTCTATCTCAAGGCTATCAGACTGTTAAACAGCCACCATTGAGTGGCTGCTGCCAACACACTGTCATTGACACTGACCCAACTCCAGCCACTTTAATAATGGGAATTGATGGGAAATGATGTAAATATATCACTAGCCACTTTAAACAATGCTACCTTATATAATGTTACTTACCCTACATTATTCATCTCATATGCATACGTATATACTGTACTCTACATCATCGACTGCATCCTTATGTAATACATGTATCACTAGCCACTTTAACTATGCCACTTTGTTTACTTTGTCTACATACTCATCTCATATGTATATACTGTACTCGATACCATCTACTGTATGCTGCTCTGTACCATCACTCACTCATATATCCTTATGTACATATTCTTTATCCCCTAACACTGTGTATAAGACAGTAGTTTTAGAATTGTTAGTTAGATTACTTGTTGGTTATCACTGCATTGTCGGAACTAGAAGCACAAGCATTTCGCTACACTCGCATTAACATCTGCTAACCATGTGTATGTGACAAATAAAATTTGATTTGATTGATTTGATTTGATTTGAGTCCACCATATTCTCCAACAGCTTGTCATATCACAAAAGAAGACAGAGGAGAGACAGAAGGAGCATGTGGTCTCTTTCTCAATGCTTTCTTTTTGAGGTCTTGTCACAATGGCTTGGGGCTTTAGGTGTGTCAAGGCTGTGCTGTCCTCATAAAGGAAAAGGAGAGAGGACAGTCGGTACCCATAAAGAAAAGGACATCCTTGTTTCACAGAGACAGAGCTTCCTGCCATCACCCATGCTTCACTTCCTGTTGTCCCCTATAATGTGACACATCTGACTGACAACCTATTGACCCTCCTTTGTCCTGGATGTTTTAGAGAAATAAACCTGTCTTCCTGTCCTGCCTTGGGCTAATCAAGGTTACTCTCTTCTGTGAAGGCTGTGTTTCTGAGTGCACACATCCTGTCATCTCTTGTTTTGTGACAGGATATAGGCTACATCTTCACAAAGAGACTGCAATTCCAGGTTGTTATTGTCAAAGATAATTTGTTTACATTTACATTTACATTTAAGTCATTTAGCAGACGCTCTTATCCAGAGCGACTTACAAATTGGTGCGTTCACCTTATGACATCCAGTGGAACAGCCACTTTACAATAGTGCATCTAAATCTTTTAAGGGGGGGGTGAGAAGGATTACTTTATCCTATCCTAGGTATTCCTTAAAGAGGTGGGGTTTCAGGTGTCTCCGGAAGGTGGTGATTGACTCTGCTGTCCTGGCGTCGTGAGGGAGTTTGTTCCACCATTGGGGGGCCAGAGCAGCGAACAGTTTTGACTGGGCTGAGCGGGAACTGGACTTCCTCAGTGGTAGGGAGGCGAGCAGGCCAGAGGTGGATGAACGCAGTGCCCTTGTTTGGGTGTAGGGCCTGATCAGAGCCTGGAGGTACTGAGGTGCCGTTCCCCTCACAGCTCCGTAGGCAAGCACCATGGTCTTGTAGCGGATGCGAGCTTCAACTGGAAGCCAGTGGAGAGAGCGGAGGAGCGGGGTGACGTGAGAGAACTTGGGAAGGTTGAACACCAGACGGGCTGCGGCGTTCTGGATGAGTTGTAGGGGTTTAATGGCACAGGCAGGAGCCCAGCCAACAGCGAGTTGCAGTAATCCAGACGGGAGATGACAAGTGCCTGGATTAGGACCTGCGCCGCTTCCTGTGTCAGGCAGGGTCGTACTCTGCGGATGTTGTAGAGCATGAACCTACAGGAACGGGCCACCGCCTTGATGTTAGTTGAGAACGACAGGGTGTTGTCCAGGATCACGCCAAGGTTCTTAGCGCTCTGGGAGGAGGACACAATGGAGTTGTCAACCGTGATGGCGAGATCATGGAACGGGCAGTCCTTCCCGGGAGGAAGAGCAGCTCCGTCTTGCCGAGGTTCAGCTTGAGGTGGTGATCCCTCATCCACACTGATATGTCTGCCAGACATGCAGAGATGTGATTCGCCACCTGGTCATCAGAAGGGGAAAGGAGAAGATTAATTGTGTGTCGTCTGCATAGCAATGATAGGAGAGACCATGTGAGGTTATGACAGAGCCAAGTGACTTGGTGTATAGCGAGAATAGGAGAGGGCCTAGAACAGAGCCCTGGGGGACGCCAGTGGTGAGAGTGCGTGGTGAGGAGACAGATTCTCGCCACGCCACCTGGTAGGAGCGACCTGTCAGGTAGGACGCAATCAAGCGTGGGCCGCGCCGGAGATGCCCAACTCGGAGAGGGTGGAGAGGAGGATCTGATGGTTCACAGTATCGAAGGCAGCCGATAGGTCTAGAAGGATGAGAGCAGAGGAGAGAGAGTTAGCTTTAGCAGTGCGGAGCGCCTCCGTGATACAGAGAAGAGCAGTCTCAGTTGAATGACTAGTCTTGAAACCTGACTGATTTGGATCAAGAAGGTCATTCTGAGAGAGATAGCGGGAGAGCTGGCCAAGGACGGCACGTTCAAGAGTTTTGGAGAGAAAAGAAAGAAGGGATACTGGTCTGTAGTTGTTGACATCGGAGGGATCGAGTGTAGGTTTTTCAGAAGGGGTGCAACTCTCGCTCTCTTGAAGACGGAAGGGACGTAGCCAGCGGTCAGGGATGAGTTGATGAGCGAGGTGAGGTAAGGGAGAAGGTCTCCGGAAATGGTCTGGAGAAGAGAGGAGGGGATAGGGTCAAGCGGGCAGGTTGTTGGGCGGCCGGCCGTCACAAGACGCGAGATTTCATCTGGAGAGAGAGGGAGAAAGAGGTCAGAGCACAGGGTAGGGCAGTGTGAGCAGAACCAGCGGTGTCGTTTGACTTAGCAAGCGAGGATCGGATGTCGTCGACCTTCTTTTCAAAATGGTTGACGAAGTCATCTGCAGAGAGGGAGGAGGGGGGGGAGGGGAGGAGGATTCAGGAGGGAGGAGAAGGTGGCAAAGAGCTTCCTAGGGTTAGAGGCAGATGCTTGGAATTTAGAGTGGTAGAAAGTGGCTTTAGCAGCAGAGACAGAAGAGGAAAATGTAGAGAGGAGGGAGTGAAAGGATGCCAGGTCCGCAGGGAGGCGAGTTTTCCTCCATTTCCGCTCGGCTGCCCGGAGCCCTGTTCTGTGAGCTCGCAATGAGTCGTCGAGCCACGGAGCGGGAGGGGAGGACCGAGCCGGCCTGGAGGATAGGGGACATAGAGAGTCAAAGGATGCAGAAAGGGAGGAGAGGAGGGTTGAGGAGGCAGAATCAGGAGATAGGTTGGAAAAGGTTTGAGCAGAGGGAAGAGATGATAGGATGGAAGAGGAGAGAGTAGCGGGGGAGAGAGAGCGAAGGTTGGGACGGCGCGATACCATCCGAGTAGGGGCAGTGTGGGAAGTGTTGGATGAGAGCGAGAGGGAAAAGGATACAAGTTAGTGGTCGGAGACTTGGAGGGGAGTTGCAATGAGGTTAGTGGAAGAACAGCATCTAGTAAAGATGAGGTCGAGCGTATTGCCTGCCTTGTAAGTAGGGGGAAGGTGAGAGGGTGAGGTCAAAAGAGGAGAGGAGTGGAAAGAAGGAGGCAGAGAGGAATGAGTCAAAGGTAGACGTGGGGAGGTTAAAGTCGCCCAGAACTGTGAGAGGTGAGCCGTCCTCAGGAAAGGAGCTTATCAAGGCATCAAGCTCATTGATGAACTCTCCGAGGAACCTGGAGGGCGATAAATGATAAGGATGTTAAGCTTGAAAGGGCTGGTAACTGTGACAGCATGGAATTCAAAGGAGGCGATAGACAGATGGGTAAGGGGAGAAAGAGAGAATGACCACTTGGGAGAGATGAGGATCCGGTGCCACCACCCCGCTGACCAGAAGCTCTCGGGTGTGCGAGAACACGTGGGCGGACGAAGAGAGAGCAGTAGGAGTAGCAGTGTTATCTGTGGTGATCCATGTTTCCCTCAGTGCCAAGAAGTCGAGGGACTGGAGGGAGGCATAGGCTGAGATGAACTCTGCCTTGTTGGCCGCAGATCGGCAGTTCCAGAGGCTACCGGAGACCTGGAACTCCACGTGGGTCGTGCGCTGGGACCACCAGATTAGGGTGAGCGCGGCCACGCGGTGTGGAGCGTTTGTATGGTCTGTGCAGAGAGGAGAGAACAGGGATAGAGGGACACATAGTTGACAGGCTACAGAAGAGGCTACGCTAATGCAAAGGAGATTGGAATGACAAGTGGACTACACGTCTCGAATGTTCAGAAAGTTAAG
Source organism: Oncorhynchus nerka (assembly GCF_034236695.1). NCBI lineage: Eukaryota > Metazoa > Chordata > Actinopteri > Salmoniformes > Salmonidae > Oncorhynchus > Oncorhynchus nerka. The sequence continues at coordinate 58,351,763 of NC_088420.1, read as the reverse complement.
CTTACGTAGCAAGAATCTTATTGACTAAAATTATTAAAATGATACAGTACTGCTGAAGTAGGCTAGCTGGCAGTGGCTGCGTTGTTGACTTTGTAGGCTAGCTGGCAGTGGCTGCGTTGTTGACACTACACTAATCAAGTCGTTCCGTTGAGTGTGATAGTTTCTACAGTGCTGCTATTCGGGGGCTAGCTGGCTAGCTAGCAGTGTTGATTACGTTACGTTGCGTTAAAAGAACGACAATAGTTGGCTAGCTAACCTAGAAAATCGCTCTAGACTACACAATTATCTTTGATACAAAGACGGCTATGTAGCTAGCTATGTAGCTAGCTACGATCAAACAAATCAAACCGTTGTACTGTAATGAAATGAAATGAAAATGTGATACTACCTGTGGAGCGAAGCGGAATGCGACCGGGTTGTTGAGTGAGGAAGTTCTATTCGGTAGACGTTGGCTAGCTGTTGGCTAGCTAGCAGTGTCTCCTACGTTAAGGACGACAAATAGCTGGCTAGCTAACCTCGGTAAATTAAGATAATCACTCTAAGACTACACACTCTAAACTACACAATTATCTTGGATACGAAGACAGCAAAGACAACTATGTAGCTAGCTAACACTACACTAATCAAGTCGTTCAGTTGAGTGTAATAGTTTTTACAGTGCTGCTATTCGGTAGACGATGGACGTTTGCTAGCTGGCTAGCTGGCTAGCTGCTGGGCAGATAGCAGTGTAGACTACGTTAGGACGACGAAAATACGATAATTACGCACTTATCTTTGATACAAAGACGGCTATGTAGCTAGCTAAGAAGAAATTGCTAAGATTAGACAAATCAAACCGTTGTACTATAATGAAATGTAATGAAATGTAATGAAAAGTTATACAACCTGCGGACCGAAGTGCGGATGCAACCGCTCGCTCCAACCCGGAATTTATTGTTCTCAATAAATTACCTGGTTGAATAAAGCCAATGAATTCTGATGAGTGAAACGGCAAGAACTGTTTCCCCAAAAACTGTTTTTTGACCGTACCGCCACATTTGAGTGTCAGATAATAATGTTCATGAGTGGTTTGGTTTCCTTAATCTCGTAAACTGCCATTTGGAAAGCACAGATTTGAGCTTGACTGCGTAACGATTTCAAATGCTCATTTGCAGACCAAAAATGGTTGAAAACAATTCCCCTCAATTATCAACCAAGCATTTATAATAGAGGTATATGAGTATGCAACACGGGTATGGGTGTTTTCTAGTAAGATAAGGGCAGGTTATTGTGACTGACAACAGTATGCAACAGTATGTAACAGACGCCATTCATAACAGCAGCTTTCTTCAGGGGACATTTGTTATCAGAACCTTTGCATTTTATGAATTTATGAATTAGTGACTTTTAAGTCAAAAGGGGAAGAAAGCGGAATAGAAAGGGTGTTGTAGCAGTTGGGGAGGAGCAGCCATGAGTTCGTAGAATATTCCTGGAGACTGATTAGAGAAGATGTTAATGATATTCATTGGCACAATCTAATATGAACAGAATGGCCCCTGCTGTGACTGTTTGTTCCATCTGTTCTGCCCCCTTCTCTTCCCTCGATCCCTCTTCATCTGTCTCATGCTTTTGTTCTATCCATGCGCCCTCTATCCCCCCACTTTATGGTTCTCTCTAATCCCTCTTTCTCCCTCTCCCTTGCTTCTCCTTTTCTCAGTGGTGTATCATGTTTACAGCTGCCTAAACCACCAGGGAATCCTTACTGCCACATCCCCGTCCTCTCAGCGGAAGCGTTTGAATGTGTGCGTGCGTTCGTCTGTCTTGGTGTGTGTTTGTCCTCTGTGTTCCCGTCCCTGGTTCACAGCGATGTCACCTTTAGTCCCCCACACTACACTGAGCACCCGTCTTTACTTCTCCCAGCAGGGGAGTGAGGAACAGAGGATGCTTTATAAATGGAACCCTATTCCCTATGTAGTGCACTACTTTTAATTGGCCCTGATTTAAAAGTAGTTCACTAAATAGGAAATAGGGTGCCATTTGGGGTGCAGCCACAACCTGCAGCACTGTACCCTGGGTATTTTGGAGCAGAGCCATTTGGTAGGGAGACAGCTGGGCCACATTAAATGGAATGACAATCGTGTCACCATGTTGGTTCTCTCTAATGCTGCAATGCATTATGGTACACCCAAGTACTGACTGTCGACGGAGCGGAGTAGTGTGCTCTGAGCTACAGGAATTTTACCAATGGAATGCTTGGTAAAAATACTGAAGGATAAAGTACTTCTGCGAGGCGGTAGATAAGTGTAGCCGATCCTACCCCACCCCAGGTCTAAATAAGAGCATGGGGAGCTCTGCCTAACATACAGTGCATTCAGAAAATATTCAGACCCCTTGACTTTTCCCACATTATGTAATAGCCTTATTCTAAAATGGATTAAATCGATTTTTTCCCCTCATCAATCTACACATAATACCCCATAATGACAAAGCAACAAAAGTTTAAAAAATAATTTAAAAAAGACTGTAAATTAAGGCCAGATGCATCCTGTTTCCATTGATCATCGTTGAGATGTTTCCACAACTTGATTAGAGTCCGTCCATCTGTGGAAAATTCAATTGATTGGACATGGTTTAGAAAGGCACACACCTGTCTATATAAGGTCCCACAGTAAAGACCAAGCCATGAGGTCGAAGGAATTGTCCGTAGAGCTCCGAGGTGGGATTGTGTCGAGGCACAGATCTGGGGAAGGGTCCCAACACATTTCTGCAGCATTGGAGGTCCCCACGAACACAGTGACCGCAATCATTCTTAAATGGAAGAAGTTTGGAACCACCATGACTCTTTCTAGAACTGGCCACCTGGGCAAACTGAGCAATCGGGGGAGAAAGGCCCTGGTCAGGGAGGTGACCAATAACCCAATGGTCACTCTGACAGAGCTCCAGAATTCTTCTGTGGAGATGGGATAACCTTCCAGAAGGACAACCATCTCCAAAGCACTACTCCAATCAGGCCTTTATGGTAGATTGGCCAGATGGAAGCCACTCCTCCGTAAAAGGCACATGACAGCCCGGTTGCAGTATGCCAAAAGGCACCTAAAGACTCTCAGACCATGAGAAACAAGATTCTCTGGTCTGATGGAACTAAAATTGAACTCTTCGGCCTGAATGCCATGCGTCACGTCTGGAGGAAACCTGGCACCATCCCTACGGTGAAGCATGGTGGTAGCAGCATCCTGCTGTGGGGATGTTTTTCTGCAGCAGGGACTGGGGAGACTAGTCAGGATCGAGGGAAAAATAAACAGAGCAAAGTACAGCCAGATCCTTGATGAAAACCTTCTCCAGAGTGCTCAGGACCCCAGACTGGGGTGAGTGTTAGTCTTCCAACAGGAAAACTACCCTAAGCACACAGCTAAGACAATGCAATATTGGCTTTGGGGAAAGTCTCTGAATGTACTTAAGTGGCCCAGCCAGAGCCCAGACTTGAACCCAATCAAACATCTCTGGAGAGAACCTGAAAATAGCTGTGCAACGATGCTCCCCATCCAACCTGACAGAGCTTGAGAGGATCTGCATAGAAGAATGGGAGAAACTCCCTAAATAGAGTGCCTTGCAAAAGTATTCATCCCCTTGGCGTTTTTCCTATTTTGTTGCCTTACAACCTGGAATTAAAATGTATTTTTGGAGGGGTTTGTATCATTTGATTTACACAACATACCAACCACTTTGAAGATGCATATTATTACATATTTTTTATTGTGAAACAAACAAGAAATAAGACCAAAAAAAACGGAAAACCTGAGCATGCATAACTATTCACCCCGCCAAAGTCAATACTTTGTAGAGACACCTTTTGCAGCAAGTACTGGAGCCGACCCCCACGACATCGAGAGTCCAAGAGGGACATAACAGCATAGGCAGGGGTCCCCTCGACGTCCATGGGAGGCGGCGCGGTGTCATGTGGGACGGCATCAGCCAGGGGACCTGGCACCACTGGCCTGAGGAAGGAAACATGAAAGGAAGGTGAGGTCCGGTAGTTGGTGGGGAGATTGAGACGATAGGTTTTTAATTTTTAAAATTTTATTTCACCTTTATTTTATTTAACCAGGTAGGCTAGTTGAGAACAAGTTCTCATTTGCAACTGCAACCTGGCCAAGATAAAGCAAAGCAGTTCGACACATACAACAACACAGAGTTACACATGGAATAAACAAACATACAGTAAATAATACATGAGAAAAAGTATATATATATAGTATGTGCAACTGAGGTAGGATAAGGGAGGTAAGGCAATAAATAGGCCATGGTGGCCAAGTAATATAGCAATTAAACACTGGAAGGTAGATGTGCAGAATATATATATATATGTATATATGAATGTGCAGTTAGATCCCAGGTTACCTTGAAGGCCCCACAAAGCTCAGCCTCCGGCAGGGCAGGCAGAGAGGGAGGTTCCTGGTGGAGAGCCAGACAGGATGGAACACCGGAGCCTCACTGCGGTGGTGGTCCACCTGATCCTTCTGACAGCAGAACCACTCATCCACTGCAGGGGCGTCAGTCTGGCTCGGAGTGCAATAGAGCCAGGGCCGGCTAATATCCCAGGATGCACTAGAAGGGAAATAGTCCAGTGGAGGAGTGACGAAGTGAGTTCCGGGTGTAATCCACCCAGGGAAGGAACAGGGTCCCACTCACCTTGCCCGGTCCTGGCAGTGACTCTGCCAGTACCCGGATGTGAGGCTTATCCATAAAGGCATTCCAGACCCGCAACGTGAAACGGGGGACCACAGTCAGAAAAGATGTCCTTCGGAAGGCCATAGTACCGGAAGACCTGCTGGAATAGGGCCTCAGCGACCTGGAGAGCGATAGGTAGACCAGAGAGAGGGATAAAATGACAGGATTTAGAGAATCTGTCAATAATGACCATAGTGGTACAACCATCAGAAAGGGGGTGATCAGTTACAAAGTCTATGGACAAATGAGACTAGGGCTGCTGAGGCAAGTAGTTTCCCTTCTGGAGCGTGCTCGGGAGATTTGGATTGAGCCACATATGGAGCATGAGTTGACATTGTAGGTGACGTCCATCGCCAAGGTGGGGCACCAGTACTTTTCGGAGAGGAATTGGATAAAGCGGGTGATACCTGGGTGTCCTGTGTGCCCAGGTCAACAGCCGATCTCTTACTCCTGTGGGAACGTAGATGCACTCTGGAGGGCAGGTGGCAAGAGTGTGTTCCTGCTCCAGAGCCTGGCGGATGTACACATCTACATCCCAACACACGGGGCCAATGATATGGGAGAACCAATTGACGGGCTGGTGTACACTCACAGGACCCTCAACCGAGGTGGAACCACAGGGTACGGGAAAGCAGGTCCTCCGCTAATCCTGCTCCCCAAGCGGTATTTGTTGTACTCGACCTTGTGATGGTTGGATTGTGACGTTGGAGCCACGGGAGGCCAAGGATTACCTTGTGTGCAGGTGTGGAGGTGATGAAGAAGGGAGGGCTTATCTTGTGCATGGGTCCCACAGTGAGGGTGAGTGGTGCGGTGATGTGCATAACTGTGCCGGATTCCAATGGTCGTGTGTCCAGAGCTTGGATAGGAAAAGGAGAGGAGAGCGGGTATGAGGTTAAGTTCAGGGAGGAGGCAAGGGCCTGGTCGATGAAGTTCCCAGTGGCACCGGAGTCCACTAGAGCTGTAGAGACAACACTTGAGGGACAGACAGCCAGTGAAATAGAAATCGTGAAGGGTTTGCGGAAAACGATGAAAATGGGATACTCACGCCTACCCTGGGAGATGGTAGGTCATGGGCCCGCCCCTCTGCTCTAGTGGACCCCAGATTAGAGAGCACCCGACACCACTGAAGCTGGTGCCCCTCCTGGCCGCAATAGGGACAGTGCCCCAGCTGTCTGCTGCAGAGTGGTGTGTGGCCCTACCTCCATGGGTTCAGGCTCTGTCTCAGGACAGCCAAAGCAGGGAAGCGAGGGGCGAGGTGGACACCAGCGCTCCCGCAGAAGGTTATCCAGACAGATGACCATCGAGATGAGAGCGTCCAAGGAAATATTGTCATCCCGACATGCCAACTCCGCAGTCCACTGCGGAATAGAGTGTGGAGCACCAGCTCATTCCATCCACTGGAAGCTGGCACAGTCCAAAAGGTGAGGGCGTACTCCGCAGCTGTCTGGGCACTGCCAGAGCCGGAAAAGTCGCTCACCTCCCTCTCTGCCCTTTGGAGGATGGTCGAAGACCGCTCTGAACAGAGCTATGACCCTATTCTTCTCTCTCCCAGACGGCCGTAACCCACGGTCAGCAGGGAAATGACCGTAGCAACCCTGGACCTCTCGGTGGTGGGGGCTCCCGTCTGATAGGTGAAATAGAGGGAGCACTGGATTAGGAAACCACAGCATTTTGATGGAGTTCCGGAAGGGATAGTCACACATCGCTGACCTGGGAGGACGGCTGGGTAGGCTGGGGGATTGGTTCACTGTGACGACCCGTGGTAGGAGTCTTCTGATAGGGTTATGGAGAATCTCGCTGGTGGTGGAGGCGTTGGAGAATGCGAAGGAGAAGGCGAAAGACCTCCTTCATGGCCATACCCAGTTGCGCCAGCTGGTCATTGTGTTGGTGGAGTAGATGACCCTGTTCGTTGACCGTCTGGAAGATGGTTTTATCCTCTGCTCCTTCTATATTGTTGAGGTGTTATTCTGTAACGTATACGCTGGGAGTCAGGAAGCAGGTGCAGAAAGTGAGTTTATTAAAGAATAGGCTTCTAAACAAAGGCTATCTCAATCATGATCCCTGGCCTCCCCTGCTCTTGCTGATGTAAACCCTTTTGTGCTGCCTAACCAATGGCTGTGCTGGTTACGGTGGCACTTCAAGAAGCGAGTCAAAGGCTTCTTTGACTTCGTTTTAAAAAACAATATCTGTGTGTGTGGACTAGGCCTACTGATATCCTATTCAGTTTGACATTGAGAGCGCGGAGATGAGGACCGGAGGTAAGCTTGCTACTGCTATAATTGATATGAATAAAAACAATATGTTTCATTGCCCATAATGAAGCTATTTATCTAGTACTTGACCTCATCATAAGCCATATTTGAGTAAGTTACATAATTTACAATGAAGCGGTAGCCGAGAAGGCCTAATTAATTTAAACAGTCTTCATTTCAATTTGACTTTGGGCTACTAACAACGAGGGCTTTGTGTAGGAGCCTATTTGTAACGGCTCTCGTCGAAAGGAGTGGACCAAAGCACAGCGTGGAAAGCGTTCATGATTTTTATTATCAAAAAACACTCAAACAAAATAACAAAGTGAAAGTGGACAGTTCTGTCAGGCAACAGACACTAAACAGAAAACAAGATCCCACAAAACCCAAAAGGAACATGACAACTTATATGTGATCCCCAATCAGAGACAACCATAGACAGCTGCCTCTGATTGGGAACCACACACACACACACACACACGGCCAAAAACAAAGAAATTGAAAACATAGACTTTCCCACCCGAGTCACACCCTGACCTAACCAAACATAGAGAATAATAAGGATCTCTAAGGTCAGGGCGTGACACTATTTCTTTCCTATTCAAGAAATCAAAGGTAAGCCTACCTATTTCACAGACTTAAGATTTCGATTGTAAATAAACCTGATTGTATAAAGTGATGTATCACAACGCTTCAGTTCGCAATGCTTAAGCTGGAAACAAGCTGGGAAATGCTGGGAAAATATGTGACTCCGGTGCATATGGGATATCTTTGGTTTGTCTCTACGACATTCATATGCTGCCCTACAAGCTTATATAGCCTGGGAGACAAAAATTGACTTTGCTTGGGAAGTAAATGTGTGATTCTGTCACTTTCAAATTTTCAATGGGCTATTAAACAACATACTAACTCTAAATTAGTCAGGAGCAATCCAGGAAGCCTAAGAAGAACGGAAATGTATTATTTAAGCTATATTATTAATATTGAAAGGCTATAGCCTGCCATTTAAGAAATGAACATTAAGTACCTCGGTCTTGTCTCCATCCAATTATTTAAATCACTAATCCAGTCTAATAATTCATCCGTGGAGCTAAAATCCTCTGGTGACACAAACATTTTAAGTTGTGTATCGTCTGTGTAGCAGTGAAAATCAACACTGAGCTTTCTGATAACGCTGCCAAGGGGTAACATACTGTATATTACCTGAATAGTACAGGACACAAAATCGAAACTTGTGGAACGCCACGTGGGATATGTATTTTCTCTGAGTTACAGTATGTTCACCAAGGGGGACAAAAATATTCTCAACTGGTTAAATAGGTCCTAAACCAATTTAGAACTGGACCGGAGAAACCAACCGACCTCTCCAGTCAGTCCAGAAGGACATCATGGTCAACAGTGTTGAATATCTTGCTTGACTGATACCCAGCCTAATGTGTGTTATCTTATCTCTGAAATATGCCGCAAACTCATCACATTTAGATGTGGAGTAAAGTTCACATAGGTTTGCGGGAGTAGGATTTATCAGGCCATCAATGGTCGAGAAGAGTACTCTCTAAATATTCTGATTTTTAGAGATCAAAAAAATTTGCCCATTTCTAATTTGCTTTGTTATACTGTATATACTGTTATACTGTATATGCCAAGTTACTCTCTCAGAATATCATAATGGACCAGCAACTTTAACTTTCTTAACTTCCGCTCTGCCTTTCTGCAATTTCTCTATAATTGATTAGTTTCCTCACTCATCCAAGGGGCTCTCTGTTTGGATGTGACCTTTTTTTAACTTAACTGGGGCTGTGGCATCAATGGTTGGCCTTAATTTGCTTTAAGTTTAATTTATTCCACTAAAGAAAACAAGTGATAAACAACAATACAGATAAAAGCAAATAACAATTTTAAAAAACGGTGTGCAGGTGTGGTTGGAAGGCTTATATGAAAACCACACCACATAAAAACTATACAAAATAGATAAGTACAAATTGTTTTACTAAATGCTTGTTAAAACAGATAGCAAAAAAATATATTTATAAATGTATAAATTAATTGATCAGTTATCATTGAAAAATATTTTTTGTTTGTTTTTTTGTTTAAATATGTGTGTGCATGTGAGTGTGTGAGAGTTAGGCTTTATGTATTTTTTTTCAACTTTTTTACTCCGGACGCTTTATCTGGACATGGTTCGTCAGGACCTCCAACAGCCGAAGCTAAGTAGTAACATTAACATGATGCCTTCTAATTGCAGTCGCTGTACTCATAATATACAGGAGAAGCTACAAGCCCAGCTTCAGACTTAATCGTTAGGCAAGGCTAATTTCAGTGTAGGAAAGGATGAAACAGCGTCTGTGCCACCAGTACAGATAGTATGTTAGTATAAATCCCATCGCACGGTCCCCGCAGCCAGACAACTTTCTCACGGTTTCTGGAGGGAAATGCTGTAGGAATGCTCAACCGGTGTCGCTCATTCAGCTGACAGAAACTTTCAACCGGTTTTCCCGACGTGTCGGAAAAAGCAACGAGTCGGAGTCAGAGGCCGAGCCTTCTCTTGTCTCTACTCCTCCGGTTACGGGGTCTGAGACGCCGAAGCTTCCCACCATTAGCTCTGACAAATTGAAAACTCTAGTCATTGGCGACTCCATTACCCGCAGTATTAGACTTAAAACGAATCATCCAGCGATCATACACTGTTTACCAGGGGGCAGGGCTACCGACGTTAAGGCTAATCTGAAGATGGTGCTGGCTAAAGCTAAAACTGGCGAGTGTAGAGAGTATAGAGATATTGTTATCCACGTCGGCACCAACGATGTTAGGATGAAACAGTCAGAGATCACCAAGCGCAACATAGCTTCAGCGTGTAAATCAGCTAGAAAGACGTGTCGGCATCGAGTAATTGTCTCGGGCCCCCTCCCAGTTAGGGGGAGTGATGAGCTCTACAGCAGAGTCTCACAACTCAATCGTTGGTTGAAAACTGTTTTCTGCCCCTCTTTCTGGGACTCACCCACAAACAGGACCAAGCCTGATCTGCCGAGGAGTGACGGACTCCATCCTAGCTGGAGGAGTGCTCTCATCTTATCTACCAACATAGACAGGGCTCTATAACTCCTCTAGCTCCACAATGAAATAGGGTGCAGGTCAGGCAGCAGGCTGTTAGCCAGCCTGCCAGCATAGTGGAGTCTGCCACTAGCACAGTCAGTGTAGTCAGCTCAGCTATCCCCATTGAGACTGTGTCTGTGCCTCAACCTAGGTTGGGCAAAACTAAACATGGCGGGGTTCGCCTTATTAACAATCTCACTAGGATAAAGACCTCCTCCATTCCAGTCATTATTGAAAGAGATCATGATACCTCGCATCTCAAAATAGGGCTACTTAATGTTAGATCCCTTACTTCAAAGGCAATTATAGTCAATGAACTAATCACTGATCATAATCTTGATTTGATTGGCCTGACTGAAACATGGCTTAAGCCTGATAAATTTACTGTGTTAAATGAGGTCTCAGCTCCTGGCTACACTAGTGACCATATCCCCCGTGCATCCCGCAAAGGCGGAGGTGTTGCTAACATTTACGATAGCAAATTTCAATTTACAAAAAACAAACAAAAAATGATGTTTTCGTCTTTTGAGCTTCTAGTCATGAAATCTATGCAGCCTACTCAATCACTTTTTATAGCTACTGTTTACAGGCCTCCTAGGCCATATACAGCGTTCCTCATTGAGTTCCCTGAATTCCTATCGGACCTTGAAGTCATAGCAGATAATATTCTAATCTTTGGTGACTTTAATATTCACATGGAAAAGTCCACAGACCCACTCTAAAAGGCTTTCGGAGCTGGTGATCGATGGTATCGGAGCCATCATCGACTCAGTGGGTTTTGTCCAACATGTCTCTGGACCTACTCACTGTCACAGTCATACTCTGGACCTAGTTTTGTCCCATAAATGTTGTGGATCTTAATGTTTTTCCCCATAATCCTGGACTATCGGACCACCATTTCATTACGTTTGCAATTGCAACAAATAATCTGCTCAGACCCCAACCAAGGAACATCAAAAGTCGTGCTATAAATTCACAGATAACACAAAGATTCCTTGATGCCCTTCCAGACTCCCTCTGTCTACCCAAGGACGCCAGAGGACAAAAATCAGTTAACCAGCTAACTGAGGAACTCAATTTAACCTTTCGCAATACCCTAGATGCAGTTGCACCCCTAAAACCTAAAAACATTTCTCATAAAAAACGAGCTCCCTGGTATACAGAAAATACCCGAGCTCTGAAGCAAGCTTCCAGAAAATTGGAACGGAAATGGTGCCACAACCAAACTGGAAGTCTTCCGACTAGCTTGGAAAGACAGTACCGTGCAGTATCGAAGAGCCCTTACTGCTGCTCGATCATCCTATTTTTCCAACTAAATTGAGGAAAATAAGAACAATCTGAAATTCCTTTTTGATACTGTCGCAAAGCTAACTAAAAAGCAGCATTCCCCAAGAGATGATGGCTTTCACTTCAGCAGTAATAAATGCATGAATTTTTTTGAGGAAAAGATCATGATTATTAGAAAGCAAATTACAGACTCTTCTTTAAATCTACGTATTCCTTCAAAGACTCTGCCAGGACCTAGGATCAAGAGACACTCAAGTGTTTTAGTACTATATCTCTTGACACAATGATGAAAATAATCATGACCCATGGCCTCTAAACCTACTGGACCCTATTCCAACTAAACTACTGAACATAATAAACGGCTCTCTATCCACCGGATGTGTACCAAACTCACTAAAAGTGGCAGTAATAAAGCCTCTCTTGAAAAAGCCAAACCTTGACCCAGAAAATATAAAAAACTATAGGCCTATATCGAATCTTCCAAATTTAAGAAAAGGCTGTTGCGCAGCAACTCACTGCCTTCCTGAAGACAAACAATGTATATGAAATGCTTTAGTCTGGTTTTAGACCCCATCATAGCACTGAGACTGCACTTGTGAAGGTGGTAAAATGACCTTTTAACCTTTTGGATTTAGGGGGCGCTATTTTAATTTTTGGATGAAAAACGTTCCCGTTTTAAACAAGATATTTTGTCATGAAAAGATGCTCGACTATGCATATAATTGACAGCTTTGTAAAGAAAACACACATTTGCAACACTGCAAAGATGTTGTCTGTGAGTGCCACAGAACTGATGTTTACAGGCGAAACCCAGATAAAAATCCAACCAGGAAGTGCCGCATTTTTTAAAACCGCCTCATGCCAATGACTCCTTATATGGCTGTGAATGAGCTACGAATGAGGTTACGTTTTCCACGTATTCCCCAAGGTGTCTACAGCATTGTGACGTCTTTTTAGGCATTTCCATTGCTGTAAGGGACCATATATAGCATGTGATCACATGATGTCTCCCGCAGAAAATTTTGCGTAAAATACTGAGGTAGCCATTTTTCCAATCACTTCTTATGAGAAACCAATTGCCTCGACGGATGTATTATCGAATATATATGTTAAAAACACCTTGAGGATGGATCCTAAACAAAGTTTGCCGTGTTTCTGTCAATATTATGGAGCAAATTTTGAAAAAAGTTTTGGCGTTATAGTTGCAGCATTTTCCGGTCGATTTCTCAGCCAAGCATGATGAAGAAACGGGAGCTATTTCGCCTACAAAAATAATCTTTTTGGAAAAAAGGAACATTTGCTATCTAACTGGGAGTCTCCTGAGTGAAAGCATCTGCAGTTCTTCAAAGGTAAATGATTTAATTTGGTTGCTTTTCTTATTTTTGTGAAAATGTTGCCTGCTGCCAGCAGAGCTTAGCATAGCATTATGCCATGATAAACTGACACAAATGCTTGTCTAGCGTTGGCTGTAACGCATATTTTGAAAATCTGAGAAGACAGTGTTGTTAACAAAAGGCTAAGCTTGTGTTTGAATACATTTATTCCATTTCATTTGCGATTTTCATGAATAGGAAAAGTTTATGTCCGCTGCGTTATGTTAATGCCTTTGAGGCTATGATTACGCTCCCGGACACGGGTTTGCTCATCGCAAGAGGTTAATGGCATCAGACCGAGGCTCTGCATCTGTCCTCGTGCTCCTAGACCTTAGTGCTGCTTTTGATACCATTGATCACCACATTCTTTTGGATAGATTGGAAACCCAAATTGGTCTACACGGACAAGTTCTGGCCTGGTTTAGATCTTATCTGTCGGAAAGATATCAGTTTGTCTCTGTGAATGGTTTGTCCTCTGACAAATCAACTGTAAATTTCGGTGTTCCTCAAGGTTCCGTTTTAGGACCACTATTGTTTTCACTATATATTTTACCTCTTGGGGATGTCATTCGAAAACATAATGTTAACTTTCACACAGTTAACTTTCACTGCTATGCGGATGACACACAGCTGTACATTTCAATGAAACATGGTGAAGCCCCAAAATTGCTCTCGCTAGAAGCATGTCGTCTCAAATAAAACTGTGAAGGACCTCGGCGTTACTCTGGACCTTGATCTCTCTTTTGAAGAACATATCAAGACTGTTTCAAGGACAGCTTTTTTCCATCTACTTATCATTGCAAAAATCAGAAACTTTCTGTCCAAAAATGATGCAGAAAAATGTATCCATGCTTTTGTCACTTCTAGGTTAGACTACTGCAATGCTCTACTTTCCGGCTACCCGGATAAAGCACTACATTAACTTCAGTTAGTGCTAAATACGGCTGCTAGAATCCTGACTAGAACCAAATCATTTGATCATATTACTCCAGTGCTAGCCTCCCTACACTGGCTTCCTGTCAAGGCAAGGGCTGATTTCAAGGTTTTACTGCTAACCTACAAAGCATTACATGGGCTTGCTCCTACCCATCTCTCTGATTTGGTCCTGCCGTACATACCTACACGTACGCTACGGTCACAAGACGCAGGCCTCCTAATTGTCCCTAGAATTTCTAAGCAAACAGCTGGAGGCAGGGCTTTCTCCTATAGAGCTCCATTTTTATGGAATGGTCTGCCTACCCATGTGAGAGACGCAAACTCGGTCTCAACCTTTAAGTCTTTACTGAAGACTCATCTCTTCAGTGTGTCATATGATTGAGTGTAGTCTGGCCCAGGAGTGTGAAGGTGAACAGAAAGGCTCTGGAGAATGAACCGCCCTTGCTGTCTCTGCCTGGCCGGTTCCCCTCTCTCCACTGGGATTCTCTGCCTCTAACCCTATTACAGGGGCTGAGTCACTGGCTTACTAGGGCTCTTTCATATCGTCCCTAGGGGGGGGTGCGTGACTTGAGTGGATTGAGTCACTGATGTGATTTTCCTGTCTGGGTTGGCGCCACCCCTTGGGTTGTGCCGTGGCGGAGATCGTTGTGGGCTATACTCAGCCTTGTCTCAGGATGGTAAGTTGGTGGTTGAAGATAACCCTCTAGTGGTGTGGGGGCTGTGCTTTGGCAAAGTGGGTGGGGTTATATCCTTCCTGTTTGGCCCTGTCTGGGGGTGTCATCGGATGGGGCCACAGTGTCTCCTGACCCCTCCTGTCTCAGCCTCCAGTATTTATGCTGCAGTAGTTTATGTGTCGGGGGGCTAGGGTCAGGTTGTTATATCTGGAGTACTTCTCCTGTCCTATCCGGTGTCCTGTGTGAATTTAAGTATGCTCTCAATAATTATCTCTTTCTCTCTTTCTTTCTCTGTCTCGGAGGACCTGAGCCCTAGGACCATGCCTCAGGACTACGTGACATGATGACTCCTTGCTGTCCCCAGTCCACCTGGCCGTGCTGCTGCTCCAGTTTCAACTGTTCTGCCTGTGATTATTAGTATTTGACCATGCTGGTCATTTATGAACATTTGAACATCTTGGCCTGTTATAACCTCCACCCGGCACAGCCAGAAGAGGACTGGCCACCCCACATAGCCTGGTTCCTCTCTAGGTTTCTTCCTAGGTTTTGGCCTTTCTAGGGAGTTTTTCCTAGCCACCGTGCTTCTACACCTGCATTGCTTGCTGTTTGACGTTTTAGGCTGGGTTTCTGTACAGCACTTTGAGATATCAGCTGATGTACGAAGGGCTATATAAATAAATTTGATTTGATATATGGAGGAGATTACTGAGTAGTTTGGTTCTTCAGGCTGACCCCCAGTCTTCGCTTCAGTTAATGAGGGGTGAGTATGGCCGTGGTTATGGGTGGGCCCAGTAACATGTTGGATAAAGTCCATAGAGCTCAAAATATTCCAAAATTCAATGGCCTTGGAGTTAGTCTCTTTGTCAACATGAATATTAAAATCACCCAACACAATGATTTTATCATAACTCTCAAGGACAATAGACAATAGTTCAGAGAAATCAGTAAAGAAAGAAAGGCAGTGGTGGCCTACAAAGGGTTATGTTCAGCACTGGTGGCTGATATTTAAACAGTATAGCACGATGCTCAAAAGACCCAAAGTTGCCAAAATGAAATGTCCTTACAGCTGAGAGCATTAGTAAAAATAGAGGATCTCCCCCCACGCTTTTTCCCTTTTCAGAGCATAAAAATACTTAGTCCGGGGGGAGGCTTCAATAAGAGCAGCATTACAGTCTGAAGACAGCCATGTTTCAGTGAGAAACATGCAATCAACTGCACTCAGTAATGAGGTCATTCACGAGAAAGGTTTTAGTAGTGATTGCTCTTACATTTAAAAGTGCCATATTCAGTGAGTGTGGGCCACTCTGCCCCTGTGGCATCTGCCTAGAGCTAACCAATGGAATAACAATCAAATTATGAACGTTACAACCAGGTAGCCTCGGTTACAGCATTGGGCCAGTAACCGTAAGGTTTCTGTTTCAAACACCATTGCTGTGCCATTGAGCAAGGCCCTTAACCCTAATTGCTCCAGTGGTGCTGTACAATGGTGATCCTGGGTGTGACCTTGCAGATCTCTCAGAGGGAGTTGGGATATAAAAATAAAAAAACATTTCCATTATACACTTGTGTGTAACAGGACAAATACACTACTCAAAAAAATAAAGGGAACACTTAAACAACACAATGTAACTCCAAGTCAATCACACTTCTGTGAAATCAAACTGTCCACTTAGGAAGCAACACTGATTGACAATAAATGTCACATGCTGTTGTGCAAATGGAATAGACAACAGGTGGAAATTATAGGCAATTACCAAGACAGCCCCAATAAAGGAGTGGTTCTGCAGGTGATAACCACAGACCACTTCTCAGTTCCTATGCATCCTGGCTGATGTTTTGGTCACTTTTGAATGCTGGCGGTGCTTTCCAGGATGGCACATCAATGCGAGCTGTGGCAAGAAGGTTTGCTGTGTCTGTCAGCGTAGTGTCCAGAGCATGGAGGCGCTACCAGGAGACAAGCCAGTACATCAGGAGACGTGGAGGAGGCCGTATGAGGGCAACAACCCAGCAGCAGGGCCGCTACCTCTGCCTTTGTGCAAGGAGGAGTAGGCGGAGCACTGCCAGAGCCCTGCAAAATGACCTCCAGCAGGCCACAAATGTGCATGTGTCTGCTCAAACGGTCAGAAACAGACTCCATGAGGGTGGTATGAGGGCCCGACGTCCACAGGTGGGGGTTGTGCTTACAGCCCAACACCGTGCAGGACATTTGGCATTTGCCAGAGAACACCAAGATTGGCAAATTCGCCACTGGCGCCCTGTGCTCTTCACAGATGAAAGCAGGTACACACTGAGCACATGTGACAGACGTGAGAGTCTGGAGACGCCGTGGAGAACGTTCTGCTGCCTGCAACATCCTCCAGCATGACCGGTTTGGCGGTGGGTCAGTCATGGTGTGGGGTGGCATTTCTTTGGTGGGCCGCACAGCCCTCCATGTGCTCGCCAGAGGTAGCCTGACTGCCATTAGATACCGAGATGAGATCCTCAGACCCCTTGTGAGACCATATTATGCTGGTGCGGTTGGCCCTGGGTACCTCCTAATGGAAGACAATGCTAGACCTCATGTGGCTGGAGTGTGTCAGCAGTTCCTGCAAGAGGAAGGCATTGATGCTATGGACTGGCTCGCCCGTTCCCCAGACCTGAATCCAATTGAGCACATCTGGGACATCATGTCTCGCTCCATCCACCAGCGCCACGTTGCACCACAGACAATCCAGTTGTTGGCGGATGCTTTAGTCCAGGTCTGGTAGGAGATCCCTCAGGAGACCATCCGCCACCTCATCAGGAGCATGCCCAGGCGTTGTAGGGAGGTCATACAGGCACGTGGAGGCCACACACACTACTGAGCCTCATTTGGACTTGTTTTAAGGACATTACATCAATGTTGGATCAGCCTGTAGTGTGGTTTTCCACTTTAATTTTGAGTGTGACTCCAAATCCAGACCTCCATGGGTTGATAAATTTGATTTCCATTGATCATTTTTGTGTGATTTTCTTGTCAGCAAAGAAAAAAGTATTTAATAAGAATATTTCATTCATTCAGGTCTAGGATGTGTTATTTTAGTGTTCCCTTTATTTTTTTGAGCAGTGTATAAGAACCCCTTCAAATTATGTTTAACAATGAGACCAGGTTAGGCACTCAGTGGCAATTCTATTCTACTATACTATATTATACATTGTGCTACACCATATTATACAACTGCATAAGTAATAGAATGCAGCTTAGATATCTCCTGGCTTGGGTCAAAGGCACAAAAGAGAAGAAAATGGACTGATACAAGTATGAACTACTATACCTTAACGTTTGCCCTAATGAACCTTATTCCTATCCCAGATGGTCTATTATAGGCGAGGTCGTGATCTGTTTTCGGAGAGGTGTGGTGTGGGCCTCTCCTCTGAATGACAGGAGAGGAAACGATAAGCTCATCTCTTAGGTCACCAGTCACTCGTTCCCTTCTTTACCATGTATGTCCTTCAGTCTGCTGGAGCACTGAAGCCATCCAATCACAAACACTTTCCTTTCTAAGCCATCCAATAACAAACTAGTTCCTCTGAAAGCCATGCAATCAGAAGCCAGTTCCTCTGAAATCTGCCCAATCGCTGGCCTGAAGGACTTCTGGAGGCCAGCCTATCATGTGAGGCTTGTTAACTGTTTTAATGAGTGCAGACCAAACAGACAGGGAGAATGGAACCCAGGCAGACAGATTTTTGGGGGATAGTGTGGAAGATAGTGGTGTTCCATCCCAACCTTATTAAAGTCTTCCCCAGGCAGGCTCTCAAGGCCTGGGTCGGGGCCACACTGCACCTGGGGTCTGACTCTCTGAGACTGGACTTAACCCTTTCTCTCTTTTCTGGCTATCACTATTATGGTGATGTGTTGGTTAGTGTCCCATACTACCTCGGAAGGTGGCCTGGGAAAGAGAAATTTGAAACTCCAGTAGATCCGTCTCTTTACACTATAAAAGTATTTTGTCCAGGAACTAGTATGTGTCGTCAAAGTAGTCCAGGGTAAAGAGCCTCTTAGTTGGTTAGTGGTTGGCCTTGGTAGGGACAGCACTGGACCTGGGGCTGGCTCCCTGGCCTTCTGACTTGAGAAATTGACTTACCCTTTCTCTCCTCTGTCCCATCCCATCTCCCCTGTCCCCTCTCCGTGTGGCTATTGTGGCGAATGAATGGCCACCACTCTTTAATCTGGAGTTTGTGGTAATGAGTTGGTTAGATTATTTGGTTACTGGCTGTAGTGATTAGTTGGCTTGAGGTTGCCTGAGGTTGCCTTGTGGTCACAGTGAGTGAGAGATGATAAGTAAGCACAGGTGAGCTTACTGACCCTCCCGACCTCCACCTCCTCTCTTTCCACTAACTGTGTTTTATGTGACACATGTGTGCCCATAAAATGTTAAGTCTGTTTCCTCCAAAGGAACACATGGTCCAGTTAAACCTCATAGACTTTATAAACTCTAACCCTCTAACAGAGTCAAAGTGGCTAGACAGCTACGATAGTTTTGCCTGGCTGTTGTACACCTGATTGGGTTCTTACCTTTTAAAACTAAATGAATTTTGACAGCTATTATTCCTCTATATAGCTATTCTTCTTTGTCATATTCAAACCTGAGCACGCCCCCACCCCTTCACCCCTCTCCTCCCTCTTTCCTTTTAAAGCCAAACTACACACTCCTTCATATACCTGCCCGTGCCTACACACATCAAGGAACCAGTCTCCTGCCCAGGGAGTAAGAAGTAGTATGTTCCACTTGATTGGCCTTGTCACTTTGATTCATGTGGGGGTCTGGGCGCCCACCCTCCCCCGTACCTCCCTGTACCCCTCTCTGGGGGAGCGGGTAAAATGGAAATTATAAATTGTGAGCAACGCATTTCTTTTTTGTTGATTGCTTTCGAATCTGCAGGCTGCTTATTGAAATGTCAATGTCTTTACTGCAGTGCAGCTGTGGTGTATCACAGACAGAAAGCAGAGGGAGAGAGGGAGAGATGAAAGGAGAGAGAGAGCAAGAACGAGAGAGGTGGTTGAGCTTTTCATTGCAGATTGTAAGCTACAGTACGGTAAATGATACCAGACATTTACAGCCCCCTTTTCACCTTTTCGCGTCAATGTGTTTGTTTCACAGGCTCAGCAGGCGGTTCTCATCAGCCTCTGTTTGCGTGTGTGTTTATGTGTGTGTGTTTCACAGCTATGGTGGGGGTTTCTCACTTCAAGAGGAGTTCACACCAAGTCAGGTCAGATGCCTCCGCTCCTCCATTTCTCAGGCTGGCTGTATCATGAGGGTAAACCAATGTGACAGACTTGCAGATGCACTGATGTTACAATCCTCAGGTGCATTTGTTATAACACGTGAATGTCTTTCTTTTGCTTTTCTGGTGGATTGTTTAGCGCAATCAGGGGCATGAAAGGTGCTTCTACACCTGCATTGCTTGCTGTTTGGGGTTTTAGGCTAGGCTGATGTAAAAAGGGCTTTATAAATACATTTAATTGAATTTGATTGATGAACAAAAATCATTTTTCAAAATATTTTTTTATATATGTTTATTATATTAAAATTGAAATTGGTTTTACATATACACTACTGTTCAAAAGTTTGGGGTCACTTAGAAATGTACTTGTTTTTGAAAGAAAAGCACATTTCTTGATCAGAAATACAGTGCAGACATTGTTAATGTTGTAAATAACTATTGTAGCTGGAAGCGGCAGATTTTTTTATGGAATATCTACATAGGTGTACAGAGGCCCATTATCAGCAACCATCACTCCTGTGTTCAAATGGCACGTTGTGTTAGCTAATCCAGGTTTACCATTTTAAACGGCTAAATTATCATTAGAAAACCCTTTTGCAATTATTTTAGCACGGCTGAAAACTGTCCTGATTAAAGAAGCAATATAACTGGCCTTCTTTAGACTAGTTGAGTATCTGGAGCATCAGCATTTGTGGGTTCAATAACAGGCTCAAAATGGCCAGAAACAAAGCACTTTCTTCTGAAACTCATCAGTCTATTCTTGTTATGAGAAATTAAGTCTATTCCATGCGAGAAATTGCCAAGAAACTGAAGATCTCGTACAATGCTGTGTACTACTCTCTTCACTGAACAGTGCAAACTGTCTCTAACCAGAATAGAAAGAGGAGTGGGAGGCCCCGGTGCACAACTGAGCAAGAGGAAAAGTACATTAGAGTGTCTAGTTTGAGAAACAGATGCATCACAAGTCCTCAACTGGCAGCTTCATTAAATAGTACCCACAAAACACCAGTCTCAACGTCAACAGTGAAGAGGCAACTCCGGGATGCTGGCCTTCAAGGCAGAGTTCCTCTGTCCAGTGTCTGTGTTCTTTTGCTCATCTTAATCTTTTCTTTTTCTTTTCCAGTCTGAGATATGGCTTTTTCTTTGCAAATCTGCCTGGAAGGCCAGCATCCCAACTCTGCCTTTCAAAGCACTTCATAGCTACAGACGTGAGTGCTACGTTTCGGTGTTAATTTAAGCAGGTTACCTTCGTGTTCTTGGGCAGAGGGACTATGGTGGTCTGCTTGAAACATGTTGGTATTACATACTCAGTCTGTAACAGGTTGAAAATGTCAGTGAAGACACTTTCCAGTTGGTCAGCACATGCGGAGTACACATCCTGGTAATCCATCTGGCCCTGCGGCCTTGTGAATATTGACCTGTTTAAAACCTCTTAGAGCTCCCCATCCCGGATCCGGGATCGTGACTACGGCTCAAGCTCATTACCATAACGCACAATGCGAAAAAATATTCCAAAAAATATTTAACCTCCACACATTAACAAGTCCAATAGCTCAAATGAAAGATAAACATCTTGTTAATCTACCCAGCAAGATTTCTAAAATGTTTTACGGCGAAAACATAGCACATATTTATATTAGATCACCACCGAAACAAAAGGCAAGCCATTTTGTCCCAGAAAAAATAAAATTTAAAAGTAGGATTAAAAAATAAATAATTCACTAACCTTTTGAAAATCTTCATCAGATGACAGTAATATTACATGTTACACAGTACATTTTTTTTTTCAATAATATGCCATTTATATCCATAAATCTCGGTTTGACGACATTTCAAAAAAAAAAATGCTACTCAAATGTCCGGAGAAATGATGATAGCTCCGACAGATAACGTCAGATAACAAGCAATAAACATGACTAAATATACATGTTCTACATATATTTACAAAGATACACTTCTTCTTAATGCAACCGCTGTATTACATTTATTTTTAACGTTACAGACATCGTTCACTGGGCTATACTATGAGTCGGCGCTCAGATATTAGCAGTATGTCTCCTCTACTTTTGGAGTCCACAGAAACCCAAAATAACCACATAAATATTCCCTTACCTTTGATGTTCTTCCATCAGAAGACGTAGAAGGAGTCATACTTACCCAATAAATAGTTTGGTTTCACGTTGTGTGTCCCTGTATTAGCATATGCTAACAGCTTCAGCTGAAATGCATCAAAAATGACTTCTGGTCCAGCACTCTTTGCGCATCAAAACTTCCAATTTACATATTATATGTCGATTAAACTGGTCAAACGATGTGCAAAATCGAGCTTTATGATGTTGTTAGCATGTAGAACAAAGGACAGCGCTAACAGACAAACCGGCTTCAAATGCTGGATCATGGAAAAAGACGTACTCCAAATCGGCCGCGCGCAATAGAGTGCATGTTTTTCAGAGGGACACGAGCAATTTCGCCCGCCAAACGTGCAGGGCTCGTGGGATTCTCACAATGAACGTGCCATTTGAAAGCAGGCATCGCGCTGAACAGATAGAGACTGTTCCTGGATCGGTAGCTGCCTGGGAAGGGTGGGGGCGATGACGTCAAAGTTGACCCAACTTTTCTCTTCACAAGAGAGAGTTTGGGAGAAAGGCTGCCCTGAGAGTTCTGCTTTACATACAGACATAATTTAAACGGTTTTAGAAACTTTAGAGTGTTTTCTATTCAATAATAATTTTTATATGCATATATTAGCAATTTTGGGAAAAAATATTTTCAGTTTACTATGGGTACGCACTTTCTCCAACGGGGGCAGTATAGAGGGGGAGTTCTAAGAGGTTTTAATGGTCTTACTCACATTGGCAATGGAGAGCGTGATCATAGAGTCGTCCGGAACAGCTGATGCTCTCATGCATGCTTCAGTGTTGCCTACCTTGAAGCGAGCATAGAAATAATTTACCTCGTCTGGTAGGCTCATTTCACTGGGCAGCTCGCGGCTGTGTTTCCCTTTGTAATAGTTTGCTAGCCCTGCCATATCCGATGAGCATCAGAGCCGGTGGAGTATGATTCAATCTTAGTCCTGTATTAAAGTTTTGCCTGTTTGATGGTTCGTCGGATGGCATAGCAGGATTTATTATAAGCATCCGGGTTAGTGTCCCACTCCTTGAAAGCGGCAGCTCTACCCTTTAGATCAGTGCGGATGTTGCCTGGAATCCGTGGTTTCTGGTTGGGGTATGTACGTACGGTCACTGTAGGGACGACGTAATTGATGCACTTGTGGTGTACTCCTCAAAGCCATTCGAAGAATCCCGGAACATATTCCAGTCTGTGCTAGCAAAACAGTCCTGTAGCTTAGCATCTACATCATCTGACCACTTCTTTATTGACTGAGTCACTGGTGCTTCATGCTTTAGTTTTAGCTTGTAAGCGGGGAATCAGGAGGATTAGAATTATGGTCATATTTGCCAAATGGAGGGCGTGAGAGCTTTCTATGCGTCTCTGTGTGTGGAGTAAAGGTGGTCTAGAGGTTTTTTTCCTCTGGTTGCACATTTAACATGCTGGTAGAAATGAGATGAAACAGATTTATCCCTGCATTAAAGTCCGCGGCCAATAGGAGCGCTGCCTCTGAATGAGTGTTTTACAGCTCATTGAGTTTGGTTTTAGTGCCAGCATCGGTTTGTGGTGGTAAATAGACAGCTACGAAAAATATGGATGAAAACTCTCTTGGTAAATAATGTTGTCTACAGCTTATCATGAGAAACTCTACCTCGGGCGAGCCAAACCTTGAGACTTCCTTAATATTAGATTTCGTGCACCAGCTGTTGTTTACCAATATACACATACCACCTCCCCTTGTCTTAGCGGAGGCGGCTGTTCTATTTTGCCGATGCAGCATAAACCCCACCAGCTGTATGTTATTCATGTCGTCGTTCAGCCACAACTCAGTGAAACATAAGATAATACAGTTTTTAATGTCCCGTTGGTTGGATATTCGTCATCTTAGCTCGGCTATTTTTTTATCCAATGATTGTACGTTGGCTAATACTACGGATGGTTTAGGCAGATTACCCACTCGCCGTCGGATCCTTACAAGGCACCCCGACCTACGTCCTTGATATCTTCATCTCTTTCTCATGCGAATCACAGGGATTTGGGCCTTGTCGGTTGTCTGATGGCACCCTATTCCCTTTATAGTACACTACTTTGACCTGATCCCAAAGCTGGGCCACAGTGACAGGCTAAACTAGCAGTGCATCCCAAATTGCCCCCTATTCAAATCAAATGTATTTATGTAGCCTTTATATCAGCTGATATCTCAAAGTGTTGTACAGAAACCCAGCCTAAAACCCCAAACAGCAAGAAATGCAGGTGTAGAAGCACGGTGGCTAGGAAAAACTCCCTAGAAAGGCCAAAACCTAGAAAGAAACCTAGAGAGGAACCAGGCTATGAGGGGTGACCAGTCCTCGTCTGGCTGTGCTGGGTGGAGATTATAACAGAATAGCCAAAATAACAGAACAGCCAAAACGTTCAAATGTTCATAAATGACCAGCATGGTCAAATAATAATAATCACAGTAGTTGTCGAGGGTACAACAAGTCAGCACCTCAGGAGTAAATGTCAGTTGGCTTTTCATAGTCGATCATTAAGAGTATCTCTACCGCTCCTGCTGTCTCTAGAGAGTTGAAAACAGCAGGTCTGGGACAGGTAGCACGTCCGGTGAACAGGTCAGGGTTCCATAGCCGTAGGCAGAACAGTTGAAACTGGAGCAGCAGCACAGCCAGGTGGACCGGGACAGCAAGGAGTCATCATGCCAGGTAGTCCTGAGGCATGGTCCTAGGGCTCAGGTCCTCCCGAGAGGGAGAAAGGAAGAAAGAGAGAATTAGAGAGAGCATACTTAAATTCACACAGGACACTGGATAAGACAGGAGAAGTACTCCAGATATAACAGACTGACCCTAGCCCCCCAACACATAAACTACTGCAGCATAAATACTGGAGGCTAAGACAGGAGGGTTCAGGAGACACTGTTCCCTTTATAGTACACTACTTTTTACCAGATTCCATAGCTGCGCCACAGTGACAGGCTAGACTAGCAGTGCATCCCAAATGGCCCCCTATTCCCTTTTTATAGTACACTACTTGTGACCAGATTCCATAGCTAGGTCACAGTGACAGGACAGACAAGCACTACGGCCCAAATGCCCCCCTATTCCCTAGTGCACTACTTTTGACCTGAGCCCTAAGGTGCCATTTGGAATGAAGGAACTGCAGTTCAGTGCTTGATCAGTGGCCATAGCCCTGCCAAAAGCTAGGCCACAGTGACAGGCTAGACTAGAACATGTCATTGTCGTCAATTGGGGTCCATAATAAATCAATAATATAAAACTGTATGTTTGACTCCATTCCATTTATACCATTCCAGCCATTACAATGAGCATGTCCTCCTATATTTCTCAGCATCAGCCTCCTCTGGTATGTGTGTATGTGTGTATGTGTGTGGTTAATGGGGAGAGAAACCTCTGTGGAAGACGCCTGTGTTTTTCTAACTCATCTGGCTTAGATTAGGACCAGCCCGATCTTCACTGTCTCACTGAGAAAGGAGAGGAAGACAGATCAAGAAGGGAGAGAGAGAGAGAGATGGGGAAAGGGAGGGGAGGAGAGAGGCAAAACAGAGAGAGGGGACGAGACCTAAGAAAGAGACCAGAGAGAGAGAGTGTATGGAAAAACATTGATACAGGACGAGAGCAGAGTGAGAAAAGGGAAATGGAGAAAGAGGTTTGTGCAGGGTTTAAGGGTTTGTGACAAGAGTTGGCGCTTTTCAAACAGTGCTTAGAGGAATCCACAGGAATAAACCCTTTAGAAGGCCTTGAGATACAATGAGAAGAGAGAACTGTCTAAGATTAGAACACAAAGGACATCAACGCAGCGCAGGGTTTTGCACAGAGCTTACACGAGACAGCACAAAAGCACAGAGTTTGGCACAGGGTTTATAGGACTAAATAGGGTTGTATGATTGTGTGCCCCCTGGCACTTTCCATCTTCATGCCCACTGACTGAGTACACATGCCTGGGCTGGCATAGAAGCCATGTAGGACAAATTGACCTTTACCTTCAGAACATCCCACCTCCACATTCTCTCCTTCTCCTACTTTCTCTCTTTGTACCATTCGCCTCTGTCATACTCCTCGATTCAGAATCTTCTCTCCCTCTGCTAATTTCCCCTTCTCCCTCTACTGACTCTTTCTATCCTGCTCTCTTCCTTTCTCTCTTTCTCCAGCCCCTCTCCCCCTCCCTTTCCCTCCCCCTCTTTACTATTTTGCTAATGGTCTCAAGATTGTTACACACTGTTGTTACACATGCAGATTGCCTTTGACACCATAAGCTAGCTCTTTGATCCTCTCCAACCTGATCCTCTCCAACCTGATCCTCTCCAAATGAGAAAAAAAATCATATCAAATCAAAGTTTATTTGTCACATGCAAAAAAGGTATTAGGTGAACAATAGGTAAGTAAAGAAATAAAAACAACAGTAAAAAGACAGTGAAAAATAACAGTAGCGAGGCTATATACAGTAGTGAGGCTATATACAGTATATAGTAGCGAGGCTATAAAAGTAGCTAGGCTACATACAGACACCGATTAGTCAGGCTGATTGAGGTAGTATGTACATGTAGGTATGGTTAAAGTGACTATGCATATATGATGAACAGAGAGTAGCGGTGGCGTAAAAGAGGGGTTTGTGGGGTGGTGGGTGGCGGGACACAATGCAGATAGCCCGGTTAGTCAATGTGCGGGAGCACTGGTTGGCCGGGCCAATTGAGGTAGTATGTACATGAATGTATTCTTAAAGTGACTATGCATGGCCCGCAGGGATATCCTTGTCTCATTGCGCACTAGTGACTCCTGTGGCGGGCGCAGTGCACGGTGACACGGTTGCCAGGTGTACAGTGTTTCCTCCGACTCATTGGTGTGGCTGGCTTCTGGGTTGGATGGGCATTGTGTCAAGAAGCAGTGCGGCTTGGTTGGGTTGTGTTTCGGAGGACGCATGGCTCTCAACCTTCGCCTCTCCCTAGTCCGTATGGGAGTTGAAGCGATGAGACAAGACTGTAACTACTAACAATTGGATAACATGAAATTGGGGAGAAAAAAGAGAGTAGCAGCAGTGTAAACTAGGGGTTGGGGAGGGTGAGGGAGAGCTTTGTACGTGCCTCTGTGTGTGGAGTACAGGTGATATAGAAAAATGTTTCCCTCTGGTTGCACATTTAACATGTTCATAGAAATTTGGTAGAACTGATTTAAGTTTCCTTGTATTAAAGTCTCTGGCCAGTAGGAGCACCGCCTCTGGGTGAGTGGTTTCCTGTTTGCTTATTTCCTTATACAGCTGACTGAGTGCGGTCTTAGTGCCAGCACCTGTCTGTGGTGGTAAATAAACAGCCACGAAAGGTATAGCTGAAAACTCTCTAGGTAGGTATATCCCTGCTAGCTGAATATCCATGTCATCATTCAGCCACGATTCTGTGAAACATAGGATATTACAGTTTTTGATGTCCCGTTGGTAGGATATTCTTGATCGTACCTCGTCTAATTTATTTTCCAATGATTGCACGTCGGCGAGTAATATTGACGGTAACGGCAGCTTTTCCACTCGCCTTCTGCAGGTCCTCACGAGACATCCGGCTCTGTGTCCCCTGTACCTGCATCTTTTCCTCTTGCAAATAACTGGGATGTTGTCCTTGTCAGGTGTTTGGAGAATGTCCTGTGTGTCCTGCTTGTTGAAGAAAAAATATTTGTCTTATCCGAGGTGAGTGATCGCTGTCCTGATATCCAGAAGCTCTTTTTTTTGCCATAAGTTACGGTTGCAGAGACATTATGTACAAAATAAGTTACAAATAACGCGAAAAACCCCCACATAATAGCACAATTGGTTGGCCGCCCGTAAAACTGCTGACCTTTTATAAGGGCTAAGGGAGAAAATAACGACAGACACACAAGTTTTGATGACATCCACAACCACACGCAATAGTTCCATCACGGCTCAATCACTCGCTTCTGGATAGTGTAAAATACTTTCTTTCCATACTTTCTCGATTAAGCTTGCCAGTGCGTAATGGAACCAATCGAATAATGCCAAAAGTTCAAACTCCACCCATCTTGCAATTCAGAGGGGCTCAATAAAACTCTCAAAGTTTATGAAAGAAAACAAATACTATTTGAACCCAGGTTGCTGTTCAGTCTCAGAAGGGCCACAGCTTACCTTGCAGTGCAATAAGCAGAATTCACTGCATGTGTAACTAATTGCATGAAGTTGGCAGTAGACGTTTCGCTGACAAATGCATAGAAAGATAATTTAATAGCATTTATTTAGTTGCCTAATTTTGCCGTCGACACTCTGCCCCATATCTGTATCTTCGTCTGGGTGTGTGTGTGTGTGTGTGTGTCCACATACTTTTATATATATTGTGTATGTATATAGGACACCCCTTCAAATGAGTGGATTTGGCTATTTCAGCCACACCCGTTGCTGACAGGTGTATACAATTGAGCACACCATCATGCAATCTCCATAGACAAACATTGGCAGTAGAAATGGCCTTACTGAAGAGCTCAGTGACTTTCAACGTGGCACCGTCATAGGATGCCGCCTTTCCAATAAGTCAGTTCGTCAAATTTCTGCCCTGCTAGTGCTACCCCAGTCAACTGTAAGTGCTGTTATTGTGAAGTGGAAATGTCTAGGAGCAACAACGGCTCAGCCGCAAAGTGTTAAACCACACAAGCTCAGAGAACGGAACCACCGAGTGCTGAAAGCATGTAAAAATTGTCTGTCCTCGGTTGCAACACTCACTACCAAGTCAAACAGCCTCTGGTAGCAACGTCAGCACAAGATCTGTTCGTTTGGAGCTTCATGAAATGGGTTTTCATGGCCGAGCAGCCGCACACAAGCCTAAGATCACCATACGCAATGCCAAGCATCGGCTGGAGCGACACATGAGACCCTGTCTGAGGCCCTGTCTGAGTGTATGTGTGTGTGTGTGTGTGGGGGGGGGGGGGGGGTCAAAGCAGCATGTCTTCTCCATATAGTCCTACTCCCACACACACCAAGTCTAGGTGAATGATGGAAACAAAGGATGCAATCTGTCAAATACAACATTGAAAGAATAAATAAATAATCCCCACTGCTGCTACTGCATTCTGTCAGCTGTCAGTTGTGGAGGAGTGGGCGAGTAGCTCTGAGGAGGATTTGATTTGGAATACATTTCATGTAATAAGATTACCTTTTTATTTTTGTATCCTATTTCAGAGCAGCAGATTTCTGACTTTCTCCTTCTCCACACAGACAGGAAATTGTCCCATAATCCTCCGGCAGACGGTGTGCGGCTCTGTGCGGTGTGCAGGGAGCAATGCTTTGAGAGTTTGCGAGTGAAAATGGAAGTTGGAATTAGTAAGCCTTTCTTTCAAGACTTCTCCTCTCTCCTCCCCTCCCTCTACTCAGCATCCTAATCCTAGCGGGGCTGCACTGTTCAGAAACACATACAATGATAACACACACACCCCACATAGCGAACCCCATCCCTGTTCTCTCCCAGGGGAGATTTAAAAGCAAGGAGAAATCATGTCTGTGTTCACAAAACTTCAGGACTGACAGGCTCACTCCGGAACCCCGACTGAGCTGTGTGTGTGCGTTCATGTGTTCGGGCCGAATTTCCCCACGACATATTCTGAAAGGCGAACAGCAGTCAATCTCCCACACCCTTAATTAAAAGAGGATGTTTAGGAGTTGTGACTCAAACAGAGAGACTTTAGGCTGTGGACTGTAATGGGGATATCTGGTAATCCTTTACATCTGCTATACACTAAAAACACAGACAAAATATCTTTGTATTTGGAGTGTAATCTGGAGTGTAATCCGCATCTGAAATATTTACAAAGCGTTTCCACCCGTTTCAGTAGAACCTGAGGGATGGGGCGGGAGAAATTTAATCACTTTCAAATTAATTGACAGAACTATCCATCACTGACCATCCATGATGTCAAAATTATAGTTTTGAGGCTAAATATACACACTATAGAGTGTATATTTACTTTGCAAACATTGGAGAAAAACTTATATTTTGGGTTTTCATGGAGTGTGACAGTTGAACTAAGCTCATGAGGCATTTATAAGTTATATTTTTCAAGAATCAATGGATACGTATAAAAAAATATTCCTAATGTCTAGTATTTAATTCAGTAATTATGTGAAGTTATAATGCTAGCAATAGCCTAAACACATTCCAATTCACGTCATGTAATGATGCTCTGCACTTCAAGCCACCTCTTTGTCCCTTATGTTGCTCTCTCCCCACCTGTAAAATTCAGTCACATCTCGCACCTGGCCTTATTTAAAAAAAAATAACAATATGGGCCATTTAATCAGACACTTTTATCCAAATAAATGTACAGCTTAATTTTAATTTTAATTCTTTAGGTTTGACTGGTCCCAGAAATTTCTCCCACTATCCTGGGGTCGCAAGGGCAATGCTCTACCAACTGAGCTACAGAAGACCACAAACAAGTGAATAAATAATATGTACTCTATATTATGTATATCTGACCAATCAAACGCATAAGCAAATATCTTACGCGTCCCACAGCAAGTTGCTCTATCGGTGCTAATTGCGGGAGTAAATTCATGAGCTTAAAACTATGTTGATTTCACATGTAAAAAACTATATGAACCGTTACTTTTTTTGTTTTAACCGGTTCAGAACTAGATTTCCTGGTCGGAACACCGGAATGTAATGAAACAAATAGGGGTTCTGCTCAGAAAGGAACAATTGTAAAAATATTTTGGTTCCAATCCCTGATTTTGATCACTGTCCAGATAAGGTAAGAAGTCTGTTAGTGTAAACTTAAGTTTAGCCAGCAGCATACCACTCTCAGAATAATAGCTGCAGAAAATATACAATTGTACACCGATAAAACAACTGGCAATTAAAACATAAAGCTTACCTCTATAAAATATACAAATCAAATCAGATAAAATTGTATTTGTCACATGCTTCGAGGAAAAAAAACAGGTGTAGACTAACAAATCAAATCAAATTTATTTATATAGCCCTTCGTACATCAGCTGATATCTCAAAGTGCTGTACAGAAACCCAGCCTAAAACCCCAAACAGCAAGCAATGCAGGTGTAGAAGCACGGTGGCTAGGAAAAACTCCCCAGAAAGGCCAAACCTAGGAAGAAACCTAGAGAGGAACCAGGCTATGAGGGGTGGCCAGTCCTCTTCTGGCTGTGCCGGGTGGAGATTATAACAGAACATGGCCAAGATGTTCAAATGTTCATAAATGACCAGCATGGTCAAATAATAATAATCACAGTAGTTGTCGAGGCTGCAGCAAGTCAGCACCTCAGGTGCTGAACAGTTGAAACTGGAGCAGTAGCACGGCCAGGTGGACTGGAGGACAGTAAGGAGTCCTCATGCCAGGTAGTCCTGAGGCATGGTCCTAGGGCTCAGGTCCTCAGAGAGAGAGAAATAAAGATAGAAAGAGTGAATTAGAGAGAGCATACTTAAATTCACACAGGACACCGGATAAGACAGGAGAAGTACTCCAGATATAACAAACGGACCCTATCCCCCCGACACATAAACTACTGCAGCATAAATACTGGAGGCTGAGACAGGAGGGGTCAGGAGACACTGTGGCCCCATCCGATGACACCCCCGGACAGGGCCAAACAGGAAGGATATAACCCCACCCACTTTGCCAAAGCACAGCCCCCACACCACTAGAGGGATATCTTCAACCACCAACTTACCATCCTGAGACATGGCCGAGTATAGCCCACAAAGATCTCCACCACGGCACAACCCAAGGGGGGTGGGGCGCCAACCCAGACAGGAAGATCACATCAGTGACTCAACCCACTCAAGTGACACACCCCCACCAGGGATGGCATGAAAGAGCACCAGTAAGCCAGTGACTCAGCCCCTGTAATAGGGTTAGAGGTAGAGAATCCCATTGGAAAGAGGGGAACCGGCCAGGCAGAGACAGCAAGGGCGGTTCGTTGCTCCAAAGCCTTTCTGTTCACCTTCACACTCCTGGGCCAGACTACACTCAATCATATGATCCACTGAAGAGATGAGTCTTCAGTAAAGACTTAAAGGATGAGACCGAGTCTGCGTCTCTCACATGGGTAGGCAGACCATTCCATAAAAATTGAGCTCTATAGGAGAAGGCCCTGCCTCCAGCTGTTTACTTAGAAATTCTAGGGACAATTAGGAGGCCTGCGTCTTGTGACCGTAGCGTACGTGTAGGTATGTACGCCAGGACCAAATCAGAGAGATAGGTAGGAGCAAGCCCATGTAATGCTTTGTAGGTTAGCAGTAAAACATTGAAATCATCCCTTACCTTAACAGGAAGCCAGGGTAGGGAGGTTAGCACTGGAGTAATATGATCAAATTTTTTGGTTCTAGTCAGGATTCTAGCAGCCGTATTTAGCACTAACTGAAGTTTATTTAGTGCTTTATCCGGGTAGCCGAAAAGTAGAGCATTGCAGTAGTCTAACCTAGAAGTGACAAAAGCATGGATGAATTTTTCTGCATCATTTTTGGACAGAAAGTTTCTGATTTTTGCAATGTTACGTTGATGGAAAAAGCTGTCCTTGAAACAGTCTTGATACGTTCGTCAAAAGAGAGATCAGGGTCCAGAGTAACGCCGAGGTCCTTCACAGTTTTATTTGAGACGACTGTACAACCATTAAGATTAATTGTCAGATTCAACAGAAGATCTCTTTGTTTCTTGGGACCTAGATAAGCATCTCTGTTTCGTCAGTGTTTAAAAGTAGAAAGTTTGCAGCCATCCACTTCCTTATGTCTGAAACACAGACTTCTAGCGAGGGCAATTTTGGGGATTCACCATGTTTCATTGAAATGTACAGCTGTGTGTCATCCGCATAGCAGTGAAAGTTAACATTATGTTTTCGAATGACATCCCCAAGAGGTAAAATATATAGTGAAAAACATTCAAAGAGACAAACTGATATCTTTCTGACAGATAAGATCTGAACCAGGCCAGAACTTGTCCGTGTAGACCAATTTGGGTTTCCAATCTCTCCAAAAGAATGTGGTGATCGATGGTATCAAAAGCAGCACAAAGGTCTATGAGCATGAGGACAGATGCAGAGCCTCGGTCTGATGCCATTAAAATGTAATTTACCACCTCCACAAGTGCAGTCTCAGTGCTATGATGGGGTCTAAAACCAGACTGAAGCATTTCGCATACATTGTTTGTCTTCAGGAAGGCAGCCTTTTCTAAAATTGAGAGGAATGAAAGATTCGATATAGGCGAATAGTTTTTTATATTTTCTGGATCAAGATTTGGCTTTTTCAAGAGAGGCTTTATTACTGCCACTTTTAGTGAGTTTGGTACACATCCGGTGGATAGAGAGCAGTTTATTATGTTCAACATAGGAGGGCCAAGCACAGGAAGTAGCTCTTTCAGTAGTTTAGTTGGAATAGGGTCCAGTATGCAGCTTGAAGGTTTAGAG
Organism: Oncorhynchus nerka; assembly: GCF_034236695.1. Lineage (NCBI taxonomy): Eukaryota > Metazoa > Chordata > Actinopteri > Salmoniformes > Salmonidae > Oncorhynchus > Oncorhynchus nerka. The sequence goes on along the minus strand of NC_088420.1, from coordinate 58,318,676 downwards.
GCCATGATTATTTTCATCATTGTGTCAAGAGATATAGTACTAAAACACTTGAGTGTCTCTCTTGATCCTAGGACCAGGCAGAGTTGTGCAGACTCAGGCGACCACCGCCATGTTTAGTTTTGCCCAACCTAGGTTGAGGCACAGAAACGGTCTCAATGGGGATAGCTGAGCTGACTACACTGACTGCGCTAGTGGCAGACTCCACTAAGCTGGCAGGCTGGCTAACAGCCTGCTCCCTATTTCATTGTGGAGCTAGAGGAGCCCTGTCTATGTTGGTAGATAAGATGAGAGCACCCCTCCAGTTAGGATGGAGTCCGTCACTCCTCAGCAGGCAAGGCTTGGTCCTGTTTGTGGGTGAGTCCCAGAAAGAGGGCCAATTATTTACAAATTCTATCTTTTGGGAGGGGCAGAAAACAGTTTTCAACCAGCGATTGAGTTGTGAGACTCTGCTGTAGAGCTCATCACTCCCCCTAACTGGAAGGGGGCCAGAGACAATTACTCGATGCCGACACATCTTTCTAGCTGATTTACACGCTGAAGCTATGTTGCGCTTGGTGACCTCTGACTGTTTCATCCTAACATCGTTGGTGCCGACGTGGATAACAATATCTCTATACTCTCTACACTCGCCAGTTTTAGCTTTAGCCAGCACCATCTTCAGATTAACGTCGGTAGCCCTGCCCCCTGGTAAACAGTGTATGATCCCTGGATGATTAGTTTTAAGTCTAATACTGCGGGTAATGGAGTCGCCAATGACTCGGGTTTTCAATTTGTCAGAGCTAATGGTGGGAAGCTTCGACGTCTCAGACCCCGTAACGGGAGGAGTAGAGACAAGAGAAGGCTGGCCTCAGACTCCTACTCGCTGCTTAGTGGGGAAAACCGGTTGAAAGTTTCTGTTGGCTTAATGAGCGACACCAATTGAGCATTCCTACAACATTTCCCTCCAGAATCCATGAGAATGTTGTCCGGCTGCGGGGAGGGGATTTATACTAACGTTACTATCTGTACTTACTGGTGGCACAGACGCTGTTTCATCCTTTCCTACACTGAAATTACCCTTGCTTGCGTCTGAAGCTGGGCTTGCAGCACAGCTATCCTCGTGGTAAGGCGATCGTTCTTCTGTATATTATGAGTACAGCGACTACAATTAGAAGGCATCATGTTCATGCTACTACTTAGCTTCGACTGTTGGAGGTCCTGACGAATCACGTCCAGATAAAGTGTCTGGAGTGAAAAAGTTGAACGAAAAAAAGTTGAGTGAGGGAAAAACTAAAAATATTAACGGTAAATAAAAAGTAAAAACTGTAATGTTGTCAGGTAGCAAAGTAAGGTTGGCAACAAAACGCACAGCAACACGTAAACAAGTCTGCAAGTTGTGACCGGAAATACGTAGGTTGGCAATGCTTTAACAGTGAAATGGTTACTTACATTTCCTTTTCCAACATTGCAGAGTTAATATAAAGATAACAAATTAAATAACAATTGAAATAGTGACATAAATATACAGTGAATAATGAATAACAATAACGAGTAAAAGTAATATACAGGGAGTACCAGTACCAAGTAGATCTGCAATGAGGTATGCAATGAGTATGAGGTAATTGAGGTAGCTATTTACATATCAAGTGCATTCAGAAAGTATTCAGACCCCTTAACTTTTTCTACATTTTGTTACGTTACAGAGACTTACACATATTTCCCTCATCAATCTACACACATCAATCTTCCTCATCAATCTACATTTGCAAATGTATAAAAAATGTAAAATAGATACCTTATTTACACAATTATTTAGACCCTTTGTTATGATACTTGAAACTGAGCTCAAGTGCATCCTGTTTCCATTGATCATCTTTGAGATGTTTCTACAACTTGATTAATGTCCACCTGTCATAAATTCAATTGTTTGGACACGATTTGGAAAGGCGGTGATGGTGCATGTCAGACCCAAGCCATGAGGTCGGGATCGAGGGAAAGATGGAGAAAAGTACAGAGAGGTCCTTGATGAAAACCTGCTCCAGAGGGCTCAGCACCTCGGACTGGGGGCGAAGGTTCACCTTCCAACAGGACAATGACCCTTAGCACACTGCCAAGACAACGCAGGAGTGGCTTTGAGACAGGTCTCTGAGCAGCGACGCTTTCCATCCAACCTGACAGAGCTTGATAGGATCTGCAGAGAAGAATGAGAGCAACTCCCCAAATACAGGTGTGCCAAGCGTGTAGAGTCATACCCAAGAAGACTCAAGGCTGTAATTGCTGCCAAAGATGCTTCATAAAAGTACTGAGAGAAGGGTCTGAATACTTACAGTACCAGTCAAAAGTTTGGACACACCTACTCATTCAAGGGTTTTTATTTGTACTATTTTCTACATTGTAGAATAGTAGTTAACACATCAAAGCTATGAAATACCATATATGGAATCATATAGTAACCAACATATCTTTTATATTAGAGATTCTTCAAAGTACCACTCTTTGCAAAGACGACAGCTTTGCACACTTTTGTCATTCTCTCAAACAGCTTCACGAGGAATGCCTTTCCAACAAGGAGTTGCCACATATGCTGAGCACTTGTTGGCTGCTTTTCCTTCACTCTGCGGTCCAACTCATCCCAAACCATCTCAATAGGCTGTCTCATCGTTGTCGAAGATCACTGTTGTGTCGTCAGCAAACTTAATGATGGTGTTGGAGTCGTGCCTGGCCATGCAGTTGTGGGGGAACAGGGACTACAGGAGGAGACTAAGCGCGTACCCCTAGGGAGCCTCCGTGTTGATGGTCAGCATGGTGGATGTGTTGTTGCCTATCCTCACCGCCAGGAGGTCCACGATCCAGTTGCAGAAGGAGGTGTTCAGTCCCCAGATTCTGAGCTTGGATTTGCGCTTGGAGGGCATTATGGCATTGAATATTGAGCTGTAGTCAATGAAAATAATTCTTACATAGTTATTCCTTTTGCCTAGGTGGGTGAGGGCAATGTGGAGTGAAATAGGGATTGCCTCATCTGTGGATCTGTTGGGGCGGTATCCGAATTGGAGTGGATCCAGGGTGTCTGGGATGATGGTGTGGATGTGAGCCATTACTTTCAAAGTATTTCATGGCTATATTTGTTTTTTTAGTTTTTTATTTAACCTTTTTTTAACATGGCAAGTCAGTTAAGAACAAATTCATATTTACAATGACGGCCTAGGAACAGTGGGATAACTGCCTTGCTCATTATAGATGTGTGTGCTACAGGGCATTAGTCATTTAGACAGGTTACCTTGGCGTTCTTGGGGACAGGGTCTATGGTGGTCTGATTGAAACAAGTTGGTATTACAGACTGGGTTGGGTTTAGGTTGAAAATGTCAGTGAAGAGCTCTTTAAAGATCTTACTCACATCAACTAAGAAGAGTGAGGTCACACAGTCATCCAGAACAGCTGGTGTTCTCATGCATGGTTCAGTGTTGTTTGCCTCGAAGCGAGCATACAGTGGTTCTTCCTTTAAAAGTACATACATTGGTTGTTCCTTTACAATCTTATGCTGCGACTGTTAGTGGTAGATGGTGGCATTCTGTCATCGCACCACACTATTACAAGGGGGAGTTAGAACTCTGATCTATCGGTAGTCTAAACTGTGGCACAAATTGACTATCTTTTCTTAAATTAATGGAGACGGTTTCAGTCTGAGAGTCTCTCTTCTCTGGCACTAGAGTCCTGCATCAGGCAACCACAAAAATTACTGTCAGTGGAGAGTTAAGAGAGAACTTGGTGTGAGCGTACCAAGTAATTAGGCGTCACTCTAAAGCGGGAAGGTGGAATAAACGAGTCAGGAAAAAGGTTTTTCTGATTGAACACGGTTCTCTATTGAGAGTATTTTGTCAACAAAAACATTCAAACACAATCAATGAAAAATCTTCCAAGGAAAAACACACATCTTCTTCTCCAGATGAAACAAGAACACAATAGGATAATCTTTAAACTACAACAAACATAAATCACGGTTTTGTCACCGTCTTAGTGGTTCTTTCAGCACAGCTTCTCTCTCTCGGTGGCCATCTTCCAGAGATAGTTTCCCCTCTCTCTTCTGGTTCCATTCTCTCTTTTATAGGGGAAGGAGAGTATCTCATTAGTACCGTCAGCTGTGCTTAATTGACTCTGGTTACCTTGTCTCCTAGGCTCTGTTGGGCAACTATCCATGAGCCCAGCCTGCCCTCTAGTGGTCCGTCCACATACCTTCCCCCCCAGGACCGAACCGGAGGGTCGGGCGCCAGACGCACCGTCTTGGTCGCGTCGGGACAGCGCGTCTGCATTCCCGTTCCTCGATCCGGCCCTGTGGATGACATGGAAAGAGAATGGTTGTAAAGACAAAAACCATCTGGCTATTCTGTTGTTATTGTTTCTCTTACCAGCCATCCACGTGAGGGGCGCATGGTCAGTAACTAATGCAAACCTCCGACCCAGTAGGTAGTACCGGAGATAATCGAGGGCCCACTTGATGGCTAAGGCCTCTTTCTCTACGGTCTCGTCTTTCCACTCTACCTGGTTTGGCAGGTTTTCCTGATGAGGTTTGTGAGGGGGTTGGCAATGGTTGCATATCCCGGGATAAAACGGCGATAATATCCTGTTATCCCTAAGAAGGCCCGAACGTCTCGCTTGGTCCGGGGTCGAGGCCAGTCACGAATTGCCCTGGTCTTCTCTGCCTGTGGGCGTATTTTCCCATTCCCCACGGTGTACCCCAGGTATTCCGCTTCGGACAAACCCAGGCAGCATTTATTTGGATTGGCTGTCAACCCTGTGGCTTCCAAACTCACGAGCACCGCCCGTAATCGCAGGAGGTGACTATCCCAGTCCTCGCTGTGGATGACCACATCGTCTATGTACGCCGCTGCATACTCTTGATGGGGCCGTAGAATGGCATCCATGAGGCGTTGGAAGGTTGCAGCGGCACCGTGCAGTCCGAAGGGCATCCTCACATACTGGAAAAGCCCCTCTGGAGTGGCGAAGGCAGTCTTTGGGCGATCCTCCGGAGCCACCGGCACTTGCCAATATCCCTTCGTCAAATCCAGGGTAGTGATGAACTTGGCCTTTCCTAAGCGCTCCAAGAGTTCATCCACGCGGGGCATGGGATACGCATCGAATGTAGAGATGGCATTCACGCCCCTAAAGTCGTTGCAGAGTCTCATACTACCATCGGATTTGGGGACCAGGACTATGGGACTGGACCACTCACTCGTCGAGGGCTCGATCACGCCCATCCTCAACATCTCCCTCACCTCTTTCTTAGCGATGACTCTGCGAGCCTCAGGAATCCTGTAAGGGCGGATATGCACCTTCTTGCCGGGTTCAGTGTGGATATGGTGGAACAGGACATCTGTTTGTCCTGGGAATGGAGAGAATATTCGACCGAAGTTCATAATCAGCTCGTCTAGCTGTCTTGACTGCTCCGGTAGGAGAGTTTGGCCACGGCGCACCTGTGGTAGAGCCTCCTCTTTTCCTTTGCCCTCCAGGGCCATCAAAGCCACCTCCTCCTCTCGTCCATGGTATGTCTTCAGCAGGTTTATGTGATAGATTTGGACCTTCTTCCTCCTGTCAGGTTGCTTGATGAGGTAATTGACCGGTGAGACCCTTTTCATTACCTCGTAGGGCCCCCTCCACTGCGCCAGCAAGCGATGTTCGGCCGTGGGCACAAGCACCATCACTTTCTCTCCCACGGTGAACTCACGGGGGTCGCAGACTTATCATAGGCCCGGCCTTGGGTCCTTTGGGCCTTCTCCATATGCTCCTTGACTATGGGCCACACTGCTGACAGGCGGTCTCTCATCAGGGTAACGTGTTCTATTGTGGATCGAAAGGGGCATGGTTGGGTCTCCCAGGTCTCCTTGGCTAAGTCGAGGATTCCTCGACAGGGTCTGCCATAGAGCAATTCAAACGGAGAGAATCCAGTGGATGCCTGGGGTACTTCTCGCAGGGCAAACATTAAGTGTGGGAGAAGCATGTCCCAGTTTTTCCCATCTCGGGACACCACCCTTCTCAACATGCTTTTTATCGTTTTGTTCAAGCGTTCACACAACCCGTCTGTTTGAGGGTGGAATATGCTTGTACGTATCTGTTGAACCTGATATAACCGACACAAGTCCTTCATCAACCGGGACATGAACGGGGTTCCTTGATCCGTCAAGATAGTCTTGGGGAGGCCCACACGAGAGAACATCAGGAATAACTCCTTGGCAATTCCCTTTGACGACATGTTACGCAGGGGTATGGCCTCCGGGAACTTGGTAGCGTAATCTATAACCACTAGGATGTACTCGTGTCCTCTGGCGGATTTTGGGAGGGGTCCTACGAGGTCCATAGCTATGCGTTCAAAGGGAGTATCTATGATGGGGAGAGGAATCAAAGGGTTACGTAGGTGTGGTCGTGGGGCTGTACGTTGACATTGATCACACGTCCTACAATACCTGGCCACATCCCGGGTGACCCGGGGCCAATAGAATCTCTGCATGATTCTGTCAATAGTCTTGTCTCGTGCCAGGTGTCCTCCTAGGACGTGGGAATGGGCTAACTGTAGAACTGTATCTCTGTATGGCCTAGGCACCATTAGTAATTCCTGGTTTTCCCCCCTTCGTCGTACGACCCAGTATAAGAGACCCCGCCTGATTGCATAGTAAGGAAGAGGGGGCTCACCTGATCCATCGACGTTCCTCCCGTCGATCACCTTCACCTTCCTCATGGCCTCCCTTAGGTCTGGGTCTCTATGCTGCGAGGTGCCGAACTGTCCCTTTAATTCCTGGGGCAGGTCGACCTCGGTAGAGGGATGTGGAGGTTGTTCCACATCCCCATCAGGGGTGACCGAGGAGAATCCCTTCCAGGTTCCCTCCTCGGATGGAGCTTCAAATATATCCCTTAACGCCTGGTTGCTCCTTCCTTCCTGCGTTGTGTATAGCCCTTCACATGTGTCTTCATCGGTGGTTTCTTGGAATATCTGTCGTAAACGTTGGGTCGCTATTTCTTCCTCTGCTGCAGAGGACGAGGACGCGGCTACGTCTCCTTGTAGGACTACTACCTCGGGCTTGGATTTTCTCTTCTTTCCTGTCCCCCTTCTTCCGTGCATAACGTCATCTGCCGAAGCTCCTTATATAAGGGACAGTCTCTCCCGATCAATAATGGCACCTTCAGCTGCGGCACTTTCCCCGGCCCTGACTGTACACCTTCCTTTTGGAGTGAGAATAGGCAGATTCACAGTGGGGTAATAGTGGGTGTCTCCATGGATACAGGATACGGCTACTTTGTCTGGTAGCAGTGTTGCGGAGGTCACCATCCGCTCCTCTACTAACGTAACCATACTTCCCGAGTCGAGAATAGCTACCACATCTTGTCCTTCGACTTGCACCGGAATCTCTGAGGCTGGGGCTATCTCTGCTAACCAACAGTGTTGATCCTGCCCCCTCAAAACGGGATGTGTGGGGGTAGGCAGTGATGACTCCGTGACCATGGGCTCATCCTTGCTAGGACATTGTGGGGCATAATGGTTGGGAGACTGACATTTATAACACCGACCCTGCTGTGTGGTGGCTGACTTCTCCCACCTCCGGGAGGGGCTTGGACGTTTCGGTGGCGAGCGCGCCGGGGTGAGTCGTGGTACGGGATTGCAAGACTCCTTCCGTTCCTCCTTGTCACTTTTTAACAACTCCCCTGTAGACCGATATGTTTCCACCGCCTGGGCTATGTCGTCGGCTGACAACGGGTTGGCTTGCCCCACAACCCTTTTTAAGTCACTGGGTAATTCTCTCAATATCTTGTCCACTACGAGAGTCTCTATCACATGTCCTACTCCCTTTCCAGGTTCTAGCCACTGTTTCGTCAGTCGTATTAAGGCGAAGATCTGGGCACGGACGGGTTGATCAGCTGTATAGGTCCATTGATGGAACTTTACAGCCCTATCTCTGGCAGTCAGCTGGTACCGGGACAGGATCTCGGTTTTTAGTCGCCCATAGTCCGCAGCTTCGTGGGAATCCAGGTCAAAATAGGCTTCCTGAGCCACCCCGGTCAAAAGAGGGGCTAATGCGCTCGCCCATTCTGTGGGCGGCCACTCTTCCAAGGTGGCCGTCCTTTCGAAGGTCATGAGGAAGGCCTCAATATCATCCTCCTTGGAGAGACGAGGTAAGATGGCGTGAGCAGCCGCTCTTGGCTTAACTCTAGGTTCTTCTAGTCGGTTCAGCTGTTGTTGCAGGAGTTCTATGGTTGTCCGCTGTGCCGTGATCAATTGTTGTAGTAGGGCGTTATCCATTGTTCTTGAATGGTTCCTCCGGGTCTACTGGAAGAATCTTGATTTACTCACTTATCCTTGTGTCACTCGTCCACCTAATGCCCGCATCCTCCACCAATGTGAGCGTACCAAGTAATTAGGCGTCACTCTAAAGCGGGAAGGTGGAATAAACGAGTCAGGAAAAAGGTTTTTCTGATTGAACACGGTTCTCTATTGAGAGTATTTTGTCAACAAAAACATTCAAACATAATCAATGAAAAATCTTCCAAGGAAAAACACACATCTTCTTCTCCAGATGAAACAAGAACACAATAGGATAATCTTTAAACTACAACAAACATAAATCACGGTTTTGTCACCGTCTTAGTGGTTCTTTCAGCACAGCTTCTCTCTCTCGGTGGCCATCTTCCAGAGATAGTTTCCCCTCTCTCTTCTGGTTCCATTCTCTCTTTTATAGGGGAAGGAGAGTATCTCATTAGTACCGTCAGCTGTGCTTAATTGACTCTGGTTACCTTGTCTCCCAGGCTCTGTTGGGCAACTATCCATGAGCCCAGCCTGCCCTCTAGTGGTCCGTCCACATTGGGTAAATACAATGGGGGAATTACACTTGACATGTGGACTGATGATTTTCGAAAAATAAGCACAGTGGAATTTTGGTTTCTCTACCTCTAAAAACAGAAATAAATAGTTCTAAATAACAAACTTGCTTGTTTTACAATTTGGTTAGAATGTCTCACCCCATGTTCAAGAATGGCTGTTTTCCCTTTATTCGGATTACAACCTCTCACTTTCGATTATTTAAAAACAAAATAATCTCCAAAACATTGTTATATTGTCAATTTCAGTTTAATCCATGAGAAAAGACAGAACAAATAAGACAACAAATATTGTGGTTAAACTCAAACATACTAATTGATTTAAAAAAAAAAAAAATCAATTGGAACCTTTATCAAGTGGAAGGGGGGAAAATAAGGAACTTGTCTGTCGGTTTTGCATTAACGACCAAAATTGGTTAAAGAAAATTGTGATGAATAAAAATATACACCAGTTCAATTTAAGGAAAATTGACAGCTGTGCCATATATATTGCAAAATAGTTGGGAAGAGATTTTCGATGTACCAATTTCATGGCACATGGTTTATGAATTTTCTGTTCCTCCTGAAACACTAATCTGCTCATTTATATTAATAGAGATCCTTGTCATGGTACTGCAGTATGTTGTTACAGCATAATCAAAGTGAGGACAATCGGCGATCTGCTGTATACTTATGGCCTATTGTAACCTGAAAGTCACACCTTTCCAGTACTCCTCACCCTGCCCCAAACTCCACCCTTAACACAGTTACCCTTAAAAAACGAGCTGTTTATCTATAATTTTAAAAAAGACCAAAAGAGAACAGGCGAAATTGACATAGTTTTCATCAAGCCAGCTTCTTTCTATGGTGCTACCCATTTCAGTGTTAGGTCTGTAACCACCAAATTATGTTGTAAACTCTGCAAACAACGTTTCCACTCCGAGAATGAGAATGGTAAATGACTGTAATTAATACATTCATGCAATACACTGGAATACAAAAGAGGCCATCCACTCATGATGGGCTTTTAGCAGGACAATAGACTCTTGCCAAGAAGGATGGTAGGGGGAGCATTGTATTTAAAGACACTGCACAGTAGCCTATAAACATATGCATTTTGAAATAGTAAAAATGAAAATGAATAATTCAATAACATATTTCTACCATGGCACATGCTGTGTTTTTGGTTGAAGGCCAAGGGTTTAACCTTCTGAAGGAATGATTATATTGAAGATAGAAGCCGCCTCTAAATGAATTCCAAGAGCTGATCTGTTATCCAAATACAAATACATTAAAAAATTTAAAAAAATACAGCATACAGTAAAGACCAGCAGTCGATTTATTTAAGCATTATCTGGCCTACTTTACAGTGTTGTAGTCAATTGGTATAATAGGATTTGAAGCAATAGCCTACCCGCGTGTGATCAACTATTTCAGCACCTTTTCGTGCTGCTCTGAGACAAGCATGGGGACTGGTCTGATAAATCAATTAGATTTTTATTTTCACAAAATTTTTGTTTGGGCACTGGTTAGCCTACAATTAGGGTGTGGAAATGTTAGGATTATTTTGCTCTTCACTCGCAGTCACTCTTTTCTTGGAATAGAAATACCATAATATTAATCCAATTAATTCAACTAAATTTCTTAAAATCCAACCCATTAAACTATGTTCTTACAAAAAAGGTTTTAAATTCTCTAGTACAGCCAATATTAAAAACAGTCAAATGCTTCTCAAAGATGCCCTCTGGTAGTCAAACTAGCACTAACTAGAATTAATGGCAACAATGGCTGACACTTAAATAATGTGCCATAGAATTCTGCAGCAGCCCGCAAGCTGTGCTACAGTACGACACAACTTTTAACTTCACTAGGGTAGGGGGCAGCATTCAGAACTTTGGATGAAAAGCGTGCCCAGAGTAAACTGCATGCTACTCAGTCCCAGTTGCTAATATATGCATATTATTAGTTGATTTGGATGGAAAACACTCTGAAGATTCTAAAACTGTTTGAATGATGTCTGTGAGTATAACAGAACTCATATGGCAGGCAAAAAAACTGAGGTTTGTAGTTTTTCAAGTCATTGCCTATTGAATATAGTGTCTATGGGGTCATATTGCACTTCCTAAGGCTTCCACTAGATGTCAACAGTCTTTAGAACCTTGTTTGATGCTTCTACTGTGAAGGATGGGAGCTGAATGAATCAGAGGTCTGTCAGAGTGGCATGAGCTGACGACGCACGTTCACGTGAGAGTTAGCTTGCGTTCCATTGCATTTCTGAAGACAAAGGAATTCTTCGGTTGGAACATTATTGAAGATTTATGATAAAAACATCCTAAAGATTGATTCTATACTTTGTTTGACATGTTTCTACGAACTATAATATGATATTTCGTCGGACCTTCCCGCTCCTCGTGAATTTGGATTGTGAACTAAATGCGCAACCAAAAAGGAGGTATTTGGACATAAATGATGGACTTTATCGAACAAATCAAACATTTATTGTGGAACTGGGATTCCTGGGAGTGCATTCTGATGAAGATCATCAAAGGTAAGTGAATATTTATAATGCTATTTCTGGCTTCTGTTGACTCCAAAATATGGCTTGGTTTTGTGTCTGAGCGCTGTACTCAGATTATTGCATGGTGTGCTTTTTCCGTTAAGTTTTTGAAATCTGACACAGCGGTTAAGGAGAAGTGGATCTAAAATTCCATGCATAACAGTTGTATCTTTTAGCAATGTTTATTATGAGTATTTCTGTAAATTGATGTGGCACTCTGCAAAATCACAGGATGTTTTGGAACTACTGAACATAACACGCCAATGGTAAACTGAGATTTTTGGATATAAATATGAACTTTACCGAACAAAACATACATGTATTGTGTAACATGCAGTCCTATGAGTGTCATCTGATGAAGATCATCAAAGGTTAGTGATTCAATTTATCTCTATTTCTCTCTTTGAGCTTGAAAAAATGGCTGTGTTTTTCTGTGACTTGGCTCTTTCCTAACATAATTGTTTGGTGTGCTTTCGTCGTAAAGCCTTTTTGAAATCGGACACTGTGGCTGGATTTACAACAAGTGTTTTTTATTTTATTTAAATAACAACTTGTATGTTTGAGGAAGTTTAATTATGGGATTTCTGTTGTTTTGAATTTGGCGCACTGCAGTTTCACTGGCTGTTGATGAGGTGGGACGCTCGCGTACCCCACATACCCTAGTGAGGTTAAAAGAAGAACCACTGTAGAAGGCATTTAGCTCAACTGGTATGCTCGTGTTGCTGGGCAGCTTGCGTCTGGGTTTCCCTCTGTAATCTGTGATGGTTTGCAAGACCTGCCACAGATGTCGAGCATCAGAGGAGTGTAGTTCGTGTCAATCTTAGCCCTGTATTGACGCTTTGTCTGTTTGATGGCTCGTCGGAGGTCGTAACGGTGTATCGATGTAAGTTGAGAGTCGGGAGGCAAGTTCAGGGAGTGAATACATTTAATAAAATAAAATAAGAAACACAAACAGCGCACCGACATGACAGAAACAGAAACAATCACGACTGGGGAAGAAATAAAACGGAGTGACATATAAAGGGCAGATAATCAAGGGGGTGATGGAGTCCAGGTGAGTGTCATTATGCGCAAATGCGCATAACGCTGGTGACAGGTGTGCAGCCTAACGAGCTGCCTGGGGACCTAGAGGCCGGAGAGGGAGCACACGTGACAGTACCTCTCCCCGACGCGCGGCTCCAGCTGCAGGACGCCGACAAAGTTGATGATCCCGGGTATCATGAGCGGACTGGTCACCTCTGCTAAGGCACGGGAACCTGTTGATCCAGCTGAGTCGCAGGAGCATTATGACCTAGAGCGCCGGAGAGAGAGCATTACGTGACAGTACCCCCTCCCCGGCGTGTTCGACTCCAGCCGCAGGATGCCAACCAAAGGGCCGATCCCGGGGATCCGTAGCGGACCCGTCACCTCCGCTGAGGCGCAAAAACCTGACGAACTGGCTGAGGAGTGAACCTGATGAGCTGGCTGAGACCTCCCCGTTGCCTCGGCTGAGGCAATCGAACCTGCTGAGGCATGGAAGCCTACAATCCGGCCGAGGCCTCCCAGGTAGCCCCGGCTCCGGCTCCAACACCCGGGACCCGACATCACCCCCAACACAAAAAACAAACAAACAAAAAAAACATTCCCTAATGCTTCCCTTTGTTGAGTCATCATTCTGTAACGATGTACACTGAGAGTCAGGAAGCAGGTTCAGGGAGTGAATACATTTAATTAATAAATGAACAAAACAAGAAACACAAACAGTGTACCAACATGAAAAAAACAGAAACAATTACGACTGGGGAAGAAACCAAAGGGAGAGACATATAAAGGGAAGGTAATCAAGGAGGTGATGGAGTCCAGTTGAGTGTCATTATGCGCAAATGTGCGTAATGCTGGTGACAGGTGTGCGCCCTAATGAGTAGCCTGGTGACCTAGAGGCCGGGGATGGAGCACACTTGACAAACAGGATTCCTAATAAGCATCTGGATTAATGTCCCGCTAATTCAAAGCTCTAGCCTTTACCTCAATGCGGATGTTGACTGTAATCCATGGCTATTGGTTAGGGTATGTACGTACAGTCACTGTGGGGACGACGTCGTCGATGCACTTATTAATGAAGCCAGTAACTGATGTGGTAACCTCCTCAATGTTATCGGAAAATTCCGGGAACATACTGTTTTCCAGTCTGTGCTAGAAAAACAGTCCTGTAGCTTAGCATCTGTTTTGTCGGACCACTTCCGTAATGAGTGCGTCACTGGTACTTCCTGTTTGAGTTTTTGCTTATTAGCAGGAAATCAGGAGGAAATAATTATGGTCTGATTTGTCAAAGGGAAGGTGAGGGAGGGCCTTGTATGGGTTTCTGTGTGTGGAGTAAAGGTGATCTAGAGTTTTGTCACCTATAGTAGCAGGTGACATGCTGGTAAAAATGAGGCAAAACCTATTTCAGTTTTCCTGCATTAAAATCACTGACCACAAGAAACACCGCCTCTGAATGTGTATTTTCTTGTTTGCTTATGGCCCTATACAGCTTGTTGAGTGGGTTCTTAGTACCAGCATTGGTTTGTGGTGGTATATACAGTAGACAGCTAGTATGGTCTGCAGCTTATCATTAAGTATTCAAATTCATGCGAGCAAAAACTTCCTTAACATTATAGATCGCGCAACAGCTGTTGTTAACAAAGCGACACACTCCTCCCCCCCTCACCTTACCTGAATCTGTCGTCCATTCTTGACGATGCATAGAAAAACAAGGTGGGTTGTATATACATGTCCTCGTTCAGTCACAACTCTGAGAAACATAGGATAATACAGAATTTAAGGTCCCGTTGATAGGACAGTCTCAAACGGAGCTCATCCAGTTTGTTCTCCAGTGACTACACGTTCGCCAACAAAACAGAGGGCAATGGTGGTCTACATACTTGCCGACGTAGTTTTGTCTTGACGCCGCCTCACTTGCCTCTCTTTCACCGCTGCTTCCTCTTTTGAGTCCTGGGGATCAGGGCCTGTTCCGGGGGTAAGCAGAATGTCCAGAGCTGCTAAGTTGTTGAAATAGAAATCTTCATCCAAATTGAGATTAGTGATCGCTGTTCTGATGTCCAGAAGCTGTTTTTGGTCATAGGAAATGATGGCGGAGACATGACAGCGTAAAAAAAATATGCGTTAAAAAACACAAAATAGCAGGTCAGGAGCAGCTTTCCACTGCAGCATCATCTTCCCATGATGTGGGACAGCCTTATGTATCAGGACAAAGAGGAATAAATAAGTAAGTAAGATAACATACAGTATAAGAAATACTGGATTTATTTGATGTGCTTTCCCTTTGTCTCTATGGATTAAAAGTATATGTTTTTTACATAAATCCATTAAAAGTACAGTGGACTACATCAAATGCTGCACTCTTGTTTTGCTTGTGATGTGTACATTGTTACTTTTTCTCTCTCTCTCTCAGAGACACGATCACACATCCTTTGTCACACACACACACACACACACACACACACACACACACACACACACACACACACACACACACACACACACACACACACACACACACACACACACACACACACACACACACACTATCTCACTCACACATCCTTTATCAGAGCAAGGCGTCGCTCTCTACGGTGACAGGGCCAACTCCCCTTTCCTGCCTGGCTCGCTCCATCGCTCGCTGAGTGAACTCTGTTGTCATGGCGACAGAGACAGTTGTCGTGGAACTGACTTGTAGTGCATCTCCTCAAGAAGAACCCATCATCATCGCCATAGCAGCAGCGTTATGCATATACTTGCCCCGTTTTTGTTACTATTCAAGTCGATAAATATTTATTTGGTTTGGATGAGTTAATGAAGTGTGTGTGTGTGTGTGTGTGTGTGTGTGTGTGTGTGTGTGTGTGTGTGTGTGTGTGTGTGTGTGTGCATGCGTGCATGCACGCATGTTTCAGATTGCCCTCCCTCCCTGTCTCTCTCAGAGTACTGAAGGGATATGAGGTATAAGAGCAGCACTTGTGTATCTATTTCAGGGTGGGCAACAATACAGCCCACGTAATCCGGCCCGGGGGATTTGAATAAAAAATGTATAAATACAAATGTTTTTTGTTTCTTTGGAAGGAAATCATCATTTTAGGTTAAACAAAAACTCCAGACCACTCTTGAATGTCTTAAACTAGATAGAAAGTATGTCGAATTTACAATGGACCTATACTGTACTGTACATTTTCAAATTACTGCCCTTTTCCTGGCCTGCAAATTGCTTTTGATGAACAGTCTGGATAAAAATCTGTGCGGCGCTGTGGCCCTCGGGTTGAAATGAATGTCCATCCCTGATGTATTAGGATACATTACTGTTACCTTACAGTTATAATGGGGAATCATAGCACAGTCACAAACAAGGGCTGCACAACATTTCAGTGTTTGCATTGCCATTTGTAAGTGCAATGCAAACATTGGAATTGATCCGTGATCAGAGCTCAATAGTTAAAAGGAGTATAAAGAGATAAAAAAAATCGTATCACTTTATAAGTAAATACAGATCTCTGCTCCCCTAACTTCACTCCCCCA
Source organism: Oncorhynchus nerka (assembly GCF_034236695.1). Classification (NCBI taxonomy): domain Eukaryota; kingdom Metazoa; phylum Chordata; class Actinopteri; order Salmoniformes; family Salmonidae; genus Oncorhynchus; species Oncorhynchus nerka. The sequence continues at coordinate 58,302,757 of NC_088420.1, read as the reverse complement.
CTGTTTCTTTGTCTCTGTATTTACGATGCATAATAACAAACTAAAAACTGTCTACGTTTATTTTGTCCACAGATGTGCACAGATAGAGTCCACATTTAGAGTGCCCTCTCCCAAAATTGGGCATTCAAGATTAGCCAAGTGAACTGTTCTATATTTCATGTGTTGCACACTTAATTGAAAGTGGTTTTTGCCTCTCTCTCTTTCTCTCCCCTCCACCTTCTCTCTCGCTCTTTCCTTTTCCCTCTTTCTCATCTCTCTCTATCTCGCTCTCTTTCCATCTCCTCCTCGCTCACTTTTCCTCTTTCGCCCTCTCGCACACACAGGGCCTATATTCTCTTTTGTCTCCTCTGTCCCTGTTGGACTCAGTTAAATCTGTTCCATTATTTGACAGGAGAGAGAAAGCGAGTCACCCCCTAAAGGCTCTCATGCTGTGTTCACTTCTCAGGCAGATTAAATCATAAGCAGAGCCTGTGGAGTCTGCTCCATCTGTGTGTGAAAAAGAAAAAAAAGAGGCTTATTTCATTTGCATGTTTTTCTCATCTCTCCTCCCGGTCCTCTCTTTTCTCTTTTTCTTCAACATGACCCGCCTCCTACGGCAGTTTGACAATACATCCTTTCCATAATGACTCGTTTAAATGTCTTCGATAATCCGTTAGTGTTATGAATTAAATATACATTAGTTAAATTTCACAGAGAGAAGTGGAGTAAGGAGGATGTGGCATGAGACTGAATAGTGTGGTCTCTCTCTCTCTCTCTCTCCCTCTTTTGCTTTCTCTCTCTCTATGTCACTCTCTCGGTTCTTTCTTTCTCTCTCTTGCCACCATCTCTCTCTCTCTATCCACTGAGAGATCAATGTCCTATTCTGTTCCATTTTTCATCTGTAAAACAAAAGGTCTCTATAACAATGCAATTGGATTTCACTTCGATTCAATGCTACTTTCTACAATGTAAGGTTCAGAGTCACAAGCCCTGAATGTCAACATTTTAGGGAACAATAAAAGGCATTTATAGCCTGGTTCAAGAACTGTTTGATGCGCTACAAGCCGAACGTAGGAGTCACAGATCTGGGACCAGGCTTAAAGGTATCCTCTGTGTCTTAAGTCCTGAATGTCAATGACTTGGGTTGAGTGATTAACCATAGAGGCCTGTGAAACTAAACAATTAAATTTAACAATTAAGATCAGTTTGTGTTCTCTAGCCAACTGTTGGCTATACAACTTAAACTGGGACCATGCTAAAATACTTCTTGTGTTTTTTTTAGGGTCATGATAAAAGCCTCTATAAGCCTGTTTCTCAAGTTAAATCTGGTAGCTGATGTAGACTCCTGGGTGGTCTTGTGTTCAGTACAGTAGGTGTTCCAGTTTGCCAGCTTGCCCAGTGTTGTGCAGTCTGTCACAAACCCTCCAGGAGAGGAGGGGAAACCATCCGGCTTCCATTATTAAACAAACCCCTCTGGCGACACAGCAGTGTGCCTGTGTGTTTGTCTGTCTGACTGTGTGACTGTGTGTGTTCTTAGCAGTAATTAACAATGCAGTGTTCCTTGAGGGTAAACCGTTCAGTAGGAGGAAGGAAACAGGCGATGGTAATAGAAACAGCAACAAGACGGTAACAAACTGTAAGGTAGACTAGGATTTACGAAAACATGTCTTCCTGGTAAAACTGAAAAGAAAGAAAGATGGAAAGAAAGAAAGATAGTTTCAGTTCAGAATGGTTTTTCTGTGCTTGTGCCAAAATCGGTGACTTGATGATGAGCTCTGGGATCTTGGTCTCTACCTTTGATGCTAAAATGAACCTTTATTTAACTTAAACTGATCCAGTCAGGTGATTCCCGTGAAACTACCCTACTGGGTTCAAATGGTTCCAACACAGAGATATAGTAAACGAAAGCTTTGCACTTATTTTTGTTTTACACTTTTTCCTCCTCCTTTTATCATAGATTTTCATCTTGATAGCTTGCATAGTCAACAATACTGTGATTCATACTACTGTGTGTAAGCGTGTCTTAAAGATGGAGTAGGGAAAACAGTGCCATTGTCCGCCCCATTACCTTTGTTATTGTTTTGGTTTTGTTGGCGTAGCGGAGGTGAGGAGTGTCGTGTAACGTGCTAAAAGAAATTGCAGTACATATTCTATTGTTCTATCTCTGTTCTTACACTGACGTCCGAGGGAAAACACCTGTGTTTGTTGTTTGCAGTCACTTCTTTGTTAATATCACAAGCTAGCATAGCAGTTTCAACGTTAAGGACTCCAAATTTGACACCACTGATCTAACTGAAGGATAACTGCTCATTTCAGACTCTCACACCTTCACCTTGCCTGCCTCTCTTGTTTATAATTAGCCCTTTGTGTTGTAGCACATTTCCTCTACCTATCTCATTCCAATGACAAACTCTCGCAGCCTGTGATGTCATTTTAATCAATCAAGGACGTTATCTTGGAAATTGGAATGTTTACACACAGTGTGTGTATAGGCTGGCCACAGATCCAGTTGTTAATTAATGTGTCACAGACACAACAGACATAAGGAGTCATCTGTGTTCTAGTGGACACATAATCGCCAATAGTGTGGAGGTCCTGTCCATCTTGTCACTCAATGATAGGAAGAGAAGGAGTCATAACCTTCAAGAAACAGTCAACAGCTCACCTGGAGCTGGTAGTCATGATCCATTATCCCCACATCAACATGATCATCATTAGTAATGCTTCATACCCTTAAGGGAAGCAGCTGTGTCCTAGAGTCATTTCTTGGTAACTGACTTTGGGTATGACATCACCATCCCTTTCCTTTCCATACAGTTCCTGTGAATGTATAGACAAGTTAACATTCTTCTTCTTCTTCTATTTTATTATTAGTTTTATCTTCCTCCAATAGCACAACTGTATCTCAACTATAACACACTGGAGTCATTATTTCAGTCATGTGCAATGAAATTTAGGTTATGATTATAATCCAGATGATTTTATATACATCCATCACACAAGAGGAACAAAATATCTCATACAGTGAGTTTATGAGTTCATGTTGATATGCAATTCAACTTTGTTTTGTCATTGCAATCAGATGACTATATCCATGACTATTCTCTAGGGATGTTTGTGGTGTATCCTTTGTCTGTGGTAAGGTATTTACACCCTGATGGTCTATTGAGTTCAAAGTGTTGGTATAAAGTTCTGTTTAATCTGTAGAGCTTCAATATCACCAGTGTGCTGGAGTTTCTTTTCATTAAAGTGTTTACGTTCATGAGAAGACAGCTGTGCTTTAGTTTGATGAGCAGAGCTTTGTCTGTGTTGTTCTTGCCCACACACAGTGGTTGCGTTTGAGCGGATCACTTTTGTCAAGTCGGTGACCATCTTTGGTCACCACCTTTCAAAGTGTGTTGCATTATCGGCACATAAATTATCCGACTTGCGCCTACACGTCGACTGCGTGAACTTTACATAAGTTATGTGATCAAAGCTCATGACATTTTGACTGCAAGTTTCTGCAGTTGCTCTTCACCAACTTCCTCCTGCAGAAATCCTCTGTATTGTGGGAGGCTCTATCGTCAACCAATCATTAAGGTGTTTTTGTTTGACCTAAACGAATGTGACCAAGGACGTGACTGAAACTGGAACCAACTTTGCTGGCATTAATGTATACAGTGGATATATACAAATTAATGTGATATTTGAAACTCTGTATCACTAATTGAATACACACCTTTGATTTCAATTTGTGAGTGTGTGATATGGGGGTTTGAGGCATGTTTATTTAGATATCATAAAGAAAACCTTATTAACCTTAACCTTATTAACAATGTCAACATTGCCATGTTGATCTGAGCTGGTTGGAAAAACCACACTAGTGTCCAACTTTCGGTTGTTGCAGATGCACCTCCCCAACATTACTCCTCGACTTTCATTTACAGTCGGTTGCTTCAGCCTTACCACTCAAACGAGCCTAAACACTCTCATAGGTTTAGTGAAATGTGTTATTTTACAAGGTCAGCCATAGAGGGGTGGCAGGGTAGCCTAGTGGTTAGAGCGTTGGACTAGTAACCAGAAGGTTGCAAGTTCAAACCCCTGAGCTGACAAGGTACAAATCTGTTGTTCTGCCCCTGAACAGGCAGTTAACCCACTGTTCCTAGGCTGTCATTGAAAATAAGAATTTGTTCTTAACTGACTTGCCTAGTTAATTAAAGGTAAAATAAATAGTAGAACGACACCCCTGGAGCAAATTAGGGCTAAGTGCCTTGTTCAAGGGCACATCGACAGACTTTCAGGTGAAAGTCTGCTCGGTTACTGGCCCAACACTGTAACCACTAGTCTACCTGCTGCACCACACATCCACATGAAAAAATACAATAGTTTACTATGGTCTAAATACTGTAGTATTACTAAATTTAGTGTAGTGTTTTTGCAGACAAGACTAGTATACTACAGTATTCACTGTAGTGTCTTTGTGGACATGACTGTAGTATACTGTAATAATTACTGAAGTGTTTTTGCGAACATGATGGTAGTATACTATAGCATTCACAGTAATGTTTTTGCAGACTTTACTGTAGTATTCACAGTAGTGTTTTTGCAGTGTTTTTGAGGACATGACTACAGTATTATAGTATTATAGCATTCACTGTAGTGTATTTCCAGACTTTACTGTAGTATTCATTATAGTGTTTTTGCGGACATGACTGTAGTAAATCAAATCGAATCAAAGCAAATTTTATTTGTTACATTCACATGGTATGCAGTAATATCTAACAAGTAATCTAACAATGTCAATACAACTACATTATACACACAAGTGTAAAGGAATGAATAAGTACATAAATATGTACATAAAAATATATGGATGACCGATGGCCTCTGCTGCTTTCTGAAGTCCACGATCATCTCCCTATATTTTGTTGACATTGACTGTGAGGTTATTTTCCTGACACCACACTCTGAGGGCACTCACCTCCTCCCTGTAGGCCGTCTCGTCGTTGTTGGTAATCACGCCTATTTTGCAGACATGACTGCACAGATGTTGGCTCATAACTTCATCACTCTTTTGTCGCAGAGTCTTTTCCTGAAAGTTTGCAAGATTGAATCCCTGAGATGACAAGGTAAAATCTGTCGTCCTGCCACTAAACGAGGCAGTTAACCCACAGTTCCTAGGCCGTCATTGAAAATAAGAATTTGTTCTTAACTGACTTGCCTAGTTAAATAAAGATAAAATTGGGTTCAAGGCTTGCTGTCAAAATTATGTTATTTCTCGTGAGGCCTAGGTCCTATTACTGGAACATTGATTTAACGAGACATCAATTGTGGTCTGGGGGGGTCTAGTGGTTAGGACTGCTACTTTCAGCACGGGCATAAGCCTACTGTGTCAGCATGGGGTTTGATACCAGCCACACCCTTCTAACATAAATAACTCAATCACCCAATCTGACTTGATGTAACAACACATTTCAAGTATGGAAACTACAGGGTTATTTCACCCCTGATCTTAATAAGAAATGACCACACCAAACACTTTTGGAAAACATACATCAGAAACAAATTAAATAATAAGTCAATAGACTACACCAACATTAGTTTCCATTCATACAAAGTGTTTTGTCATGGTAAACCAGGAAATACTTGATTTCTATTGTACAGAATGCTTGTCAATAAGATAAAACACCCTTAGTCTGTTCAAAAAGGACTACGTTTTTGCGATTACAATACCAACCAAAGGGCGAATATATCTTGAAAGACTGGTTGCATATTTTAGGGAGTGGTAATGAAGTGACCAATAATGGTTGCAATTGAGATCAGGGTGAATTTAGAGCATATCGATGGATTAACGAGACATGAGCTGGCGATAATAAGGAATTAATATCGGACAGAAGTTCTCACTTGGGATAAAAAAAAAATCCAAAACAATAAGGAATAACTTTGGAAAATAGAAGTATAATATTTATTTATTCATCAAATTATGTAAACATTTTCAACAAATTACTTGCATATAAATTGTGAATTGAAATGTTGAGTAACTGGTATTTATCAGCCCGTTGCCAAGCTAGCTAAAACATTGGATGCAATAACTAGCTAGCAGGCGATCTCATCCTGTTCATCAGTTGTTTGGAGAGAGTCCGTGTCTTTTTACTTAGCTAACTTCCTCTTGCCACTTTCCCTTCCCTATTGTGTTGCACTATTGGGGTTTGTAACGAGGTGAGTGACTGGTTGTTGGGAAGTCAGGCGCAGGAGAGCAGAGATGAGTATAACAGGAGAACTTTAATATACACCCTGGCACAAAGGCACAGGGGAGGCAGCACAAAGCACAACCACGGTAACATGAACCGGATTAAACAAAACAAACAAACCTAGGTTTGAAACAAACCTGGCGCAAGCCAGCCTGTAGCATAACACCCTACACAAAGAACAATTCCACACACAGACATGGGGGAAACAGACGGTAATATACATTTAGTCTGATGAGGGAATGTGAACCAGGTGTGCAGGAAAACAAGACAAAACAAATGGAAAATGAAAGGTGGAGCGGCGATAGCTAGAAGACCGGTGACGTCAACTGCCGAACACCGCCCGAACAAGGAGAGGGACCGACTTCGGAGGAAGACAACTTAACCAAGCCTAAAAATGTTAACAAAACGATTGAACATTAATAAAGGTAGTTGTGGCGTCAGCAACTTGAACCAACACTAAAATATATATTAGGCAGTATGATTAATTTATACCCCTTGTTCCTGCTTATTCTAGGTTGAAGGACATCCCACCAGGGCTGGCGTTATGGGCGGGCCTTAGCGGGCCTGGCCCGCACTACTGTACCTCCTTGCCAATCCAAATAAAATATTTAAATATTGATAATTTATTTGACCGAGATGCGCGCAGACAGAAACAGAGCCTCTGTCTCTGTAGGTGCAGACCATGTATTTGAGGCTGCCTTGACCAAAAGAGTATGGCATGTCATAGTATTTCTGTCCAGACAGCATCAGGATAAATGGGCTACACATAGAGGGTTGCTGTTTCATTTGCTCTGATGTTTTCTCTAGTGATATAAACGTCCCTTTTTCAGGACCCTGTCTTTCAAAGATAATTTGTAAAAATCCAAATAACTTCACAGATCTTCATTGTAAAGGGTTTAAACACTGTTTCCCATGCTTGTTCAATTAACCATAAATAAGTAATGAACATGCACCTATGGAACGGACATTATGACACTAACAGCTTACAGACGATAGGCAAATAAGGTCACAGTTATGAAAACTTAGGACACCAAATATGCCTTTCTACTGACTCTGAAAAACACTAAAAGAAAGATGCCCAGGGTCCCTGCTCACCTACGTGAACGTGCATTAGGCATGCTGCAAGGAGGCATGAGGACTGCAGATGTGGCCAGGGCAATAAATTACAATGTCCATACGGTGAGACGCTTAAGACAGCGCTACAGGGAGACAGGACAGACAGATGATCGTCCTCACAGTGGCAGACTACGTGTAACAACACCTGCACAGGATTGGTACATCGGAACATCACATCTGCGGGGCAGGTACAGGATGGCAACAACAACTGCCCGAGTTACACCAGGAACTCACAATCCCTCCATCAGTGCTCAGACTGTCCGCAATAGGCTGAGAGAGGCTGGACTGAAGGCTTGTAGGCCTGTTGTAAAGGCAGGACTTCACCAGACATCACTGGTAACAACGACGACCTATGGGCACAAACCCACCATCGCTGGACCAGACAGGACTGGCAAAAAGTGCTCTTCACTGATGAGTCGCGGTGGGATGGGATGTGGGATGTTCTGGGGCGGTGTGTCACAGCATCATCGGACTGAGCTTGTTGTCATTGCAGGCAATCTCAACGCTGTGCATTACAGGGAAGACATCCTCCTCCCTCATGTGGTACCCTTCCTGCAGGCTCATCCTGACATAACCCTCCAGCATGACAATGCCACCAGCCATACTACTCGTTCTGTGAGTGATTTCCTGCAAGACAGGAATGTCAGTGTTCTGCCATGGCTAGCGAAGAGCACGTCTGGGACCTGTTGGATAGGAGGGTGAAGGCTAGGGACAATCCCCCAAGAAATGTCTGAGAACTTGCAGGTGCCTTGGTGGAAGAGTGGGGTAACATCTCACAGAAAGAACTGGCAAATCTGGCGCAGTCCATGAGCAGGAGATGCACTGCAGTACTTAATGCAGCTGGTGGCAACACCAGATACTGACTGTTACTTTTAATTTTGACCCCCCCTTTGTTCAGGGACATATTCTCCCATTTCTGTTAGTCACATGTCTGTGGAACTTGTTCAGTTTATGTCTCAGTTGTTGAATATTGTTATGTTCATACAAATATTTACACATGTTAAGTTTGCTGAAAATAAACGCAGTTGACAGTGAGAGGACGTTTCTTTTTTTGCTGAGTTTATACACCTGTTCTGAATGGCCCCAGAGTCTGCAACACCACTAAGCAAGGGGTACCACCAAGAAAGCGGCACCATGAAGACCAAGGAGCTCTCCAAACAGGTCAGGGACAAAGTTGTGGAGAAGTTCAGATCAGGGATGGGTTATAAAAAAATATCAGAAACTTTGAACATCCCACTGAGCACCATTAAATCCATTATTAAAAAATGGAAAGAATATGGCACCACAACAAACCTGCCAAGAGAGGGCCGCCATCCAAAACACACGGACCAGTCAAGGAGGGCATTAATCAGAGAGGCAACAAAGAGACCAAAGATAACCCTGAAGGAGCTGCAAAGCTCCATAGCGGAGATTGGAGTATGTATCCATAGGACCACATTAAGCCGTACACTCCACAGAGCGGGGATTTATGGAAGAGTGGCCAGAAAAAAAGCCATTGCTTAAAGAAAAGAATAAGCAAACACTTTTGGTGTTTGCCAAAAGGCATGTGGGAGACTCCTCAAACATATGGGAGAATGAACTCTGATCAGATGAGACTAAAATTGAGATTTTTGGCTATCAAGGAAAATGCTATGTCTGGCGCAAACCTAACACCTCTCATCACCCCGAGACACCATGAAGCATGGTGGTGGCAGCATCATGCTGTGGGGACGTTTTTCTTCGGTGGGGACTGGGAAACTGGTCAGAATTGAAGGAATGATGGATGGTGCTAAATACAGGGATATTCTTGAGGGAAAACTGTTTCAGTCTTCCAGAGATTTGAGATTGGGACGGAGGTTCACCTTCCAGCAGGACAATGACCTTAACCATTTCGAATTCCACCATACCTTCTCCGCTATGCAATCTGTTTTCAGAGCTGGTCATGGGTGCACCTCAGCCACGCTCAAGGTTCTAAACGACATCATAACCGCCATCAATAAGAGACATTATTGTGCAGCCGTATTCATCGACCTGGCCAAGGCTTTCGACTCTGTCAATCACAACATTTTTATTGGCAGACTCGACAGCCTTGGTTTCTCAGATGATTGCCTCGCCTGGTTTAGCAACTACTTCTCTGATAGAGTTCAGTGTGTCAAATCGGAGGTACTGTTGTCCGGTCCTCTGACAGTCTCCATGGGTGTGCCACAGGGTTCAATTCTCGTGCCGACTCTCCTTTCTGTATACATCAATGATGTTGCTCTTTGCTGCTGGTGATTCTCTGATCCACCTCTACGCAGACGACACCATTCTGTATACTTCTGGCCCCTCCTTGGACACTGTGTTAACTAACCTCCAGACGAGCTTCAATGCCATTACAACACTCCTTCCGTGGACTCCAACTGCTTTTAAACACAAATAAAACTAAATGCATGCTATTCAATCGATCACTGCCCGCACCTGCCCGCCCGTCCAGCATCACTACTCTGGACGGCTCTGACTTAGAATACGTGGACAACTACAAATACCTGGGTGTCTGGTTAGACTGTAAACTCTCCTTCCAGACTCACATTAAGCATCTCCAATCCAAAATTAAATATAGAATCGGCTTCCTATATCGCAACAAAGCATCCTTCACTCATGCTGCCAAACATACCCTCGTAAAACTGACCATCCTACCGATCCTCGACTTCGGTGATGTCATCTACAAAATAGCTTCCAATACTCTACTCAGCAAACTGGATGCAGTCTATCACAGTGCCATCCGTTTTGTTACCAAAGCCCCTTACACCACCCACCACTGCGACCTGTATGCTCTAGTCGGCTGGCCCTCGCTACATATTCATCGCCAGACCCACTGGCTCCAGGTCATCTAGAAATCTATGCTAGGTAAAGCTCCGCCTTACCCCAGCTCACTGGTCATGATAACAACACCCACCCGTAGCATGCGCTCCAGCAGGTATAACTCACTGGTCATCCCCAAAGCCAGCACCTCCTTTGGCCGCCTTTCCTTCCTGTTCTCTGCTGCCAGTGACTGGACCGAATTGCAAAAATCGCTGAAGCTGGAGACTTACTTTTCCCTCACTAACTATTGAAGGAATTTAATTCCTCTGTTTTAATTCCAAATTAAAATGAAACACTGTCAATTCATAAGAATTTGTATGACCCTTATTTAATAGAAATAGACAGATCCCTGTCTTAAAGTCAAATAGCAGCCTTTATTCACGAGAGTACTGAACACGATACAGGTTACCACAGGTTATAAACTGAAAATGACTTCATTAGTTCCAGCACCAACCCGTGCCATCTCCGTTCCAGTACAAAGGCTGTATCTCAAGCCTTCCCACATCCGCCTCCCTACCAATTTAATATAATTTACGAGTCAAGGTTTTCTCGTGTAGATAAGCATTCTAGCCAGTCTGATTCATTTGTACCAAGGAACAGACAGTCATTGTTCTAACTCTTGACCCCATTCACACACATTATATTCAGTACTGGGATCAAGAAAGAAAATTCATACATATGCAGTAACATAATAGTATTCTGATTAGTACATATACAGTAATATAATAGTATTCTGATTAGTACTTCCTGATTGAAATATATACATAATTAGTCATTATAGATAAAAATTCCCTTAACACTAACTTTAAACATCAGCTATCTGAGCAGCTAACTGATCGCTGCAGCTGTACATAGTCCATCTGTAAATAGCCCACCCAATCTACCTACCTCATCCCCATATTGTTTTTATTTACTTTTCTGCTCTTTTGCACACCAGTGTCACTACTTGCATATCATCATCTGCTCATCTATCAGGCCAGTGTTAATCTGCTAAATTGTAATTACTTCGCTACTATGGCCTATTTATTGCCTTACGTCCTCATGCCATTTGCACACACTGTATATTTTTCTTCTTCTATTGTGTTATTGACTGTACGCTTGTTTATTCCATGTGTAACTCTGTGTTGTTGTTTGTGTCGCACTGCTTTGCTTTACCTTGGCCTGGTCGCAGTTTTAAATGAGAACTTGTCCTCAACTAGCTTACCTGGTTAAATAAAGGTGAAATAAAACAAAAAAAATTGACTTTTTGTACCCATTAGTGAAATGGCTGTTCAGGTCTAGATGGTTTACACTTTAAGAGTGTGCTCCAAATCTCAGCTTGTAGCCTGATTTGTTTGTTGTTATTCTGTCTCTCGCTGTTCAAATAAACCTACCATTAAAATTATAGACTGATCATTTCTTTGTCAGTGGGCAAAAGTACAAAATCAGCAGGGGATCAACTACTTTTTTCCCTCACTGTAACATCTCTGGAGAGACCTGAAAATAGCTGTGCAGCGACGCTCCCCATTCAACCTGACAGAGATTGAGAGGATCTGCAAAGAATAATGGGAGAAACTTCCCAAATACAGGTGTGCCAAGCTGGCTGCAATCGCTGCCAAAGGTGCTTCAACAAAGTACTGAGTAAAGGATCTGAATACTTAAATGTCATATTTCTGTTGCAAACATTTCTAAAAACTTTTGTGATTATGGGTTATTGTGTGTAGATTGATGAGGGAGAATACAGTAGAATAGGGGGGAGAATGGGCATCTGTGAAAGGACTGAGGGTAAACTATTACTGTAACGCATCCCAAACAAACTCTGGGAACATCATTAGGTCCATGGACATTAGGGCTAGACCGGTGGTGTGTGTCTGTGTGTGCGTGAGTGAGTGTGTGTGACCAGTGGTGGGGTTAGACAGTGGTGAGTTATGGCCCTATACTGCCTCAATGGAGCAACATTAACAGGTTTTCACATTAAGCAGAGTAACAGTACAGTCTCTGACAGAAGGGGCGAGTAGAGGGAGAGTCAGACCTGGGTTCCAATAATATTTGAAATATTTGAAATACCTTATCAGTGTTTGATTGAGTTTGTCTGGCACAGTCCACACAGAGCAAAACCTTCCCACCTGGCACTCTAGGCATACACTCAAAGTATAAAAGATTTTAAAAAGTACTGACCCTGGTCTGGAGAGTGTGAGAGAAAACACAATGGTAATTATGTTTCTCCCTCTTCCTCACCTGGCTACTACAACTAGCCTACTGCAAACCAAATCCACACAACACAGAGAGTCTATTGAAATGCACATAAACAGAGTATGTTCTGTTCTGGCCCTAATAGAGCTGCTTGCCAATTTGAATTAAGCTTGAAAAAAAGGAAGTTGACAAAGCCTACATACACATGCATGCACGCACACATTGCACAAACAAACACACACACATAGGCAGGCAGGTAGGCAGGCACGCGGTCATGTCGGCAAACATAATACAAAAATTATATATATGGCATGTCCTGGCTGTGGAAAATGAAAACCCCACATTAAAATTCCATATGACACAGAAATGAATCATTCCCCAGCACTGAATCTGATTTCTGGGGCTGGAGGAGAGGGGAAGAGGGTGGGAGGATGAGGGATGAAGAGTGGACAGAGTGGTGGTGATTCCCCTGCCCTACTTTCCTCCATTCACCAGCTTCTCCTGGGAAAAGAGGAGGAGGTGGATGGAGGGAGGCTCTTCTGCCACGCTTGGCCTGTCACTACGAGATGCCACATAGCTCAGCAAGCCCACCACACCATGCTGCTCTCTCTAACTCTCATGCTCCAACGGTCAGTTTCCCAGACCCAGATTAAGCCTATGGTCTTAGGCTAAAAATAACTGTCAATGGCTGACTATGTGTAACCACGCCAGCCCAGGACCTTCACATCCGGCTTCTTCACCTGTGGGATCGTCTGAGACTGAGGAGTATTTCTGGCCTGGCTCTCCAATGGGTGGGCCTGGGGTGATGGTCGAATTTGCGTTTATCGTCGAAGGAATGAGCGTTACACCGAGGCCTGTAATCTGGAGTGGGATGTTCTGGGGCGGTGTGTCACAGCATCATCGGACTGAGCTTGTTGTCATTGCAGACAATCTCTGTGCGTTACAGGGAAGACATCCTCCTCCCTCATGTGGTACCCTTCCTGCAGGCTCATCCTGACATAACCCTCCAGCATGACAATGCCACCAGCCATACTGCTCATTCTGTGCGTGATTTCCTGCAAGACAGGAATGTCAGTGTTCTGCCATGGCCAGTGAAGAGCCCGGATCTCAATCCCATTGAGCACGTCTGGGACCTGTTGGAATGGAGGGTGTGGGCTAGGGCCATTCCCCCCAGAAATGTCCGGGAACTTGCAGTTGCCATGGTGGAAGAGTGGGGTAACATCTCACAGCAAGAACTGGCAAATATGGTGCAGTCCATGATGAGGATATGCACTACAGTATTTAATGCAGCTGGTGGCCACACACTGTTACTTTTGATTTTGACCTCCCCCCTTTGTTCAGCGACACATTATTCCATTTCTGTTTGTCGCATGTCTGTGGAACTTTAGTTTGAGAAACAGACGTATCACAAGTCCTCAACTGGCAGCTTCATTAAATAGTACCCACAAAACACCAGTCTCAATGTCAACGGTGAAGCGGTGACTCAGTTTCTGTGTTTCTGTTTCTGTGCGGGTGGACCATTTCAGATTTCAGTGATGTGTATATCCCGAGGAACTTGGTGTACACATCACTGTGTACACACATCACTGTGTACACCTTCTCCACTGTGGTCTCGTTGATGTGGATAGGGGTGTGCTCCTTCTGCAGTTTCCTGAAGTCCACGATCAGCTCCTTCATTTTGTTGACGTTGAGGGAGAGGTTATTGTCCTGGCACCACTCCGCCAGGACCCTCACCTCCTCCCTGTAGGCTGTCTCGTCTTTGTTGATAATCAGGCCTACTACTTTTGTGTCGTCTGCAAACTTGATAATTGAGTTGGAGGCGTGTGTGGCCACGCAGTCATGAGTGAACAGGGAGTACAGGAGGGGGCTTAGCACGCACCCTTGAGGGCCTGCTGCTTTGAGGATCAGCGAAGTGAAGGTGTTGTTTCCTACCTTCACCACCTGGGGATGGCCCGTCAGGAAGTCCAGGACCCAGTTGCAAAGAGAAGTGTTCAGACCCAGGGCCCTGAGCTTAATGATGAGCTTGGAGGGTACTATGGTGTTGAAGGCTGAGCTATAGTCAATGAACAGCATTCTGACGTAGGTATTCCTCTTGTCCATCTGGGATAGGCCAGTGTGCAGTGCGATTGCTATTGCATCGTCTGTGGATCTATTGGTGCGGTAATCAAATTGAAGTGGGTCTCGGTGTCAGGTAAGGTAAGGTAGAGTCATTTAGTTCAGTTACCTTAGCTTTCTTGGGATCAGGAACAATGGTGGACATCTTGAAGCAAGTGGGGACAGAAGACTAGGATAGAGAGAGATTGAATATGTCCGTAAACACTCCAGCCAGTTGGTCTGTGCATGCTCTGAGGACCTGCTAGGGATGCCATCTGGGTGGGCAGCCTTGCGAGGGTTAACACGCTTAAATGTCTTACTCACGTCGGCCACGGAGAACAAGAGCCCACAGTCCTTGGGAGCGGGCCGCGTTGGTGGCACTGTGTTGTCCTCAAAGCGGGGGAAGAAGGTGTTTAGCTTGTCTGAGAGCAAGGCGACTTGGCTGGTTTTCCCTTTGTAGTCCGTGATTGTCTGTAGACCCGGCCACATACGTCTCGTGTCTGAGCCGTTGAATTGCAACTACACTTGGCTCTGTACTGACGTTTTGCCTGTTTGACTTTCTTAAGGAGGGAATAAGTACACTGTTTTGTATTCTACCATATTCCCATTCACATCGCCATGGTTAAATGTGGTGGTTAACACTTTCAGATTTACGCAAATACTGCCATCTATCCACGGTTTCTGGTTTGGGTAGGTTTTTTTAGTCACTGTGCGAACAACATCCCCTACACACTTCCTGATGAACTCAGTCACTGTGTCCGTGTATACGTCAATGTTATTCTCAGAGGCTACCTGGAACATATCCCAGTCCACGTGATCAAAACAATCTTGAAGCATGGATTCCAATTGATCAGAGCAGCGATGAATAAACCTTAGCATGGGTACTTCCTGTTGCCTACAGGAAGGGAGGAACAAAATGGAGTTGTGATCTGATTTGTCGAAGGGAGGTCGGGGGAGGGCCTTGTAGGCATCTCAAAAAGGCAAGTAGCAGTGGTCTATTGTTTTTCCTAAGCGAGTACTACAGTCAATGTGTTGATAGACTTTCATTAGCCTTTTCCTCAAATTTGTTTTGTTAAAATGTCCTGCTACAATAAATGCAGACTCAGGATATGTGGTTTCCAGTTTCCAAAAAGTCCATTATAGTTCCTTGAGGGTCGTCGTGGTATCGGCTTGAGGGGGAATATACATGGTTGTGACTATAACCAAAGAGAGTTATCTTGGAAGGTAATACGGTTGGCATTTTGATTGTGAGGTATTCTAGGTCGGGTGAACAAAAGGACTTGAGTTTCTGTATGTTATCACAATCAAACAATGAGATAATCATGAAACATACAACGTCGCCTTTCTTCTTCAAGGAGAGTTCTTTATTCCTGTCTGCACAATGAACTGAGAACCCAGCTGGCTGTATGGACGGGGACCATATCCTGAGAGAGCCATGATTCCGTGAAACAGAGTATGTTACAGTCACTGATGTCTCTCTGGAAGGAGATCCTCACCTTGAGCTTGTCTACTTTATTGTCCAGAGACTGAACATTAGCGAGTAATATACTCAGAAGCGGTGGATGGTGCACTAACCATTTCAGCAGGACAATAACCTAAAACACAACAGTGAATGTTCCTGCGTGGCCAAGTTACAGTTTGACAGAGCTTGAAGAATTTTGAAAATAATAATGAACAAATGTTGCACAATCCAGGTGTGGACTTACCCAGAAAGACTCAAAGCGGTAATCACTGTCAAATGTCCTTCTACAAAGTATTGACTCAGGGGTGTGAATACGTATGATAAATGAGATATTTCTGTAATTCATTTTCGATACATTTGCTAAAACAACAACATGTTTTTATTTATGTTGTTATTTGATGGGTTAGAAAAAAAGAAGAATGTAATACATTTTGAATTCTGTCTGTAACACAACATGTAACAGCCTGACCTGTTGAATAAGTCAAAGGGTATGACTACTTTCTAAAGGCACTGTATAGGGAATAGGGTGCCATTTGGGACACAGCCTGAGAATCAGCCAGTCAGTTAGTTAAAAACTTCTTATGACTGCAGGGGCAGTATTGAGTAGCTTGGATGAAAGGTGCCCAGAGTAAACGGTCGGCTACTCAGTCCCAGTTGCTAATATATGCATACTATTATTAGTATTGGATAGAAAACACTCTTAGGTTTCTAAAACTGTTTGGATGATGTCTGTGAGTATAACAGAACTCATATGGCAGGCAAAAACCTGAGAAGAAATCCAAACAGGAAGTGAGAAATCTGAGGTTGGCCGATTTTCAACCCATCCCCTATTGAATTAATTAACAGTAGGATATGGATGAAGTTGCACTTCCTAGGGCTTCCACTAGATGTCAACCGAACTTGAATGAGGCTTCTACTGTGATGTGGGGCTGAATAAGAGCTGAATGAGTCAGGTTACTGGCAGAGAGCCAGGTCCTGGTCATGCGCATTTCACATGATAGCGACCTGTGTTCCATGGCTTCTCTACAAACAAAACAATTCTCCCGTTGGAACATTAGTGAAGATTTATGACAAAAACATCCTAAAGATTGATTCTATACTTTGTTTGAAATGTTTCTACGACCTGTAATATAACTTTTTGAAGTTTTTGTCCGACGTTATGCCTGACCTACACGAGCGTTTGGATATGTGTACCTAACGCCCTAACAAAAGTAGCTACTTGGACATAACTAATGGACATTATCTAACAAATGAAGCATTTATTGAGGAACTGCGATTCCTGGGAGTGCATTCTGATGAAGATCATCAAATGTAAGGGAATATTTATAATGTCATTTCTGATTTCTGTTGACTCGAACATGGCGGAAAATATTATTTGTTTTCTGAGCGCATTTCAGATTATTGCATGGTTTGCTTTTTCCGTAAAGTAAGGAGAGGTATATCTATATTTTCATGTCTAATGTCACGTTCTGACCTTAGTTCCTTTATTATGTCTTTGTGTTAGTTTGGTCAGGGCGTGAGTTGGGGTGGGTAGTCTATGTTCTTTTTTCTATGTAGTATTTATGTGTTTGGCCTGGTGGTTCTCAATCAGATGCAGGTTTCGTTCGTTGTCTCTGATTGAGAATCATACTTAGGTAGCCTGTTATCCCCATTTTAGTTGTGGGTGATTGTTTTCTGTCTCTGTGTCTTCACCAGACAGAACTGTTTCATTTTCGTTCTCCTTGTTATTTTGTTTTTTTTGTGTTCAGTGTTAATAAATCTCAACATGGACACGTACCACGCTGCATATTGGTCCGATCCTTCGTACTCCTCGTCAGAGGAAGACGAATCTCGTTACAGAATCACCCACCACAACCGGACCAAGCAGCGTGGTAACCAGGAGCAGTGGGTGCTGTACTCCTGGACATGGAGGAGATTTTGGACGGAAAGGGACCCTGGGCACAGGCTGGGGAATATCGCCGCCCCAAGGCAGAGCTGGAGGCAGCGAAAGCTGAGCGGCGGCGATATGAGGAGGTAGCGCAGCAGCACGACATGCACGAGAGGCAGCCCCCAAAAAAATGTTTTTGGGGGAGGAGCACACGGGGAGTGTGGCAGAGTCAGGTTGGAGACCTGAGCCCACTCCTCGTGCTTACCGGAAGAAGCGCAGTACTGGTCAGGCACCGTGTTATGCGGTCAAGCGCACAGTGTCGCCAGTACGCGCTCATAGCCCGGTGGGCGCTCATAGCCCGCAAGTGCCATGCGAGAATGGGCATCCAGCCAGGGCGTGTTGTGCCAGCCCAGCGTGTTTGGTCTCCAGTACGCAGTTTCGGCCCAGGGTATCCTTCGCAGGCTCTGCGTGCTGTGTCTCCGAGGCGCTGGGAGGGTGCAGTGCGTTCTATGCCTGCACTCCGCCCATGCCGAGCGAATGTGGGTATTGAGCCTAAGGGAGAGGTGCGAGTGGTATGCACCAGATCTCCAGTGCTCACCCACAGCCCGGTTCAACCTGTGCCTGCACTCTGGATGGTCCGGGCAAAAATGGTGATCCAGCCGGGAGGAATGGTGCCAAGGCTGCGCACCAGGGCTCCAGTGCTCCCCCACAGCCCGGTCCATCCGGTGCCTCCTCCAAGCACCAGGCCTCCTGTAGGTCTACTCCCTCCAGGTCCGCCTGTCCGTCCTGAGCTGCCAGAGCTGCCCGTTTGTCCTGCGCTGCCGGAGTCTCCCATCTAGTCCGAGTTTGTCGGCGAGGGTCGCCGCTCTAAAGGCGCCACTGAAGCAGGCAAAGAAGCGGGCGAAGACTATGGTGGAGTGGGGTTGGTGGAGTGGGGTCCACGTCCCGCGCTAGAGCCGCCACCGCGGGCAGACGCCCACCCAGACCCTCCCCTAAAGGTTCAGGTTTTGCGGCCGGAGTCCGCACCTTTGGGGGGGGGCTCCTGTCACATTCTGACCTTAGTTCTTTGTGCTAGTTTGGTCAGGGCGTGAGTTGGGGTGGGTAGTCTATGTTCTTTTTTCTATGTAGTATTTATGTGTTTGGCCTGGTATGGTTCTCAATCAGAGGCAGGTGTCGTTCGTTGTCTCTGATTGAGAATCATACTTAGGTAGCCTGTTTTCCCCATTTTAGTTGTGGGTGATTGTTTTCTGTCTCTGTATCTTCACCAGACAGAGCTGTTTCGTTTTCGTTCGTTCTCCTTGTTATTTTGTTTTTTTGTGTTAATAAATCTCAACATGGACACGTACCACGCTGCATATTGGTCCGATCCTTCATACTCCTCGTCAGAGGAAGACGAATCTCGTTACATCTAACACTTGAATTTACATCGACATTTATGAGTATTTCTGTAAAATGATGTGGCTCTCTGCAATATCACTGGATGTTTTTGGAACTAGTGAACATAACGTGACAATGTAAACTATAAAATATATATTTTTAATTATATAAATATGAACTTTATCAAACAAAACATGTATTGTGTAACATGAAGTCCTATGAGTGTCATCTGATGAAGATCATCAAAGGTTAGTGATTAATTTTATCTCTATTTGTGCTTTTTGTGACTCCTCTCTTTGGCTGGAAAAATGGCTGAGTTTTTCTTTGGCTTGGTGGTGACCTAACATAATCGTTTGTGTTGCTTTCGCTGTAAAGCCTATTTGAAATCGGACACTGTGGTGGGCTTAACAACAAGATTACCTTTAAAACGGTATAAAATACATGTATGTTTGAGGAATTTGGCGCCCTGTACATTCACTGGCTGTTGTCATATCGATCCCGTTAACGGGATTGCAGCCCAAAGAAGTTTTAATACCAGACACTGTATCCATTGTTAGAGTGTGGACACCAATGCTATGATTTTATATTCTGAAAGTGACAGTGTTCTGTTGGTATTCCAGTAGTAATTGCCTGTTCACATCTACTTTATCATGTTTAAACTTGCACTTTAGTTCAGGTTTTACGCTTTATAACTTGTTATAAGAATATATGAGCCTTTATAATGTCTCATAAGGCTGATCATATCTTTGCCCTATGTCTGTGTAGCGACATTCAAATGGACTCAAAATGGCTAGTATTTAATCCGGATCTTTAGTTTCTCCTCTGTGCTAGTTAATGTACCACAATATATATGCCATTCTGCATAACCAATGCCCACAATAGCCTATCTATGCCCTTTTGCCATTCACTTCAAACACAGTGAAGTTAAAGAGTGACCCAGCCTGTTACTGAGAGTGTGGTCCCTCACTGTGAAAGAGTAAACACAGAGTTTACACCTCTATTGCACAGAGCAACACAACTCAAGGACCATGGAGTCTGCATCCCTGATACCACCCTATTCCCTATGTTGCGTACTACTTTTGACCAGAGCCCATTTGGGCCAAGCCTACTCACTTCTTTGTTTCCTCATAGGGTTAATGTGATCAATCAATAATGGCTGAAACAGTCAACTCACCCCAGGTTCTGATGACTGGAGAGTGGAGGAAAACCCAACAGAACTAACTGATCTGGTGGACTTCCCCAAAAATAGTATTTTGACCTTATTGTGTGTGACAAACGTGGACCTCTGTCCTCTCTGAGCCCTGTGCATCAAACACCAGACAGCTGCTATCATGTAGCTGCTATCACACACACATACCCACATGCACACACAACACACACACTTCCATTTGGATGGTCATTTAACAAGTAGTTTCTTCTACTCAAGATCCTGACACTTTCTCTCTGTATTGAAATGTTCTTGTTTGGGGTTAGGCAAGTAGAGAGGAAAGGGATAAGGAAACACAGAGTAAAACACAAGGGAATGCGGTTGGGGGTATCACCTATGCCACAGGGAATGTCAGTGTCATGATCTTCTGAGATAAGGAAAAAGATCAGCCTGGATACCTGCTTACCTTGCTCTCCCATCTGTAGTAGATTTGTGACATTAGGGACATGCCTGAAAAGAAAACACTTCCATCACCCCAGCCGCACCTCTCTAAATAATCAGTGACCCAAATTGCATTTAATTTATCATAGTCTTTCACCTGCGAGTAAAGTTATCATTACCTTGTGTTTAGAAGATACAATCTAATTCAAACTGAAATAAAGGAGTTAAAGGGGCGTGTCTTGCAGGCTGAGTGTCCGCCCCCGAGGGCTGAATAACGTGTGGATGACTCCAGAGCTTTGCAGCGTGTGGTTCGTTCAGTGAGTTAGGAAAAAATCTGTTTGCATTCCAATCTCTCTCTCGTCTGGAAGACAGCATGACCAAATTGGGGCTATAGTTATCTTCGGCTCTGGAATTTATTTGTTGAAGTCTAAGGCTCGTTGTTATTTTCTTGGACACATCTCCTACTTGGCTATTTTCTTAGAATATTTATTTCGTTTTTTTCTGCTCTGATTTTAGTGCATAATTCTATTATCTGACATATTTTGTGGAGAGAGCACCAGAAAGCTCGCGCAGAGGTGTTGGACTAAACTGCAGTTTTGAGGTAAGAACAGTCAATGTCTCTCTTTAGTCGATCTCAATAGAACAACAAAACTATTGCGACCTGTGGAATGTGAACCGAATCCAAATGTGTTCCTTGAAAAGTAATTATAGAGAGCAACATGAAGTGATGGAGAAAACTGTTATGTAAACTATGTTATCCCATATCTTCTAATCTTGCTACGGGTTTGTACTATGCTATTCATGTCTTATTAACTGTCTATGTTGTGCGCAATGTTTTGATTTGGAAATGGTTTGGATTAGCCTAATGGACTAATGCAGCTGTCGACTATTGTTCTAGTTTGCTCAAGTATAGGTGTTTTTTCTGACCGTCGTATGCACACTTTATTACACCACCACAACATTTGTTCAATAATTTTAACAAGCAAAAGACTATCTGCTGAATTAAATGTCAGTATTGCGCAAAGGAAATCTTTGCTACTAAATGTATCCAATTTCTCCCGTCGAGCAGCGTGCATTGTTCAAGACTGTATCAGTATTAACTCAGATGAGTGGACATCATTAACGTTAGGTGTGGACGTGGAGTCAAAAACGGAATTATAAAAATGCCTGTTGAACTTTCAACAATCCATTTTTCTTTAGCCTATACCTAGCCTCATTTTTCAATATATAAACCGTATTGTCAGTGGAGTGCATAAGTTATATTGAACATAATATATCCTACTTTAACACTGTAGAATAAACTAATGATAGGATACATTCATTTCGAATGACCAAAACATTTATGATGCTACCATTTATCTTGCAAGACACATTTAATCTCTGGTATGAGGGACACCGTTGACATATTTACCAATTAGCTTGCCTTTGAGAGAGCAGGCAGCCAGCCGATATTGGAGAGTTGAGAGTGAAAGCCGATGTTTGCCAGTCAATCAGTACATCAGTCTTCAAGACGGCATCTTTCCCACACGAAGTGACAGCGTAACGCGCGGGGCCCAGGGGGTTCGGTCATAATGTGGGCCTGTCGCCCACGACGCACGTGGTAACAGATGGGAACGTCTGGAGCTGTCTCAGTTGGAGGCACCTTGGCTTAAGGGCAGGAGTTTACTGACAATTAACATTAATCTAAGACTAGCACACATTGGAGGGAGCCCTTTGATATTAGATGTAAACTGGAGTACAGTATGATAGCAGAGAGGTTTGAAACCTCTATAAAGACTCCAGCCACCCAAGTCAAAGACTGTTCTCTCTGCTACAGCACAGCAAGCAGAGACCCTGAACATCTTCTAGCCCCAAGCCGTAAGACTGCTAAATAGTTAGTGCAATGTAGATAGTTAAATAGTTAACCATAGCTACTTGGACTAACTCATTTGACTCATCACATATGCTGCCTCTACTTTTTATTATCTATCCTGTTGCTTACCCACTTTATACTTAGCTATATGTACAGTGCCTTGCCACAGTATTCATCCCCCTTGGCGTTTTTCCTATTTTGTTGCATTACAACCTGTAATTGAAATGGATTTTTTATTTGGATTTCATGTAATGGACATGCATAAAATAGTCCAAATTGTGAAGTGAAATGAAACTGAAAAGTGGTGCGTGCATATGTATTCACCCCCTTTGCTATGAAGCCCCTAAAAAGATCTAGTGAAACCAATTACCTTCAGAAGTCACATAATTAGTTAAATAAAGTCCACCTGTGTGCAATCTAAGTGTCACATGATCTCAGTGTCCTGTTCTGAAAGGCTCCAGAGTCTGTAACCACTAAGCAAGGGGCGCCACCAAGTAAGCTGCACCATGAAGACCAAGGAGCACCAAACAGGTCAGGGACAAAGTTGTGGAGAAGTACAGATCAGGTTTGGGTTATAAAAAACCTTTAAAAAACTTTGAACATCCCACAGAGCACCATTAAATCCATGATTAAAAAATTGAAAGAATATGGCACCACAACAAACCTGCCAAGAGAGGGACACCCACCAAAACTCACTGTCCATGCAAGGAGGCATTAATCAGAGAGGCAACAAAGAGACCAAAGATAACCCTGAAGGACCTGCAAAGCTCCACAGCAGAGATTAGAGTATCTGTCCATAGGACCACTTTAAGCCGTACACTCCACAGAGCTGGGCTTTACGGAAGAGTGGCCAGAAAAAAGCCATTGCTTAAGAGACAGGCCCCTTTTTTCTTCACTTCCTGTCTGAATGACATGCTCAAAGTTAATTGTCTGTAGCTCAGGCTCTGAAGCCATGATATGCATATAATTGGTACCATTGGAAAGAAAACACTTTGCAGTTTGTAGAAATGTTAAAATAATGTAGGAGAATATAACACAGTAGATATGGTAGGAGAAAATACAAATACAAATCTACTGTAATTGTTGTTTTTTTGAGAGACCATCCTCTTAGAAATACAAGAGTAAGGTCATATTGAAAATTTGCTCCCTGGATGCAATTCCTATGGCTTTCACGGGGTGTCAGCAGTCTATTTTCAAGGTTTCATGCCTGTAACTTAAAAAATGAATAAGAAGTATCAGTTTTAGTTGTGGGACACAGTCTTGTAAATTCGTGTTTGCGCAAGCCGTGAAGACATTACGTACGTTTCCTATTGAACATACCTCTTTCCGTAAGAAATATTATAGTTTGATTACATTTTAGGGTGTCTGAGGAGTAAATGGAAACATATTTTGACTTGTTGAAACAAAGTTTAGGTGTACATTTTCTGATTCTTTCTCTGCACGTGTGGACTCCTCAAATGCCGACGTTTTGGGATATAAAGAAGGATTTTATCTAACAAAACGACACTACATGTTATAGCTAGGACCCTTTGGATGACAAATCAGAGGACGATTTTCAAAAAGTAAGTGAATATTTAATTGTTATTTGTGAATGTATGAAACCTGTGCCAGTGGAAAAATATTTTGATGTGGGGAGCCGTCCTTAAACAATTGCATGGCATGTTTTCGCTGTAAAAGTTACTGTAAATCGGACAGTGCACTTAGATTATCAAGCATTTAAGCTTTCAGCCAATATAAATAAGATACTTATATGTACTTAAATGTTTAAAATCCATATTTATGATTATTTATTTGAATTGCGCGCCCTCCAGTTTCACCAGAAGTTGTCCCGCTAGTGGGACTCCAATATAAAAAATAAGCAAACACATTTGGTGTTTGCCAAAAGGTGTGTGGGAGACTCTTACAAACATATGGTAGAAGGTACTCTGATCAGATGAGACTAAAACTGAGCTTTTTGGCCATCAAGGAAAACGCTCTCAACATCTCTCATCACCCCAAGAACAACATCCCCACAGTGAAGCATGGTGGTGGCAGCATCATGCTGTGGGGATGTTTTTCTTCGGCAGGGACTGGGAAACTGGTCAGAATTGAAGGAATGATGGATGACGATAAATACAGGGATATTCTTGAGTGAAACCTGTTTGTCTTCCAGAGATTTGAGACTGGTACCGAGGTTCACCTTCCAGCAGGACAATGACCCTAAGCATACTGCTAAAGCAACACTCGAGTGGTTTAATAAAGGAAAACATTGAAATGTATTGGAATGGCCTAGTCAAACTGTCTTGTCCTGCGTTGCATATAACCAATGCAGTGCCTGTTAATTTATCATCGAATCACAGCCTACTTTGCCAAGCGGCTGATGATTTAACAAAAGCACATTCGCGAAAAAAGCACAATCGTTGCACGTATGTACTTAACCATGAACACCAATTACTTTTTAAAAACCAATACACAAGTATATATTTTTAAACCTGCATATTTAGTTAAAAGAAAATCATATTAGCAGGCAATATTAACTAGGGAAATTGTGTCACTTCTCTTTCGTTCAGTGCAAGCAGAGTTGGGGTATATGCAGTAGTTGGGAACTGTGTGAAGACTATTTCTTCCTAATAAAGACTGTAGTTAATTTGACCGAATTTTACACAATTATGACATAACATTGACGGTTGTGCAATATTATACTTAGACTTATGGATGCCACCCGTTCGATAAAATAGGGCACAGTGATGTATTTCACTGAAAGAATAAACATTTTGTTTTCGAAATGATAGTTTCCAGATTTGACCATATTGATGATTTAAGGCTCGTATTTCTGTGTGTTTATTACATTATAATTAAGTCTATGATTTGATATTTGATAGAGCAGTCTGACTGAGCGGTGGTAGGCAGCAGCAGGCTTTTAAGCATCCATTCAAACAGCACTTTCCTGCATTTGCCAGCAGCTCTTCGCAATGTTTCAAGCACAGCGCTGTTTATGACTTCAAGCCCATTAACTCCCGATATTATTCTGGCAATACTATAGTGCCTAAAAGAACATCCAATAGTCGGTCGATGAAATACAAATGGTATAGAGAGAAATAGTCCTATAATAACTACAACCTAAAACTTCTTACCTGGGAATATTGAAGACTCATGTTAAAAGGAACCACCAGCTTTCATATGTTCTCAAGTTCTGAGCAAGGAACTTAAACGTTAGCTTTTTTACATGGCACATATTGCACTTTTACTTTCTTCTTCAACACTGTTTTTGCAATATTTAAGTCAGTTGTGTAGCTATAATGTTCATTTATTCAGTGCGTGCCTATCATGGGGTCAGTGTAGCGACAGAAATAAAATATATTCTATTACCTTTATTTCTATGAGTGTAGCGCTCCATCCACATTGTAGGGTGAGAACAAAACAAGGAAAGAACAGTTCACTGGCTCTGAATAGCTGTGAGTGACTCAGATCACATCCCCTATGATGATTAAATGTGTTGGGCTAGGATCATGTACATACCCACATTTGTTATCTCACTTTCCCTCTTTTACTTTCTCCTTCTTTCTTTCCCAAATATCTGGGAGATTTTTGAGTGCTTTTTGAGGGGTGAGACATACACACACACACTGCAAAGTGTAAACAGAGTATTTTGTTCCTTGTGTGTGTTGCGGCTGGGTAGGAGAGCATTTGCCTTGTTAAAGAAAGAAAAAATAGTAGTGTGATGATGGTAGAACAGCTGCCAACACGGATGACTGAACACACACACTCTTACCACCGCCTAAAGCTTTCTCTTAACTTTCTTCACATGAGTGTTGTTGGAAAATTATTTTGCTGCCCAGATACAGAAGTTATGTCCACAGGATATAAAAATGCTAATGTCAACACAGTTCACAAACCCTACAATTTACACAGTCATATGCGTCAGAGAGTAGCAAAAATGCATTCAGTTTTCTCAACGGACCTTCTAATTGTATTTATTTTATTTGTATTTATTTTACCTTTATTTAACTAGGCAAGTCAGTTAAGAACAAATTCTTATTTACAATTGACGGCCTACCTAATATAGCAGTGGACCCTGTAAGATAGCAGGAGAGAGATATGTGAGAAAACATCTCATCTCCACCTAACAAGCCTGCTTTGATTTTGCCTGCACTACAGGGATGAACTGGATTTTTGCCATCAGTGATACCATTATACTTGTGAAACACCCAATCAGCCAGAAAGAGACAGACTGGGAAGGCACTGTGCCGATGTGTGTTCCCTATCCAATCTAGACCAATCCATTTACGGGTAGGAGATATTAACGTGTGAAATGCCCATGGCAATAATAATAAGAATTTGGTGGATGCTTATTTTTGTCCTGGAGCAATTAGGGTTAAGTGCCTTGCTCAAGGGCACATCAACCTATTTTTCACTTTGTGGGTTTGAAGGTTTCAAACTAGGAAATTCTCAGTTACTGGGCCAACCCTCTACCGATCCCTTCCTGTTGTAGCTGATGAGGGAAGGGGTGACAGTGGTGTGCTGCGCTAGCTGGCCTGGTTTAGTATCACTCATAAAAGAGCTCAAATTAAAGATGCACTCTGCAGTAATTGCTCCGCCACTTCTTGGTTGCTAAAATTCTAAAAGTTATACTAATTTAACTTTAAACAAAACAAGCAAGTATAGTGTAGAGAATCATTGTACCACCTAACTGCTGTGAAATGTCTTTTCCAAAACGAAAAATATTGTATTTTCAGCTGTTAGAAGCAGGTGTACAAAACAAACTACAAAACCGAAAGTAAAAAATAAAAAAACGAAACTTAAAAATGGGAATCATAGAAATAGTGCACATAATTTACTTTCAATGAGAATGATATATCTATAACACATATTAATTTTGTTTGGTGGCTCAAAAAGTTACACATTGTAGCTTTAATAATCAATCTGCGGAGGTTCCCCATGGAGGGTGTAAAAGTCTCTTCTCTCTCTCTCTCTCTCTCTCTCTCTCTCGTTAATAACTGCTGATGTGGCTGTCCGCTTGGACATCAGTGTCTGATCGCTGCATGGCCCCATTTTCACAGCCCTAATCACACCACATGATTCATACTAATACACCATACCCACTACCTTTCTCTTCTTTCTTTCCCTCCCTCTCTCACATCTATCTCTCCCCCTCTCTCTCTCTCTCTGGCCAGTCGTTTTATTGCTGTATGGCCCTAAACAGACCAAATGATTAATACGAATGCACCATCCCCTTTCCCACTACCTTTCTCCTTCTTTCTCTCTCCTTTACATCTCTCCATCTCTTTTCTATCTTCCTTATCCATATCTCTCTTCTTCCTTACCCCTTTTCTCTCTCTCTCTCTTTCTCTCTCTCTCCCCCCCTCCACCCACTCTCTCTCTCCTCTGCTCTCATCCAGCCTGAGGGCACGCATCAGTATCGAGGGGGCAGGCAGGAAGGGGAAAATCAGGCCCGGTGGGTAATCTCTGTGTACTTTGCTTCCCGGTATCGTATCAGCCCCACTGCTCTTCACTCCGGCACCATCCACCATGCTGCAGTTCACCCACATATGCACACCACACAGACATGTGCACATACACACACACACACACACACCGTCCTCTGAGAGCTCGGAACTAAATGGTGTATCTATATGTTGGCTCAATGTGAAAATTGCTTTTTTGATCGCTGGAGGACCCTTCATTTAATGTGTGAGATGTAGGAGAGCAGAGTAGCCTGTAATGGGTTCCGTATCTTTGTTGTCGAAAGACACCAGGAAAATGACATTTGCTTTCCAGTGTTGAAGCAGAAATAATTTACACAGGTGAGAAAAGGACAGGAAAGGTGTGTACTTTTCCGGCACCTTGTATAAAAGGGAATAGATGTATGTTTCTGGGGTTTTCACACACAATACATGCATTGGAATTGCACCGGTGTTCTTGCAATTGATTTGATGTTCAAAGACATAGTGGGATTTTGTAGTCTTGCTATTTCTTTAAGCTAAAGGTCACGTCATGCTGAAATTGCTTTCATTGCTGCCCAGTTCTTAAAACAATAACGCTGCCCAGTTTTAAAAACAATAACCAGTTCTTAGAACAGCCTATAGAGAACAATGGATGTTTATGTCTGCTTTTTAAATGTGTGAGGTTCGCTATGAATATGACTCCCATGAGCATCATAAAAAAATATAGACTAGGTTATAAAAAAAAATATGGAGGAAGTCGAGGACATGCACATATACTGTACAGCAGGGATCATCAAATACAATGAAAAAATATATAAACGCAACATGCAGCAATTTCAAATATTTTACTGAGTTACAGTTCATAAGAGGAAATCAGTCAATGGAAATACATTCATTAGGTCCTAATCTTTTGATGTCACATGACTGGGAATACAGATATGTAGTATACAGTACCTTAAAAAAAGGGAGTGGCGTGGATCAGAAAACCAGTAAGTATCTGGTGACCACCATTTGCCTCATGCAGAGCAACACATCTCCTTTGCATAGAGTTGATCAGGCTGTTGATTGTGGTCTGTGGAATGTTGTCCCACTCCTCTGGATATTGGTGGAAACTGGAACACGATGTCGTACACATCGATCCAGAGCATCCCAAACACGCTCAACGGTTGACATGTCTGGTGAGTATGCAGGCCATGAAAGAAATGGGACAGTTTCAGCTTCCAGGAATTGTGTACAGATCCTTGTGACATGGGGCTGTGCATAATCATGCTGAAACATGAGGTGATGACAATGGGCCTTAACATCTCTCTGGTAAGAAGAAGGGCGGGGGTGTATGCCTTATGATTCATGAGTCGTGGTGTGATCATAACAACATACAGGAACTCAAGTCCTTTTCTTCAACTTACCTAGAATTCCTTACAATCAAATTCTATTCTCTTCGATTATAATCACAGCCGTATATATCCCCCACCAAGCAGACACCTCGACGGCCCTGAAAGAACTTCATTGAACTCTATGTAAACTGGAAACAACATAGCCTGAGGCTGCATTTATAGTAGCTGGGGATTTTAACAAGGCTAATCTGAAAACAAGGCTCCCTAAATTTTATCAGCATATCGAATGCGCGACCCGGGCTGGCAACACCCTGGATCATCGCTACTCT
Source organism: Oncorhynchus nerka (assembly GCF_034236695.1). NCBI lineage: Eukaryota > Metazoa > Chordata > Actinopteri > Salmoniformes > Salmonidae > Oncorhynchus > Oncorhynchus nerka. The sequence continues at coordinate 58,273,111 of NC_088420.1, read as the reverse complement.
AATTTCCGTGATGCATACCAAGCTCTCCCTCGCCCTCCTTTCGGCAAATCTGACCTCCACTCCTTTCTGACGGGCTGCCCCAGGTGGTGAAGGTAGGAAACATCATCTCCACCCCACTGATCCTCAACACTGGGGCCCCACAAGGGTGTGTTCTCAGCCCTCTCCTGTACTCCCTGTTCACCCATGATTGTATGGCCATGCACGCCTCCAACTCAGTCATCAAGTTTGCAGACGACACTACAGTGGTAGGCTTGTGTTACCAACAACGGCGAGACGGCCTACAGGGAGGAGGTGAGGGCGCTCGGAGTGTGGTGACAGGAAAATAACCTCACACTCAACGTCAACAAAACAAAGGAGATGATCGCCTTTTCAGCGGAATGTTGTCCGCTAGCGGAACTCCTGCCCTAGAAAGGTTAATTTATCATTGAATCACAGCCTACTTCGCCAAACGGGTGATTTAACAAGATAATTCGCGAAAAAAGCACTGTCGTTGCACCAATGTGTACCTAACCATGAACATCAATGCCTTTCTTAAAATCAATACACAAGTATATATTTTTAAACCTGCATATTTAGTTAATATTGCCTGCTAACATGAATTTCTTTTAACTAGGGAAATTGTGTCACTTCTCTTACGTTCTGTGCAAGCAGAGTCAGGGTATATGCAGAAGTTTGGGCCGCCTGGCTCATTGCGAACTGTGTGAAGACTATTTCTTCCTAACAATGACCGTAATTCATTTGCAAGAATTGTGCATAATTATGACATAGCATTGAAGGTTGTGCAATGTAACAGCAACAATTAGACTTAGGGATGACACCCGTTCGATAAAAAACGGCACGGTTCTGTATTTCACTGAAAGAATAAATGTTTTGTTTTCGAAATGATAGTTTCTGGATTTGACCATATTAATGACCTAAGGCTCATATTTCTGTGTGTTATTATATTATAATTAAGTCTATGATTTGATAGAGCAGCCAGACTGAGCGGTGGAAGGCAGCAGCAGGCTCGTAAGCATTCATTCAAACAGCACTTTCCTGTATTTGCCAGCAGCTCTTCGCTGAGCTTCAAGCATTGTGCTGTTTATGACTTAAATCTATCAACTCCCGAGATTAGGCTGGCAATACTAAAGTACCTATTAGAACATCCAATGGTCAACGGTATATGAAATACAAATGGCATAGAGAAAAATAGTCCTATAATAACTACAACCTAAAACGTCTTACCTGGGAATATTGAAGACTCATGTTAAAAGGAACCACCAGCTTTCATATGTTCTGAGCAAGGAACTTAAACGTTAGCTTTTTACATGGCACATATTGCACTTTTGCTTTCTTCTCCAAAACTTTGTTTTTAAATTATTTTACCCAAATTGAACGTTTCATTATTTATTTGAGACTAAATTGATTTTATTTATGTATTATGTTAAGTTAAAATAACGTGTTCATTCAGTATTGTTGTAATTCTCATTATTACAAATATATATATAAATATCGGCCGATTAATCGGTTTCTGCTTTTTTTTGGTCATCCAATAATCGGTATTGGCATTGAAAAATCATAATCGGTCGACCTGTACTTAAATTTCACTCTATCACATTTCCAGTGGGTCAGAAGTTTACATACACCAAGTTGACTGTGCCCATAAACAGCTTGGAAAATTCCAGAAAATGATGGCATGGCTTTAGAAGCTCCTTATAGGCTAATTAACATAATTTGAGTATATTGGAGGTGTACCTGTAGATGTATTTCAAGGTCTGCCTTCAAACTCAGTGCCTCTTTGCTTGACATAATGAGGAAATCAGCCAAGACCTCACAAAAACATTTGTAGACCTCCACAAGTCTGGTTCATCCTTGGGAGCAATTTTGCAAATGCCTGAAGGTACAATGTTCATCTGTACAAACAATAGTACGCAAGTATAAACACAAAGGGACCATGCAGCCGGCATAAAGCTCAGGAAGGAGATGCGTTCTGTCTCCTAGAGATGAACGTACTTTGGTGCGAAAAGTGTAAATAGAGCAGAGAAAAACAGCAAAGGACCTTGTGAAGATGCTGGAGGAATCAGGTACAAAAGTATCTATATCCACAGTAAAACGAGTACTATATCGTCATAACCTGAAAGGCCGCTCAGCAAGGAAGAAGCCACAGCTCCAAAACCGCCATAAAAAAAGCCAGACTACGGTTTGCAACTGCACATGGAGACAAAGATCGTACTTTTTGTAGAAATGTCTTCTGGTCTCATGAAACAAAAAGAGAACTGTTTGGCCATAATGACCATTGTTATGTTTGGAAGTAAAAGAGGAGGCTGGCAAGCTGAAGAACACCATCCCAACCGTGAAGCACAGGGGTGGCAGCATCATGTTGTGGGGGTGCTTTGCTGCAGGAGGGACTGGTGCATTTCACAAAATAGATGGCATCATGAGGCAAGAAAATTATGTGGATATATTGAAGCAACATCTCAAGACATCAGTCAGGAAGTTAAAGCTTGGTCGCAAATGGATATTCCAAATGGACAATGACCCCAAGCAGACTTCCACAGTTGTGGTAAAATGGCTTAAGGACAACTAGGTCATTGGAATTGGAGTGGCCATCACAAAGCCATGACCTCAATCCCATGGAAAATTTGTGGGCAGAACTGAAAAAGCATGTGTGAGCAAGACGGCCTGACTCAGTTACACCAGCTCTGTCAGGAGGAATGTGCCACAAAACTTATTGTGTGAAGCTTGTGGATGGCTACCCGAAATGTTTGACCCAAGTTAAACAATTTAAAGGCAATGCTACCAAATACTAATTTAGTGCATGTAAACTTCTGACCCACTGGGAATGAAAGAAATAAAAGCTGAAATAAATAATTCTCTCTTCTATTATTCTGACATTTCACATTCTTAAAATAAAGTGGTGATCCTAACTGACCTAAAACAGGGAATTTTTACTAGTTTTAAATGTCAGGAAATGTGAAACTGAAACTGTTTAACCTCTTCAGTCGACCCTCTACTTTTTTGAACATTTTGTTAAAAATCGCGCAACATTTCAGCGCCCTGCTACTCATGCCAGGAATATAGTACGTTCATATGGTTAGAATGTGTGGATAGGAAAGCCTCGGACGTATTTAAAACTGGTTAAATCACGACTGTGGCTATTACATAACGTGCGTTACATCGGAAAGTGCAGGAAAACCTGATCACAGAAAATGGAAATAAATATCCTTGCGCCACTTCCAGCAATTGTTAACAGTGAGCCGAATTAGATAAGACCGAGCATTCAACTCCCACAGCATCCCCATGTTGTCTAGAGTCTTGTGAATTGAATCATCTTTGATTCTTGGTTGAACCGAAAGAGGGGCACGACTTACCTCCGGTCTCCGCCCAGATCATTCCGGAAGAGCTCTCTCCTGAAATGTTTTCCAAGACGACAGCTAATGATATTTACATCGCCTACGGATGATTTTTATCGCTTATTAACGTTTACTAATACCTAAAGTAGCATTACAAACGTATTTCGAAGTGTTTTGTGAAAGTTTATCGTCTACTTTTTGAATTTTAAAAAATGACGTTACGTTGTGAAATCGCTATTTTTTTCGTTTATCACACAGTCTACATATAACGATATCTTGGCTTTATATGGCCCGATTTAATCGAAATAAAGACCCAATAGTGTTTATGGGACATCTAGGAGTGCCAACAAAGAAGATGGTGAAAGGTAATGACTGTTTTCTATTTTATTGTGCGGTTTGTGTAACGCCGAAATGCTAATTATTTTGTTTACGTCCCCTGCTGTGCTTTTCTGTTGTAGTGTATTGGTGCATGCTATCAGATAATAGCTTCTCATGCTGTCGCCGAAAAGCATTTTAAAAATCGGACTTGTTGCCTGGATTCACAACGAGTGTAGCTTTAATTTGATACCCTGCATGTGTATTTTAATGAACTTTTGAGTTTTAACTAATACTATTAGCATTTAGCGTAGCGCATTTGCATTTCCAGAGCTCTAGTTGGGACGCAAGCGTCCCAAGTAGAAGCAAGAGGTTAAAAGGGTGTGGGACCTGAAGTCGGAGATTGCAGAGTTTTTGCAAATGAAAGGAAAATATGTGGATTTCCCTCAACTGCAAGATAAAGAATAGTTGGCTGATTTTTCCTTCCCAGTGGACATCATGGCCCTCATGAATGAACTGAATTCCAAACTACAAGCCTTTTTGCACATCAAATGTACAGCCTTGTCAAAGCCTTCAAGGGAAAAGCACTCCTCCTGACCCACCAAGTAGAAGCCAACAATCTAACCCACCTTCCGACACTACTAAGCGTCCCAAGTAGAGGCAACAGGTTAAATGTATTTGGCTAAGGTGTATATAAACTTATAACTTCAACTGTATATAGCAAAGGGCACATACAGTGGGGCAAAAAAGTATTTAGTCAGCCACTAATTGTGCAAGTTCTCCGACTTAAAAAGATGAGAGAGGCCTGTAATTTTTTTGACCAAATACTTATTTTCCACCATAATTTGCAAATAAATTCATTACAAATCCTACAATGTGATTTTCTTGATGTTTATTATCATGACAGACAAAATGATAATAAACATCAAGAAAATCACATTGTAGGATTTGTAATGAATTTATTTGCAAATTATGGTGGAAAATAAGTATTTGGTCACCTACAAACAAGCAAGCTTTCTGGCTCTCACAGACCTGTAACTTATTCTTTAAGAGGCTCCTCTGTCCTCCACTCGTTACCTGTATTAATGGCACCTGTTTGAACTTGTTATCAGTATAAAAGACACCTGTCCACAACCTCAAACAGTCACACTCCAAACTCCACTATGGCCAAGACCAAAGAGCTGTCAAAGGACACCAGAAACAAAATTGTAGACCTACACCAGGCTGGGAAGACTGAATCTTCAATAGGTAAGCAGCTTGGTTTGAAGAAATCAACTGTGGGAGCAATTATTAGGAAATGGAAGACATACAAGACCACTGATAATCTCCCTCGATCTGGGGCTCCACACAAGATCTCACCCCGTGGGGTCAAAATGATCACAAGAACGGTGAGCAAAAATCCCAGAACCACACGGGGGGACCTAGTGAATGACCTGCAGAGAGCTGGGACCAAAGTAACAAAGCCTAACATCAGTAACACACTACGTCGCCAGGGACTCAAATCCTGCAGTGCCAGACATGTCCCCCTGCTTAAGCCAGTGCATGTCCAGGCCCGTCTGAAGTTTGCTAGAGAGCATTTGGATGATCCAGAAGAAGATTGGGAGAATGTCATATGGTTAGATGAAACCAAAATATAACTTTTTAGTAAAAACTCAACTCGTTGTGTTTGGAGGACAAAGAATGCTGAGTTGCATCCAAAGAACACCATACCTACTGTGAAGCATGGGGGTGGAAACATCATGCTTTGGGGCTGTTTTTCTGCAAAGGGACTAGGACAACTGATCCGTGTAAAAGAAAGAATGAATGGGGCCATGTATCGTGAGATTTTGGAGGGAGTTGAAAGTCCGTGTTGCCCAGCAACAGCCCCAAAACATCACTGCTCTAGAGGAGATCTGCATGGACTTTCAGGGTAGCCTAGTGGTTAGAGCGTTGGACTAGTAACCGAAAGGTTGCAAGTTCAAATCCCCGAACTGACAAGGTACAAATGTGTCGTTCTGCCCCTGAACAGGCAGTTAACCCACTGTTCCTAGACCGTCATTGAAAATAAGAATTTGTTCTTAACTGACTTGCCTAGTAAGATAAAGGTCAAATTTAAAAAAATGGAGGAATGTTCCAAAATACCATCAACAGTGTGTGAAAACCTTGTGAAGACTTACAGAAAACTTTAGACCTCTGTCATTGCCAACAAAGGTTATATAACAAAGTATTGAGATAAACTTTTGTTATTGACCAAATACTTATTTTCCACCATAATTTGCAAATAAATTCATAAAAAATCCTACAATGTGATTTTCTGGATTTTTTTCCCTTATTTCGTCTGTCATAGTTGAAGTGTACCAATGATGAAAATTACAGGCCTCTCTCATATTTTGAAGTGGGAGAACTTGCACAATTGGTGGCTGACTAAATACTTTTTTGCCCCACAGTACATTGGGAAAGTACTCAGACGTCTTGACTTTTTCCACACTATTAAATAGTTTCTCCCTCATCAATCTAACCCCATAATGACGAAGCAAAAACAGTTTTTTAGATATGTTTGCAAATGTATTAAAATAAACAACTGAAATATCACGTTTACGTAAGTATTCAGACCCTTTACTCAGTACTTTGTTGACGCACCTTTGGTAGCGATTACAGCCAAATCAAATTTATTTATAAAGCCCTTCTTATATCAGCTGATTTCTCAAAGTGCTGTACAGAAACCCAGCCTAAAACTCCAAACAGCAAGCAATGCAGGTGTAGAAGCACGGTGGCTAGGAAAACCTCTCTAGAAAGGCCAGAATCTAGGAAGAAACCTAAGGAGGAACGAGGCTATGAGGGGTGGCCAGTCCTCTTCTGGCTGCGCCGGGTGGACATTATAACAGAGCATGGCCAAGATGTTCAACTGTTCATAGATGACCAGCAGGGTCAAATAATAATAATCACAGTGGTTGTCGAGGTTGCAACAGGTCAGCACCTCAGGAGTAAATGGCAGTTGGCTTTTCATAGCCAATCATTCAGAGTATCTCTACCGCTCCTGCTGTCTCTAGAGAGTTGAAAAAGCAGGTCTGGGACAGGTAGGATGTCCGGTGAACAGGTCAGAGTTCCATAGCCGCAGGCAGAACAGTTGAAACTGGAGGAGCAGCACGGCCAGGTGGACTGGGGACAGCATGGAGTCATCAGGCCAGGTAGTCCTGAGACATGGTCCTAGGGCTCAGGTCCTCCGAGTGAGAGAAAGAAAGAGAGAATTAGAGAGAGCATACTTAAATTCACACAGGACACCGGATAAGACAGGAGAAACACTCCAGAAATAGCAGACTGACCCTAGCCTCCCGACACAAACTACTGCAGCATATTTACTGGAGTCTGAGACAGGGGAGGTCGGGAGACACTGTGGCCCCATCCGACGATGCCCCCGGCCAGGGCCAAACAGGCAGGATATAACCCCACACACTTTGCCAAAGCACAGCCCCAACGCCACTAGAGGGATATCTTCAACCGCCTACTTACCATCCTGAGACAAGGCAGAGTATAGCCCACAAAGATCTCCGCCACAGCACAACCCAAGAGGGGGCGTCATCCCAGACAGGAAGTCAGTGACTCAACCCACTCAAGTGACGCCTCCCTCCTAGGGACGGCATGGAAGAGCACCAGTAAGCCAGTGACTCAGCCCCTGTAATAGGGTTAGAGGCAGAGAATCCCAGTGGAGAGAGGGGAACCAGCCAGGCAGAGACAGCAAGGGTGGTTCGTTGCTCCAGTGCCTTTCCAGACTACAATCAATCATAGGGCCTACTGAAGAGATGAGTCTTCAATAAAGACTTAAAGGTTGAGACCGAGTCTGCATCTCTCACATGGGTAGGCAGACCATTCCATAAAAATGGAGCTCAATAAGAGAAACCCCTGCCTCCAGCGGTTTACTTAGAAATTCTAGGGACAGTAAGGAGGCCTGCGTCTTGTGACCATAGCATAGGTGTAGGTATGTATGGCAGGACCAAAATGGAACGATAGATAAGAGCTAGCCCATCTATTGCTTTGTAGGTTAGCAGTAGAACCTTGAAATCAGCCCTTGCCTTATGTTACGGATACAGTTATCCTGTGTGTGTGGGTGTATCCTGTGTGTGTTTCTTTTCTCTCCTTCTCCCCTCACAGGTGAAAATCATCACTCCCCAATCAGTCAACAATCAATCATCAATCAGAAGACACACCTCCTCCTAGTTCCTACCCTATCACAGTTCCTTCCCCATGGTTTAAAAACCCCATCATTTGTTTGTTCTAAAGCTCAATCTCTAGCTGAATCTCTCTGTAAATGCCATGTCTGTAGGTCTCTGTGTTTCACTCTCGCTTTGTGTCTTAACCTCTCTTTTGTTTAAACACCTCATAGCACTTTGTCATCACCTGTGAGTATTGTTTTTGGTTATGGTGTTTGTTTGTTGCTGGTGGGAAAAGGGGGAAACCAAGACAAGTCGCCCATGGGCATACACTACCCGTAGGTGAACTTTGTTAAATACACTAGTTAGAACTGGGCGGACCACCCACTGTATTTTTGGTTAGTTAGTTAGCTGTTGTTAAAGTAGGCTAGTCTAGCTTAGGGGTGTTTTTGAATACTTATTGTTTCTTTTCTTGGGTCCAGCTCAGCCCCTTTTCCTGCTCCCCCCCATTACCGTGTGTTTATAAATAAACCTAGAGTTTGACGGTAGATTTCTGTTGTCGTGGTTATTTCGTGCACACTTTTACTTTGTCACAATAATAATTTGCATGAGTTATGTTACGGGTCTCATTACCATCCCCTCCTAGACTGTCGGGCCAAAAGGGATTCGTAACACCTTAACAGGAAGCCAGTGTAGAGAGGCTAGTACTGGAGTAATATAATCAAATTGTTTGGTTCTAGTCAAGATTCTAGCAGCCATGTTTAGCAATAACTGAAGTTTATTTTGTGCTTTATTTAGCCTTGATTCTTCTTGGGTATGACGCTACAAGCTTGGCACACCTGTATTCTCCCATTCTTCTCTGCAGATCCTCTCAAGCTCTGCCAGGTTAGATGGGGAGCGACGCTGCACAGCTGTTTAAGGTCTCTCCAGAGATGTTCGATCTGGTTCAAGTCCGGGCTCTGGCTGGGCTACTCAAGGGCATTCAGAGTCACACAGCCAAGAGACTGTCTTGGCTGTGTGCTTAGGGTCATTGTCATGTTGGAAGATGAACCTTCGCCCCAGTTTGAGATCCTGTCCTCTCTGGAGCAGGTTTTCATCAAGGATCTCTGTACTTTGCTCTGTTCTTTCCCTCAATCCTGACTAGTCTCCCAGTCCCTGCCGCTGAAAAACATCACCACCACATGAGGCTGTACCACCATGCTTCACTGTAGGGATGGCACCAGTTTTCCTCCAGATGTGACGCTTGGCATTCAGGACAAAGAGTTCAGTCTTGATTTCATCAAACCAGAGAATCTTGTTTCTCATGGTCAGAGTCCTTTAGGTGCCTTTTGGCAAACTCCAAGCGGGCTGCCATGTGCCTTTTACTGAGGAGTGGCTTCCTACTGGCCATTCTACCATAAAGGCCTGATTAGTGGGGTGCTGTTGTCCTTCTGGAAGATTCTCCCATCTCCACAGAGAAACTCTGAAGCTCTGTAAGAGTGACCATCAGGTCCTTGGTCTCCTCCCTGGCCAAGGCCCTTCTCCCCCGATTGCCAGGTCTAGGAAGAGTCTTCTATCATTTAAAAATAAAAATTATGGAAGCCAAAGATTTCTTGGGGCCCTTCCTGTCTCGCAGCTCTACGGATAATTCCTTCGACCTCATGGCTTGGTTTTTGCTCTGACACGCACAGTCAACTGTGGGACCTTATATTGACAGGTGTGTGCCTTTCCAGATCATGTCCAATCAATTTAATTTATTGATTGATTGAACTCCAATCAAGTTGTAGAAACATCTAAAGGAAGATCAATGGAAACAGGATGACTCTGAGCTCAATTTCGAGTCTCATAGCAAAGGGTCTGAATACTTATGTAAATAAAAACATTTAATACATTTGCAAAAATGTCTAAACTTGTTTAACTTCTTGACGCTACCCATCCCTTTAGTGGGATAATTGTCATCAACAACCGCTGAAATGCATAGCGCCACATTCAAATATTACTAAAAATATTTATATTCATGAAATCCCAGGTGCAATATAGCAAAACACATTTGAGCATTTTGTTAATCCACCTGTCATGTCAGATTTTGAAAATATGCTTTACAGCGAAAGCAATCCAAGCGTTTGTGTAAGTTTATCGATCACTAGACAAAACGTTATGAACACCTAGCATCAAAGTAGCTTGGTCACGAAAATCAGGAAAGCAATAAAATTAATCGCTTACCTTTGATGATCTTCGGATGTTTTCACTCACGAGACTCCCAGTTACACTATAAATGTTCCTTTTGTTCCATGAAGATTATATTATATCCAAAATACCTCAATTTGTTTGGCGCGTTATGTTCAGAAATCCACAGGCTTGAGCGGTCACGACAACGCAGACGAAAATTCCAAATAGTATCCGTAATGTTCACAGAAACATGTCAAACGTTTTTTATAATCCTCAGGTTGTTTTTAAAATATATAATTGATAATATATCAACCGGCATGGTCTCTTTTTCAGTAGGAGAGGGAGAGTCAATGGCTGCCCCACTGTGTTACGCAAGCAAAACTCATGCGAATACCCAGCTATCCACCGATCTTTTTCGCTAATTTTTCAAAATAAAAGCCTGAAACTATGTCTAAAGACTGTTGACACCTTGAGGAAGCGATAAGAAAAGGAATCTGGTTGATATCCCTTTAAATGGAGCAAAGGCAGGCTATGGAACATGGAGCTTTCAAAATAGAAGCCACGTCCTGTTTTGATTTTCCTCAGGTTTCGCCTGCAATATCAGTTCTGTTATACTCACAGACAATATTTTGACAGTTTTGTCAACTTTAGAGTGTTTTCTATCCTAATATGTCAATTATATGCATATTCTAGCATATGTGCCTGAGAAATAGGCCGTTTACATTGGGAACATTATTTTTCCAAACATAAAAATAGTGCCCCCTAGCTGAAAGAGGTTAAACACTTTCCGTTTCATTTTTCTGTATTTATTTATTTATTTATGTATGTATATGTATTCTTTGTACTACTATAGGATTAATATTATTGCTGGTAGGGCTGGGCGATATGGCTAAAATCTCATGTCCCGATATTGTCACACCCTGACCTTAGAGATCTTTTTAATTCTCTATTTGGTAGGTCAGGCTGTGAGTAGGGTGGGAAATCTATGTTTATATTTCTTTGTTTATATTCTTTGTTTATATATATATATATATATATATATATATATATATATATATATATATAAGCAATCTTATGCTCGAGACCTCCAGTGCGCCTCCATGGCCCAGTGTATCCGGTGCCTGCTCCACTCACCAGGCTTCCAGTGCATCTCCCCAGTCCGGTGAGACCTGTTCCGGTTCCATTTCTTATTATATTTTGAAATATACTCAACAAATAAAAGGTACTTACTCATATTTGATTATTTCTCCTTTTATTTAGAACCTTTGTGCAATTTTTCAATTAAGAATTTAACAAAATATAAAATATTAATGTATTCAACTATAGTTGCAAACAAAATAAATATAGGCCTAAAATATATAAATATTTTGGGGGGCTTGCCTGTTTTGCATGTTATTTTGGCATTAATACGTGTCACATACCAATGTGCATTTGGTACCTTGGGTCGAGTGTTAGCACCAACTCATGAATCCTCCATTTCTCGACCGTGTAAATTGGGGGAATGTCTTTGCAGATGTAAGTTGTAACGGGAGTTGTTATCTCCTTCCATCTTTGTGATTCTTTGCCATATGGTGTGCCGCAGGCAAAAGCCTCTTGCAACGTCTGAGTCAGGTTTGTTTTGAACACTCGATTGTACTTTTTGGGGTCTCATTGGTAGACTCTCTCCGTACTGTTTCACATGATTCTTGTGTAGTTGGTAATAGAGGTTAGTGGTGTTTGAGCCTGTTGTCGGGACCAGCCTGCGGCATATTTTGCAGAGGACGGTTTTCTGGTCTGTGTCAGACTTTTCATACCCAAACCACGTCCATGCGACCGAAGTAGCCCCTCTTTTAGGTACGAGCTCCTTCTCTCCGTGCCCTGTGTCACGTTCACTCTCCTCCGTCTTTGTTTGTGTTGCAAATTTCCTTCCACACGGCACGTGTGATCTAAGATTGGGCGCAGCTGGAGACCCCAGAGTTCACTGAGAATGGGAGGAAAGACACACACACACAAAGGAAGTTTGTCTGTCCAGGGGCCTCTCGCTGAGACTCCCTCTTTATCTAGTGGAAACAGGCTAGTTGTTTGTCCTCCGCCTTACTCCTCGCCTAGGCCACCCGGCCTAAGGATTCTTGGTGCTTATCTCACACTCTCCCTATTTCCCTTCAATAATAGCCTGGCGAAGACTTGCAGAGAGGTAATTAGGTAAAAGGTATCTTACTGACAAGCTGGACCGGACAGATAGCAGCCGAAGCTGGGAGCAAGGGGAGATTGGATTCTGACAGGCGAGTCAGACGGTTTGTAGAGCAAGGAGAGAGAGGAATCATTTGTCTAAGGATGTTGAAAAACAACATGTCCACAATGTTTTTTAGTCCTAATAAGCCGTGCCCCTCATGTGTCTATTAAAGCCTACAGCCAAGCAGACAGAGGAGATGAGAGGGGAGTTGGTGGTCATTATAGAGACTGAGTACACAGAGTAAATCCTTGCTAGGCTTCATCTCTCATGTCTCCCACTAATTTATTCATCCCCTAGGTTCAGGACTCAGCCAGAGAGCCAGTCTATGTCCAGAGAGAGGCTTAAAGAGAGCAGGGTGTCAGCCGTCTGATAGGCATGTGTCTGTCTGGGGGTTAGATGGGATTGGTTGACTGTGGGAGATTACCTAAATGACTGTGGAAATTATCCTGTGTGATGCTGAAGATTAGGGTTGGGCGATGTCTGGAAGGACAGATTGGTTATAACATAACATTGATTTGGTGCATAATGTCATTCTTCTTCATTTAAATTGTTACAAAAGCCACAAACAATAGCATTACATGATTGTTAGGCCTGATTATGTTTTATCTAGTTTAGGCTGCAGAATGATTGTTATTTCATCTTGATTATCTGGGTAAGCGCATTTGCGACATTCCTTATTCCATTAGGCTACTGTTAATGACAGTTTCAGACTGTAAAAACATTAGTTTACACTAATGTAACTAAAACACTTAGTAACTATAGTATAACCTGCCTTAGCTAAATCAGAAAAAAAACTATGGCTGTTGGGAAAGAAAAGCAGGTATTTTCCTGTTTAGCAGTTCTTCGTTTTCAGACCGAATGATGAAGGTGAGCCAGAAGACCTGAACCAAGTCACTTGCAGAATATGCTACAACATTTATCCGGGCAAAGGATGGACAAACTACAAACCTCCATCATCCTGCTGAGTTCGCTAATATGGGGGTGAACCTGTTGGTGTTCCTTGTTATGAGGAATGTTATGCAGATTTATTTCATCTGATTGTATACATTTACATTTAAGTCATTTAGCAGACGCTCTTATCCAGAGCGACTTACAAATTGGTGCTTTCACCTTATGACATCCAGTGGAACAGCCACTTTACAATAGTGCATCTAGGTCTTTAAGGGGGGGGGGAGAAGGATTACTTTATCCTATCCTAGGTATTCCTTAAAGAGGTGGGGTTTCAGGTGTCTCCGGAAGGTGGTGATTGACTCCGCTGTCCTGGCGTCGTGAGGGAGTTTGTTCCACCATTGGGGGCCAGAGCAGCGAACAGTTTTGACTGGGCTGAGCGGAACTGTACTTCCTCAGTGGTAGGGAGGCGAGCAGGCCAGAGGTGGATGAACGCAGTGCCCTTGTTTGGGTGTAGGGCCTGATCAGAGCCTGGAGGTAGTGAGGTGCCGTTCCCCTCACAGCTCCGTAGGCAAGCACCATGGTCTTGTAGCGGATGCGAGCTTCAACTGGAAGCCAGTGGAGAGAGCGGAGGAGCGGGGTGACGTTTGGGAAGGTTGAACACCAGACGGGCTGCGGCGTTCTGGATGAGTTGTAGGGGTTTAATGGCACAGGCAGGGAGCCCAGCCAGCAGCGAGTTGCAGTAATCCAGACGGGAGATGACAAGTGCCTGGATTAGGACCTGCGCCGCTTCCTGTGTGAGGCAGGGTCGTACTCTGCGGATGTTGTAGAGCATGAACCTACAGGAACGGGCCACCGCCTTGATGTTATTTGAGAACGACAGGGTGTTGTCCAGGATCACGCCAAGGTTCTTAGCGCTCTGGGACGAGGACACAATGGAGTTGTCAACCGTGATGGCGAGATCATGGAACGGGCAGTCCTTCCCGGGAGGAAGAGCAGCTCCGTCTTGCCGAGGTTCAGCTTGAGGTGATGATCCGTCATCCACACTGATATGTCTGCCAGACATGCAGAGATGCGATTCGCCACCTGGTCGTCAGAAGGGGGAAAGGAGAAGATTAATTGTGTGTCGTCTGCATAGCAATGATAGGAGAGACCATGTGAGGTTATGACAGAGCCAAGTGACTTGGTGTATAGCGAGAATAGGAGAGGGCCTAGAACAGAGCCCTGGGGGACACCAGTGGTGAGAGCACGTGGTGAGGAGACGGATTCTCGCCACGCCACCTGGTAGGAGCGACCTGTCAGGTAGGACGCAATCAAGCGTGGGCCGCGCCGGAGATGCCCAACTCGGAGAGGGGTGGAGAGGAGGATCTGATGGTTCACAGTATCGAAGGCAGCCGATAGGTCTAGAAGGATGAGAGCAGAGGAGAGAGAGTTAGCTTTAGCAGTGCGGAGCGCCTCCGTGATACAGAGAAGAGCAGTCTCAGTTGAATGACTAGTCTTGAAACCTGACTGATTTGGATCAAGAAGGTCATTCTGAGAGAGATAGCGGAGAGCTGGCCAAGGACGGCACGTTCAAGAGTTTTGGAGAGAAAAGAAAGAAGGGATACTGGTCTGTAGTTGTTGACATCGGAGGGATCGAGTGTAGGTTTTTTCAGAAGGGGTGCAACTCTCGCTCTCTTGAAGACGGGAGGGACGTAGCCAGCGGTCAGGGATGAGTTGATGAGCGAGGTGAGGTAAGGGAGAAGGTCACCGGAGATGGTCTGGAGAAGAGAGGAGGGATAGGGTCAAGCGGGCAGGTTGTTGGGCGGCCGGCCGTCACAAGACGCGAGATGTCATCTGGAGAGAGAGGGGAAAGAGGTCAGAGCACAGGGTAGGGCAGTGTGAGCAGAACCAGCGGTGTCGTTTGACTTAGCAAACGAGGATCGGATGTCGTTCTTTTCAAAATGGTTGACGAAGTCATCTGCAGAGAGGGAGGAGGGGGGAGGGGGAGGAGGATTCAAGAGGGAGGAGAAGGTGGCAAAGAGCTTCCTAGGGTTAGAGGCAGATGCTTGGAATTTAGAGTGGTAGAAAGTGGCTTTAGCAGCAGAGACAGAGGAGGAAAATGTAGAGAGGAGGGAGTGAAAGGATGCCAGGTCTGCAGGGAGGCGAGTTTTCCTCCATTTCCGCTCGGCTGCCCGGAGCCCTGTTCTGTGAGCTCGCAATGAGTCGTCGAGCCACGGAGCGGGAGGGGAGGACCGAGCCGGCCTGGAGGATAGGGGACATAGAGAGTCAAAGGATGCAGAAAGGAGGAGAGGAGGGTTGAGGAGGCAGAATCAGGAGATAGGTTGGAGAAGGTTTGAGCAGAGGGAAGAGATGATAGGATGGAAGAGGAGAGAGTAGCGGGGGAGAGAGAGCGAAGGTTGGGACGGCGCGATACCATCCGAGTAGGGGCAGTGTGGGAAGTGTTGGATGAGAGCGAGAGGGAAAAGGATACAAGGTAGTGGTCGGAGACTTGGAGGGGAGTTGCAATGAGGTTAGTGGAGGAACAGCATCTAGTAAAGATGAGGTCGAGCGTATTGCCTGCCTTGTGAGTAGGGGGAAGGTGAGAGGGTGAGGTCAAAAGAGGAGAGGAGTGGAAAGAAGGAGGCAGAGAGGAATGAGTCAAAGGTAGACGTGGGGAGGTTAAAGTCGCCCAGAACTGTGAGAGGTGAGCCGTCCTCAGGAAAGGAGCTTATCAAGGCATCAAGCTCATTGATGAACTCCGAGGGAACCTGGAGGGCGATAAATGATAAGGATGTTAAGCTTGAAAGGGCTGGTAACTGTGACAGCATGGAATTCAAAGGAGGCGATAGACAGATGGGTAAGGGGAGAAAGAGAGAATGACCACTTGGGAGAGATGAGGATCCCGGTGCCACCACCCCGCTGACCAGAAGCTCTCGGGTGTGCGAGAGCACGTGGGCGGACGAAGAGAGAGCAGTAGGAGTAAATCCATGTTTCCGTCAGAGCCAAGAAGTCGAGGGACTGGAGGGAGACATAGGCTGAGATGAACTCTGCCTTGTTGGCCGCAGATCGGCAGTTCCAGAGGCTACCGGAGACCTGGAACTCCACGTGGGTCGTGCGCGCTGGGACCACCAGATTAGGTGGCTGCGGCCATGCGGTGTGGGAGCGCTTGTATGGTCTGTGCAGAGAGGAGAGAACAGGGATAGACAGACACATAGTTGACAGGCTAGAGAAGAGGCTACGCTAATGCAGAGGAGATTGGAATGACAAGTGGACTACACGTCTCGAATGTTCAGAAAGTTAAGCTTACGTAGCAAGAATCTAATTGACTAAAATGATTAAAATGATAGAGTACTGCTGGGGTAGGCTAGCTGCGTTGTTGACACTACCCTAATCAAGTCGTACCGTTGAGTGTGAAGTTTCTACAATGCTGCTTATCGGGAGCTAGCTGGCTAGCTAGCAGTGTTGGTTACGTTGCGTAGGAGAACGACAATAGCTGGCTAGCTAACCTAGAAAATCGCTCTAGACTACACAATTATCTTTGAAACAAAGACGGCTATGTAGCTAGCTATGTAGCTAGCTACGATCAAACAAATCACACCGTTGGGACTGAAATGAAATGAAGTGAAAAAGTGATACTACCTGTGGAGCGACGCGAATGCGACCGGAATGCGAAAGTTCTATTCAGTAGACGTTGGCTGGCTATTGGCTAGCTAGGAGTGTCTCCTACGTTAAGGACGACAAAATAGCTGGCTAGCTAACCTCGGTGAATTAAGATAATCACTCTAAGACTACACACTCTAAACTACACAATTATCTTGGATACGAAGACAGCAAAGACAACTATGTAGCTATCTAATACTACACTAATCAAGTCGTTCGGTTGAGTGTGATAGTTACTACAGTGCTACGGTAGCCGGTGAACGTATGCTAGCTGCTAGGCAGATAGGAGGGCGACGAAATACGATAATAACGCAATTATCACTCTAAGACTCCACACTCTAAGCTACACAATTATCTTGGATACGAAGACAGCAAAGACAACTATGTAGCTAGCTATGTAGCTAGCTAACACTACACTAATCACGACGTTCAGTTGAGTGTGATAGTACTACAGTGCTACGGTAGACGGTGAACGTGTTGGACAGATAGGAGACGACGAAATACGATAATTACGCAATTATCTTTGATACAACGACGACTATGTAGCTAGCTAAGAGGAAATTGCTAAGATTAGACAAATCAGACCGTTGTACTATAATGAAATGTAATGAAATGTAATGAAAAAGTTATACAACCTGCAGACCGAAGCGCGGATGCGACCAGATCGCTCCAACCCGGAAGGACAGGATTTTGACAGGTCAATAGGCAAAAGGCAAAGCCTTTATTTGTTTTTAGGCTAAGCCAAAAAACAGGCTAAGCCGGAAGGACAGGATTTTGACAGGTCAATAGGCAAAAGGCAAAGCCTTTATTTGTTTTTAGGCTAAGCCAATGTTCCTTCAAGCGTTATAAAGAATGTTATAGGCTAAATAATCGTTTGTTTTATCTGATTGTTGTTGACTTTTATATAAATGCACAATTCGTAAGCTATTCAAAATAAAGTTTTTTGTTCCCGCTTATTGAAAGTGCTTCTGAGGGAGCATTTGCCAATTGCGCAATTCAAGGACATTAATAAATACTTTGACAATATTGTAGCGACCCGCACAGACAGCTGTGTGTTATGTGTTAGGCTAGGAGGTGGTTGTGTTGTACTGACCAGTACCCGGTGTTCGCGGGGTCCGACATGTCAATCAACCTGCTATCTGCCAATCACGGGAATGCCTGGAATGTTCTGATGCCGGGCATCCTGGTGGTTGGCGGAGTGGCGTGGAGGGGGGTTGGGCAGGGGGGTGGAGCATTGGAAGTTAAGACCAGGTTCAGCCTTTGTTCTCTCTCTCTTACGTCTGGGCTTCACAAGAGAAGGTCACGATTGGCTTGTGGGTTATCTGTCATCTATTTGGCGTTGGTTGGTTTAATAAACCGTCAATTCGCAAACTCAAGCCTCTGTCTGGACAATTGTTCATTTATGATCTAGTCAGGTCATTACATTGGTGTCAGAAGTAAAAACGTTGATACAAGTTAGCCAGCTAGCTAGCTGACTTATGTGGCTAGCTACCGTAGGTGAGAACGGGGATTGAAAATGCTTCGAGGGAATCCGAAAGTGAAGGTGGAGGTAGGGGACGATTATGGCCAAGGAGGTGCGTGTGAATGGACGTCGGGGTTCTGTCTGAGGAGATCGCCAGGGCGTCGGAGCGCAGAGGCCGCTTGAGGGAGGACGTTAGAGCGATGGCTGAAGCGGGCATGAGTGCTTCGTCGACTGTATTTCGCGCGATTCTGGTGGGCGGACCGAAGTGGCGGCGTCGACGCGGCGTGACGAGGAATCTGGGGCTCAGGATGTAAACAAACATGGCGGCGCCCAGTTCCCGGCTGCGTCCGTATCTGTTAAGACCCCGAAGTATTCCGGTAAGGCGGATTGGGAAGCTTTTCATGCTCAGTTTGAACTGTTAGCTCATTTTAGGGGTGGTTGGATGAAGAAAGGGCACTGCAGTTGGCTTTATGCCTCACGGATGAAGCTCTGGCCTGTTTGATATTGATTAGCCCCGAGGACAGGCATGATTATGGTGCTTTAGTGGGAGCACTGAGGAGGCGCTATGGACAGTGTGTACAGCCCGGGCTACTGCGCTCGAACTGAGTAATAGACGCACAGCCTGGAGAGCCTCTACGGGTGCTAGCTAATGACATTGAGAGCCTCTCTCGGCGGGCATATGCTCACATGCCCCCTCCGTGCAGAGCGAGCTAGCACGGGACCAGTTCATACAGGCGCTCTCTCCTGCGGAGCTGCGCATACAGACCCAGCTGGCTCATCCTGAGTCATTGCAGACAGCCTTGGAGATGGCTTTGGAGAGGGAGCTGGTGTGGGCTGGGGCTTCAGCTGGGGCTTTGGTGGGGGTGCAGGGAGACACACCCTCTGTGCGAGCTGGGGCAGAGCAGCCCGGAGCCGGAAAAGCCTGCTTGGGTGGCCGAAATGACAAAACTCATTCGGGCTGTGTCGCTACAGGCGGCACGAAACACAAGCCCTGGTCCCAGGGTCTGCTGGGGTTGTGGCCAGCCAGGCCATCTGCGCCGAGATTGCCCCATGTCCCCCAGAGCTCAGGGAAACGGCTCGGGTCCGCATAGACCGGGTAGTGCGGACCCCTGGCTTTCTATCCCAACCACCATCATCTTCAGGAGGAGCCCACCGGCACAGACGGGAAGCAAGGCTCCACTTCCCCAGAAGCAGACGAGGGCAAGCGGATGGAGCCTGTTGTTGTGGTGGGCCGGACCTGTGTTGGGGACTTTTGTCATGTCCCTGTCACTGTGGAGGGGTGCCCTGCTCCGCCCTGGTGGACACTGGGTCCACAGTAACCCTGGTGAGGCCAGATATTGTGCCAGGTTGGACTCAGTGTGAGCCTACAACTGTGCAGCTCCGCACAGTCACAGGTGAGCTGGCACCCATGAAAGGGAAGGGAATAATGACTCTGACAGTAGGGGCAGGACTGTGCATCATCCTGTGTGGGTGGCGGCTGTGCAGGACCCTTGTATCCTGGGGTTGGACTTTCTTAGGAGCACAGGCTGCCAGTTAGACCTAAATAGGGGCACACTGAGCTTCCAGGGAGGGACGGAAGTCACCATGGCCCCCCTAATGTCACATTCACTCAACCCAACAAACCCTTTACTCCAACAGTTAAAGCAGCAGAGACTCATGGCTGCGCCCCCTCCCCACAGCTGTGTGTGACTTTTCCCCAGTCCCCCTGTCACCTACGGCGGTGTGTTACATTCCCCAGCTACCTCCATGACACAGCCCTCTGTGAGCCCGGGCCGCACCCCCAGCCCAGCTACCCCAGATGGGAGAGGAGAGGACACTGTCTGCAGTGAGGAGATATGGGGAGGAACTGTGTTGGTCTTGACCCCGAGCAGCAGGAACGGTTGTGGCAGTTGCTGTTTGAATTCAGAGACAGCTTTGCGTCGAGTGAGGAAGAGGTGGGTCAGACTCATCTGGTGCAGCATGAGATCGACACAGGTGATGCTCGACCCATCAAGATGCGCCCCGCCGTATCCCGCTGGCACGCCAGGAGGCGGCAGACAAGGCTGTGTTGGAGATGCAGCGGGCAGACTTCATTGAGCCCTCAGACAGCCCCTGGGCGCGCCAGTCGTCATGGTTCCGAAGAAGGGGGCAAGCTGAGGTTCTGTGCGGACTACAGGCGGCTGAATGAGGTAACCAGGAAGGACTCATACCCCATACCACGTATCGATGAGTCGCTGGACCTGGTTAGGGGGTCCTCCTGGTTCTCCTCACTAGACCTCCGCAGTGGCTACTGGCAGGTGCCCCTCTCCCCAGAGGCCAGAGCCAAAACTGCGTTCTCCACTAACAGAGGACACTGGCAGTTCAAGGTCCTGTGCTTTGGCCTGTGCAACGCTCCAGCTACTTTTGAGCGTTTGATGGACAGGGTGCTGGATGGCATCCCCAGACAGCAGTGTCTGGTATACCTCAATGACATCCTGGCCCATGGCAGCTCCTTCCAGTCAGCCCTGGGGGCGCTACGGCGTGTGCTGGAGAGGGTGGCTGCCGCAGGTCTGAAGCTCCACCCCGAGAAGTGCCACTTCATGAGGAGAGAGGTGTCCTTCTTGGGCCACCGAGTGGGGAAGGAGGGGATCAGCACCATGGAGGACAAGGTAGGGGCTGTCAGAGACTGGCCCACCCCCACCGACCAGCGTCAGCTGAAGAGCTTCCTGGGCCTGGCCTCGTACTACAGGAGGTTTGTACAGGGCTTCTCAAGCGTTGCTGCTCCACTGAACCGCCTGCTGCCGAAGGACAAGGCTTTCACTTGGACAGTGGAGTGTGAGGAGGCGTTCAACACCCTCAAACGTGCACTGATCGAGGCCCCGTGCTCGCCCCCTGACCTCACCTTGCCCTTTATCCTGGACACAGACGCGAGCAATGTGGGCATGGGTGGGGTGCTGGCCCAGGTGGGGCCAGAGGGGGAGAGAGTGGTGGCGTACTTCAGCAAAACATTTGACAAACATGAGCGCCGCTACTGTGTCACCGGCGGGAGCTCTTGGCTGTTGTGGCTTCCGTCAAACACTTCAAGTACTACCTGGGTGGTCTGCCCTTTACTGTAAGGACTGACCACTCTGCTCTCCAGTGGCTCATGTCTTTCAGAGAGCCAGAGGGGCAGGTGGCACGCTGGTTGGAGGAGCTTCAGCCGTATGACTTCACGGTGGTGCACAGGGCAGGGCGCGCCACTCCAACGCCGACGCCATGTCCCGTCGGCCCTGTACTGCAGACGGCTGCCGCCACTGTGAACGGAGAGAGGGACGGGAGAGAGAGCTGCGGGCAGAGGAGGGTGTCTGTGCCACAGTGTGTCGGGCGAGCGGGCCTGTCTGCTGTGAGCTGCAGACTGTCGACGTGGCTGAATGGCGGCAGCAGCAGGGACGGGACACAGACCTACAGCCAGTGCTACAGTGGGTAGAGGCGCAGGTGAGGCCACCATGGGAAGAGGTGACAGCGCTCTCACTCGCGACCAAAGGGTTGTGGTCGAAGTTTGAGAGACTGCGGCTGGCTGAGGGCGTGCTACAGCGGGCATGGAAGGAGTCAGCTACGGGAGAGGAGAGGTGGCAGGTGGTGGTCCCAAAAGCATTGCGGGAGGCTGTGCTCCAGAGTACTCATGGGGGGGTGGGGACTGGACACTTTGGGGTCACAAAACACTGCACCGTCTCCGTCAGGGCTTCTACTGGGGGCAGCACAAGAGGGATGTGGAGGACTTTTGTCGCCGCTGTGACAACTGCACAGCGAGAAAGGGCCCCCAGGCCGCTCTCATGCTCAGCTCCAACAGTTCCCAGTGGGGGCTCCCATGGAGAGGGTGGGAGTGGATGTAGTTGGGCCGTTCCCCACCACAGACAGTGGAAACCGCTGGGTGCTCACGGCCATGGACTATTTCACAAAATGGCCCGAGGCCTATGCTCTGCCTGACCAGGAGGCAGAGACCATCGTCGACGCCTGACAGCGGGGATGTTCAGCAGGTTTGGAGCTGCAGAGTCCATCCACAGCGACCAAGGCAGAAACTTTGAGTCCCGTGTGTTCGCCACCATGTGTGAGAGGCTGGGTATGCACAAGACCCGCACTACTCCTCTCCATCCTCAAAGTGATGGCCTTGTGGAGCGCTTCAACAAAACGCTTGGACAGCAGCTGGCCATCGTCTCTTCCAAACACCAGCGTGACTGGGACAAGCACCTGCCTATGGTCCTCATGGCATGCCGCTCCGCTGTCCAAGACTCCACCTCCTGCACGCCTGCTCTCCTCATGCTGGGGAGAGATCCGCACCCCTGCGGAGATGGCGTTGGTCGGCCCCTGGATAGCCCTCATGTTCCCCCGGGGCCGGAGTATGCCCGGAGACTCCAGGACCGCCTGGAGACAGCCCACACCTTCGCCAGAGAGCAGCTGGTGAATGCAGGTGTGAGGCAGAAAGGAACTATGACGTGCACACCCGGGAAGGCACTTTGTGGCTGGGGAGCTGGTCTGGGTCTACAGCCCCTAAGGAAAAAGGTTGGACAGTCACTGGGTGGGACCCTGCAGTGTCCTGGAGAGGGTAGGGGAGGTTGTGTACCGGTGCAGCTTCCTCCCAGGGGAGAAAGGTGGCACTGCACCGGGACAGGTTAGCCCCATACAGAGGGGCCTCTTCTCCCCAAACCCCAGGAACCCCCACAATTCCCCTCTCTGGCAATGACATTCTCCAGGCACCCACCCTCAGGGGCCGCAGACAAGGCTCCAGACAGCCCACTCCCCCTGTCTCCCCCCCTGTGTCACCGTGTGGTTGCCCAGAGCGACGGACTGTATTACCCGTTCCCGCTTCCTTGTCCCCCATATCCCTGCCTTCATCCCCTGGTTCCCAGAGGGGCACTCTGCGACCATCACGGCCACGCAGGCAAAGGAGACCTCCGGGTCGCTTCAGAGACTTTGTTTGTTCCCTCGGGGACGAGGGACTTTGTGGTGGGGGGGCTGTGTAGCGACCCGCACAGACAGCTGTGTGTTATGTGTTAGGCTAGGAGGTGGTTGTGTTGTACTGACCAGTACCCGGTGTTCGCGGGGTCCGACATGTCAATCAACCTGCTATCTGCCAATCACGGGAATGCCTGGAATGTTCTGATGCCGGGCATCCTGGTGGTTGGCGGAGTGGCGTGGAGGGGGGTTGGGCAGGGGGGTGGAGCATTGGAAGTTAAGACCAGGTTCAGCCTTTGTTCTCTCTCTCTTACGTCTGGGCTTCACAAGAGAAGGTCACGATTGGCTTGTGGGTTATCTGTCATCTATTTGGCGTGTGCTACGGCCCAAACAGTAGCCTGTGTAAAGTTGGTTTAATAAACCGTCAATTCGCAAACTCAAGCCTCTGTCTGGACAATTGTTCATTTATGATCTAGTCAGGTCATTACAATATTATACATATTAGTGTATAAGTATAATGTTTACTGCAACTTTTATTGATAGCAGCCTATATTATTGGCTGTTTTGTTTGCAAGGAGGGATTTTCTGATTGCACAATTGATTTTGCCCACACTCTGTCAAGTAAAGCAGTAACAAATCAGGTTTGTTTAAACTACCTATTTGATTAGTCTATCTTGCAATTGTTTGTTATTTCTCTCATTATTAAAACACTACGTTTTTATTTAGGCTATTCACAAACCAATTTCTGAGATTGAACTCCGTTAGGTCTATCGAGTCATTCAACGGTTGATCATGAAAGAGTAGACTAGGCCTAGGTCAACACGTCACATTCAAATCAAATGGGGATTAGGGAGTAAAAGGGAAATTAAGATTTTAAAACAATAAGGCAGACATCAGATTGTCTGCTGCAAATGCCGGCCCATGATCATGCTAATGCCAATAGCTAGCTAAAAGCTATTGATCTAAATGCACTAGTTAGGGCAAAGCAAACGTTTGGCTCTAATACAGGTTGCTATCAGTGGTGGTGTAGATCAGCATGTTGTTTGTGCAACGGCATGCTCTTTGTCTAAGTGCAACATCAATTCAAATGTGATTAAGGTCCCCTGGGAAACACTGACCAAAACTTTGATTCTAATCCTGTTATAACTCCTACCTGGCTTTTTCATTTGTTGTCATGCCAAACAACACCGACCGTAGAATTAGAATAGTCATTATATTTATGTGATTCCAGCAGTTTACCCAAGTCTTTTGATCTATTATCGTAAGTCAAACTTTAAAAAAAAAATTCAATTAGATTTTGGCCCATATCGTGCAACCCTACTAACAACCTGGTATATGCAAACATTTGGTGGCACAGAAAGAAAGGAAAAGGGGTGTCTTCTTTAGGAGGTGTGCTTCAAAAGTAAGTAGGATTTATATAGGCCCAATGTAAGCTATATCAATGAAAACATATTTTTCTGGTACTCCTAAATTTGATTTGGTGCTTTTAACTTTTCTAAGTTAGGAGTACCAGTGCAACAAATGAAAAGTTTTAATTTAAATCCCTGTATATCGTAATGTTCTAGTCAGTACCATTCTTCAACAGGACACAGTGGTTTGTATTGAGTAGATGTTCAGTGTTGAAAACAAGGGGAATCCCAACTGTGTTAATCCTACAACACTGTCTGTGAGTAGGAACTCCTATTAAGCCTTTTGATATCTGATTGTTTTCCACCCGCTCCCTTTAACACTGTAGTCTTTCACTCAATGTCCTGTTGTGCCAAAATTGACAATTTAAAAAAAGTTTAAGATAAGCAGTGTAGCGACGCCATGCTTCGACACTGAGTTTAATAGCACTGCCCTTGCACACCCCGTCTGGTCAGGAAGGATACCTCCTACAAATCAACACCAAGATGAAGATGGTCGACCAATCTTCAAAGTCACAGAAGGCAACATCTTTTACACTGGATCCTGTGTATCATCATAATTGGTGGATTGTGTACCCATTTAAAATGTGTATCACTGAATTAATATAGTGAAGAAGAGGAGCTTTAGTGGAATACGGCTGGCTTAGGCACCGTGAATAATTAACCATTAATGCCTGAGAACTCCTGAAGGGCTGTTCTAAGGCCCGAGGCGAAACCAAGGGCCTGGATACAGCCTTTGGAGAGTTCACACCAAAATTCCTGGATTTGAGGGCATTCATGCTTTTTTAAACAGTTGGCAACATATTTATAAAAATAGGAATCTTTCATAAATATTACATTTAGTTTTGCACTCTGAAGGGCTGGTCATTAGTTATTTTCTCATGTTTTGACCCAGTCATTAATTAATAAATAATTATATTCATTTTAAGTTGCTATGCTAAACAATCATTGGCATGTAACCTAGCTAGCAGAGATTCAATGATGATAAGAGACAAGAAACTCAATAAATAATGATTTAATAAATATCCAATAGACCTACATTCAAGTAGGCAACTATTATGGTTGGCGAGTCCGAGCTAACCAATCTTGTTGGAGATGTTAACAGTGGAGTTTCCGTTGATGGCACACGAGTGGAAGAACAGCCAGTGCTTGCTGGTGGAGAATCGGACATCCTACTCACATGGTTGCCAGCTAAAATGGCACTTCAGAGCTTGTTCTCCATGATAGGGGCTGCCAATAACTCTTGAGTGAGATGGCCACTCACAGCCCTTATTTCCCGTGCCTCCAGGCCTGCTTCGGGATAACTTGTTGCTACCCAAGCAGACTGGTCGTTAGTAATTCTAGTCATTCTATTAATTTGAATATGAATCTATTCACGTTGCTATGCTAAACAAATTGTTGGCATGTAGCTAGCTAGCAAAGATTCAATGAAGATGAGAGACAAGAAATGCAATAAATAATTATAATAAATATTCAATAGGCCTACAAAGGCCGCATTTGCGCTGGTTAATGTTTTTACGGTTTCAATGGTGAATTATTATTTTCACCTTCATTCGTGGGCTCGGTAGCCTACTGGCACGGGAGAGATCACATTTGTAAAATGATACATTGTTGCACAGGTCGTAGAGTCAGACAGGTTTATACGTTTTTCCAGATGGAGATGAAGTTGATGAATTTCCTGCCTGGGCTGCAGGACAGTGGAATTATGACATTAACATGTAACATGTAAAACCCCACTGCTCACTATGACTCCTCCTGCCCTGATCTTTAGATTCTAGAGAGGATACCATAACAGCACTGTAGTTGAATAACTGTGGTCGTGACTTTTGAGTGCAGATTGTAGCGGCTCATCTTGAATGAATAATGCAAATGTTTGTTCACACACACAGCCAGTCCTTTATTTACTTCCTCTCCCTGTTATGTGACTGTGACTCACTAGGCCCTAGTGGCTCCATTTGCCTTCCCCTGACACACACACACACACACGTGTGTGCCCACACACACACACGCGCAACCACACACATATCCCCTGACTCTGGCATTCTTCTGATGAAATGGGACTCTTCTCTTCATGCTTCTGGTCTTTTTTCTATTTCCCCAGCCACAACTGTGTCCCAAGTCTTTCCTCCTTTCGCGTTCAGTCCTTCCTCTCTCTTTCTCTCTCTGGGTTCTGGAAAAGTGCCTTTGGAATGCTCTTTCAATCTGTATTTGAGTGCAAGAAGAGTGTAGCAGTGCAGACAAACCTACTGTAGCTCAGTCATTGTGGGCTTTGTGTGTTTGTAGCTCATAGTGGTTGTTCTGTAATGGGATGCTATTGTTTTGGCATTGTAGCACTCCACTTTATACTATTGTACCTTATATACTAGTATAATTCTTCCATAAGATAACTTCTATCAAGTCTCCTGCGTCTATGTAGCTGCTTATTTCAAATCACACACTAAGGCTTCAACTTGAAATACTCAGTCACACACTCATGTTTTAGTATGCGGATTTCACTAGACACCAAACAGTTGTCTTACATGCTGACTATGCCATCGTGCGCATGTTGATTTTGTCCAGCCACACCAGACGCGATCAGGAAACACAGGTCAAAACAAACTCTGAACCAACTATATTAATTTGGGTACAGAACACATTAAATATTCATGGACATTTAGCTAGCTAGCTTGCTGTTGCTAGCTAAATTGTCCTGGGATATAAACAGTGGGTTGTTATTTTATCTGAAATGTACATGGTTCTTTTTTTGCTGGATCTTTGTAGAATATTGATACATTTTGTGTCACACAAAATCATGTGTTCTCTACTCCAACAATTAATCCACCGATAAGTAATCTCTCCTTGTTCAGTCTTCTTCTTCTTCTGTGGATTTTATATGGTGTTTGGCAACCAACTTTAATGTGCATTACCACAACCGACTGGAGTGAGGACCTCGTTCATCTTTCAATCACCCCCGTGGGTATATGCTCCTAAAAACCAATGAGGAGATGGGAAAAGTGGGGCTTGAAGCGCGTCAAGCATCTAAAATAGTACCAATTTCTATTTTAGCGCCTGGCTACGCAGACGCGCACGAGCAGTTTGGATGAAATTATTGAATAACATGTATGTGTATATTTATTTTGCAACACTTATT
Source organism: Oncorhynchus nerka (assembly GCF_034236695.1). NCBI lineage: Eukaryota > Metazoa > Chordata > Actinopteri > Salmoniformes > Salmonidae > Oncorhynchus > Oncorhynchus nerka. Next base: position 58,245,559 of record NC_088420.1, on the reverse strand, counting down.
GCATGCATTGCGGCCAGTGTGGTCAACATGTTACAGGGATGGATGGTTGTTAGTGATGACCCTGCCAATTAGCCTAATATTCATTCAAACTATTTAATTAAAACACGTTTGGTGTTGAGGGAAGCCATCATCATTACCTCGGGATTGGGGTTTATGAATGGAAGTCAACGTATTATACTGAGAGGGAGCAGTTAAAACAGATTTATAGACCTGGAGCCAACTGAAGATTTGGGGTGCTTCCAAATGGCACACTCTTCCCTATATAGTGCACTACTGTTGACCAGAGCCCTCTACTCTAGGCCCTGATCAAAACTGGTGAGCTTATAAAGGGAATAGGGTGCCATTTGGGACCCACACTTGGTGGATTGATGTGGATGACGTTATTCCCTATTTGCTGTTTCTGCCTTTTTCAGTGAATTATAGAGTGGCTTTTCCAAGATTTATACTGATTTGGGCCTGCCAAATGTTCTCCATAGAACACACACACAAACACACACCAGGGTTTCTGTTAGCCGGTAATTGCTGGCTTTTGGGCGATAAAATAAATTATAGCTGGCCAAATTTTCCAGGCCTGTCTCTCATACATCCCGATTCTCATTCCTTGAGCGTTGACTTACCTGCATGCTCTGCGCCTTCTGCTGAGTTGCAACTTTGGGACCTTATATTAACGGAAGAAGTTTGGAACCACTGAGACTCTTCTTCCTAGAGCTGGCCACCTGTCCAAACTGAGCAATCGGGGGAGAAGGGCCTTGGTCAGGGAGGTGACCAAGCACCCAATGGTCACTCTGACCGAGCTGCAGAGTTCTTCTGTGAAGATAGGAGAACCTTCCTGCAGCACTGCACCAATCAGGCCTTTATGGTAGAGTGGCAAGGCAGAAGCCACTCCTCAGTAAAAGGCACGACAGCCCACTTGGAGTTTGTCAAAAGCACTTAAATCACGCTCAAACCATGAGAAACAAGATTCTCTTGTCTGATGAAACCAAGACTGAACTCTTTGGCCTGAATGCCCAGCGTCATGTCTGGAGGAAACCTGGCACCATCCCTATGGTGAAGCATGGTGGTGGCAGCATCATGCTGGGGGGGATGTTTTTCAGCGCTAGGGACTGGGAGACTAGTCAGGATAGCGGGAAAGATTAATGGAGCAAAGTACAGAAAGATCCTTGATGAAAACCTGCTCCAGAGCGCTCAGCACCTCGGACTGAGGTGAGGGTTCACCATCCAACAGGACAACGGCCGTAAGCACACAGCCAAGACAATGCAGGAGTGGCTTTGGGAAAAGTCTCTGGATGTCCTTGAGTGGCCCAGCCAGAGCCCGGACTTGAACCTGATCGAATAAGTCTGGAAAGACCTGAAAATTGCTGTACAGCAACGCTCCCCATCCAACCTGACAGAGCTTGAGAGGATCTGCAGAGAAGAATGGGAGAAACTCCCTAAATACAGATATGCCAAGCTTGTAGATTGATACCCAAGAATACTCAAGGCTGTAATCACTACCAAAAGTCCTTCAATAAAGTACTGAGTAAAGGATCTGAATACTTACGTAAATGTGATATTTCAGGTTTTTTTTCTTTACATTTCTTTTGTTTTTGCTTTGTCATTATGAGGTAATGTGTGTAGAACTATTTAATACTTTTTAGAATAAGGGTGTAATGTAACAAAATGTGGAAAAAGTCAAGAGGTCTGAATACTTTCCGAATGCACTGTACTCAGCTATATGCCACTATATTTTTTAGTGGGGATTACGACCTACTCACTTCTTAAAAACCTCTTTGGGCTGCAATCCCGTTAACGGGATGATATGACAACAGCCAGTGAAAGTGCATGGCGCCAAATTCAAAACAACAGAAATCTCATAATTAAATTCCTCAAACAAACATGTATCTTATACCGTTTTAAAGGTAGTTTTGTTGTTAATCCCACCACAGCGTCCGATTTCAAATATGCTTTACGGCGAAAGCACCACAAACGATTATGTTAGGTCACCACCAAACCACAATAAAAACAGCCATTTTCACAGCCAAAGATAGAGAGGAGTCACAAAAAGCACAAATAGAGATCAAATTAATCACTAACCTTTGATGATCTTCATCAGATGACACTCATAGGACTTTATGTTACACAATACATGTATGTTTTGTTTGATAAAGTTCATATTTATAAAAAGAAATCTGAGTTTACATTGGCGCGTTACATTCACTAGTTCCAAAAACATCCAGTGATTTTGCATAGCCACATCGATTCAACAGAAATACTTATCAGAAATGTAGATGATAATATACACATGGAATTATAGATATACCTTTCCTTAATGAAACCGCTGTGTCAGATTTTTTTTTTAAACTTTACGGAAAAACAAACCATGCAACAATCTGAGACGGCGCTCAGAACAATAGTCAAATTAGCCGCCATGTTGTAGTCAACAGAAACCAGAAATTACATGATAAATGTTCCCTTACATTTGATGATCTTCATCGGAATGCACTCCCAGGAATCCCAGGTCCACAATAAATGTTTGTTTGGTTTGTAATGTCCGTTATCTATGCCCAAATACCTGCTTTTGTTAGCGCGTTTCGTATACATATCCAAACACTCGTTCTGGTCGAGCATTACTTCGGACAAAAACTTCAAAAAGTTATATTACAGGTCGGAGAAACGTTTCAAACTAAGTACAGAATCAATCATTAGGATGTTTTTATCATATATCTTGTATAAAGTTCCAACCGGAGAATTCCTTTGTTTCTTGAAGAGCAACGGAACGCAAGTGGATATCATGTGGAATGCGCATGACCAGAAAATGGCTGACTGCCAGACACCTGTTCATTCTGTTCTTATTCAGACCCACATCACAATAGAAGCCTCATTCAAATTTCTATAGACAGTTGACATCTAGTGGAATCCCTAGGAAGTGCAACTTCATTCATATCTCAAGGGGCTTTCAATGGGAACTCTGTTGAAAACCTACCAACCTCAGATTTCTCACTTCCTGTTTGGATTTCTCCTCAGGTATTTGCCTGCCATATGAGTTCTGTTATACTCACATACATAATTCAAACAGTTTTAGAAACGTCAGAGAGTTTTCTATCCAATACTACTAATAATATGCATATATTAGTAACTAGGACTGAGGAGCAGGCCATTTACTCTGGGCACCTTTCATCCAAGCTACTCAATACTGCCCCTGCAGTCATAAGAAGTTAATTAATGCCCAGGATGCATATCAAAGTAGTTTAGTGGAGGTATACTCTGAATCAATTAATAAGGCTGATAAAACTGATCAGAATGTTTAGCTTAAAGGATAGGAAGCACTTTCATTCACCAATGTAACAACACAGACATAATAACTTAGTTGTAGTCATTATCTGGTTACCTATAAGTCCAAACACAGTTGCGTTTTGTGGTATTACATTTGCTAACTTGTTTCCAGCTGTCTTCTAAACTAGCCACAAAGCACTATTGCTCAATGCCATATGGAGGATCTATTATGTGCTACCGAGTTTGTATGCTATCTCGGTAGCTAGCTTAATTTGACTAAGGTTAGCCACACCTCATGTTCTTTACAGACTTTGTGGCTGTGTTATCTAGTGGGAACTCTAGCATGGCAGACTCTAGTGCCTTCTTGCCCGTGAGCTCAAAACAAATGAGAAAATCATACCTGCTTACTCTGATTGTTTGTTACCCCGTGGGTACTCCTTTTTGTTTTGTCAACGTTTGGCCTTTTCAACTTTTCAGCATGTTCTCTGTGAAGAAGGCTGTGGAAGTTTTGTAAACTTTTTCCACCTTGGCTAAGTGCTAGCGCACTAGCTGCCTGACATCTGGAATCTATCTATTTTGGATTTTACTCGCTATACAGCTATTGGATTTCCTTGACTCTCCCTCAGCCTGGAGAAGCACCCACCTCCTCATTGCTTTAGTAGCCTACTCAGCCTGCACTCTTTTAAAAGTTTTACCATCAGATGGACCCCAACCATCATTCTGTAAGTCTCTGCTCTCTCTTTGCTTTTGATCTGCGGTTATGTTTTAGTTGTGTTGTGTTCTAGCTGGTCTCCAGTAGTTGACCTCTAGCTTGCCAACCAAAACAGTGGTGGTTGGCTAGGCTAGCTAGCCTAAAAGCTTGTTGGCTAAATAGCTCATTTTAGCTGGCTGGCTAACATTCTTTGATTTTTGGTTTGATGGTGTTATGTATTTCGAAACTTTGGTTTACGTCAATGTACAGTGCCTTAAAACTTCCTAATGGCTAGTGGAACCCCTCGACAACATTCCGCTGAAAAGGCAGAGCGTGAAATTCAAAAATATTTTGGGGAAATATAAGTGCAATACACCAAATTAAAGCTTAACTTCTTGTTAACCTGTTGCGACGAGCAATCCCGTATCCGGGAGTGTAATTATAGCCTCAAGCTCATTACCATAACGCAACGTTAACTATTCATGAAAATCACAAATGAAATGAAATAAATATAATGGCTCTCAGGCTTAGACTTTTGTTAATGCAACCGCAGATTTCCAAAAAGCTTTATGGAAAAAGCAAACCATGCAATAATCTGAGTACGACGCTCAGACACAAAAACAAGCCATGCAGATACCCGCCATGTTGTGGAGTCAGTAAAAGTCAGAAATAGCGTTATGAATATTCATTTACCTTTGATGATCTTCATCAGAATGCACTCCCAGGTATCCCAGTTCCACAATAAATGTTTGTTTTATTTGATAAAGTCCATCATTTATGTCCAAATACCTCCTTTTGTTAGCGCGTTTGGTAAACAAATCCAAACTCGAAACGTGAAAGTTCAGACGAAAAGTTCCAAAAGTTATATTACAGTTCTTAGAAACATGTCAAACGATGTATAGAGTCAATCTTTAGGATGTTTTTAACGTAAATCTTCAATAATGTTCCAACTGAAGAATTCCTTTGTCTTTAGAATTGCAATGGAACGCAGGTCGCTCTCACGTGTGCGCGCCTGATCAGCTCATGCCACTCTTGCAGACCTCTGGTTGAATCAGCTCTCATTCTCCCCCACTTCACAGTAGATGCCTCAAGCAATGTTCTAAAGACGGTTTACATCTAGTGGAAGCTGTAGAAAGTGCAATATGACCCCATAGACACTGTATATTCGATAGGCAATTAGTTGAAAAACTACAAACCTCAGATTTCCCACTTCCTGGTTGGATTTTTCTCAGTTTTTCGCCTGCCATATGAGTTCTGTTATACTCACAGACATCATTCAAACAGTTTTAGAAACTTCAGAGTGTTTTCTACTAATAATATGCATATATTAGCATCTGGGACAGAGTAGCAGGCAGTTTACTCTGGGCCCGCTTTTCATCCGAACGTGAAAATCCTGCCCCCTATCCCAAACAGGATATTAAAGAAAGTATTCATCCCATTGACTTATTCCCCCCAAAATTGTAGCTGACTGGTGGTAGCTATTCAGCAGCCTGATGATCTGGGGGTAGAAGCTATTGGCCAGTCTGTTAGTTTTAGCCATGATGGTCCTATACTGCCCGCGTCTGAGTGATGGAAGCAGTGACAACAGGCTGTGGCTCGGGTGGCTGAGGTCCCTGATGATCTTTAGAAACTTTTGGTTTAGTTTAGTGTGGTCTATTATACTGCAGGCCTATGATATGAGGCATTGCGCACCGGCTGACTCCGACAGTTGAACTTCAGGTGAGGAAGAATGTTTTAGGCCTAACAGAGTTAGTCCTATAATTGAACAATATAATGTTTATCTTTATAAAAAATATTCTGATCTAAAGTTAATGAATTAGCCTCCTTCTGCCTATATTTGTATAGCAGATGTTGTAGCCTATCTGACAAGGATAAAGAAATGCATTTCTGAAATGCATTTCATATCTGGTGAGGATATTGAAATGCATTTCAGTGTCGCAGCATGCCACCGGCATATCTCTGTCTCTCTCCCTGGGGCTAGGCATAAGCTGTTTTTCCTCTATATCATTTTTTTTTTTACATATGTGTCTTTGTATTTGAATGTTAGTAAAATGTAGGCTACATATTTGAGATTCAGAGAACGTGGTGTAGAAAACGGCTGAGGTAAACATAAGTGGGCTAGTTTGATTCTAACTCCAGTTTTCAATGTAAGTCTATACAATCCTATGCAAATATTATGCTAAAATCAAGGTAAAGATTCTCATAAATATTGGAGGGATTTTTTTAAACTCTAGGCTGGTTTTCTTTCTTTCTCTCCATCTTTGTCTCTTTCTCTACCTCCCAATCTTCTTCTTCTTCAACTTCTTTCATTCGTCTCTTTCTCTCTGAACTCCACACACAGCCTTAGTTCCCTGTAGGTCTTCTGTAAGTAACAATAATATCACACTACCTCCCGCAGGTTGACCTTCATCACTGGCCTATTAGATTCACAGGTTTCCTTCCAGCCCCAATCTCCCCACCTCCGTTTCTGCCTTCCTCCATGGCATCACAGTGCATCCGGGGGACTGATAAATGTTTGATTGTTTGATTGAAATATCCCCTAGTGGTTCATAGACTCTACCTGGGGAGCTGGACCAGCTAATGAGCCCTCCACTGCTGATATCAGTAGGATCACAATCCTGCCTTCCTGAGACAGAATGGAGATGGTTTTACGCATATACAAAATAGCCTAATAACATGAGCTGGGGAAAAAGAAGGTCCAACATGTAGAGAAAAATGTCCACTTACACCCAGGAGGTAGTCTTGTGTTGCTCTTCTTCTACTTCTTCTTGAGGGCACAACAGAACACACTGGATTATTGGTACGATAGTGGATTTCTGTCACATTGCTTCAGGACTGTAGTGTTCTGGTACAGAGCATTTACCTTTGACAGCTTAGGTTTTACAGACTTTTTCTTGCTGAAGCCACTGAAGTGCTCTTAGTTGCATCCTTGAGCGATCCAGGTCACTCACTCAGTGTGAAGACAGTCCAGTGACAATGGTTCTTGTACATCTTTCTTTTTTTTTCTCATCCCTTTAATATTTCTTTAAGACAGAGAATGTAGAGAAGGATACAGTAAGTAAGAGCTTAACATAATTTCTACTCCCAGGGCTCTAACCACTGCTGCCATGGGAGCATAGGTCTACGTGGTCCAGAGTCTAGAGCAGGACTGGGCAATTATTTTCCATGGAGGGTCACATTAGAATATATTTTTGTCATCATGGGCCAGAATCATATTACAGGATTATACATAATACGTTTGACTGTTGACAGATATATCTACTGTAAATCACATCCAGATATGCTTCTTATTTTACTTTTTTAACATGCACAGAAATAAACCACATTCATCTTCTCCGTTTCGGAAGTATTTTCATTATTAAACATGCAATGAACTACACGGAGGTAAAAATTACACTGCATTCAGCACCACGGACAAAACTCTTGTTAACGGGTATGCATAAAAACACAATGAGCGAGAGCTCAACATTACATTTAAACTACTCAATCATTGTGAGGAGTGAAGTCTCTGATGGGCATTGACAAGAGAGGTGAAGTCAGGTATAGTTTCTGGCGTCGCTATGCACAGGATTGCTGAGAGGTGAGAGTCAGTAAGAGATGATCTGTGCCTTGACGTGTTAAATTTCATCACTGAAAATGTCTGTTCACATACATAGGTTGACCAAAACAGTACAAATATCTTCTGAGAATGACTCCTAATCTTTGGAAAATGTTGTTCCTCGAGAGATGCATAGAACCTCGTCAGTGACATTGTTTTGAATAGTTCTCCAATCACTGCATCAGACTGAAGATATATACAGTAACCTCAAGGTGCAGGTCAGTGGGAGAGTTATCCACATTGAAGGTGAAAGGAGAGGAAACTAACAGCATGTCTTTTTCCAACACTTTGAAATCTTCAAAACAATGAGAAAACTCACCCGTTCAAAGCACGCAGCAGCGATGTATACTTCTCCCGCTGGTCATCTGATAGGGAACAGGCTAGTAGTGTCGGAAGGTGGGTTAGATTGTTGGCTTCTACTTGGTGGGTCAGGAGGAGTGCTTTTCCCTTGAAGGCTTTGACAAGGCTGTACATTTGATGTGCAAAAAGGCTTGTAGTTTGGAATTCAGTTCATTCATGAGGGCCATGATGTCCACTGGGAAGGAAAAATCAGCCAACTATTCTTTATCTTGCAGTTGAGGGAAATCCACATATTTTCCTTTCATTTGCAAAAACTCTGCAATCTCCGACTTCAGGTCCCACACCCTTTTAACCTCTTGCTTCTACTTGGGACGCTTGCGTCCCAACTAGAGCTCTGGAAATGCAAATGCGCTACGCTAAATGCTAATAGTATTAGTTAAAACTCAAAAGTTCATTAAAATACACATGCAGGGTATCAAATTAAAGCTACACTCGTTGTGAATCCAGGCAACAAGTCAGATTTTTAAAATGCTTTTCGGCGACAGCATGAGAAGCTATTATCTGATAGCATGCACCAATACACTCCAACACAAAAGCACAGCAGGGGACGTAAACAAAATAATTAGCATTTCGGCGTTACACAAACCGCACAATAAAATAGAAAACAGTCATTACCTTTCACCATCTTCTTTGTTGGCACTCCTAGATGTCCCATAAACACTATTGGGTCTTTATTTCGATTAAATCGGGCCATATAAAGCCAAGATATCGTTATATGTAGACTGTGTGATAAACGAAAAAAACAGCGATTTCACAACGTAACGTCATTTTTTAAAATTCAAAAAGTAGACGATAAACTTTCACAAAACACTTCGAAATACGTTTGTAATGCTACTTTAGGTATTAGTAAATGTTAATAAGCGATAAAAATCATCCGTAGGCGATGTAAAAATCATTAGCTGTCGTCTTGGAAAAAATTTCACGAGAGAGCTCTTCCGGAATGATCTGGGCGGAGACCGGAGGTAAGTGGTGCCCCTGTTTCGGTTCAACCAAGAATCAAAGATGATTCAATTCACAAGACTCTAGACAACATGGGGATGCTGTGGGAGTTGAATGCTCGGTCTTATCTAATTCGGCTCACTGTTAACAATTGCTGGAAGTGGCGCAAGGATATTTATTTCCATTTTCTGTGATCAGGTTTTCCTGCGCTTTCCGATGTAACGCACGTTATGTTATAGCCACAGTCGTGATTTAACCAGTTTTAAAAACGTCCGAGGGTTTCCTATCCACACATTCTAACCATATGAACGTACTATATTCCTGGCATGAGTAGCAGGGCGCTGAAATGTTGCGCGATTTTTAACAAAATGTTCAAAAAAGTAGAGGGTAGGAGCAACTAGTTAAGCACCTTCCCCAAACTCAGCCATCTCACGTTTGTGTGGTAGGGGAGATCTGCATGACCCAACTCTGTCTCTTCCAACAGTGAGACAAACTCCCTGTGGGTTAAAGATTTTGCTCTTATCAAATTTACAACTTTAGTGACTGTATCCACAACATGGTTCATTTTCAGAGCACCTCCTGATGAATAATGCAATGCAGGAAAATAATTTCAGCCACTTGATCTTGTATCCTTTTCAAAGGGCCAATGTTTTTTCCTGTCAAGTTTGGTTCCCCATCAGTGGTCACACTGGATAACTTTTCAAAACTCAGTCCCAGCTTTGCCACACACTTATTAACCTCCTCCAACAAATCTTTCCCTATGATTGTGCTCTTCATTGACTGCACTGAAGCAAGCTCCTCTGTAATTTCAAAGTCTGGGGTTATGCCTCGTAAGAATATCAACAACTGTGCCGCGTCACGTGCATCACTGCTCTCATCCAGGGCCAAGGAGAAATAGGTGAAATCCTTTACATTGTCTTTCAACGGTTGTTCCATATTCTCTGCGATGTCCTCAACACGCCGTGTTACTGTTCGTCTTGACAGGGAAACATTTTCAAACAGCTCTTTCTTGTCGGGGCAAAGTATTGCTGCAGAGTCAATTAAACATTCTTTAATGAATCACCCTCAGCGAATGGCTTGCTATGTTTAGCAATTTTGTGGGACAGTACATAGCTAGCTCTCGCAATTCTGTTGTTTGCTGAATGCAGTTTTATGAAAACTCCTTTCTGCCTTTGCAACTGAGAAAGCAACTCTTTTGATGCACTTGCCCTCTGCTCAGAAGACATATTCTTATATTTCTATGCATGCTTCATCTGAAAGTGTCGGGACAAGTTTTACTCTTTCAAGACAGCGATGCTCTCTTTGCACACTAAGCACACAGCATTCCCTGATTCCCTGTCCACTCTTGCTGGAACATCCTACATTCATTGTCTACTTTCCTTTTCTTTGAAAAACTAATTTTTTGCGCAATTTCTAGCCAGATACTATTTGTACCTTTGATATGTGTGTCAGCCTGTCAGTCACTGTCTGTCCTCGTGTGGTTGTTATTTATACGTGCCTTCAAAATAAATGTTCCACAAGCGGTGGGAGTTAAATCATTACATAAAGGCAAGTATTCATTGGGCTTTTCATTTGAACAACAAATGTATTTTTCAAAACTTTACCATCGCAAACTCTTTATGTGATCTCAGCATGATTCCGCGGGCCGTATTGAATCAGGTAGCGGGCCGAATACGGCCCCTGGGCCGGCCTTTACCCAGGTCTGTAGTAGATCATATAAATAAAATATGTTGATTTCAGAGGTGGCACCACAGGTCCCAGAATGGTGGGGTGGAAATTGTTTTCCTGGGGCGGCTAACCTAACCAGGGAAAACTATGGGTTTTCCAAGCCTGGTCTAGAGCGTTGCCACTCAAGCAGACTCAAATCAAATCAAATGTATTTATATAGCCCTTTGTACATCAGCTGATATCTCAAAGTGCTGTACAGAAACCCAGCCTAAAACCCCAAACAGCAAGCAATGCAGGTGTAGAAGCACGGTGGCTAAGAAAAACTCCCTAGAAAGGCCAAAACCTAGGAAGAAACCTAGAGAGGAACCAGGCTATGTGGGGTGGCCAGTCCTCTTCTGGCTGTGCCGGGTGGAGATTATAACAGAACATGGCCAAGATGTTCAAATGTTCATAAATGACCAGCATGGTCCAATAATAATAAGGCAGAACAGTTGAAACTGGAGCAGTAGCACGGCCAGGTGGACTGGGGACAGCAAGGAGTCATCATGTCAGGTAGTCCTGAGGCATGGTCCTAGGGCTCAGGTCCTCCGAGAGAGAGAAAGAAAGAGAGAAAGAGAGAATTATTGAGAGCACACTTAAATTCACACAGGACACCGAATAGGACAGGAGAAGTACTCCAGATATAACAAACTGACCCTAGCCCCCCGACACATAAACTACTGCAGCACAAATACTGGAGGCTGAAACAGGACTCTGACACTTTTCTGGGCTCTGTTATTTACTTAACAAATTAGGAATATTCCAAATGTGCACTTTTAAATCATAACAATTTTAATCAAAATACAGCTGAAGGCAGAAGTCAAAGATCAAACACCAAACATACAACTGATGTCTCTCCTGAGTTCTGCAAAATAGGAAAAGTCCAAATTGCTTTTAATATGCTTGCAGTCAACCCCTAGTGATGTAACTGCCTAAGTCGACACCTTCTATTCATGAGACCAAGCCCATGCATACAGTTGAAGGCGGAAGTTTACCTTAGACAAATACATTTAAACTCAGTTTTTCACAATTCCTGACATTTAAACCTCGTAAAATTTCCCTTATTATTATCCCTTATTATTGTAAGAATGTGAAATGTCAGAATAATAGTAGGGAGAATGATTTATTTCAGTTTTTTTTTATTTCATCACATTCCCAGTGGGTCAGAAGTTTACATACACACAATTATTATTTTGGTAGCATTGCCTTTAAATTGTTTAACTTCGTTCAAATGGTTCGGGTAGCCTTCCATAAGCTTCTCATAGATTTGCCAAATGGAGGGCGAGGGAGAGCTGTGTACGCCTCTCTGTGTGAGGAGTAATGGTAGTCTAGAGTTTTTTTCCCTCTGTTTGCACATGTAACATGCTGGGAGAAATGAGGTAAAACAGATTTAAGTTTCCCTGCATTGAAGTCCCCGGCCACTAGGAGCGCCACCTCTGTTTGAGCATTTTCTTGTTATCCTATTGCCTTATATAGCTCATTGAGTGTGGTCTTAGTGCCAGCATCGGTTAGTGGTGGTATATAGACAGCTACGAAAAATAGTGTGGTCTACAGCTTATCATGAGATACTCTACCTCAGGCGAGCAAAACCTCAAGACTTCCTTAATATTAGATTTCGTGCACCAGCTGTTATTGACAAATAGACACAGACCGCCACCCCTTGTCTTACCGGAGGCAGCTGTTCTATGTTGCCGATTCACAGAAAATCCAGCCAGCTCTATGTTATCCATGCCGTCATTCAGCCACGACTCAGTGAAACATAAGATATTACAGTTGTTAATGTCCTGTTCGTAGGATGGTCTTGATCAGAGCTCATCCAGTTTATTATCCAATGACTGCACGTTGGCTTATAGGACTGATGGTAGAGGCGGATTACCCACTCGCCGTCAAATTCTTACAAGGCACCCCAACCTACGTCCCCAATATCTCTGTATCTTCTTCATGCGAATGACAGGGATTTGAGCCTTGTCTGGTGTCTGAAGTAAATTATTTTGCTTCAGACTCGTTAAAGAAAAGATGGTGGTTGTTGAATGTCTTGAGAACCTATGTACCTATTAGACCACTCCAGTCTACGTCTCTGCGGGTAACCTTGTCTGCACACTCTCTACTGTTTTCTGTACATTTTACTCTTCACTTCACTACTTTTAAATGCAATGTCATATCAGACTGCTTAATAGGCCTGATGTTTAAACAGCAGATTAAATCTACATTATGTAGATGGTTATATTTACTGTACACCCAGGGACAGATGATTACAGAGCAAGGCTGAAGTAAAGAGAAAGTTGCCTCATGATTTTTTTATTGTCGCTTTATAAAAGATTTAGCCCGCCGCCACTTTAAAAGTGTGCTGCTCCAGGCTTTAGTGTTTGTGCGCTAAAATAGTCTTAGAGTACAGCCTTCTCTGTCCTCTGGGTACTGAGCAGGTCAATGTGTGTCTGTACAGCCTTCTACAGAGGAATAACAAGTCAGTATGTGTCTGTGTAGTTTTACTACAGAGAAAGACCATGATTTCAATGTACAGTTAATAGAGGTGCAATGTGTTCTAGTTCATTCTGTGGTATAGACCTACAAGTACTACTGTCAGTGGCTCTGTTATTTAGTAGTATTCCATTTCTCTCCACTTTCAGAAGAAACAATTGTCACATACACCAGATAGTTGTTGTTTTAAAGGGTCAGCCATAGTATTACTGCTAGAGAGAGGTAGAGAGGGAGAGAAGGAGAGCAAGAAAGAGAAGAGCGGGAGAGAAAAAGAGAAGCCACCAGACTGTTTAATGTAACCATTTGAGACATTTAGAAGGTGTTTGATATTGTCATGGCAATGTATTTCATCCTCCAACCAACTAATGTTTCTGACAGCAGCATCTGTCCTCCACGTGGAGGATGAGAGTTGAAATTGACTGCAGTCTTCTCTTCATCGATTTAAGCAGAGTAATTAAAACAAGATTGAGCTCTTACACACACACATACACACGCATACATACACATAGACACGCACACACACTCCCTCACTTTTAAAGGTTTTATTTTGCATGGGAAGGTCAGAGAGAGAGGATGCCTTGGATGTGTTCCCAATGATTAATCATGACCTGTCCCTCTTCCAGAGAGCAGAAAGTGAAAATGGTCTAACCTATTCATCACCGTGTGTGTGTGTGTGTGTGTGTGTGTGTGTGTGTGTGTGTGTGTGTGTGTGTGTGTGTGTGTGTGTGTGTGTGTGTGTTGTGTGTGTGTGTGTGTGTGTGTGTGTGTGTGTGTGTGTGTGTGTGTGTGTGTGTGTGTGTGTGTGTGTGTGTGTGTGTGTGTGTGTGTGTCCTTCGCTAATCAGAAAGTGAAGGCAATAGGGCCAAGAGAAACCAGACAATTTTAGGCAGTGCTCCAGCAGCAGTGGTGGAAAAGGTACCCAATTGTCATACTTGAGTACTTTTAGCAAACGAGACGGCACAGTTTTCTTTTTTAAATGTATTATTATTTATGGAACTCCATGGTGATTACTCCAACACTCAGACATCATTTACAAGCGAAGCATTTGTGTTTAGTGAGTTCGCCAGATCAGAGGTAGTAGGCATGACCAGGGATGTTCTCTTGATACGCGCATGAATTCGCCAAATTTCCTGTCCAAGCATTCAAAATGTAATGAGTACTTTTGGGTGTCTGGGAAAATGTATGGAGTAAAAAGTACAATATTTTATTTAGGAATGTAGTGGTGTACAAGGAAAAGCTGTCAAAAATATAAATAGTAAAGTACAGATACCCCCAAAAACTACTTAAGTAGTACTTTAAAGTATTTTTACACCACTGCCCAGAAGTATACACTTTAAGGCCTCATGATGATCTCTAATGATAACTGTTGGAGGAGAAGAGACAAGCGACCCCAAAGGAATAGGCCTTGATGCTTAATAAAGCTAGCCAAAGCAATTTGGGGGTGTCTCCTAAGCCTCTGGGTGCCCAGAGATCTTTATCTGCCAACTCATTGACGTTGAGTAGTATGTAGGTTTGTCGGCACTACTTAAGGTTTCTATGAGAATAAGGTGCTTGCCTGTGGAAATATTATAGATTCTCAACTTTCCAAAAAAGAAAAAAATTATGCCCAAATCCATCATGCAGTTATTTTCCCTTTTTTGGAAAGATCAGCATCATTGATCCATCTGTCTGCCAACAATACATTCTATCTGGATATGGTTGCCAATGTTGTCTGAGATGGTGGTTGCATTGTAGCCATAGAAAAGCCTGTTCCTCCAAACCAAATACATGCTCATGTAATGTTGAGATAGACATGAGAAACTAGCAAATGAAGTCCATACTTATAGATGATCTCAGACTGTTCTCAGTTGTGAATGACTAGAGAATAATAAGAATGATAGAGAGAAAGATACTTTCCCTTATCACTTTAGGCAGTTTGGAGTAGCTAGCACATCACTCTTTGTCTACTCCTAACAGAAAGCAGATGTTGAAAGTCTTTTCTGCTCAAAACATCTCCAGGTGAAAGGGGAGCTTGCAGCCTCAACGAGAACCCACCATTCCTTATAATCCAGGACCATGTTCATTAAGGACACTTGTGCAAAATGTTACACTCAGTTCAATACCGTTTTGTTCCTAGTGAACACAACCAAGTGTAAGTTTCAGGATTTACAAACTCTTCATGCTTTTGAGGAACCCGACACACCATAGATCAGAGGCTGAGTTTTTCCAACGAGTTTGACATAGACAAATCTCCAATGTTGTATCTTTCTACCTCATTATTATACTTAAGCTATGCCTATATCCCTTTTCTCTCTGCCTCTCTGCCATATCTTTACCATTTGTGACTGACCAGCTCGATACGATCTTATGTAGCAAAACATTATTATTATTATATATATATTTTTTTTTACATTGGTTTAAACTAAAGACCCAGAGCCAGAAAAGTATATATCATACACTACAGTTGAGGGGAAAAATGGGAAAGTAATTCTGCATTGAAAGTTGTAACCCCACTTTTGTGAAAATGGCCCTAGAATGTTTCGATGCACCTACTGGAGAGCACTTCTTTGTCTACACCCATTCATTTACATTTAACATTTACATTTAAGTCATTTAGCAGACGCTCTTATCCAGAGCGACTTACAAATTGGTGCGTTCACCTTAAGACATCCAGTGGAACAGCCACTTTACAATAGTGCATCTAAATCTTTTAAGGGGGTGAGAAGGATTACTTTATCCTATCCTAGGTATTCCTGAAAGAGGTGGGGTTTCAGGTGTCTCCGGAAGGTGGTGATTGACTCCGCTGTCCTGGCGTCGTGAGGGAGTTTGTTCCACCATTGGGGGGCCAGAGCAGCGAACAGTTTTGACTGGGCTGCGCGGGAATTGTACTTCCTCAGTGGTAGGGAGGCGAGCAGGCCAGAGGTGGATGAACGCAGTGCCCTTGTTTGGGTGTAGGGCCTGATCAGAGCCTGGAGGTACTGAGGTGCCGTTCCCCTCACAGCTCCGTAGGCAAGCACCATGGTCTTGTAGCGGATGCGAGCTTCAACTGGAAGCCAGTGGAGAGAGCGGAGGAGCGGGGTGACGTGAGAGAACTTGGGAAGGTTGAACACCAGACGGGCTGCGGCGTTCTGGATTTCAGCATCGTTCATAAGCCAGCCCCACCCATCTCTTTAAGGATTCACATGTGAGGCCATGTGCTAAACAGAGTGAGTATGGTAGTGTACTTAACAACCAAAGGTTTCTAGATTAATGGCTGGTTTATACTACGTCTATCAACATGTCTGTAGACAGTTGTCGCAGTGACATCATGAACATTCTATTGTCGTCCGATATCACACTTGTTGTCGTTATGAAAAAGTATAAACACAAAAATGGCAGGCTGCGTTATGGTCAAAAATAGCATAACTGGTATTTTTTTTAACTCATCCGTTTAAAAATTAATTGAGTATGTGTCAATTTAATAAACAATGTTTTGGTTGGTTTCTAGCTTGTTAGCTGGCTAGGTAGTTCAAATAATGACCATATCATATAGCTGAAACCTCATTTGTATTAATTATTACAGGAAAATAAACTCACAACATGTTCATGGCGAGCTAATTACAGAAAATAGCTTACAGTTGTGAGTGTGGCGAAATAAAAGTAAGGCATTGGCCTAACGTTATTAGGCTGGATACATTTTTAACAATGCTTTTTCTGACAAAAAAATTGTTAATTGCATCCGGCGTGCAACCCAGTTTCATAATATGTACCCGCTGCTTGCCATAGTTTTGAAGTAATCACAAAAAAAACAAGCCTTATTTTAGGGCATTTTTCACTCTGCCAGCACTTATTAGTTCTACTGAGCACTGTGGCACCAACTTGCCTTCCGAACGTTCTATTCCCAGCCTATTGTTCTACATCACAATGTCTGCTTTGCTATTGTTGGCAATGAGAACTGCCCACGTTGTTGGAAGTTCAAATGTAAACAGCATCAAAATAATTATTCATGGAACTTCATGGAGGTTGTCCCATTGTTTCCTATAGGGAAATATAGGTATGTCTGTCTATTGTACCCGATATCTCACAATTTGTTTATTTAGATTTTTTCAAGTCGGACACCATTTTAATCAGGATAATCTCCTCTTTCTAATTACATAAGGTTGGGCAGCGTACTCTTTAGTCATCAATCACTAGACCAGAAATCGCTAGGCCATTTCGTTATGCAGACATAAGCACACTTGGGACCATCGAGGTGTGGATGTTTACTTTCACCTGCTTGTCAAACATCTCATTCCAAAATCATGGGCATTAATATGGAGTTGGCCCCCCCTTTGCTGCTATAACAGCCTCCACTTATCTGGGAAGGCTTTAAACTAGATGTTGGAACATTGCCGCGTGGACTTGCTTCCATTCAGCCACAAGAACATTAGTGAGGTCGGGCACTGATGTTGAGTGATTAGGCCTGGCTCGCAGTCGGCGTTCCAGTTCATCCCAATGGTGTTTAATGGGGTTGAGGTTAGGTCTCTGTGCAGGCCAGTCAAGTTCTTCCACACCAATCTCGACAAACCATTTATGTATGGACATTGCTTTTTGGATGGTGTCATTGCCCTGCTGTAACTGGAAAGGGCCTTCCCCAAACTGTTGCCACAAAGTTGGAATCGCAGAATGTGCTGTAGCGTTGATTTCCCTTCACTGGAACTAAAGGGCCTAGCTCAAACCATGAAAAACAGCCCATGGAAAACAACCCAAATAGACCATTATTCCTCCTCTACCAAATGTTACAGTTGGCACTATGCAGTCGGGCGGGTAGCGTTCTCCTGGCTTCCGCCAAACTGACTTGTTGGAAAGATGGCATCCTATGACGGTGCCATGTTGAAAGTCACTGAGCTCTTCAGTAAGGCCATTAAACTGCCAATGTTTGTCTATGGAGATTGCATGGCTGTGTGCTCAATTGTATACACCTCTCAGCAACGAGTATGGCTGAAATAGTCGAATCCACTAATTAGTCCACCTACTTTTGGCTATGTAGTGTAGTTTAATTTTAAACTCATTATGCATGCACACTGAAATATGAACGCTGTTGATGCCCATTTGCCTCAAACTAAGCATTCAAGCACTTCAGCTATTTAATTTCACTTTACATTTCCTCAAATAAACCCCTTCCAAAGGTTTAAGATCAGGCTAAACCATGAAGTTATGAATTCATTGTATATTATTTACTCTCCCATATTGGAGCCTTTCAATAAATACATTCTGAACACTGGTATGACTCCAGGCCATGTTGTCTGCCCGTCTGCTATCCCATCCAATCTATCATGTTTTGTGGTGGAAACCTATGGACTTGTGTTCCTTCAGGGACCTAATCTTGGACCTCGTCCAAATGTCTCAGTTCCCTCCCTCTCCCTCTCCCTGCCTCCCTCCCTCACTCCCATACATAAATGTGATGTGATTGTGTAAACTCCCTTTCCCACAGTCTGGGACTCAGTGAGGCAGTGCATTCTCACAGTGTGTTTGTGTGTACACATTCTCACAGTGTAGTTGTCTCAGAGAGTGGGCTAGTTAACCTCAACCCCATGTCCCAAAAACAGTCCCTCTGGGTCTGGTGAGGGCATGTCAGATCACTCCTATTTCCCCGGACTGCCTTGTAAATAAAAACCTAACATATTTATGCCTTTTAAAGACTTCTGTTTGTGGCCCTTTTCCCTCCATTCGTGATAAGTTTAGGCTTTTTTATGTTTTGTTTTCCCAGGCTGGGAGAGAAGGTTTGATCACTCTGATGTCCCCGGCCTGCCTTGTGAATGAAAATCAAACTATTTTGGCCTTTTGAGCTGTTGCAGTGCAGAAACATGCAGCGGTTTTGTGTTCTTTGTTTTTTATGTTTTGTTTTTCCAGGCTGGGAGGGGAGGGATTGATCGGGAAGTGATCTTTCTTTCTCACAGTTGGCTCAAAGTGTTGATGTTAGGTTCCCTGCTTCCCTTTAGCTGCTCGGCTCGTAAGATTAAATCTAATTTCTCTGAGTGCTCTTTGTGTCAAAGCCGAGCGTGATTTCTGATTCTCCGTCTCTCATCTTGTGACTTTCTCAAGGCTGGCGGTGGAATGCTCTTAAATGCAACTCCTCGCTTTTTTGAATTTTCACGAGATTGTAGCCTCACGGCTGTGAATAATGTTCAGAGTCTGACCCCTTTTTCCATTCCTCCACCTCCTCTTAGCTTCAGCTTGTTTCCTCTCCAGACTCAGTAAGACTCAGTAAGAGAAGCAGGATGTACAGTATGTCCTTAAGGGTATCTTTCAACATCTTGTCCATGAAGGATTGAGCTTAGGCCCTATTCCCACTATGAGATATGAAGGAAAGTCTGAGGAGCGGGGTGGCGAAAGAGAATGTTCAATTCATATTTCATCCTTGTCTCTTACCTTTTGTTGTGGATGGCAAAGCAAAATTAATGATCAGCAGCTCAAATTGACCATAAATATCACAGTAGCCACTACTAGCCAGTAACCACAAACTATTCAACAATGACAGAAACATTTATTCTAAAACATATTAGATTATTGAATAATGCAACCAAACCATATTACACTCTTGAATAATGCAACATTTCACAAGGCTGTACAGAATGTGCAGACAATTAAAGGGTTTATTTTCTCATCTGTAGGCTACAGTCATTACATTTTAGCTTCAAGACAAAAGCACACAGTTGTTAAAATGTCGTTATCAAGTAACGTTAGCCTATCAAAAATGAACGGTTAACCTTCTCACACAAGTATTAAAGTACATTAGGCCTACCTTACAACATTTACAACAAACCGGGCTTAATTCTGATTAATATAATGAAAATCATTACATGTGGAAAAAGATAATTGTAACTGAAAACATGGGCATAAGGGAATTAACCATGATGAGCTATTTTATATGGAAGCCTATACCCTCCACCAAATTTTTTTTTTAAATGAAATCATGATTTGGGAACATGCACAATTATTCTGTGCTTCAGTCTGATCACCTGTAGCCTACTGATAACAACCAGAGCTGCAGGTAGCCTAGAGAGCCTATGTGCTCTAATCCTGTCTGTAATATCATGTTTTTACAGCCTAAGCTATGTATTTAAAATAGGCCCATTTAATTTTTCTTCTGAGAAAGTGTGAACGTGATCAAATTTGGTTTATATTCACACTTCGGGTGGCTAGGCTATCTAGGCCTGTTTACTCCAAAATGATTGACTGGAATTAATCAATCAACAATAATGAATACATACTGTAGGAGTATCTTTCTAATTATAGATGCAAAGGCCTACATGATGCGACCCTGCATACAGCGAGTTCAGGACTGTTAGTTTTTGTCCCTTCACAGTTGTTTCTTTGTCTGTGTAAAGGGTTTTAATGTTTTCATCCTCCCTAGGGCCAGGATTTTTACCAGGATTTAAAAATGTAAAAAATGTCATATGACCTGACTACAAAAAATGATCTGGTCCCATCATAAAACATTTTTTTTACAGCTAATTTATTACTATGTCATACGCTACAACTAGGGTCTGGAGTTGGTTAGGTTAGCCTAATAACGGTTCAGGAAAAACTACGCCTCAGGAAAACACTCCCCCCCCCCACCCACCACTTTGGGACTACACAAATATATCCTATTTGTATGATCTACATTTTACATGTTTTTGGTGGTGGGGGGATGTAACAGAATGTAACAGAATGTTAATGAAATTTCAGGTAGAAACTCAATAAAACAAGCCTCAAATATTACGAAAATGTCTATACATTTCAGCTATTTTCAAAAACATTGCTCTGCTATAGGCTCTATGCATTATACCACCTCCAACGTTCTAATTTACTTCCTACCGGGTTGATGACTTCCGGAAACTGTCGTCGATGCATTTCTGACTGAAGTAGTTCGCAATGACTACGTTTAAATTCCAGCCCCGTGAAGGAGGTGCTAATGAACATTGTTCAGTGCCTCTGTTCAGTTTCTTCCAAATGTAATGGTATTGTGAGCTTCCGTAGTTTCCTGGTCGAAAAAGGTGAGCTCAGAAAAAGGTGGTTGGTGGCAGTACGTCGTGACAACTTTACTGTCACCAAACACACAAAGGTGTGTAGTACACATTGTTGAGGGAAAAATTGGGGGGTGACAATGCCTAAAAAGAGGTGTTGTTCCTACAGTCTTCACGTGGAACTGGCACATACAAAAGAGACCTGGTGTTTGGGAAAGAAGACCGAAACCTCCTGCGGAGGAGGATGAAGAACAAGGTGCGCCGCCTATGGACAGTGCCGTCCGTCTCTGATCCGGTCCACTACAGACACTTGATTACTGTGCAGTCCTTGAAACTGCAGCCCTGGACATGGCCCTAATGGCACGTAAGAGAAATTGAGGAGCTTCGAGCCAAGCTGGAGAAACTGACCGCCCAACACGGCTTTGGTCTACAGCGATTTGCTGGTTCTGACGAGGATATACATTTTTACACAAGGTACAGTAATGATTTATTATTATCCAGCATTACTATTGTTTATTATTTACTATTAATTATTATTATCCCAAAGTCCATCTTACCTTTAAGAACATGTTCATGATTATTAAAAACTAGGGTAGCATATCTTAGCATAAGTAGGCACATTGAATGTATATTGTATTTACATTAGTTTTCAGTTAAACCCCAAAAATTCTACCAGGTCGTTGCTGCAAATAAGATTTGGTTATTAAAAATCAAAAAAATTCTTAGCCAACTTCCCAGGTTAAATAATGGAACATTTAAAACAAAGTCACTGCTGTGATGATAGCTGTGAATTACAGTATGAATTGCTGTAATGCTGCGGGTGTCGTGGGTGTGGAGTCAGACGCAGGAGACAGAGAGTGCAATGCTGTGCGTCTTTAATTGCACCAACGCACCACAGGGTACTCACAATAGTAACGACCCCAAACACAGGGAATGAAAATGTACAACGGAAAAGTCACGACCAGGCACTAACACGTACCTCTACAACAGAGCCGAAGGTTACACTGAAATAATCCCGCACAACAACCAGGCGGGCCGGCTGTCTAATAAAGACAAACTAATCATACCTAAACAGGTGCTACCAATAAACATACAAGGAGGGGGAGGAAAGACAATCAGTGGCAGCTAATAGGCCGGTGATGACGACCGCCGAGCGCCACTCGTGACAGTACCCCCCCCCTGACGCGCGGCTCCCGCAGCGCCCGACACCGGCCTCGAGGTCGCCCGGAGGACGAGGTGCAGGGCGATCCGGATGGAGGCGATGGAAATCCCTCAACATGGATGGATCCAAGATGTCCCCCACCGGTACCCAGCACCTCTCCTCCGGGCCGTACCCCTCCCAGTCCACGAGGTACTGCAGGCCCCTCACCCGGCGTCTTGAGTCCAGAATGGCCCGGATCGTGTACGCCGGGGACCCCTCGATGTCCAGAGGGGGAGGGACCTCCAGCACCTCACTGTCCTGCAGGGGACCAGCTACCACCGGCCTGAGGAGAGACACATGAAACGAGGGGTTAATACGATAATAGGAAGGGAGTTGTAATCGATAACACACCTCGTTTATCCTCCTCAGGACTTTAAAGGGCCCTACACACTGCGGACCCAGCTTCCGGCAGGGCAAGCGGAGAGGTAGGTTTCGGGTCGAGAGCCAGACCCTGTCCCCCGGTACAAACACGGGGCCTCACTGCGGTGGCGGTCAGCACTCCTCTTCTGCCGTCCACTCGCTTGTTGTAGAGATTCCTGGACGGCCCTCCAGGTCTCCTTGGAGCGCTGTACCCATTCCTCCACCGCAGGAGCCTCGGTCTGGCTCGGATGCCATGGTGCCAGGACCGGCTGGTACCCCAACACACACTGAAAAGGGGACACGTTAGTAGAGGAGTGGCGTAGTGAGTTCTGAGCCATTTCAGCCCAGGGAATGTAGCGTGCCCACTCCCCTGGCCGATCCTGGCAATACGACCGCAGAAACCTACCCACCTCCTGGTTCACTCTCTCCACCTGCCCATTACTCTCGGGGTGATAACCGGAGGTCAGGCTGACAGAGACCCCCAAGCGTTCCATGAACGCTCTCCATACCCGAGACGTGAATTGGGGGCCCCGATCAGAAACGATGTCCTCCGGCACCCCGTAGTGCCGAAAGACATGGGTGAATAACGCCTCCGCAGTCTGTAGGGCTGTAGGGATACCGGGCAACGGGAGGAGACGGCAGGACTTAGAGAACCGATCCACAATCACAAGAACCGTGGTGTTCCCCTGAGACGGCGGAAGATCGGTCAGGAAATCTATGGACAGATGTGACCATGGCCGCTGTGGAACGGGGAGGGGTTGTAACTTCCCTCTAGGAAGGTGCCTAGGAGCCTTACTCTGAGCGCACACTGAACAGGAGGAGACATAACCCTTAACGTCCTTAGCCAAAGTAGGCCACCAATACCTCCCCTGAAGGCTCCCCACTGTCCTCGTCACCCCAGGGTGACCCGAGGAGGGTAGGACATGAGCCCACCGAATCAGCTTGTCCCGAACACCAAGCGGCACGTACCTTCGCCCCGCTGGACACTGAGGAGGAGCGGGTTCAGCCCGTAACGCCCGCTCGATATCCGAGTCCACCTCCCATACCACTGGTGCTACCAGCTTTGAGGCGGGAAGGATGGGAGCAGGTTCGGTGGACCCATCCTCCGTGTCGTAAAGGCGGGACAGTGCGTCAGCCTTTACGTTCTGGGAGCCCGGTCTATAAGACAAAGTAAACCGGAACCGGGTGAAGAATATGGCCCACCTTGCCTGACGTGGGTTAAGTCTCCTAGCTGCCCGAATATACTCCAGGTTCTGGTGGTCGGTCCAGATGAGAAAAGGGTGCTTAGCCCCCTCAAGCCAGTGTCTCCACACCTTCAGAGCTCTAACCACCGCTAGCAACTCCCGGTCCCCCACATCATAGTTACGCTCCGCTGGGCTGAGCTTCCTTGAGAAGAAAGCGCAGGGGCTGAGTTTTGGTGGCGTACCCGAGCGCTGCGATAGCACGGCACCCACCCCAGCCTCGGACGCGTCCACCTCCACTATGAATGCTAGAGAGGGGTCCGGATGCGCCAACACGGGCGCATCAGTGAACAGCGCCTTCAACTTGTTGAACGCTCCGTTCGCCTCTGCTGACCACTGCAACCGCACCGGGCCCCCCTTCAGCAGTGAGGTAATGGGAGCCGCTATCTGGCCAAAACCCCGGATAAACCTCCGGTAGTAGTTGGCAAAACCCAAAAACCGCTGCACCTCCTTTACCGTGGTTGGAGTCGGCCAATTACGCACGGCCCTAATGGGGTCGCCCTCCATCACTACCCCGAGGTGGAAATGCGATATCCCAGAAAAGAGACGGCTCGTTTAGAGAACACGCATTTCTCAGCCTTGACGTATAGGTCATGCTCCAGCAGTCTACCAAGCACCTTGCGCACCAGAGACACATGCGCGGTGTAAGTGGCCGAGTAGATCAGAATGTCATCGATATAAACAACCACTCCCTGCCCGCACAGGTCCCTGAGAATCTCGTCTACAAAGGATTGAAAAACGGCTGGAGCATTTTTTAACCCATACGGCATGACGAGGTACTCATAGTGGCCTGATGTGGTACTAAATGCGGTTTTCCACTCGTCTCCCTTCCGAATACGCACCAGACTATACGCGCTCCTGAGATCCAGTTTTGTGAAGAACTGCGCTCCGTGGAATGATTCCACCGCCGTAGCGATGAGAGGTAGAGGGTAACTATACCCCACTGTGATGGCGTTTAGACCTCTATAATCAATACACGGACGCAAACCTCCCTCCTTTTTCCTCACAAAAAGAAACTCGAGGAGACGGGTGAAATGGAGGGCCGAATGTACCCCTGTCCCAGCGACTCCGTGACATATGTCTCCATTGCCAACGTCTCCTCCTGGGACAGCGGGTACACGTGACTCTTGGGAAGCGCAGCGTCTACCTGGAGATCTATCGTACAATCCCTTCCCGGTCGATAAGGTGGTAATTTAGTCGCTTTCACTTTACTGAAAGCGATTGCCAAATCGGCATACTCGGGGGGAATGCACACCGTGGAACCCTGGTCTGGACTCTCCACCGACGTAGCACCGATGGAAACTCCCAAACACCTTCCAGAACACTCCTCTGACCACCCCTGGAGAACCCCCTGTTTCCACGAAATTTTAGGATTGTGCCGGGCCAGCCAGGGAGTCCCCAGCACCACTGGAAACGCAGGCGAATCAATAATAAAAAAACTGATACGCTCCCTATGATTCCCCTGCGTCACCATGTCCAGTGGGACCGTGGTCTCCCTGACCATCCCTGACCCTAATGGCCGGCTATCTAGGGAGTGCACGGGGAAAGGAGAATCTATCGGCACCAGCGGAACCCCTAATTTAAGGGCGAGTCCGCGATCCATAAAGTTCCCAGCTGCGCCTGAATCGACTAGCGCCCTATGCTGGGAAGAGGGAAAAAAGTGAAGAAAAAAGGTTAAGACAAACATGTGGCCAACAGGGGGTTCTGGGTGAGTTTGATGCAGACTCACCTGGGATGATCGAGAAGCGTTCCGCCTGCCATCTCTAGTCCCAGACGGACCCCCCCAGCACCGATCAGACGTGTGTCCTCTCCGACCACAGTTGGTGCAGGGAAGGCCTCCTCCTCCGGTACCCCTCGGCGCAGCCCCTCCCAACTCCATCGGAATGGGAGCGGAGGGGCTGGGTGGTGGAACGCACAGGACCCTCTCTGAACGCCCGCGGGCAGCCAGCAGATTGTCCAGTCGAATGGACATGTCAATCAGCTGATCCAGTGACAGAGTGGTGTCCCGACACGCTAACTCCCGGCGGACGTCCTCTCGGAGACTACACCTGTAGTGGTCCATAAGGGCCCTGTCGTTCCACCCAGATCCGGCTGCCAAGGTCCGGAACTCCAGCGCGTAATCCTGGGCGCTCCTCCTCTCCTGCCTGAGATGAAAAGTCGTTCTCCCACCGCACGGCCGTCTAGAGGGTGATCAAACACGGCACGGAAGCGGAGGGAAAACTCTGGGTAGTGCTCCCGCGCTGAGTCTGGGCCATTCCAGACTGCGTTCGCCCACTCAGAGCACGACCCGTGAGGCAGGAGATGAGGACACTCACCCTCTCCGCTCCTGAGGGAGTGGGTCTAACGGTGGCCAGGTATAGCTCCAGCTGAAGCAGAAACCCCTGGCAACCCGACGCCGCTCCATCATAAGCCCTCGGTAGCGTCAGACGGAGGGTGCTGGAGTCGAGTGATGGGGAGTCCGGAGCCGTGGGTGCCGAAGGTGGAGAGAGGAGACCACTCCTCTCCCATCGGTCCATTCTCTCCATTACTTGATCCATCGCGGATCCGATCCGATGGAGAACGGTGGTGTGGTGGAGAACCCGTTCCTCCATCGATGGGAGAGGGTTGGCTGCTGCTCCTGCTGACTCCATTCAATTTGATTTAGGTGCGGGATTCTGTAATGCTGCGGGTGTCGTGGGTGTGGAGTCAGACGCAGGAGACAGAGAGTGCAATGCTGTGCGTCTTTAATTGCACCAACGCACCACAGGGTACTCACAATAGTAACGACCCCAAACACAGGGAATGAAAATGTACAACGGAAAAGTCACGACCAGGCACTAACACGTACCTCTACAACAGAGCCGAAGGTTACACTGAAATAATCCCGCACAACAACCAGGCGGGCCGGCTGTCTAATAAAGGCAAACTAATCATACCTAAACAGGTGCTACCAATAAACATACAAGGAGGGGGAGGAAAGACAATCAGTGGCAGCTAATAGGCCGGTGATGACGACCGCCGAGCGCCACTCGTGACAATTGCAGTAACAAGAAAAACAGGCTATAATAGCAGCTAGGTCACGTCTAGTGCTACTTGATGCTTAGAGAAGTTGGGCAATAATAGTAATGAGCTTTTTTAGTATTCAGATAACTCCGGGTCTGTCTTTAGATTTGCAAGCTACACCCGGTGTTACTCGAAGAAAACCGGACAACGTCATTAAATTCTTAAGAGAATATTAATTATCAAACATTTACTTTTTGTTATGGACCGAATATAAGGACTATATACATTTACATAACATTTAAGTCATTTAGCAGACGCTCTTATCCAGAGCGACTTACAAATTGGTGCATTCACCTTATGACATCCAGTGGAACAGCCACTTTACAATAGTGCATCTAAATCTTTTAAGGGGGTGAGAGGGATTACTTTATCCTATCCTAGGTATTCCTTAAAGTGTATATTATATTGTACTAAATTGGTTTTCTTTACGTTCAGACACTGCCATCAATCAACGAGTTCTTCTTGTTTATGACTCATCTGTCGCTGGGTCTGAAGCAGAAGGATTTGACCCATCGGTTCAGCATCCACCAATCGACAGTGAGCTGGATTATCATCTCTTGGACCAACTTCCTCTACTGTCTGCTTGGATCAGCACGGATATGGATTCCCAAGGAAACCATCAAAGCCCACCTGCCACCTGAGTTCAAGGACTATCCAGACACCCAGGTAGTGATGGACTGCACTGAACTCCGCTGCCAGACACCATCTTCACTACTACTGCAGAGTGAGATGTTTTCTTCCTACAAGTCACACTGTACCTTTAAGGGCATGTTGGGAACGTCACCACATGGAGCTGTCACTCTTGTGTCATGGTTGTATGCTGGATCTGTGAGTGACAAGGAGATCTTCAAGCAGTCTGGAATTATTTTCTTCCCCAATCCAATCCATTGCCAGGCTGAGAGTGCATGTTGAAAGAATGATCCACAGAGTAAAGGAGCACAAGCTGTTTGACACAGTCATCCCCCTGACCATCTCAGGCAGCATCAACCAATTATTTGCAGTGGCATGCCTGTTGGTCAACTATCAAAACGGACCTTTGGTCAGAGCATGGGCCAAGCCAGTGTAAATGTACATGTGATGGTTTGCTAGTAGCAAAATAATCATTTGTTTATCTACAACACGTATAGTCACGTGTAGTGAATATCAGTTTGTGTGGAGCTTGTATTGGCTTTAATTAGGCAATGAGTTTAGGGGAAAGAAATCAAGTAAACACAGAATAACCAGAATGCAAGATTGAATACAGTGGTTAGAGATGTGTAATTGATTAACTGAACTGTTGAACATTTGCTGAAATACATTTTTTAAACAAATCTATTCTACTGTAGTTTTCTTCACAACAACATCAATACTTATTTTTCATAAAACCAATAAACTTGGCACCCATGCAGGCGATCAATTCACGTGCGAGAGACACTGATGCAAGTAATGGTAAAAATAAAAGTGGTCAACCTTCTCTCTTGCCGTTTTTGAAACCTGTAGATCTTTATATATCCTTTCAACTAGGATGTCCTCCTGTGCACAGCTGACAAAGTCACACCAGCTACAACCTGTGAGAAGGATTTGACCTAGCACCTGCCAGTAGTAAGCATGAGATCTCTTCAACTTTAGCTCTCCATTCTGTATATTAAAGGTAAGGGCAGTCAACATAACTTGGTACATTTGGGCACTTGACCTCTAAGTCCAAAGTGTGGTCTCACACTGGGATCAAATATGATTCCATCTGGAGAGGATCCTAACCACGGAGCATCTGGGTGCACTACTAAGCCACACGGAAAGAAGCTAACATACTTCAGTGTGCAGTACTCCTGTACAGCCACTGGCTCCATGGCTAGCCCCCTCTTAATCACCATGGTCTGTATACCAGATCCCTGTACAGCCACTGGCTCCATGTCTAGCCCCCTCTTCATCGCCATTGTCTGCATACCAGATCCCTTGAACATCCGCTCAGCTAGGCGGTCAGCTGAGGTCTCTCCCAGGACATGGCAAACCTCTCGGAAACAAGAGGATGTTATTCTCATTTTCCTGAGCTGATGCCATTCCGGGCTGCTCTGCTCCCTTGTAGCAACCTGGACTTTGTGTGACATCTCATAGGTTGTCTCTAATGCCTTGAGGTGGAACTGCTCCTGATGGCTAAGGACGTAAGCACACTGGGAAGCCTGAAGCCTGTGGCCATCTAATGGAAGTATTGGAGAAGGGGCATCGGCAATCTTCCCAATTTCACGGGTCTTTGGCTGTGGAAGTTGATAGGACAGCGCACTGCCAGCTTGCACTGGCCCAAAGGCGGACTCAACCAGGGGCACGTCAGTTGACATTCCCATTATTGTCACAAGAGTGACAGTAATTGGATAAAAGTTGACATTCGTTTCTGAGACGCGGAGAAGGTCCATGTCAGGCATGTATCCATTGAGTGCTTTGTAGAGAGAACTTGTGCAAAACATTTTAAAACCTTAACATCAGGTTGGAGAGATTACTGTGACAAAGACTCATGTAACTTTTCCAGAAACAGCACAAGCCCGAAAGTTCAAATGAAATGAATTAAAATATACAGATTATACATTTCCCTCCAGTCTTTGTCCGAAACATTTGTCATTACATCGTAATGTTTAGGCGTATCAAATGGATACAAAAAGAAATCACCAGAAAATGTTTTCTAAAATGTTTCCATTCTAGAAACCTCCAACTTACCTTATTCAATAAGCAAGGGAGTTAGCAGGTTTACGGAACTCTATCCCATCAACAGGACCTGGCTTCACACCCTAATTAAAAAGGATTTACTGTTACATAGGCAGAATACTTTTCAGGTGCATTTTTTTATGGATATTGATAGACTCACAAGTGTTCTTGGCTTGTGCCAACGCTGTTCTGTGTCTGTGCAGCTGTGAACTGGTGGTGCAGCAGGAATGTTTAGTTGAGAGTAGTGCGCTGTCTGGTAAAGAAGGGCCACCAGATGATTGCCCATAGCACTTCCTGCAACACAGGAGCTACCACAATCACTGTTAACTTACACCTTAGCCAAATACATTTACACTTTTCACAATTCCTGACATTTAATCCTAGTAAAAATGCCCTGTCTTAAGTCAGTTAGGATCACCGCTTTATTTTAAGAATGTGAAATGTCAGAATAATAGTAGAGTGATTTATTTCAGCTGTTATTTATTTCATCACATTCCCAGTTGGTCAGAAGTTCACATACAGTCAATTAGTTTTTGGTATTATTGCCTTTAAATTGTTTAACTTGGGTCAAACGTTTCGGATAGCCTTCCACAAGCTTCCCACAATAAGTTGGGGGAATTTTGTCTCATTTCTCCTGACAGAGCTGGTGTAATGGAGTCAGGTTTGTAGGCCTCCTTGCTTGCACATGCTTTTTCTGTTCTCCCCACACATTTTCTATAGGATTGAGGTCAGGGCTTTGTGATGGCCACTCAAATACCTTGACTTTGTTGTCCTTAAGCCATTTTGCCACAACTGTGGGTCATTGTCTATTTGGAAGACCCATTTGCGACCAAACTTTAACTTCCTGACTGATGTCTTGAGATGTTGCTTCAATATATCCACATAATTTTCCTCCCTCATGATGCCATCTATTTCTGAAGTGCACCAGTCCCTCCTGCAGAAAAGCACCCCCACAACATGATGCTGCATGATGATGCAACAAGCCTCTCCCTTTCTCCTCCAAACATAACGATGGCCATTATGGCCAAACAGTTCTATTTTTGTTTCATCATAGCAGCGGACATTTCTCCAAAAAGTAAGATCTTTGTCCCCATGTGCAATTGCAAACCGTAGTCTGGCTTTTTTATGGTGGTTTTGGAGCAGTGGCTTCTTCCTTGCTGAGCGGATACTTTTGCACCTGTTTTTTCCAGCATCTTCACAAGGTCCTTTGCTGCTGTTCAGGGATTGATTTGCACTTTTCGTACCAAAGTACGTTCATCTTTATGAGACAGAATGTGTCTCCTTCCTGAGCGGTGTGACGGCTGTGTGGTCCCATGGTGTTTATACTTGCATACTATTGTTTGTACAGATGAACATGGTACCTTCAGGCGTTTGTAAATTGCTCTCAAGGATGAACCAGACTTGTGGAGGTCTAGAATGTTTACTTCAAATGTAGTAGTGTCTAGTCCTCTTAACCAGGGGCTTATTTAACTAGAGGAATACATTGTGTCTCAGTAACACAATTACCAAACACTGCATCAACAGATCTTTACCAATAACCTGTTAAGTGGGCAATTCTAAATTGGGATTGGGACCCATCATTAATATCTATATATTGATAAGATTTAACGTTGACACTGTCTCCAACACGTTTTGACCATGATGACAGTGTCCCACAGGAGATGTTTAACAAGGTCCCTAGTAGCTATCTATAACCTTTCCATACTCTCATGCTGTGCGGTTTTTCACTCTTCCTCATGGACCTGTGACAGGCAGCCCTCACGGTGTCTCCCCTGTCAATGTATCTTTGTTAGATACTGTGTAGAAGACAATGAATAACAATTATTTTTAGCTAGCAAATATAGTTAGCAAGCATAATTTAACCAAGCTAATGAAAATACACACATTCTCAGGTAGATTCTGTCAACGTTACATTATTTTACGAAGTAACTAGCTAGCTACAGTTAATAGTTAAATTAGCTAGCTAATGATTGTAGCTAGCTAACGTTATCTGTCACTGACTTGGTACTCACCTTCATAGTTGTCTATGTAGCTTCCTATATACATCTTGAACCCCTTTTCATTCTTGCTAGCTGGAGTCTGAGACTGATTTAAATATTCAATGTACATCATTAATATGAATTTGAGGCAAGTCCTGAAGACACCAAGTAAAAAACTGCGACATAGTGGTCGCAACGTTATATCGTCAATAACAACTAGACTGACTTCCGTTCTATAGTATGAGCGACTGGAAATTGCCACGCCGGTAGGAAGTGTGTTTGGAACGTTCGATCATGGAATGTGCATAAGGGCTCTTGCAATTTATACTCTACGAGTGTTAGCTCAGCAAGACAATTCTGTTCACACTGCCATGCTTTAAGGGGGGAAACTGTGAGGGGAGAGTCGTGAGCTACCTCCGGAGGTAGCGGTCGAGACGTAGCAAGTACACAAGTTTACATTTGAGTAATATGTGTAGCTGACGGTATTTTTCCCAAAGGTGTAGTAAGTGTGAAGAGGCTCTTAAAGTAAACCAAGAGATTGGATGGAGTGCAACCTGGATTGTTTCTTTCTTTCTCGACCCCACCCTCTTTCTCTCTCACTCTCTTGCCCCCACCCTCTTTCTCTCTCTTTCTGTATATCTCTCTCCCTCAGTATCTCTTTCTGTCTCTCTGAGTGTAACTTCAGACAATTTGGATGGTGGGTGTGTAACCGATGCGAAATGTCTAGCTAGTTAGCGGTGGTGCGCGCTAATAGCGTTTCAATCGATGACGTCACTTGCTCTGAGACCTTGAAGTAGTGGTTCCCCTTGCTCTGCAAGGGCCGCGGCTTTTGTGGAGTGATGGGTAACGATGCTTCGTGGGTGTCAGCTATTAATGCGTGCAGAGGGTCCCTGGTTCGCACCCAGGTTGGGGCGAGGGGACGGACTAAAGTTATACTGTTACATTGATGCTGTTGACCCGGATCACTGGTTGCTGCGGAAAAGGAGGAGGTCAAAAGAGGGGTGAGTGTAACCGATGCGAAATGGCTAGCTAGTTAGCGGTGGTGCGCGCTAATAGCGTTTCAATGGTGGGCATACCGATGACATACCACACCTCTGTCATGTCAGACAGTGTAAAGCTACCGTTGTCATGGTGTGCTCTGTCATATGGACCCCTGCCCTGCTCCAGAGCTACCGGGGAAATCAGACAGAATCCTGGATTATTGTCTGCCATAGTGGGTACACCACAGCTGTGTCACTCTCACACTGCACTCTAGCGACTGTCATGTCAGACAGTGTAACGACATCACTGGCATGCTGTGCTCTCTCATATGGTGCTTTACTGTCACATTGTCAACCCTTTGTCAGAAGAACACACATTTCTGTTTTCAAGACACTTAGCTAGTCCAAAAACAGAAGGAGGAGGGGTCTAGATTAGAATCATAGCCAGTACAAAGAGATGAGGAGAATTGTATAACTCCTGGAACATGTTCTTCTTCCATTCTAAAGAGATAAGGAAAGTTCTTGGACCATTGTACATATGTTTCTTCCATTCTAGTTTCCACTTAATAAAGAAGGAGAGTGCAGGAATCCTCAGGCCTCTGTTAGTTATCCCCGATCCCTGAAGTCAAAGCAGTCTCTTAAGCGCATGTTAAACCACATCTGTTCTCCATTTAAACCAGGGTCTTAACATAACACATGATGTTAGAACATGTTGGGACTGAGAAGACCGTAAAGGTTCACCAGAACAAATGCCAAGAGAAGTGAAACAGTCCTTAGCAAAATCATTTTGATGTATGGAGACTATAGATGTTTTGAAGCCCTGCAAACCATTTGCATTATTCTCCAATTTCTAATGTTTTGTTTGTTTTGTGGGGGGACACCAAGATATACATTATGTTACTATTGTTGTTGTTTTCTGGACCGAGCGACCTGTCTCTAGGATGACCTTATTCCTCTCTTCCACTTTTCTCTCCAGTCCATCGGGGGCTCACATGGTGTTTGTTTAGCTGTGCTGACTAACAGTGTGGTAAACATCTGAAAACCTCAAAGACCAGAACAGACCAGGACTGAGGGAGCACTAAAGGGGAAACACACTTTCTGGCTCTGAGGAACCATCTGCCACTCACTCTCATAATTAAAACCAGTAGAAGACCTTTGTGTTTTCGTTCTTTTACAAACAGGCCTAATTATCTTTAAGTCCTTCTTGGCAGCCCATATGTATCACAGACTGCAACAAACACAGGGATTGTTTAACTGTTAGCAGACTGGACATGCTATGGTCATCCAAGACCTATAGCTATCTCCATCCAGATCTAAAGTAATCCGGCCTGAAATGTCACAGCACACACAAACCTATCGTCCTCTTTAAACTGGGATAATAAGAGATGACAGACTACTGATCTATCCCAATACTGTAGCTACAAGGTATAGGCTACAGCAATACTGTGCATACAGAACAGTAATGACAGGATACACTTCATTGACCAGTACAGTGGAGGAAATTACGGTCACGAAAACGCCGAAAAATATTCCAAATTAGCTCCATAATATCGACAGAAACATGGCAAACGTTGTTTATAATCAATCTTCAAGGTGGTTTTCAAATATCTCTTAGATAATATATCCACTGGGACAATTGGTTTTTCAGTAGGACCGATTGGAAAAATGGCTACCTCTGTATTTTACACGAGAATCACTCTGAGAGCCATCAGGTGACCACTTACACAATGTAGCCGCTTACGGGTATTCTTCAACATAAATGCGTAAAACTACGTTACAATGCTGTAGACACCTTGGGGAATAAGTGAAAAAAGTAATCTGGTTGATAGCCCATTCACTGCTCAATAGGGACGCATTGGAACGCAGCGCTTTCAAAACATGAGGCACTTCCGGATTGGATTTTTCTCAGGCTTTCGCCTGCAATATCAGTTCTGTTATAATCACAGACAATATTTTTACAGTTTTGGAAACTTTATAGTGTTTTCTATCCTAAGCTGTCAATTATATGCATATTCTAGCATCTTGTCCTGACAAAATATCCCGTTTACTATGGGAACGTTATTTTTCCAAAAATGAAAATACTGCCCCCTAGTCACAAAAGGCTAACATACTGTCTGTAAAGGAAATGTCACCAAGAGCATTTTGCCAAATATCAATCATGTATAATAGTAATCGATCATGTGGATAGCCAGCGTTATGTATTGAAAGCTAGCTAGTGCATTAGGCCTAGTACCAGCCCACTACATTTCAAAATAAATGTACACATAAGTTATTCAATAATTTCACCCACACTGTGTGCTCGGTTGAACGAGCGTCTGCGTAGCCAAGCGCTGAAATAGAACTTCGTTCCATTTGAGACACTATCAGGAAGATACAAGTCCACATGGATGCTTGAAAGACAAACGAGGAGAGATTAATGTCTGCGCATTATGCCCTAAATATATTCTACCGTGCCCAGAAATCTGCTCCTTTTATTCTTTGTCCCCAACGCTCTAGGCGACCAGTTTTGATAGCCTTTAGCCGCACTCTCATCCTACTCCTCCTCTGTTCCGCGGGTGATGTGGAGGTAAACCCAGGCCCTGCATGTTCCCAGGCACCCTCATTTGTTGACTTCTGTGATCGAAAAAGCCTTGGTTTCATGCATGTCAACATCAGAAGCCTCCTCCCTAAGTTTGTTTTACTCAATGCTTTAGCATACTCTGCCAACCCTGATGTCCTTGCCTTGTCTGAATCCTGGCTTAGGAAGGCCACCAACAATTCTGAGATTTCCATACCCAACTATAACATTTTCCTTCAAGATAGAATTGCCAAAGGGGGAGGAGTTGCAGTCTACTGCAGAGATAGCCTGCAAAGTAATGTCATACTTTCCGCCTGCTACCGACCCCCCTCAGCTCCCAGCTGTGCCCTGGACACCATTTGTGAATTGATCGCCCCCTATCTAGCTTCAGAGTTTGTTCTGTTAGGTAACGTAAACTGGGATATGCTTAACACCCCGGCAGTCCTACAATCTAAGCCTCATCCCGTCAGTTGAGGAAACCTGGTCATTCTTTTAACTTCCTTATCAAACATCTCCAATCTAAAATCAAATCTAGAATCGGCTTTCTATTTCGCAACACAGCCTCCTTCACTCACGCCGCCAAACTTACCCTAGTAAAACTGACTATCCTACCGATGCTCGACTTCTGCGATGTCATCTACAAAATAGCTTCCAATACTCTACTCAGCAAACTGGATGCAGTTTATCACAGCGCCATCCATTTTGTTACTAAAGCAACTTATACCACCCACCACTGCGACCTGTATGCTCTAGTCGGCTGGCCCTCGCTACATATTCGTCGCCAGACCCACTGGCTCCAGGTCTGCCTTATCTTAGTTCACTGGTCACGATGGCAACACCCATCCGTAGCACGCGCTCCAGCAGGTGTATCTCACTGATCATCCCTAAAGCCAACACCTCATTTGGCCGCCTTTCCTTCCAGTTCTCTTCTGCCTGTGACTGGAACGAATTGCAAAAATTGCTGAAGTTGGAGACTTTTATCTCCCTCACCAACTTTAAACATCTGCTATCTGAGCAGCTAACCGATCGCTGCAGCTGTACATAGTCCATCAGTAAATAGCCCACCCAATTTACCTACCTCATCCCCATACTGTTTTTATTTATTTACTTTTCTGCTCTTTTGCACACCAGTATCTCTACCTGCACATGACCATCTGATCATTTATCACTCCAGTGTTAATCTGCTAAATTGTAATTATTCGCTTACCTCCTTTCGCACACAATGTATATAGACTCTTTCTTTTTTTTCTACTTTGTTATTGACTTGTTTATTGTTTACTCCGTGTGTAACTCTGTGTTGTTATCTGTTCACACTGCTATGCTTTATCTTGGCCAGGTCGCAGTTGTAAATGAGAACTTGTTCTCAACTAGCCTATCTGGTTAAATAAAGGTGAAATAAAATACAAAAATAATAAATTAATGAAAGATTACTAACTAAAAACTCACTAGGTTTCCTTTATTGTCTGTGGATTAATTGTCGGAGTAGAGAAACACGATTTTATATGACTCCGGGTGCAAATTCTACAAGTATCCAGCTAAAAAGAAGACCATTTGTGACCCATTTCAGGGAGCTAAGCATATGTCCCACGTCACTACTTCACATGTTCCAGAGGCATTAGAATGATTATTTGATCAAAATGTGGCATTTTTTGGCAGAAATGCCTATGGAACATGTGAACTGTCATGTGCCTTAATAACTTGTATGACATCTGTAAATACAAATACAATTGTTAAATTACGAGCCTGGTTGGTTTAGTCACGGAAAAAGAAAGGAACATTCCTGCTAGCCATAATTGGTCGACATAATGGATGGGCTGGACATGCTGAGAAAGGAGTTTGGATTGGTCTGCCATATATAGCATGCTTCTGCCTAGAACATGAGCTGCTCAGTATGTGTAGATATTCCTTGAACAGCTTTTTTGAAAGATATAATGTTATCCATGGAGAAATGCAAAAGTGTTGCTACTTCTCTCAATAACATTGCTGCCCTCAATTTAGCAGGCGCTATCGACAAAGATCAGTGGCAGAAGGTTATGATGGACTATTTTCTGCACAAGGTCAGTGTGAACCGGAGTGACTTGACACAATGGGAAACAAGCTTGTGCTACAAACAAAACGAAAACGACACAGGATGTCTTACTTAGTTAAAGGGTTCCAGCTACATTTTGATGTATTATACGTTCCTAATTTTATCAGAAAGTTGTTTTCATTGCAATTTAAAGGGTACTGTTAGCTAGCTAGCGAACATTAGCTTGGTGACTTGCTAGCTAATGTTACGTGTAGGATCTATGTCGTAATATTAT
Organism: Oncorhynchus nerka; assembly: GCF_034236695.1. Lineage (NCBI taxonomy): Eukaryota > Metazoa > Chordata > Actinopteri > Salmoniformes > Salmonidae > Oncorhynchus > Oncorhynchus nerka. Next base: position 58,208,249 of record NC_088420.1, on the reverse strand, counting down.
TTGTATCTCAGAAATCCATTTGATTTGCTAGTTATAGCCTAATGCTAGCTAGCTAACATTGCACCTAGTTCATACTACAGCATTTCATGCATGGTGACTAGCTATGACAACCCGTTTGTACTGTATGGGTTGGGATTATGGTTAATTGTTTAGCTAGCTAGCTAGCTACATGTCTAAACAAGAGACATGTTAGCCAAAATAACACATCCTAGATCTGAATGAATGAAATATTCATATTAAATACTTTTTCTTTACATAGTTGAATGTGCTGACAACAAAATCACATAAACATGATCAATGGAAATCAAATTTATCAACCCATGGAGGTCTGGATTTGGAGTCACACTCAAAATTAAAGTGGAAAACCACACTACAGGCTGATCCAACTTTGATGTAATGTCCTTAAAACGAGTCAAAATGAGGCTCAGTAGTGTGTTTGGCCTCCACATGCCTGTATGACCTCCCTACAATGCCTGGGCATGCTCCTGATGAGGTGGCGGATGGTCTCCTGAGGGAGTCTTTACTTTTATCCAATGTGAAAAACACCATTTAACATTTTGCAAAAAAACTAATCGAGGTTGTTGGTCACATATGCATGTCAGGTAAAATAACAACAAAACAGCTAGCTAGCTAAATTTCCATGAATGTTTCATGTGTGTTTCTACCTGCCCCAAAATTAATATAATTGATTCACAGTTGATTTGGGTATTTTAACCTGCATGTCATGATTGCGTCTGGCGGAAATAGACTAAATCAACATGCACACGATGGCGTACGCGGACACACACGGACCACCTCAGCTCTTCGAGAAGGACTCAGTCAGTCAGTATGTCATAGTCTCTGTGTTGTTTTAAGCTATGTACCTCTGAAGCTTTATAGCTAGGCCTTAAGGCTCTAGCTGTGATGGAAATGGTTAAGGTGCTCCTGTTCAACATTATCTTGCAGGGCTGTGGGTGGGGAAAGAGTGAACAAAGGAATGGGGGGAAAGATTAACTCCCCCAGCCCCCTCTCAGTCTGTGGTAATGAACTTTTACTTTGGGGTGGGGAGAGAGGGAGGGAGGGAGAGTTGGGTGGAGTGAGGCTGTTTCTATCTCCCGGCAACCTTGCTTGCTATGTTATTGTAACCCTCTCTCTGAGAGTTCCAACTCCTAATTGTATCCTACGGGCCCGTGCCCTCACTGTTCACAGCCTTTCCTGTCCCTCGCAGCGATCTGCTCCCCCCATCTCCTTCACCCTCACCCTCCTCCCGTCCAACATTACCAACATTCATTCAGCCCATTCCCTCAGTGATCCCCACCCTCTTCTTGCCTCTCCCTCCCTCTTCTTCCCTTGCCTCACCCCCCTCCAACCTCATCCCCTTCAGCCTGCTGCTCTGACAGGTCTTCCCCCTTTAATCGCTCCACTGCAAAGCTTCACTGTTGTTGTGTTGCCCCCCAGTCCTTACTCTGGGCACACCACGCCATTGCAACCTGGAAATGTCTATCACTGTGTTTTCAACAATTTAAAAGCACAGCAAAGTTCAATTGGTAATACAATGTCAGATATTTTGTTTATTTATACAACAGATTGTGTTATCATTGTGCTTCATCTAAGAATCAAATTACCTAGATTGCATTTGAGATTACATTAAAGGTGCAATATGCAGAAATTGCTGTGCCATTTCCTGGTTGATAAAATTCTAATTGTTTTGCTAATTTGTGTTTATGTGACAAAACATGCAATGTGTAGTGTAGAGAATCCTGGTGCCATCTAAACTGCTGTGAAATATATTTTCAATAACCAAAAATATAGTATTTTTTCAGCTGTTTGAAGCTGGTGTACAACACCGAAAGTAAAACGCGCAAAAACAGAACTTAACGGGAAGCATAGAAATAGAGCACATTCAACATATATATTTTTTGTTGTGTTACCAAGTGGGATTAAAATGGATTTAATTGTCATTCTTTTGTCAACGATCAACACAAAATACCCTGTCAAAGTGGAAGAAAAATTAGAAACGTTTAAAAAAATATATGAATAATAAACATATCTTGATTAAATAACTATTCAACCCCCTGAGTCAATACATGTTAGAGTCACCAGTGATTACAGCTGTCAGTCTTTCTCGGTAAGTCTCTAAGAGCAGTGCACCGGAATATTGCAACATTTGCCATTTATTATTTTCAAAATTGTTTAAGCTCTGTCAAATTGATTGTTTTTAATTGCTAGACTACAATTTTCAGCTCTAGACTTAGATTTGCAAGCAGACTTAAATCAAAACTGTAACTTGGCCACTCATGAACATTTATTGCCCTCTTGGTAAGCATCTCCAGTGTACATTTCCCCTTGTGTTTTAGGTTATTGTCCTGCTGAAAGGTGAATTAATCTCCCAGTGTCTGGTGTAAAGCAGACTGAACCAGGTTTTCCTTTAGTATTTTGTCTGTGTTAGCTCCATTCTGTTTATTATTTATCCTGAAAAACTCCCCAGTCCATAATGATTACAGGCATACCCATAACATGATGCAGCCACCACTATGCTAGTAAATATGGAGAGTGGTTCTCTGGAATGTGTTGTATTAGATTTGCCCCAAACATAACGTTGTATTCAGGACAAAAAGTTAACTGATTTACCACATTATTTGCAGTATTACTTTAGTGCCTTGTTGCAAACAGCTGTATCTGTAAGGTTCCTGGGCAACCAGTGAATTTCAAACACAGATTCAACCACAAAGACCAGCCAGATTTCCCAATGCCTCGCAAAGAAGGGCACCTATTGGTAGATGGGGGAGAAGCAGACATTGAATATCCCTTTGAGCATGGTGAAGTTATTTGGATGGTGTGTCAATACAACCTGTCACTACAAAGATGCAGTCTTCCTTCCTAACTCAGTTGCCGGAGAGGAAGGAAACCACTCAGGGATTTCACCATGAGGCCAATGATGAATTTAAAACAGTTGCAGAGTTTAATGGCTGTGGATGGATCAACAACTTTGTATTAATTCCACAACACTAACCTAATTGACAGAGTGAAAAGAAGGAAGCCTGTACAGAATAAAAATATTCCAAAACATGCATCCATTAGTAAGGCACTAACGTAAAACTGCAAAAAATGTGGCAAAGAAATTCACTTCATGTTCTGTATACAAAGTGTTATGTTTGGGGCAATTCCAGCACAACACATCACTGAGTACCATTCTTCATATTTTCAGGTATAGTGGTGGCTGCATCATGTTATGGTTATGCTTGTCATCATCAAGGATTCGGGAGTTTTTTGGGATAAAAAATTAACGGAATAGAGCTAAGCACAGTCCAAATCTGGTTCAGTCTGCAGACACTGGCAGACAAATTCACCTTTCAGCAGGACAATAACCTAAAACACATGGCCAAATATTCACTGAAGTTGCTTCTCAAGATGACATTGAATGTTCCTGAGTGGCCTAGTTGCAGTGTTGACTTAAATCGGATTGAAAATCTATGGTAAGACTTGAATGGCTTTCTAGCAATAATCAACAACCAACTTGACAGAGCTTGAAGAATTTATAAAGAATAATGGGCATATTGTACAATCCAGGTGTTCAAAGCACTTAGTTAGAGACTTACCCAGATTGACTCACCGCTGTAATCATGACTGCCAAAGGTGATTCTAACATGTATTGAATCAGGGGTGTGAATACATTCTGTATTTCATTTTCTAAAACATATTTCACTTTTTCATGATGGAGTTTTATATGTAGATGGATGAGATTTTTAAAATATTGAATCAATATTGAATTTTGGTTGTATCACAACAAAATGTGGAAGAAGTCCAGGGGTATGAATACTTTCTGAAGTGCTATTTGCCTATCCCCTGCTATGCAAGGGAAATGCAGTCATGCAGGTACAGACCAATGTTGGAGAAGATGTGGAAAGACTCACACCATTATTTGAATGGGCTGGGTGTCACTGGTGTTTTGGGTAGGTAGCTTGGACCTTTGCTGCCCCATTGTGAATAGGGTTGGACTTAGACACCACTACTCTACAATGTACTGCAATTTTTGTTTGTATTTTTATGTAATTGTTCAGTGTTTATGATTATTTATTATTTTGATGATGTGATCAGTTTTTTATTTGAACATATACACTATCTATACAAAAGTACACCCCTTCAAATTAGTGGATTCAGCTATTTCAGCCACACCCGATGCCGACAGGTATCAAATTGAGAACAAATTGAGAACACCACCATGCAATCTCCATAGACAAACAATGCCACTTTAATGACCTTACTTACTTAATGACCTTAGAGTAACTTTCAACGTGGCACCGTCATAGGATGCCACCATTCCAACAAGTCAGTTCATCAGATTTCTGCCCTGCTAGAGCTTCCCCGGTCAACTGTAAGTGCTGTTATCGTGAAGTGGAAACATCTAGGAGCAACAACGGCTCAGCCACCAAGTGATAGGTTACACAAGCTCACAGAAGAGGACCACCAAGCTCACAGAAGAGGACCACCAAGTGCTAAAGTGTGTAGCCCGTATAAATGGTATTTCCTTGGTTGCAACACTCACTACATTTACATTTACATTTAAGTCATTTAGTTTGTCGAGATCGGTGTGTGAGTATTTGACTGGCCTGCACAGAGCTCTGAACTCAACCCCATCGAACACCTTTGGGAAGAATTGTAACGGTGACTGTGAGCCAGGCCTTATCACCCAACATCAGTGCCTGACCTCACTAACGCTGGATATTTTTTTTCTCATTTTGTCTGTCATAGTTGAAGTGTACCTATGATGAAAATTACAGGCCTCTCTCATATTTTTAAGTGGGAGAACTTGCACAATTGGTGGCTGACTAAATACTTTTTTGCCCCACTGTATATATATATAAAATATATATTTTTTTTCATCTGCTTCAACCAGCATCAAAGTAACTCCCCATAAACACATATTCAAGGGGCTGCTGCTGCAATCTCTCAGGTTTCCCATCGCCCCTCAAAACATTAACACTGAGAAGACATAGGACAGCGTAAAATGAGTTCAATCCGAATAATTTAAGATGGGTGATTGAGTTCAGTTGGTGATGGGTGATTGAGTTCGGTTTACCCACCTATTATTCTAGATACATGTTTGTTGAGTTAGGGTTTACCCATCTGTTTACCCAAGGTGCTCACTGTTTACCAATCTATTGAGAGATATGACCAAAGAGAGGGGAAGGTAAATTAATGATGAGTTTTCTGATTCAATCAGATGTGTGTGGTGATTGAACCTCCAACCTCAGCAGTTTATCCCTTTCCGTCTGTCCAGGACGGTTGATTTATACACTGTAGATCAATAAATCTGGATCTGCTAGAAGAGCCATAAGTCTGTCTCAGCACTCTGCTCATTAAAACCTGTGACATCCAGGAGAAATATAGCTGAAAAAGCTCTTGCTCTATTGCTATGCTCTTTTGCTCTTTGGGCTGTGTCCGAAATAGCATCCTATTCCCTGTACTTTTAACCAGAGCCCTACGATCTGTCAGAATCGTAAGGTTATTTGGTGGCTGTGGAGCTGGTTCTTAAAAGTCATAATTTTACAGCAATAGAAGTCCTGCTTTGGGTGTAGCTCACTCGTCTAACAGCGGGTCAGTGGTCACAGAGAGGAAGAGGCGAAGCGAGAGGCGAAGCGATGGGGGTGGATGGACAATGCTCAAAGGATTGGAAATAATTGATTGGTTTTAACTCCTCTTCTATCTATGTTTAAGTCATCTGGTACTTTTCAAAGAATGACAAAATGAGAAGTGAAACCTGTTATTGAAGAGCGCTTAGCCGTGTAAGATGTATTGTCACATTGCAAGGCCCTCTGCATAGGAGTGCCCTGAAATAAATGAGGTAGGGTTGATCAAAGTGTATAAGATGACATTAGATCCCGAACAAAGTCCTGAATCACATCCTTGTGGTACTCCACACCCGATTTTCAATGAGTCTGACAGTAGATGCAACAATAAACTCACTCAGAGCCTGAATATCAACAGACACTATTCAATTACCTACAGGCTTGATTTGTAAATCTCTCACACAGCGGTCGATGCTTAAATGTCAACGATTGGAGAGTAAAAGGGATTTAGAAGCCCTACTTGAAAGGGTTTATTTTGAGTGGATGTAGATGAAACCTATTGCCTGGTGGTAATAGGTCTTTCATTCTCTATTTCCTCTCTTTCACTCGGACCCTCAATGGCCTGGCCTTTCTAGTCTCCCACGAGGCAAGGATCTATACTATACCGCCGCCCTTTAGTTGTTGCTGTGTGTGTGTGTGTGTGTGTGTGTGTGTGTGTGTGTGTGTGTGTGTGTGTGTGTGTGTGTGCAAGTTTGCCGATCTCCCCCTCACCCCACGTAACATACACCCGATACCGCCGCCTTGCTGAGTCTCTCTCTCTGATCCTATTGGTGCTCCACTTTCCCCCTGTGCAAGGTTACCATGGAGATCTGAAAATAATGCAGACCCTCTCTACTGTTGCCTTCTCTCCACCAGCTACTCTAGCAGATAATAATTAGGTGGGTGCTTACATGTGTCCTATTTCATGTGTGTATTATACATGTGTTTTTTTGCATATCCCACTCACCCTGAGACATCCTCAGAGGGTCACAGCTAGGGATCAGTCATTATTGACAGCAACCTTGGAGAAATTAGGGTCAAGTGCCTTGCTCAAGGGAACATCAGCCAAGTTTTCACCCAGTCAGCCCGGGGATTCATATCAGCAACCTTTCGGTTACTGGCCCAATGCTCTTAACCGCTAGGCTACCTGCCAATCACAATAGCACTAAGCACAGGGCATTGGAGAGGGTTTTTTGCTACCAGCTTGGCAGGATAGATATACTTTGACCCCTTTTGTTTCAGTACACACTTCTAAGCTGCTATTGATATATGGGAGGAGGGGTTAGGTAGTGATAGACTTTCCTGATAGAGAGAGATCTATTGTCTGTCTGTCCAAGAAGCAAATAGAGCCGATGATATTGGATTGTTTGTAAACAAGTAGGCTGTAAAATTGGTTTAGAACACCTCTGTTGCTCTCCTAAAGATGGATTTTGGTTCCACATACTATAGATGTGTGCCTCTATATCCTCTGTACGACTGTGGAGGTTTATTGATTTCCTGGGTGTTTACTGTGAAGAGTCTCACAGTGCAAACCCTGTGATAACAGTGTATAATTTTGGAGCATTTCTCTTCCTCGCTAGTTACCTACTCAGGCTGTGATTGCATTGTGTAGTGTGTAGATATAATCACAAAATGTGTGTCTGTGTGTGCGCGTGCATATGCTATATGGGGGCTGGTGTGAGTGTGTTCTTGTTTTTGTTCCATGGGTGGTTGGTGAGCTGCAAGTGTCAGTTTTGGTGTCTTGTTGATTCTGTAGGATACTGCTGGCAATATGGTGTGGAAGTATAGAAGGATGATGATGGTGACGGTGATGGCTTAGGCTCTGGTTCCAGAATACTCTCGTGACATTATGATTCTCCATTCTATCCCAGAGTCTGTAAGAGGTAGAATACACACAGCCTGGAATTGTACATCTAATGGAGGAGAATGTCTCCACAGACAGCTAACGCTTCTATCTATAGATATTTGATGTTACAGTTGTCAAAGCCACTGTCAATCACTTTGAAATCCACTCCAACATATTGTCATTCTATCAGAATAGCTCCTCTGACTATTTTTGCATTAAGTTCAAGCAGGCAGGAATAGCTACTAGCAGTAATGTAGTTGGCTCTCCATTGCGCTGCCATATAATTATTTTCAGCTGGGACTAACTTAGACACTTGTGGCAAAGAAAGCAAACTGAAAAGCACAGAAGAGCGAAGTAGGAAAAGTTAAAAGAATTTCGGCTCATTAGCCACACTAAGTTGAATATCCATTTTGACAGTCAGTTATTGCTAGCAACGTGTATTTAGCAATGTATGCTAGTTTACCTATGTATAATGCATGAGATGCTAATCAAGGTTAGCATCGGAGAGAGAGAGAGAGAGACTGTGTTACACACAAATAAAGGACCAATTAACTGACCCGTATGGTTCAAGGGGGATACCTTTCCCCTTATCAGCTCTGGGTTTCTATCCAGCAACCTTTTGGTTACTGACCCAACGCTCCTACCCTCCAGGCTACCTTGGCGGCAGGCATTACAATTTTACTTGACTGGTATAACACGCACGCACACACACACACACATGCGTAAGCATAGACACAGACAGGATTGGAACTATTAGAGGAGGCAGCTGCTGCATTTTGTATTCTCTGTCCCCTTTTATTTCTCCCTCCAGCTGAGTATCTGCGTAATGTTCCCATGAGTAAAACACTGGCGCAGTCTCTGTGATTGGCTCGCCAAATCTCACCATTTGAAATGTCTTGTAGAGGCTTATTTTATACACTTAACTCAATTACAAACGCAACATGCAAACATTTCACTGAGTTACAGTTCATATAAGGAAATCAGTCCATTGAAATAAATTCATTAGGCCCTAATCTATGGATTTCACATGACTGGGAATGCAGATATGCATCTGTTGGTCACAGATAAAGTACCTTAGGGGAAAAAAGTAGGGCCGTGGATCGGTAAACCAGTCAGTATCTGGTGTGACCACCATTTGCCTCATGTAGCACGAAACATTTATTTCACATAGAGTTGATTGTGGCCTGTGGAATGTTGTCCCACCCTCTTCAATGACTGTATGAAGTTGCTGGATATTGGTGGGAACTGGAACATGCTGCCATACACCTCGATCCAGAGCTCAATGGGTGATATGTCTGGTGAGTACGCAGGCCATGGAAGAACTGGGACATTTTCAGCTTCCAGGAATTGTGTACAGATCCTTGCGACATGGGGCGGTGCAGTATCATTCCGAAACATGAAGTGATGGCGGAGGATGAATGGCACGACAATGGGCCTCAGGATCTCGGCACAGTATCTCTGTGCATTCAAATTGCCATTGATAAAATGCAATTGTGTTCATTGTCTGTAGCTTATGCCTGCCCATACCATAACCCCACCGCCACCATGGGGCACTCTTTTAAAAACATTGACATCAGCAAACCGCTCACCCACATAGCGCCATAAATGCTGTCTGCCATCTACTCGGTACAGTTGAAACCGGGATTAATCCATGAAGAGCACACTTCTCCAGCATGCCAGTGGCCATCAAAGGTGAGCATTTCCCACTGAAGTCAGTTACGACGCCAAACTACAGTTAGGTTAGGTCCCTGGTGAGGACAACGAGCATGCATATGAGCTTCCCAGAGACAGTTTGACAGTTTTTGAAGAAATTATTCAGTTGAGCAATCTCACAGTTTCATCAGCTGTCCGGGTGGCTGGTCTCAGACGATCCCTCATTTGAAGAAGCCGGATGTCGAGGTCCCGGGCTGGCATGATTACACGTGGTCAGCAGTTGTGAGGCCAGTTGGATGAACTGCCAAATGATCTAAAACGATGTGGTAGAGAAATGAACATTCATTATCTGGCAACAGCTCTGGTGGACAGTCCTGCAAGTCAGCATGCCAATTGCACGCTCCTTTTATTGTCCCCAGCACAAGGTGCACCTGTGGAATGATCATGCTGTTTAATCAGCTTCTTGATTTGCCATATCTGTCAGGTGCATGGATTATCTTGGCAAAGGAGAAATGCTCACTAACAGGGATATAAACAAATTTGTGCACAAAATTTGAGAGAAATAAGCTTTTTGTGTATATGGAACATTTCTGGTATCTTTTATTTCAGCTCATGAAACATGGGACCAACGCTTTACATGTTACGTTTATATTTTGGTTGCGTGTACATGTTCTTAATACCCGGGTCCTACAGGTTTTCAGCACAGAGAAACTGACTGTCATTATTGTGGTTCAGCACATGTTCTTCATGCCTGTTCTGTAGACAGTTTCTCTGTAATTCAGTAAAAATAGAGAAACTGTAACCATTAGGGTTCTTCACGTGATATATGACCCCTGACCTGTGTCTGTCTTTTTGTCCACAGCTAAATGAAAACAGGAGAGGAGGGGAAACAGAGAAGTCATCTGCTTCATCTGAACAAAGACGCAGAAACAGAAACTCATGGTATGTTGGTGTCACTTCCATCCAAATCTCAACTCATGATCTCTCAGCATATAGCTTCAACACTGAGTTTGCCCGACTAATACTTTTCTCTCAAAAACACTTCCATTTCTCAATTGCCCATTTCTCAAAGCCTCTGTGTTTTTCTCACATCAGTTATTTCCCTGTGCATGTCTATCTTAGCCCAGAGAATTGTGGAGGTGTTTAGGCCCAAACTGTTATCCTCTTCCTCCAGCCCCAGTTTAATCAAGCACACTGAGGTGTGTGTGCGTGTGTGTGTGTGTGTGTGTGTGTGTGTGTGTGTGTGTGTGTGTGTGTGTGTGTGTGTGTGTGTGTGTGTGCGCGCGTGCATCAACAGGAGGCATGGAGTTTTGACCAAGGATCTTATACAACCACCTTATAGGCTTGGAGAAGGATTCTGGTGAATGATCTGAGTCTCAAGCTTTCTCCAGAGAATTGTGGAGGAGTTTAGGCCCAAACTGCTATCCTCTTCCTCTAGCCCCAGTTTAATCAAGCACACTGAGGTGTGTGTGTGTGTGTGTGTGTGTGTGTGTGTGTGTGTGTGTGTGTGTGTGTGTGTGTGTGTGTGTGTGTGTGTGTGTGTGTGTGTGTGTGTGTGCGCGTGCATCAACAGGAGGCATGGAGATACACACCACCAGTTGGCTTGGAGAAGGATGGCTGGGTCTTATAGGCTTGGAGAAGGATGGCTGGGTCTTATAGGCTTGGAGAAGGATTCTGGTGAATGATGAGTCTCAAGCTTTCTACAGAGATTACCAACAGTCTGCATTCCATTGCAACATACTGTACATCCGTGCCTTGATATGAAGGGAATGGCAAGGGATAGATGGGTCTTACGCACACCACCAGAGCTCAGAGAAGGAAGGCTGGGTCTCACTAAGACACCACCAGTGGACTTTGACCCCTCAGCCTGTCACAGCGGTGCAGTGAGTTAGGGTTAGACCCTTTGTTAACATAGAGATCTAAAGCATTAGCATTCAAAGCACGCCTTGGCAGCAGACATGCATAGATCGAGAGGTTAAAGTGGACTTCAGACAAAGCCACAACATAGCCTGCAGACAGACATGGAAACCTTTCACCATACAGCTTTCCCTTTAAAGCTAGAAAACAAGCGTGTGTGTGAGCGTGTATGTGTGTGCTTGCACATGTGTGTTTGTTTTTTCCTGATAACTTTTATGGATGAAATAATGTATTTCCATTTCCAGATGGTAGCCTAGAGCAGTGGCTCCCAACTCTCAGGTGTGCCATAACTTTTCCTAATTTGATTTCTTTTTTTGAACACTGACTTATAAACGTGACCTGTGGAATGCACTATGCACATGGACTGTTACTTGTGTTATTTAACAAGTGGTGTATTTACATGTGTGTAGCAGATGGCCATCTTTCTTTTTCTTTTGAGACACAAACACACGCCCACACACAGACCCCCCCCCCCATCCTCCCCCACCACACACACTTTCTCCAGGCTTTGGTTTTGACTCCCTCAAAGGTACAACCTGTAACACAACTAGGCCCTGCTGTGGTTGTTTTGACCTTTTCTCTTTCCATGCACTCAGTCTGATTCCTCTGTATTGTAGCCTATCTTGAATATTAATGTGTCCCTTCAAAAAAAGCTTCACGGTAAGAGGCTTAGCTAACAAACCAACAAAGTAAACAGTAACAGGTTTGGCCTGTGGTTCTGGTCCTCTATCTAACTAACATATGGCCTGGTAATAGGGAGCAGAGCCGTGTGAGTGATCACTCATTAGACAAATGGCCATCCAAGCTGTTCCTAACGCTAAAGTTCTCCCGCAGCTCTGATGTGCTGTTTTTTGTTGGTGTAGGGTGAATTTACCCATAGACGCTGATCTTGGGTCAGTTTAGCATTTTTCTCACTAATGGTTAAGGTTAGGATTGGGGCAAGGGAAGCTGATCCTAGATCTGTACCTAGGGGAAACTTCACCCTGGAGTTCTTTGTTTGTAGTAACAGGAACTACCCCCTGGGCACAGACGTCAATTCAAAGTCTATTCCACGTTGGTTCAACATAATTTAATTAAATGGCTTGGAATCAACGTTGATTCAAACATATGTGTGCCCAGTGGGTAGTGTTAAGTGGAGATGCCAAACACTAGTCTGCAAAGACAAAACACACTCTCACCCCCTCCCCACAGCGCACAACACCTCAGCACATGCTCAGTCTTTTATGCAGAGCTCGTAGTCTTGGAAAGTTTTCTAAATGTTGTCGAAAATCCCAGGAGGATATTACGATAAAAAACGATCACAGAGTCCAATGTTACATTTTCACCCCTTTTTCATGTTCACTTTGTATTTGTTTTTTATGGATTATAAAACAGACATAAAGGGGCAGTTTCCCAGACAGATTAAGCCTAGTTTTGGACTAAAAAGTATGCACAGTTCATCAACAACACTGTAGATTCTTACCCTAAAAAACCTGTTTACATGTTTTCCCACTCTGGGCTGACTACTCAGCCAGGAGTCTTATGCTATTTAGAATATTCTTTTTTTGCACTCTATGTATAACTCTGCCAGAAGTGTGTGTGCGTGCGTGCCTGCGTGCGTGCGTGTGTGTGCATACTAGCGTTTACTGCTCTTAGGCAGAGGGGGTTGTCAGTCCCTATAAGGACCTGTTTCTGCCACTGTTTACTTCCATCTTCGTTGTTTCCACATAATTTCAACAACAAAATCTGTCTGATGACGTTGAATTAATGTGGAAAAACGGATTGGATTTCCAAAAAGTCATTAACGTAAGGGAATGTAGTATTTCTTTCACCTAACTTTTCACCTAAATCTCAACCAAATATAAATCAAACTAGACGTTGAAATGATGTCTGTGCCCAGTGGGTTTTGTAATGGTCGAGGTTGGAGATGAGAAGCAAGTACAGGGAGTGAACATTTAATTAGCACGGACATGGAACAGGACAGGATAGCGTCTCGACATAAACACATAACGACATTAATGTAGACACAGGGAACAACCTACCTCATCCCCATACTGTTTTTATTTATTTACTTTTCTGCTCTTTTGCACCACAATATCTCTACCTGTACATGACCATCTGATCATTTATCACTCCAGTGTTAATCTGCAAAATTGTAATTATTCGCCTACCTCCGCCTTTTGCACACAATGTATATAGACTCCCCTTTTTTTCTACTGTGTTATTGACTTGTTAATTGTTTACTCCATGTGTAACTCTGTGTTGTCTGTTCACACTGCTATGCTTTATCTTGGCCAGGTCGCAGTTGCAAATGAGAACTTGTTCTCAACTAGCCTACCTGGTTAAATAAAGGTGAAATAAAATAAAAAATGTAAATTAAACCAGGGGAGCAGACAATTAGACCTGCCAATCAACAAAGGGAAGGAGTCCAGGTGAGTCCAATGAGCGCTTCTGCGCATAATGATAGTGACAGGTGTGTGTAATGAAGGGCAGCCTGGCGCCCTCGAGCACCAGAGAGGGAGAGCGGGAGCATGCGTGACAGGTTTACTGGACTAGCTTGGTTGCTATCACAATAGTATCTAGATTTTGGAAGTAGCAGAAGACCGTTATGTGATAGTAGATGCTGTGGGTTACTCTGAGAAGGTTCCAATGTAATGATGCGTGTTCTTCGATTTGGACAATATTCAAAGGAGTTTGTAATGCAATGAACGATGTGTGTGCTTTGATAATCATTGATTCTATCAACACATGCCTAGGCAGACAATCCATTCCATACGTCCATTCACAGAGCATTCCGGTTCAAATGGTCTGAACCCAACAGGAATGCAGTCAGTCTAATAATATACCCCATTGTCATCAACTCATTATCATTTCACACATGATTTACATTGACTTAGAGCTTCATTCTCATGGAAAGCCCCAGTGTGTGCGTGTATGTATGCATGTGTGTGTCTACAGCCCCCTTGGGAACACCCTGGTTGCGCCCTAACAGGCCTCTGTGTTGAAGTGTTTGTGATCCCTGCGGGAATTAAACCCACAACCTAGTCTTGTGTTGCTAGAGACATCCTGTTACCAATTGAGCCACACAGCAGACCACAAATGTGTTTGTGTTCATTGTTCAACACTACCGCATACACAGAGAGAGAGAAAGAGAGAGAGAAGACTAAGGAGGAGAGGGGGTGATTCAGTGGATCAATGCCCATTGACCATCTGCCATCCCTGGGCTATGAATCGATCCATCCTCCCTGAGCATGTTACTATCTCCACTCTGTCTGATACAGGTGTTGACACTATTAAGTGAGAACTGGAGCAAAGCCTATATATCTGCTGTATGAAGGAGAATGTGGAGGAGGAGATGGAAGAGGTTGGGATTGAGGTGGAGGAGGGGAAAGACGGAGGGGGGTTGACAGAGGAGGGGAGGGAAAAGACTGAGGACTAGGAGGGGGAGGAGGGTGTGGGAGGAGTAAGAGGGAGAAGACGAAGGACGACAAGGATCACTACCACACCGAGCATGGATATCAGCCAGGATCTTTCCCCTTACTCCTGTGGTTGTATTGAATTGAAAAATGCTAGATGGCAGAGACCTTGGCCTGCATTCTTGTTGATAGCAAATGGTCTGGATATATTCTATCAGACTCATCTCTCTCTCTCTCTCTGATTAAATTCAAGGGCTTTATTGGCATGGGAAACATATGTTACCATTGCCAAAGCAAGTGAAGTAGATAATAAACAAAAGTGAAATAAACAATAACAATTAACAGCAAACATTAGAAGTTCCAAAAGCTGGTTCTCTCTCTCTCGACTGGGAGGACTCTGTGTCCAGATTGGAAAGAGTGTTAGTATATCAGACTATTGTTCAGGACTGTGTCAGCTGCTTGGTCACCTTTATCCTTGGGCCTCAGACTTACTCATTGGGACTGTACCAGCATGAAAAGCGCTCCCTAGAGGCAATAAAGGGGATTACTGTTCACTGTACACTGGCATGCTGCAGTTTCTGAAATTGTAATACACATAATTCCTTTTCCCAAAAGCTGTTTAGTCTCCAAATGCCTTCACTGATTTGTTTTTCTAGTCTTAACAAATATTTTTTGTACAATGAATAGAAATGATTAATGGGTCTACTGAGCAAGGATAACTGAGACCAATCTTGCCCACTTGTCTTGGTGTACAGTACAGCGCCTGCAGAGGTCATCTGTAAGATCTCATCTTACATCTATAAGAGCTATTTTGTATAGCCTTCTCAGAAACAATTAAAGTACCTTGCCTGATGGCAGAGGAGTAGCAGTATTGTATGTTTCCACCTGGGCTTTTAACCAGCATTTGGGCTCTGGCCAGCCAGCCACAGCCAGTTTCCCTAACAACCAGATCCAAATGAGTTACAGTTTGACCATGAGAACACCGTATCCTCTCTGAGTCCCATACCGTGAAGCTTGAAGCTTCACCCTTTCTTCGTGTGAGATCTGCTTGTAGAACTTCTCATTCCCTGAGTGTTCAGTCAAAGTTGTCTGTCAATCTTCCTTTGACAAAGATTTTTTTCTACAACAAGCAGGACGCACAAGACATTCTCCAAACACCCGACAGGGCCGACATCCATGTTATATGCAAGAGGAAGAGGCGCAGGTACAGGGGACACAGAGCCGGATGTCTCGTGAGGACCCGCAGAAGGCGAGTGGGAAAGCTGCCATTACCGTCAATATTACTCGCCAACAGGCAATCATTGGACAATAAATTAGACGAGGTGCGATCACAAATATCCTACCAACGGGACATCAAAAGATGTAATATCCTATGTTTCACGGAATCGTGGCTGGATGACGACATGGATATTCAGCAAGCGGGATATACGCTGCACCGGCAAGATAGAACAGCACACTCCGGGGGTGGGGTCTGTGCATATTTGTAAACAACAGCTGGTGTGCAAAATCTAAGGAAGTCTCTAGATTTTGCTCGCCTGAAGTAGAGTATATTGTGATACATTGCAGGCCACACTACTTGCCTAGAGAGTTTTCAGCTATACTTTTCGTGGCTGTTTATTTAACACCACAGACAGGTGCTGGCACGAAGACCGCAGTCAGCTGTATAAGGAAATAAGCAAACAGGAAACCACTCACTCAGAGGCGGTGCTCCTAGTGGCCGGAGACTTTAATGCAGGGAAACTTAAATCAGTTCTACTAAATTTATATAACCATGTTAAATGTGCAACCAGAGGGAAAAAAATTATAGATCACCTGTACTCCACACGTGTACAAAGCTCTCCCTCGCCCTCCAGTTGGTAAATCCGACCACAACTCTATCCTCCAGATTTATGCTTGCAAGCAAAAATTAAAGCAGGAAGCACCAGTGACTCGGTCTATAAAAAAGTAGTCAGATGAAGCAGATGCTAAACTACAGGACTGTTTTGCTATCACAGACTGGAACATGTTCTGGGATTCTTCCGATGGCATTGAGGAGTACACCACATCAGTCACTGGCTTTATCAATAAGTGCATTGAGGACGTCGTCCCCACAGTGACTGTACGTACATACCCCAACCAGAAGCCATGGATTACAGGCAACATTCGCACTGAGCTAAAGGGTAGAGCTGCCGCCTTCAAAGGCGGGAAGCTTACAAGAAATGATGCTATGCCCTGCGACGAACCATCAAACAGGGAAAGCGTCAATACAGGGCTAAGATTGAATCATACTACACCGGCTCCGACGCTTGTCTTATGTGGCAGGGCTTGCAAACTATTACAGACTACAAAGGGAAGCACAGCCGCGAGCTTCTCAGTGACACGAGCCTACCAGATGAGCTAAATCACTTCTATGCTCGCTTCGAGGCATTAGAGCATCAACTGGCCAATTGCCAGGGGGAATGCAGAGCACGAGATTAAAATAAAATGCTATAAAATTCAAACTTTCATTAAATCACACATGCAAGATACTCAATTAAAGCTACACTCGTTGTGAATCCAGCCAACATGTCAGATTTTTAAAAAGCTTTTCGGCGATAGCATAAGAAGCTATTATCTGATAGCCTGCACCCATCTGCACCAGCCGTAAACAAAGGAGCTAGCATAGCAGGCACTACACAAAACGCTGAAATAAAATATAAAATATGCATTACCTTTGACAAGCTTCTTTTGTTGGCACTCCAATATGTCCCATAAACATCACAATTGGTCCCTTTGTTCGATTAATTCCGTCCATACATATCGAAAATGTAAATTTATAAAGCGCGTTTGATCCAGAAAAAGTCAGCTTAGTACAAAAACGCAACGTCACTACAAAATATTTCAAAAGTTGCCTATAAACTTTGCCAAAATATTTCAAACTACTTTTGTAATACAACGTTAGGTATTTTAAACGTTAATAATCGATCAAATTGTAGACGGGGAAATCTGTATTCAATACAGGAATGAAAACAAACCAGCACTGCTGTTCACGTCTTGCGCAACCCTGAAAAGTGTCCCCAGTTCCGAGATGGCCTACTTCTTCATAGCACAAAGGAATAACCTCAACCATATTCCAAAGACTGGCGACATCGTGTGGAAGCGGTAGGAACTGAAAATAGGTTCCTATTAAATATCCAATGGCAAAGACAATTTAGTGAACAGAGAGGGGGGGGGATCTGAACAGTTAGTCCTCGGGGTTTTGCCTGCTACATAAGTTCTGTTATACTCACAGACATGATTCAAACAGTTTTAGAAACTTCAGAGTGTTTTCTATTCAAATATATGAATAATATGCATATCTTATATTCTTGGCATGAGTAGGAGGAAGTTGAAATTGGGCATGCCTATTATCCAAAAGTGAAAATTCTACCCCCTAACTTTAAGAGGTTAGACAGGTCAGCATACACAAGGCTACGGTGCCAGACGGATTACCAGGATGTGTGCTCCGGGCATGTGCTGACCAACTGGCAGGTGCCTTCACTGACATTTTCAACATGTCCCTGATTGAGTCTGTAATACCAACATGTTTCAAGCAGACCACCATAGTCCCTATGCCCCAAGAACACAAAGGCAACCTGCCTAAATGACTACAGACCCGTAGCACTCACATCCGTAGCCATGAAGTGCTTTGAAAGGCTGGTAATGGCTCACATCAACACCATTACCCCAGAAACCCTAGACCCACTCCAATTTGCATACCGCTCAAACAGATCCACAGATGATGCAATCTCTATTGCACTCCACACTGCCCTTTCCCACCTGGACAAAAGGAACACTTATGTGAGAATGCTAGTAATTGACTACAGCTCAGTGTTCAACATCATAGTGCCCTCAAAGCTCATCACTAAGCTAAGGATCCTGGGACTGAACACCTCCATCTGCAACTGGTTTTGGACTTCCTGACGGGCCACCCCCATGTGGTGAGGGTAGGTAGCAACACATCTGCCACGCTGATCCTCAACACTGGAGCTCCCCAGGGGTGCGTGCTCAGTCCCCTCCTGTACTCCCTGTTCTCCCACGACTGCATGGCCAGGCACGACTCCAACACCATCATTAAGTTTGCAGACGACACAACAGTGGTAGGCTTGATCACCGACAATGATGAGACAGCCTATAGGGAGGAGGTCAGAGACCTGGCCGGGTGGTGCCTGAATAACAACATATCCCTCAACATAACCAAGACTAAGGAGATGATTGTGGACTACAGGAAAAGGAGGACCGAACACGCCCCCATTCTCATTGACAGGGCTGTAGTGGAGCAGGTTGAGAGCTTCAAGTTCCTTGGTGTCCACGTCATCAACAAACTAGAATGGTCTGCGTCCGTATTATGAGGTATTAGCATTATCATCCGTGTGTGTATGTGCGAAGATTGTGTGTGTGTGTGGTGTGTGCACCTTCTGTATCCAGACTGATGCAAACAATGTACCACACGCATACACACACAGACCTGCTCCCCCTGCACGGTGGAGAGGGGACAATCAGCCTGGTCCCTAGGGGTCAATTATAGGTGATCATTGAAGAGGTCAACGGCATTTGAGAGAGGTCAAGTTCCATCCTCATGATCCCAGCAGTATCTGATGGGTTAATGATGACTTGCTATGCAGCCTCGTGGCTCATGGTCTGGGCGGGCGAGGGTTTGAGGAGGGAGGGAGAGTAAAGAGGGTGAGCAGCAGGGTGGGGGAAGGTGAGGGAGGGAGGGTGAGGATTTGGTATGCAGGCTCATGGTCAGGGTTGAGGGAGGGTGAAGGTGGCTGGGGGAGTTTGGCTCAGATCAGACACAGCTACCTCCCAAATGGCAACCTATTCCCTATATTGACTGGGCCCTGGTCAAAAGTAGTGCACCAAATAGGGAATAGTGTGCCATTTGGATCAGAGCAGACACAGTGTCCTTGTCCTGCTGGTACATCTGTCCTGAATGGGGGGTAGGGGAGAGATGATGGGTGAGATGAGGGGGGGGGGGGTGGAGGAGATGGGGATAATAGTCAGGAGAGAGGGATGATGGGAGGAGCGATGGGGTGATGGAGGAAATGGTGGAGAGGAGAGATGGGGAGGGAAGAGGGGGGCAATAGAGTCACTTCATGAATTGAGCTGAAAGTGCCACACTCAAGGAGAAACCACCATGCAGCCAAGGGTGTTCAGTTTTGAAAGAGAACCCAACCACTACTATCTTCAAAGGTAAGGCATATATTATATAGCTATTTCTGACTTTTGTGTCGCAACTCCCTGGTTGAAAATTATTTGTTATGCATTTGTGTGCTGGACTCTGTCCTCAGATAATCACATGGTTTGCTTTCGCCATAAAGCCTTTTTGAAATCTGACACCTTGGCTGGATTAACAACAAGTTAAGGTATATTTTGATGTATTACACTTGTGATTTCATGAAAGTTTAATATTTATAGTAATTTAATTTGAATTTCACGCTCTGCAATTTCACCGGATGTTGGCCAGGTGGGACGTTAATGTCCCACCTATCCCAAAGCAGTTTTTAACTGACTTGCCTAGTTAAATAAAGGTTATAAAAAATAGAATGGCACTACAATGGATAGCTTCTGTTTTACAGGCTCCTCACCAATTCTGCTAGGTTGTGTTTTTTTGTGCTGATCATAACTTTTTTTGTACATAATGTTTCTGCCATCATTTCCTATGACAGAAAGAAAGCTTCTGGACATCTGAACAGCTACACTATATATACAAAAGTATGTGGACACAAATCAGTGGATTCGGCTATTTCAGCCACACCTGTTGCTGACAAGTGTATACAATTGAGCACACAGCCATGCAATCTCCATAGACAAACATTGGCAGTAGAATGGCCTTACTGAAGAGCTCAGTGACTTTCAACGTGGCACCGTCAATGTGGCAACAAGTCAGTTCATAAAATTTCTGCCCTGCCAGATCCGAGCTCAACTGTAAGTGCTGTTATTGTGAAGTGGAAACGTCTAGAAGCAGCAACTGCTCAGCCACAAAGTGGTAAGGACGAATATGGGTTTGGCGGATGTCAGGAGAACGCTATCTGCCCGAATGTATAGTGCCAACTGTAAAGTTTGGTGAAGGAGGAATAATGTTCTGGGGCTGTTTTTCATGGTTTGGGCTAGGCCCCTTAGTTCCAGTGAAGGGAAATCTTCGCTACAGCATACAATGACATTCTAGACGATTCTGTGCGTCCAACTTTGTGGCAACAGTTTGGAAAAGGCCCTTTCCTGTTTCAGCATGAAAATGCCCCCGTGCACAAAGCGAGGTCCATACAGAAATGGTTTGTCGAGATCAGTGTGGAAGAACTTGAGTGGCCTGCACAGAGCCCTGACCTCAACCCCATCGAACACCTTTGGGATGAATTGGAACGCCAACTGCGAGCCAGGCCTAATCGCCCAACATCAGTGCCCGACCTCACTAATGCTTGTGGCTGAATGGATGCAAGTCCCCGCAGAAATGTTCCAACATTTAGTGGAAAGTGTTCCAAGAAGAGTTGAGGCTGTTATAGCAGCAAAGGGGAGACCAACTCCATATTAATGCCCATGATTTTAGAATGAGATGTTCGACGAGCAGGTGTCCACATACTTTTGGTTATGTAGTGTATGTTGACTTTGATGTTAGCTAATAATGGTGATAACGATGTCGGCTGTGTGTAGTTGTTAGCAATTATAATATGAAGGTTTGGTGATGTGTTGCTTTGTGCACTAAAGTCCACAAGAAAAGGAAAAATGTGAGAGGAGGAGAGCGGGTAGATGCAGAACGAATTATAGCTACAACGATCAAAGTGATCATGCTGTTTGTATGTGGCTGCTATGTAAGTGAACTGTGTTTGCGTGTGATCAGGGGTGTATTCATTCAGCCGATTTTGCTTTCTTAAATGGAAGCAAACGGAACAAAACGGGGAGGAACATACCTGAGTTCGTCCAATAGAAACTCTCTTTTGCAACCGTTGGACTAATGATTATACCCTAGATAAGCTAGATGCAGGCAAGAGTGTGCAAGGCGTTATTGAATGTGTCGCTGTCTGTCACCATGATTATACAAATTTGTGCACCTACGTTGTATAATTTCATTCATAGGTTAGGTTGTAGCAACCTCATGATAGGTATAGGGAACATTTTGGTTTCATGTAGTAGCCTAAACCTATTGATGTTACATTGAACTGGGTGAATGGAATCTGAATGACCATCCAATATGCTGTAATAGATATAAGGCCATGCTCAAGAAAACAAATTATCATCCTCCCTCATCTTAAATGGTACCAATCGCCACTGGTGTCAGAGGTAAAACCAGCAAAAACAAAAGATTTTCTCCGACATGCCCGTATTTATTTCACATATAAGCAACGGTACTTAACTCTTCCGAGACGGCTAGAAGTAAATCTACCTTTAGGGAGTGTAGGAGTTATCAATAGACCTGGTTTGGGCAACCAGACAACTCCTCACAGACACTGCCATTCTGTAAAAAAAAAAGTTGAAATGGCTTCCATTTTCCCTGTCTTCCTTTCTAGCTTCAGACTCCTAATCTTCCAGCTGTCTTTTCCTCTAGCCTTATCTGCTGTGAAAGCCTAGAGGAGTTATCTCGATTTCTCTCAGGAACTCTGAGTCAGTGGTTAAAACCAGGGCAATATCTACCAATCCAGGGCTTGATGGTTTTAAGCTATCAGAGGAAAAGCTTGAAGCCTCAACTGTGTTTGGGCCTGAATGTCTGATCCCCTCTTCTGAGACGTTCAAAGTCTATGTAAAAACATTAAAATAAAATTGAATCAAATCAAGTTTTATTGGTTGCGTACACATATTTTGCAGATATTGCAGCTGCAGCAGTGTAAACTTAAACTACTAAAAATAGATGTAAAGTATGTAGAAAAGATAATGGACCTATATATGATTAAATAAGAGCATATTTGAGAACTAACAATCACCAAAATAAAAGCTAGACAGTCAGGTAGAATCTTACATAAAAAAATGTTTTGCAATCAGGAGTATTTTATTCATGGCTTATGTTTGTAGCTCCAACAGTGCAATTGATTTTGTCATAATGTTTAGAGTCACTCCGATAGCATAAGCCATGGCAAAATATGTAGACTTATATAAAATTAGCTTTAAAACAGCAACATTTTGTCACTGCGGCCAACAGGAAGTCCTATAATTCCAGTGCCATGCTCATTACCTAAGCCCCATTTTGTTCCAGAAAATACCCTGGGAGGGGCCGATACTAGCAAAGTTAAACACTTACAAGTTTTCAGTCACAATTTGGGGGCTCACCAGGTTGTGTGCCATGTCATGTTGTGTGGTTCTGACACTGTGAATATGTTGTTGTCCCAACCTATACTGTAGGTTTCTGGTTTAGTTCAGAAAGTGTTGCTGTTGCAGAATGCCTGTTGGTATGATTTTGGTGTTTTTCGGTTGCGATTATATTGGCTGAAATGAAGATACTCACTTTGTTTTCGTACAATACCAGTCAAAGGTTTGTACACACCTACTCATTCCAGGGGTTTTCTTTATTTTTAATATTTTCTACATTGTAGAATAATACTTTTCTTTTGGATACCACATGATTCCATATGTGTTATTTCATAGTTTTGATGTCTTCACTATTATTCTACAATGTAGAAAATAGTAAAAATGAAGAAAATCCCTTGAATTACTAGGTGTGTCAAAACCTTTGACTGGTACTGTATATTTGATGGGCTGAACTCATTAAAAAGTGAGTGCTGGGTTTTGTGTTGTGTGTATTCTTGCAGAACAAAATCAGTTTAAATGACTGCTCTGTCTCTGTGTGTTCTCTCTCTCAGGGGCTGGGAGAGGCTTCAGCGAGAGGGACAGCCATGGACAGAGACTGTCTCAGCTGCATCAAATACCTCATGTTTGTCTTCAACTTTCTCATCTTCGTAAGTATTCTCTTACGCCTTATTATAAGCTGTCCTCCTATATACAGTACACTGTATATATTCTGTATATCCTATATATCCTCCTATGGTATCTAACAGTACTCTTTCCATCTCTCTATTGTGGTCTCACGTGTATTTAATAAGACACGGAGGCATTTTGGTGATGACACATATTTACAGTTCCACGGGGTATGCAGCTTGCAATTGACGTTTTGCTTGTTCAGTTTTGATCAGACAATCAAAGGTAACCCCAGAGAGAGCCAATAACTGGGGGTATGGGGGTAGTGGTGAGGAGGGTCATATAATTAAATTTAGTGGGGAGGGTTGAATAACTTCTCAGTAGCAACCAGCAACCCCATGTCCATTCCTTTGTTTATACTCTCAGACAACTCTACCCTCCCACCATCCCATGAGACAATGGTTGCCTCTATAGCTCTAAGCTCTGCCTTTGACAGAACGTTTTCTTGGACATTTATTGAAAGACAGGTTCTTTCCCAGGAGGAAGGGAATGGTGTGAGGATGAGTGTGTGATGCTCATATCTCTACCCCCTCTTCTCCTTTCCTTCCTATCCCCCTTCTCCTAATCACTAAAGAGTCACCCACTGGTGCTGCAGATAGGGTTTAGTGAAAGCGGGAGGATGGAGATAAGAGAATGTTCAGGAGGGAGGAATGGAGGGAAGGGTGGATTCACTTTGAGAGGTAGAGGAAAGGGGGCAATGGCAGTTAGCTGAAGCCCCCCACTGACCTACCTTACAGTGCCTTGAAAAGGTATTCATACCACTGGATTTATTCCACATTTTGTTGTGTGTAGTTGTGCAAGAAACAAATATATGTAATCAAATTTAAATTCAGGTTGTAACACAATACCCCATAATGACAAAAGGAAACATGTTTAGACATTTTTGCAAATGTATAAAAAATGTATTGAAAATTAAATATCTAATTTACATAAGTATTCACACCCCTGAGTTAATAGGTGTTAGAGTCTGGGTAAGTCCTTAAGTTCTTGCACACTTGCATTGTATAGTATTTGCCCATTATTCTTTTCAAAATTCTTCAAGTTCTGTCAAATTGATTTTTGACCATTGCTAGACAACTATTTTCAAGTCTTGCCATAGATTTTCAAGCAGATTTAAGTCAAAACTGTAACTCGGCCACTCAAACATTCACTGTCTTCTTGGTAAGGAACTCCAGTGTAGATTTGGTCTTGAGTTTTAGTTTATTGACCTGCTGAAGAAAGGTGAATTCATCTTTCAGTTTCTGGTGAAAAGCAGACTGAACCTGGTTTTGCTCTAGGATATTTTCTGTGCTTAGCTCCGTTCTGTTTCTTTATCCTGAAAAACTCCCCAGTCCTTAACGATTACACACATACACATACATGATGCAGCCACCACTGTGGTTGAACATATGGAGAATGGAACTTAGTAATGTGTTAAGTTTGGGGCTCGCTACTGTTTGGGGCAAATCGGCCAACAGCTCTGCCCCCCCCCCCCCCCCGCTCTACTCGCCCAAGCCTCTCCAGGTTCTCCTTTACCCAAATCCAGATAGCAGATGTTCTGAAAGAGCTGCAAAACCTGGACCCGTACAAATCAGCTGGGCTTGACAATCTGGACCCTCTATTTCTGAAACTATCCGCCGCCATTGTCACAACCCCTATTACCAGCCTGTTCAACCTCTCTTTCATATCGTCTGACATCCCCAAGGATTGGAAAGCTGCCGCAGTCATCCCCCTCTTCAAGTGGGGAGACACCCTGGACCCAAACTGTTACAGACCTATATCCATCCTGCCCTGCCTATCTAAGGTCTTCGAAAGCCAAGTCAACAAACAGGTCCCTGACCATCTCGAATCCCACCGTACCTTCTCCGCTGTGCAATCTGGTTTCCGAGCCGGTCACGGGTGCACCTCAGCCACGCTCAAGGTACTAAACGATATCATAACCACCATCGATAAAAGACAGTACTGTGCAGCCGTCTTCATCGACCTTGCCAAGGCTTTCGACTCGGTCAATCACCATATTCTTATCGGCAGACTCAGTAGCCTCGGTTTTTCGGATGACTGCCTTGCCTGGTTCACCAATGACTTTGCAGACAGAGTTCAGTGTGTCAAATCGGAGGGCATGCTGTCCGGTCCTCTGGCAGTCTCTATGGGGGTGCCACAGGGTTCAATCCTCGGGCCGACTCTTTTTTTCTGTATATATCAATGATGTTGCTCTTGCTGCGGGCGATTCCCTGATCCACCTCTATGCAGACGACACCATTCTATATACTTCCGGCCCGTCCTTGGACACTGTGCTATCTAACCTCCAAACGAGCTTCAATGCCATACAACACTCCTTCCGTGGCCTCCAACTGCTCTTAAACGCTAGTAAAACCAAATGCATGCTTTTCAACCGTTCGCTGCCTGCACCCGCACGCCTGACCAGCATCACCACCCTGGATGGTTCCAACCTTGAATATGTGGACAACTACAAATACCTAGGTGTCTGGTTAGACTGTAAACTCTCCTTCCAGACTCACATTAAGCATCTCCAATCCAAAATTAAATCAAGAGTCGGCTTCCTATAATCGCAACAAAGCATCCTTCACTCATGCTGCCAAACATATCCTCGTAAAACTGACCATCCTACCGATCCTCGACTTCGGTGATGTCATCTATAAAATAGCCTCTAACACTCGACTCAGACTGCATCCAGTTTGTTATCACAGTGCCATCCGTTTTGTCACCAAAGCCCATACACTACCCACCATTGCAACCTGTACGCTCTCGTTGGTTGGCACTCACTTCATACTCGTCGCCAAATCCACTGGCTACAGGTTATCTACAAGTCTCTGCTAGGTAAAGCCCCACCTTATCTCAGCTCACTGGTCACCATAGCAGCACCCACTCGTAGCATGCGCTCCAGCAGATATATCTCACTGGTCACCCCCAAAGCCAATTCCTCCTTTGGTCGTGTTTCCTTCCAGTTCTCTGCTGCCCATGACTGGAACGAATTGCAAAAATCTCTGAATCTGGAGACTCACATCTCCCTCACTAGCTTTAAGCACCAGCTATCAGAGCAGCTTACAGATCACTGCACCTGTACATAGCCCATCTGTAAACAGCCCATCTATCTACCTACCTCATCCCCATACTGGTATTTATTTATTTTGCTCCTTTGCACCCCAGTATCTCTACCTGCACATTCATCTTCTGACAATCTACCATTCCAGTGTTTAATTTCTATATTGTAATTACTTCGCCACCATGGCCTATTTTTTCCTTAACATACCTCATTTGCACTCACTGTATATATACTTTTTGTTTTCTTTTGTTCTACTGTATTATTGACTGTATGTTTTGTTTATTCCATGTATAACTCTGTTGTTGTATGTGTCGAATTGCTACGCTTTATCTTGGCCAGGTCGCAGTTGCAAATGAGAACTTGTCCTCAACTAGCCTACCTGGTTATAAGGTGAAATAAAAAATAAAATAAAAGTCAGGCTGATTGAGGTAGTATGTACATGTAGATATGGTCAAGTGACTATGCATATATGATGAACAGAGAGTAGCAGTCTGTAAGGGTTTTCTGGTGAAAGAGAAGCGGACCAAAAAGCAGCATGGTGGTTATTCATGTTCTTTAATTTATAAAGAAACTACACATGAGATAACTAACAAAAACAACAAACGTGAGAAAACCTAAAACAGTCCTATCTGGTGCAAACACAGAGATAGGAACAATCACCCACAAACACACAGTGAAACCCAGGCTACCTAAGTATGATTCTCAATCAGAGACAACTAATGACACCTGCCTCTGATTGAGAACCATACTAGGCCGAAACATAGAAATACTCAAATCATAGAAAAACAAACATAGACTGCCCACCCAACTCACGCCCTGACCATACTAACTAATTACAAAACACAGGAAATAAAGGTCAGAACGTGACACAGTCATGTAAAATAGGGATTGGCGAGTGGTGGGTGGCGGGTGGTGGGACACAATGCAGATAGCCCGGTTAGCCAATGTGTAGGAGCACTGGTTGGTCGGCCCAAATGAGGTAGTATGTACATGAATGTATAGATAAAGTGACGATGCATACAGTGCCTTGCGAAAGTATTCGGCCCCCTTGAACTTTGCAACCTTTTGCCACATTTCAGGCTTCAAACATAAAGATATAAAACTGTATTTTTTTGTGAAGAATCAACAAGTGGGACACCATCATGAAGTGGAACGACATTTATTGGATATTTCAAACTTTTTTAACAAATCAAAAACTGAAAAATTGGGCGTGCAAAATTATTCAGCCCCCTTAAGTTAATACTTTGTAGCGCCACCTTTTGCTGCGATTACAGCTGTAAGTCGCTTGGGGTATGTCTCTATCAGTTTTGCACATCGAGAGACTGACATTTTTTCCCATTCCTCCTTGCAAAACAGCTCGAGCTCAGTGAGGTTGGATGGAGAGCATTTGTGAACAGCAGTTTTCAGTTCTTTCCACAGATTCTCGATTGGATTCAGGTCTGGACTTTGACTTGGCCATTCTAACACCTGGATATGTTTATTTTTGAACCATTCCATTGTAGATTTTGCTTTATGTTTTGGATCATTGTCTTGTCGGAAGACAAATCTCCGTCCCAGTCTCAGGTCTTTTGCAGACTCCATCAGGTTTTCTTCCAGAATGGTCCTGTATTTGGCTCCATCCATCTTCCCATCAATTTGAACCATCTTCCCTGTCCCTGCTGAAGAAAAGCAGGCCCAAACCATGATGCTGCCACCACCATGTTTGACAGTGGGGATGGTATGTTCAGGGAGATGAGCTGTGTTGCTTTTACGCCAAACATAACGTTTTGCATTGTTGCCAAAACGTTCAACATTGGATCATTCAGAGATCCTCACTGAACGTCTGGAGAGAGTTTGCTGCACTGAAAGTAAAGGGGCTGAATAATTTTGCACACCCAATTTTTCAGTTTTTGATTTGTTAAAAAAGTTTGAAATATCCAATAAATGTCATTCCACTTCATGACTGTGTCCCACTTGTTGTTGATTCTTCACAAAAAATACAGTTTTATATCTTTATGTTTGAAGCCTGAAATGTGGCAAAAGGTTGCAAAGTTCAAGGGGGCCGAATACTTTCTCAAGGCACTGTATATGATAAATCGAGAGTAGCAGCAGTGTAAAAAGAGGGGTTGGGGAGGGGCATACAATGCAAATAGTCCGGGTAGCCATTGGATTACCTGTTCAGGAGTCTGTTACCTGTTGAGAAGCCTTTTTGTCCTAGACTTGGCACTCCGGTACCGCTTGCCATGCGGTAGTAGATAGAACAGTCTGTGGCTGGGGTTTTTGACAATTTTTAGGGCCTTCCTCTGAAATCGCCTGTTATAGAGGCCCTAGATGGCAGACAGCTTAGCCCCAGTGATGTACTGGGCCGTACGCATTACCCTCTGTAGTGCCTTGCGGCCAGAGGCCGAGCAATTGCCGTACCAGGCAGTGATGCAACCAGTCAGAATGCTCTTGATGTTGCAGCTGTAGAACCTTTTGAAGATCTCAGGACCCATGCCAAATCGTTTTAGTTTCCTGAGGGGGAATAGGCTTTGTCGTGCCCTCTTCACGACTGTGTTGGTGTGTTTGGACCATTCTAGTTTGTTGTTGATGTGGACACCAAGGAACTTGAAGCTTTCAACCTGCTACAGCCCCGTCGATGAAAATGGGGGCATGCTCGGTGCTCCTTTGCCTGTAGTCCACAATCATCTCCTTAGTCTTGGTTACGTTGAGGGATGCGTTGTTATTCTGGCATCACCCGGCCAGGTCTCTGACCTCCTCCTTATAGGCTGTCTCGTCAGTGTCGGTGATCAGGCCTACCACTGTTGTATCGTCTGCAAACTTAATGATGGTGTTGGAGTTGTGCCTGGCCATGCAGTCGTGGGTGAACAGGGAGTACAGGAAGGGACTGAGCACGCACCCCTGTGGAGCTCCAGTGTTGAGGATCAGCGTGGCAGATGTGTTGCTACCTACCCTCACCACCTGGGGGCAGCCTGTCAGGAAGTCAAGGATCCAGTTGCAGAGGGAGGTGTTTAGTCCCAGGAGCCTTAGCTTAGTGATGAGCTTTGAGGGTACTATGGTGTTGAACGCTGAGCTGGAGTCAATGAATAGCATTCTCACGTAAGTATTCCTTTTTTCTAGGTGGGAAAGGGCAGTATGGAGTTCAATAGAGATTGCATCATCTGTGGATTGTTTGGGCGGTATGAAAATTGGAGTGGGTCTAGGGTTTCTGGGGAAATGGTCTTGATGTGAGCCATTACCAACCTCTCAAAGCACTTCATGGTTACGGACGTGAGTGCTACGGGTCTGTAGTCATTTAGGCATGTTGTCTTTGTGTTCTTGGGCACAGGGACTATGGTGGTCTGCTTGAAACATGTTGGTATTACAGACTCAATCAGGGACATGTTGAAAATGTCAGTGAAGACACCTGACAGTTGGTCAGCACATAACCAAAGCACACGTCCTGGTAATCCGTCTGGCCCCGCAGCATTGTGTATGTTGACCTGTTTATTAAAGGTCTTACTCACGTCGGCTACGGAGAGCGTGATCACAGAGTCGTTTGGAACAGCTGATTCTCTCATGCATGCAGTGTTGCTTGCCTAGAAGTGAGCATAGAAGTGATTTAGCTCGTCTGGTAGGCTCGTGTCACTGGGCAACTCGCGGCTGTGCTTCCCTTTGTAGTCTGTAATAGTTTGCAAGCCCGGAGCCAGTGATTCAATCTTAGCTCTGTATTGACGCTTTCCCTCTTTGATGGTACGTCGCATGGCATAGCAGGATTTCTTGAAAGCTTCCGGGTTAAGTCCCGCACCTTGAAGGCGGCAACTCTACCCTTTAGCTCAGTGTGAATGTTGCCTGTAATCCATGGCTTCTGGTTTGGGTATGTACTACAGTCACTGTGGGGACGATGTCCTCAATACACTTATTGATAAAGCCAGTGACTGATGTGGTGTACTCCTCAATGCCATCGTAAGAATCCCAGAACAATTTCCAGTCTGTGATAGCAAAACAGTCCTGTAGTTTAGCATCTGCTTCATCTGACCACTTTTTTATAGACCGATTCACTGGTGCTTCCTGCTTTAATTTTTGCTTGTAAGCATAAATCTGGAGGATAGAGTTGTGGTCAGACTTACCAAATGGAGGGCGAGGGAAAGCTTTGTATGCGTCTCTGTGTGTGGAGTACAGGTGATCAAGATTTTTTTACCCTCTGGTTGAACATTTAACATGGTGATAGAAATTTGTTAGAACTGATTTAAGTTTCCCTGCATTAAAGTCTCCGGCCACTAGGAGCACCGCCTCTGAGTGAGTGGTTTCCTGTTTGCTTATTTCCTTATACAGCTGACTGAGTGCGGTCTTAGTGCCAGCATTTGTCTGTGGTGGTAAATAAACAGCCAGGTAGCTGGCAAAGAAATTGGAGAGGTTTCTATGGCAGAGAGGTGAGGGCACTCAGGGCTGATGGAAAGCTGGAAGATTGGCTGGAGGAAGCAGCCGGCTCTACACCAGCGACTTCTCTCAGAGGTGGGAATATCTCCCGGAGACTGCTCTTGGCTTGCTATGACTTTTCATTGAAGCCTTCAACATTCAGTTACTTTGCCATACTATCACATAAGGAAACATAAGGTACACACAACATTTTACATGTTACTCCCCTGCAAGAGGTATACAAATGTAACACATTGGTCATATGAAAGAGCTGAAATGATCTCTAGGGGGAACAGTTGCAAAGATAGGGAGACGAGACCAGAGTCAGAGACACCATTAGAGGGAGTGCTGACCCAATTTCCTCCTCGCACAGACTTCCTCAGGATCTACTACAGAGCCAGTGACACTCTGATATACAGTCATCATGTAAATATGACTTTTATAGCTGATAACATGGACATGGAGCCAAGATGGAGGAGTCACATACAAGGAGTTCAGGAGTACCGAATTGAAAAAGTAGAGGTTGTGAGGGTGATTTAACTCTCCCTCCATCCTTCTTTTGGTGAGGGTTAAGTCCCTGTTAGGTTTCCTACGTCAACTGCACATGTTCTGTTTCTTCCATTAATTGTAATTATTACAGTGGGGCAAAAAAGTATTTTGTCAGCCACTAATTGTGCAAGTTCTCCCACTTAACAAGATGAGAGAGGCCTGTAATGTTCATCATAGGTACACTTCAACTATGACAGACAAAATGAGAAAAAAAATCCATAAATTCACATTGTAGAATTTTTAATGAATTTATTTGCAAATTATGGTGGAAAATAAGTATTTGGTCAATAACAAAAGTTTATCTCAATACTTTGTTATATACCCTTTGTTGGCAATGACAGAGGTCAAATATTTTCTGTAAGTCTTCACAAGGTTTTCACACACTGTTGCTGGCATTTTGGCCCATTCCTCCATGCAGATCTCCTCTAGAGCAGTGATGTTTTGGGGCTGTTGCTGGGCAACACGGACATTCAACTCCCTCCAAAGATTTTCTATAGGGTTGAGATCTAGAGACTGGCTAGGCCACTCCAGCACCTTGAAATGCTTCTTACGAAGCAACTCCTTCGTTGCCCGGGTGGTGTGTTTGGGATCATTGTCATGCTGAAAGACCCAGCCACGTTTCATCTTCAATGCCCTTGCTGATGGAAGGAGGTTTTCACTCAAAATCTCACGATACATGGCCCCATTCATTCTTTCCTTTACACGGATCAGTTGTCCTGGTCCCTTTGCAGACTCCAAACACAACGAGTTGAGTTTTTACCAAAAAGTTATATTTTGGTTTCATCTGAACATATGACATTCTCCCAATCTTCTTCTGGATCATCCAAATGCTCTCTAGCAAACTTCAGACGGGCCTGGACATGTACTGGCTTAAGCAGGGGGACACGTCTGGCACTGCAGGATTTGAGTCCCTGGCGACGTAGTGTGTTACTGATGGTAGGATTTGTTACTTTGGTCCCAGCTCTCTGCAGGTCATTCACTACGTCCCCCCGTGTGGTTCTGGGATTTTTGCTCACCGTTCTTGTGATCATTTTGACCCCACGGGGTGAGATCTTGCATGGAGCCCCAGATCGAGGGATATTATCAGTGGTCTTGTATGTCTTCCATTTCCTAATAATTGCTCCCACAGTTGATTTCTTCAAACCAAGCTGCTTACCTATTGCAGATTCAGTCTTCCCAGCTTGGTGCAGGTCTACAATTTTGTTTCTGGTGTCCTTTGACAGCTCTTTGGTCTTGGCCATAGTGGAGTTTGGAGTGTGACTGTTTGAGGTTGTGGACAGGTGTCTTTTATACTGATAATAAGTTCAAACAGGTGCCATTAATACAGGTAATGAGTGGAGGACAGGGGAGCCTCTTAAAGAAGAAGTTACAGGTCTGTGAGAGCCAGAAATCTTGCTTGTTTGTAGGTGACCAAATACTTATTTTCCACCATAATTTGCAAATAAATTCATTAAAAATCCTACAATGTGATTTTCTGGATTTTTTTTTCTCATTTTGTCTGTCATAGTTGAAGTGTACCTATGATGGAAATTACAGGCCTCTCTCATCTTTTTAAGTGGGAGAACCTGCACAATTGGTGGCTGACTAAATACTTTTTTGCCCCACTTAACCCTCTCTCTCCCACTCTCCCCTCTTTTTCCAAGCTGGGAGGCTCCTTCCTCCTGGGTGTGGGTGTGTGGGTACTGGTGGACCCTACAGGCTTCAAGGAGATCGTAGCAGCCAACCCTCTGCTCTTCACAGGAGTCTACATCATCCTGGCCATGGGGGGAATGCTTTTCCTATTGGGCTTCCTGGGCTGCTGTGGAGCCATCCGGGAGAACAAGTGTCTGCTGATGTTTGTAAGTAGGCCTACACTGTGTTATATTATAGAGTAATTGTGATAGTACAGTAGGTCACAGCGTTATAACAGTGTTATCAACATTCCTTTGCTGCTTTGGAGTCATCATTGAGAACAAGTGTCTGCTGCTCTTTGTATGTGAGCGAGAGAGAGTCATGCTGGCCTGAGATAGATGGAAAAATAAATAAGCCATAATAAAACAGAGTATATTTCATGCTTCCAATAATTTGCCTTCGGTGCACCAGGCCACATGCATAGTTAATTTTGAATTTTTTGTGACTCGCACTCACTTTTGCTGACACTAAGTCTGTTACTCGTTCTCTCCCTTTATCTCTCTCCATCTCTCCTCTCACTGAATGTCTTGTCCACCCCCCCCCCTCCCTCTCTCTCCCTCCCTCCTGCTGTCTCTCCTGTGCCCCTGCAGTTCTTCATGCTCATCCTGGTCATCTTCCTGGCGGAACTAGCTGCAGCCATCCTGGCCTTCATATTCCGGGAGCATGTGAGTAAATTCTCTCCTTATAGATCCTATGACCATCCACTGTAGTGTGCAAACACTATCCCCTTCATCATGGTGATACAGTAAAACCTCTGACCATACAGAACTAATACTAACATTCTCCATGTCCTGTATAGCTGACAAG
Organism: Oncorhynchus nerka; assembly: GCF_034236695.1. Taxonomy (NCBI): domain Eukaryota; kingdom Metazoa; phylum Chordata; class Actinopteri; order Salmoniformes; family Salmonidae; genus Oncorhynchus; species Oncorhynchus nerka. The sequence continues at coordinate 58,174,502 of NC_088420.1, read as the reverse complement.
AGAGTACTTCACAAAGGAGCTGAAGAGGCACTACCAGGGCTACAATAACACTGATGTCTTCACTGGAACGTGGAACGCTATCATGAACACTGTAAGGCTAAAATACTTTACTTGCTAAGCTTGAGGTCAATTCCATTTCAATATACTCAATTCAAGTCAATTCCAATCAGTTCACTCCCAGAATTGACTGACCTGAAAGGGAATTGACCCCAACCCTGATACTTGCTTTTGGTAGATATACAAAATACAATTATCTACTTAGCAGGCGTCTTCTTGGATATCTTCAACCTGTCCCTGTCTCAGGCTGTAGTCCCCACTTGATTCAAGGAGACCACTATCGTCCCAGGGCCCAAGAAAAACAAGGTGACATGTCCAAATGACTATCGCCACATCACACTAACCCAGGTCATCATGAAGTGCTTCGAGAGGCTGGTCATGTCCCACATCAAGGCCAGCATGCCAGGCACTCTGGACCCACTCAAATCTGCCTACTGCTCCAACAGATCCACAGAAGATTTCCATCGCTATTCATATGGTCGTAACACATCTGAACAAGAGGAACACCCATGTGAGAATGCTGTGCATTGACTACAATTCAGTATTCAACACTATTGTTCCCTCCAAGCTCGACACCAAGCTCAGAGCCCTGGGTCTGGACACCACCCTCTGCAATTGGATCCTGGACTTCCTGAGAGGCAAACCACAGGCTGTGAGGATTAGCAACATCACCTCCTCCACACTGACTCACCACACTGAACACATGGGTCCACCAGGAGAGTGTCCTCAGCACTCTGTACTCCCTGTTCACCCACGACTGCGTGGCTTTGCACGACAACAACGCCATCATCAAGTTTTCTGAGGATACTGAAGCTGAAGAAATTTAGCATGCCACCCCAGGCCCTCTCCAAATACTACAGCTGCACCATCGAGAGAGTCCTGACCGGTTGCATCATGGCCTGGTACGGGAATTGCTCCTTCCATGACAGCAATGCCCTCCAGCCGGTGGTGAAGACGGCCTAGTACATTTTTTTCCTCATTAATCTACACACAATAACCCATGATGACAAAGCGAAAACAGCTTTTTAGAAATGTTTGCAAATATATAAATAAGGTATTTCTGTTTTTTTATACAAGTATTTAGACCCTTTTGTTTTGAGACTCAAAATTGTGCTCAGGGGCATGCTGTTTCCATTGATCATTCTTGAGATGTTGCTAAAACTGGTAAATTCAATTGATTGGAGACGATTCGGAAAGGCACACACCTGTCTATATAAAGTTCCACATTTGAAAGTGCATGCCAGAGCAAAAACCAAGCCAGAAGGTCGAAGGAATTGTCCATAGAGCTCCGAGACAGGATTGTGTCGAGGCAGAGATCTGGGGAAGGGTACAATTCTGCAGCATTGAAGGTCCCCAAGAACACAGTGGCCTCCATCATTCTTAAATGGAAGAAGTTTGGAACCACCAAGGCTCTTCCTAAAGCTGGCCGCTCGGCCAAACTGAGCAATCGGGGGAGAAGGGCCTTGGTCAGGGAGGTGACCAAGAACCCGATGATCACTCTGACAGAGTTAACCAATCATCCTTTTATGGTAGAGTGGCCTTACGGAACCCACACCTCAGTAATTTGCTAAAAGGCACCTAAAGGACTCTCAGACCATGACAAACAAGATTCTCTGGTCTGAGGAAAGATTGAGCTCTTTGGCCTGAATGCCAAGCTTCAAGTCTGGAGGAAACCTGGCACCATCCCCACGGTGAAGCATGGTGGTGGCAGCATCATGCTATGGGGATGTTTTTCAGTGGCAGGGACTGGGAGAATAGTCAGGATCGAGGGGAAGATGAACGCAGCAAAGTACAGAGAGATCATTGATGAAAACCTGCTCCAGAGGGCTCAGGATCTCAGACTGGTGGCGAAGGTTCACCTTCCAACAGAACAACGATCCTAAGCACATAGCCAAGACAACGCAGGAGTAACTTCGGGACAAGTCTCTGAATGTCCTTGAGAGGCCTAGCCAGAGCCCGGACTTGAACCTGATCGAACATCTCTGGAGAGAGCTGAACATTTTTTTTCACCTTTATTTAACCAGGTAGGCTAGTTGAGAACAAGTTCTCATTTACAACTGCGACCTGGCCAAGATAAAGCATAGCAGTGTGAACAGACAACAACACAGAGTTACACATGGAGTAAACAATAAACAAGTCAATAACACAGTAGGAAAAAAAAGAGTCTATATACATTGTGTGCAAAAGGCATGAGGAGGTAGGCGAATAATTACAATTTATCAGATTAACACTGGAGTGATAAATGATCAGATGGTCATGTGCAGGTAGAGATACTGGTGTGCAAAAGAGCAGAAAAGTAAATAAATAAAAACAGTATGGGGATGAGGTAGGTAAATTGGGTGGGCTATTTACCGCAGCGATCGGTTAGCTGCTCAGATAGCAGATGTTTAAAGTTGGTGAGGGAGATAAAAGACTCCCAATAGCCCGTTCAAAAGCACTTCAATATTTTGTCTTGTCCATTCACTGAGTGGCAGACATACACTATCCATGTCTCAATGTTCTCAAGGATTAAACATTTCTTTAACCTGTCTCCTCCCCTTCATCTCCACTGATTGAAGTGACATCAATAAGGGATCATGGCTTTCACCTGGATTCACCTGGCCAGTCTATGTCATGGAAAGAGCATGTGTTCTTAATGTTTTGTATTCTCAGTTTTGTATACTCAGTGTAATTTACTCATCTCTCCTCTCCTCCCCAGTTTGACTGCTGTGGCGTGAACAGCCCGGTGGACTTTGAGGAGAGCCTGTTCAGACTGATCAACCCTAATGAGATGGTCCCTGCAGCCTGCTGCAGGAGGGGTAGTCACCCCGGAGACTCAGCCTACATCCCCTTGGAGGAGTGTCTGATGGGGAACATGCTGTTCAGAAACAACAAGGTGCTGGTACTGGTACTAGACTACTTCAAAAATACTACTAAAAACCCTTTAATAATCATTATTGACCCATTCAACAAAGAGAATAGAAATAAACATTTCGCCCCTGGAGCAGGACCTCCAGAGCAGGGCACCTAGAGCATCACATCAGCAGTAGGTGGCACCTGAGATATCTGGCAGCCCTCCACATTCCTACCCTAGGATTTGACCTGGCTACCTTCCAGTTGCATGTTTGTCACTCAAACCTCGAGGCTACCACTGCCCACTCTCCCTGCCACACTGGGAAACAAAATCCTCCTCTTGCTTATCAGCTAAACTAGAGCAGAAGAGCGTTGGAGTGATGATATAATGGGACTGCTTCTCTACTGGCACTGTCCTCATACCAGTAGACTCATTAGTGCTTTTCTATGTTCTGGGTGTCAAGGAAGTATGTTTTACTGTGTAGTGCAGTGTGTGTATACTTATGCATGCTTGTGTTTGACTATGTAGATTGGAGTAGGGTAGGGTAGTGCGGGCTTGGAGTAGGATAGGGAAGTGGGCGTGCAGGTGTGCGTGTGTGTGGAGGGAGAAACATACAGTATTTAGCCATATTAACAAACGGATTTAGCCATATAGACAAATGGATTTAGCCATATTGACAAACGGAAGGCACACGTTTGTGTGCTTGTGTGTGTGGGTCTATATTTATCTCTGTGTGTGCTTGCCTGTTTTAATGACTGTCTTGAGAGTGAAATGTAATTACAGTCAACACTGATAGGAAGGAGAGGCTCCAACTGTTGTTGTTAAGGCCTGTGGAACAATGCAGTATCTCAGGAAGGCGTCTGTCTCTCGCTGTCTCTTTCGCATTCACACACAGAGCCTCATTAAAAGGCAATGAGGCCAGGGGCCCTGTCTCAGTCTCTGTCTCTCAGCCCATTCATCTAGTCTATTGTTCACTGACGCATTCAGTTATGGCTCTGATGCTATTTATATTGTCCATGCATTTCAGCACACACACACATGCATGCATTTATGCACATGCGTGCACACACACATGCAGGCGCAAGTGCATGCATGCACGCACACACAGACACACAAACACACACATTTCAATACTCTCTCATATTGACTCATACTATTGAATTGTGACTGAGACTCTTTCCTCTCTGTGTGTTTTCAGGGCTGCTACTCAGCGGTGGTGGACTACTTTGAGCTGTACATCTATGTGGCTGGAGCGCTGGCCATCGTGGTACTCACCATTGAGGTAGGATTCAATATTTTGTTACTTATAATACGCGCTTTGTGAGTAGCCTCCAAATCAATACATTTTTCCCTTATCAGTTGGTGTGATTGGTAATGTAAGCTGTTCAGAAAAATCCATGTAGCTTATCTCCCCCACACACAGTACACAGCAACGGAATCTGAAATACTGGAGAATATATCATTTGAAGCAAGTGCTGGTCACTTCCCCGTTTATAGTATGATTGCCCCACTTAGTGGAGAACATTGGTGTTGCAGGACTGTTACACACCATACATTACATAGCAGAATTTACTGAGGAGGCGTCTCTGAAGTCATAATTATGGATATGGCAATCTAGTCGATTTATTAGATTAAGCCAGAGCTGAATTGTCTAATCATCATCATGTAGATAGTTTTGGTTGATTTTGTTTAGTTTCCTCATCATCGTTTGGCTGCAGAACAGTCGACCAGTTTAGGCTCGCAGAATTGAAACACTTACTTGTGTCTTGTTCTCTGTCCTGACTGCTGTTCTGACACTCCTCTGTTCTTCTCCACAGCTGTTTGCCATGGTCTTTGCCATGTGTCTCTTCAGAGGTATCCAGTAGGATTATCGCACCGTACACCGGACAGGAGGACTTTTTGGAGCTACAAAAGGGAAATCAGGAGAAGGGAAAGAAAACATGTACACTTGTAAATGTATTGTCCTCTTTTATATCTGCAAAATGTATTGATTGGTTGGAAAACAAAACAAAACGACACTCAGAAAACAAACAACTTGTACTTCTCAGCTGGACCTTTGAGGTATTTGGTGGCAAAAAAAAAGAAATGATAGAAAGAAAAAAAGACAAGAACGACAGGAAAACGTATGTAAAGTGAAACAGATGTTTCATGGACCAGGTCTAACACGGACCGGGTGTATAGTAGTGGAACGCGAAGAGGACCTGGGTGAAACCAGGCGTGGTGAATAAGAGGACCCGGTTGAAGCCTGACCTGCAGCAGAAGTAGCTTGAGACCCAGATCTGTTTGTGCTGTCTTGCTAGCTAACTGGGACTCAGGCTAGAGCAGAAGACACTGCACTGACTTTTGGATGAAGAATATTTATATTTACTGAGTAAAAAGTTGGCTTGACTAATATAGAAATATGTGTTTTATGTACACTTTAGCTGTTCCTTCCTATTACCACTTCCCCCTCCCCCGATCCCCCGCCCTTCCATCTACTGATACCACAATTCCTCCATCTTTCCCACTCCCTCCCTCCACATACTATTGTTAGAGCCTTTACCTCTTGCTGTTAAAAGTCCCATCTATACTGTGTGTGTGTGTGTGTGTGTGTGTGTGTGTGTGTGTGTGTGTGTGTGTGTGTGTGTGTGTGTGTGTGTGTGTGTGTGTGTGTGTGTCCTTGTATGAATTAATGCATGTGTGCATGTTGCCCCTTTTGACCATTCGAGCTTGAAAGCCAACTTCTGATAAAATATTGTATTTGTATTGTGCTGTTCATTGCAATTGTGGTTACATGTGGCTTAGGTGAAAATAAATGTATTTGTATGCATTTGTATTAGATTCTCGAAAAGACAATGACATTAAAATGTTCTAAATGTTGTCCATGTGGTGAATTCCTTTCTGATGCTTTTAAAAGTATGTACCCAGTAAAGCAGGATAGAAGGCATTGTCAGTTGCTCTTTGGCAAGGGCGTAGAAGGGGTCCCCAATGTTTGAAGCAGGTAAAATTGTTCTCCCCAAATTACAGTACCAGTCAAAGTTTGGACACACCTACTAATTCCAGGGTTTTTCTTTATTTTTACTATATTCTACATTGTAGAATAATAGTGAAGACATCAAAACTATGAAATAACACATATGGAATCATGTAAACAAATCCAAATATATTTTAGATTTTAAATTCTTCAATGTATCCACCCTTTTCCTTGACAGCTTTGCACACTCTTGGCATTCTCTCAACCAGCTCATGAGGTAGTCACAAGGAATGTAATTAACAGGTGTGCCTTGTTAAAAGGTCATGCGTTTGAGCCAGTCAGTTGTGTTGTGACAAGGTAGGAGTGGTATACAGAAGATAGCCCTATTTGGTAAAATACCAAGTCCATATTATGGCAAGAACAGCTGAAATAAGCAAAGAGAAATGGAATATTATGAAAATGAGGGAAGATTATGAAAATGAAAACTCTCAATGGGAAGAAAATCACAAGTCATGTCCCCTGGAGCGTCAGCCTAGCTGAGTGGTGTAATTTCTGGGGTTCCACTATCTATGTCCATAGATTATATACAATAAAATGCAGAAGGGGTTGAAGCCAAAAGGCTGTTCAGTACTAATAATGTTTGAGAAGGTTTTGCCTAAGAAAGTACAGATGAACTTCCTGGCTTTCACTGTTATAGAGTTTGCCCCACAATCAGACCTCAGCATAAGACCCAGATGCAGACAACTCGAATAACATATGTTTACTAACAAAAAGGGGCAGGCAGACGACAGGTCAAGGGCAGGCAGAGGTCAGAGGGCTGTGAGACAGTGGTGTAAAGTACTTAAGTTGTACTTTAAAGTATTTTTACTAAAGCAGTTTTCTGGGGTAACTGTACTTTACTAATTATATTTTTGATAGCTTCTACTTTTAATTCACTATATTCCAAATGAAAATAATATATTTTTACTCCTTACATTTTCTCTGACTCCCAAAAGTACTAGTTCCATTTTGAATGCTTAGCAGGACAGGAAAAATTGTCTACTTCAAAAAACTTTTCAAGAGAACATCCCTGGTCATCCATACTGCCTCTGATTTGGGAGACTCACTAAACACAAACGCTTAATTTGTAAATTATGTCTATGAGTGTTGAAGTGTGCCCCTGGCTATCCGTAAATTAAAAATAAAAATAAAATCAAACCGTCTGGCTTGCTTAATGTAAGGAATTTTAAAGGATTTATACTTGTACTTTTGGCACTTAAGCATATTTTATAGATTACATTTACTTTTGATACTTAAGTACATTTTAAACCAAATACTTTTAGACTTTTGCTCAAGTAGTATTTTTTGTTGTTGTTTTTCAGAGAGTGGATCAGCTTTAGTATTGCAGATAAATTGTTGCTTCCATCAATGTAATTGCCTGCATCACTTCCAATCCCCCATATATTTTTGGGGTAAACATTCAAGACCATTCAAAAGTGTGGGGTCACTTAGAAATGTCCTTGTTTTTGAAATGTAAAAAAGTCCTTTTGTCCATTAAAATAACATCAAATTGATCAGAAATACAGTGTAGACATTGTTAATGTTGTAAATGACTATTGTAGCTGGAAACATCTGATTTAAAAAACAATATCTACATAGGCGTACAGAGGCCCATTATCAGCAACCATCACTCCTGTGTTCCAATGGAATGTTGTGTTAGCTAATCCAAATGTATCATTTTAAAAGGCTAATTGATCATTAGAAAACCCTTTTGCAATTACGTTAGCACAGCTGAAAACTGTTCTAGTGATTAAAGAAGCAATAAAACTGGCCTTCTTTAGACTAGTTTTGTATCTGGAGCATCAGCGTTTGTGAGTTTGATTACAGGCTCAAAATGTCAAGAAACAAAGACCTTCTGAAACTCATCAGTATATTCTTGTTCTGGGAAATGAAGGCTATTCCATGCGAGAAATTGCCAGGAGATCTTGTACAAAGCTGTATACTACTCCCTTCATAGAACAGCACAAACTGGCGCTAACCAGAATAGAAAGAGTGGGAGGCCCCGGTGCACAATGGGGCAAGAGGACAAGTACATTATAGTGTCTAGATTGAGAAACAGACGCTTCACAAGTCCTCAACTGGCAGCTTCATTAAATAGTACCCGTAAAACAGTGAAGAGGTGACTCTGGGATGCTGGCATTCTAGGCAGGGTAATTGATCAATTCTTAAATATTTTCAAAGACGCTTGGATCATCATCATTTGGACCGTATAGGTTAATAAGCCATATCTGTGTATTGTCCAATAACATATTTAAAATAATCCATCTACAGTTAAAGTCAGAAGTTTACATACACCTTAGCCAAATACGTTTAAACTCAGTTTTTCATAGTTCCTGACATTTAATCCTAGTACAAAATCCCTATTTTAGGTCAGTTAGGATCACCATTTTATTTTCAGAATGTGAAATGTCAGAATAATGGTAGAGAGAATTATTTATTTAATCTTTTATTTGCTTTCATCACATTCCCAATGGGTCAGAAGTTTACATACAGTCAATTAGTATTTGTTAGCATAGCCTTTAAATTGTTTAACTTGGATCAAACGTTTCGGGTAGCCTTCCACAAGCTTCCCACAATAAATTTGGGTGAATTTTGGCCCATTCCTCTTGACAGAGCTCGTGTAACTGAGTCAGGTTTGTAGGCCTCCTTGCTAGCACACGCTTTTTCAGTTTTGCCCACAAATGTTCTATGGGATTGAGGTCATGGCCATTCGAATACTTTCACTTTGTTGTCCTTCAGCCATTTTACCACAACTTTGGAAGTATGCTTGGGGTCATTATCCATTTGAAAGACCCATTTGCGACCAAGCTTTAACTGATGTCTTGAGATGTTGCTTAAATATATCCACATAATTTTCCTACCTCATGATGCCATCTATTTTGTGAAGTGCACCAGTCCCTCCTGCAGCAAAGCACTCCCACAACATGATGCTGCCACCCCATGCTTCACAGTTGGGATGGTGTTCTTTGGCTTGCAAGCCTCCCCCTTTTACTCTAAAGATAACGATGGTCATTATGGCCAAACAGTTTAATTTTGTTTCATCAGACCAGAGGACATTTCTCCAAAAAGTACGATCTTTGTCCCCATGTGCAGTTGCAAATCCTAGCCTGCCGTTTTTTATTGCAGGTTTTGGAGCAGTGGCTTCATCCTTGCTAGATAGTTTTGTACCTGTTTCTTCCAGCATCTTCACAAGGTCCTTTGATGTTGTTCTGGGATTGATTTGCACTTCGTACCAAAGTACGTTCATCTCTAGGAGACAGAACGCGTCTCCTTCCTGAGCGGCATGACGGCTGCATGGTGATTATACTTGCGCACTATTGTTTGCACAGATGAACGTGGTACCTTCAGGCATTTGGAAATTGCTCCCAAGGATGAACCAGACTTGTGGAGGTCTACAATTTCTTTTCTGAAGTCTTGGCTGATTTCTTTTGATTTTCCCATTAATTATAAGTGAAATAATCTGTCTGTAAACAATTGTTGGAAAAATGATGTCCTAACTGACTTGCAAAAACTATAGTTTGTTAACAAGATATTTTTGGAGTAATTGAAACTCGTTTTTCAATGACTCCAACCTAAGTGTATGTAAACTTCCGATTTCAACTGTACCTTGTTCTGTTTGGACAATTTGCACATTTGGATCAAAATGACTGTTAATTAATATCATCACCAATTCTGAATTTCTTTGCCCATGGGAGAAATATAATTCACCACCCCAGTCCCTTTTCCATAAAACTTCATCTAAAATTGTTGAATGAGTTTCCTGTAAGCAATAGATATAATATTTATTCTCTTTTAACCAGGTAAATACTGATCGTTTTTTCTTATTATCTGCTAAGCAATTACAATTAGAACTAGCTATACTTATTTCACCACTAACCATAAATGAGATAAGTTTAAATTATATTTCTCATATGTTTGTAAATGTATCATGAAAAAGTAACATGAGTGTCTATATACTGTAGCTGTACCATGATATTTGCATTGCTACGAGGTAAACCTCCAATTGGTCCCTACTATTCCACCTGCAAAACCCCCTTCTCCTCCTGAGTTGGGTTGTCATCCCAATGCCCGGCAGACCACACCCGACCCCCCGGATCCCATGGCCCTGGAGAGACCGGGACCCATCCTTCAAAAAGAACACACAGAGCCACCCACAGACCAGAAAGCAGATCAACAGCCAAATGCATTTCCATCGCCCTCACCTCGATTTGTATTATATATAGCCATTAAAAAATATATATATATGTATATTTTTTTAATATATATATATATTTTTTATTTTTATTTTTATATATATATATATTTTATATATATATATATTATTTTTGTTTTGTTTATATATATATTTTTTAAATCCTGTTTCTTATTTTCCATAATTAGCTATTAATATTTGTAGTAAATGTAGGCAGGTTATGCAAAGGATTTTTACCTATCACTTGTAACGAGTGCGCTGAGTCAGGAAGCAAGTTCAGGGAGTGAGTGTTTAAAAACATAAATGAAACAAATAATGCACTGACATGAAAGAGAGTCAATAACACCTGAGGAAAGAACCAAGGGGAGTGACAGATATAGGGAAGATAATCAAGGAAGTGATAGAGTTCAGGTGCGTGAGATGATGGTGACAGGTGCCTGGGATAATCAGCAACCTGATGATCTAGAGGCCAGAGAGTGAGTATACGTGACATCACCAGTCTCTCCATTACAAAAATTACATTATGGCCAGCAATTATTATTTTAGCAAACAATTATTGTGATTCATCCTATATTTTCCCTAACATATTTTACTCCCTCGCAACAGTTGTGGGAGACACGCGCATGCGCGCACACACACACACACAACCCCTTTCCCCCACAACAACCATAGACTCCGAATCTCAATTGTTCTGCACCATCCCAGAGCCCAACTCAAGAAAGGTCTTGATTTACCAGTGCATATACAGTTGCAGCTGTATGAGAAGGCCTGCAAAACTGAGCAAAAAAATGGTCAGAAATGGGGAGATTTGATTAACCTAGATGATGGAGGTCAGATATACCCCCTTCCCCTGAAGCACCCACAACATGGTCCCCCGTATTGACCAAGCATCTCCATGCAGTCAGACCTTTATTTTGTGCCACCAGGGCCACAATAATATGCACCCTCTCTGAATGTCCGAGTGTGACCCCCTCCCCATGAGTTACTGCAGCTAGTGTTACACGGCCACTGTCTGGGTGGGGGCACCCCACCGGAATCAACACATTAGATGTATAATTTATTTTAAAAATGTATTTCCCCATGATATGACAATCAACACATTAGATGTATAATTTATTTTAAAAATGTATTTCCCCATGATATGACAATAAACAAATTAGATGTATAATTTATTTTAAAACGCTGTTCCACCATGATAGTACAATAAATAAATAAATAAGATGTATAATTCATTATAAAATATATATCCCTCATCTGCACAACATTGAAAGCTCCCTCACAACCACTACTCACAGACATACATTGTTTCTGGGATATGCAACCATTTCCTTTCTCATTCAACGGCACATTTTCCCAAACACCAAAGAAACACACACCACACCATCCATCTCAATACATCCACACATACTGTCCCTTCTGTCTGCTGTGTTTGTATCTCCACCATGTTGAATAGTGCTTTGTGTTCCAATTAGTTATATTTGAAGATAGACAGAAAAGCTAACTTTTCTAACTTTGTAATTTTTAGAATAGCCATGGCATAGTCCTTTTGCCTCTGAACAACTGATTATCAATATACAGTTTATCGACCACAAGAGCTACGCATTTCCCTTTCAATCTATTTTCCTTGAAAATAGGATACAGAACTTTGCTCCGTTCTGCAATTTCCTTCGGGAACTGGTCATTCATGCCTATTTTCATGGCAGCAAGTATTTTATTTTATCTTTAAAGAAAGTAAATTTAGCAACGATTGGCATTCATACCTCTGCCCCCTCAGTCCGAAGCGGTGTACACGTTCGAGTTGGATTTTGTCGATAGCTTCGCATGGGATCTGAAGTTCTGTAAGGAGGAACTCTAACTACACATTCAGGAACTTCTCCTTATTTCTCTTGAATACCTCTAAGTACCAGATTCTCTCTAATGGATCTAGCCTGTATGTCAAGTAAGGCTTCTCTCAGAACGATGTTCTCCTTTTTAAGTTCATTAACTCCAGTTTCAACCCTTTTAGCTTGTTTGTGTCTTTCTCCAATGTCGCAGCTTTTTCGTCACTCATCTCGAGGCTTGCCTTCAACTCTTTTATATCCTTACTGACTAGTTCAAGTATTCCCAGTTTGTCATATATTGATTGTAACGTCTCTGTTCTGCCAGTGCATGGAAAATCCTGCTAGCTCTATATTGTCCATATCGACATTCAGCCACGTCTCGGTGAAACATAAGATAGTACAGTTAATGATATCCCGTGGGTGGGATAATCTTAATCGTAGGTCATACATTTTATTTTCCAATGATTGCACGTTAGCAAGAAGAACAGATGGCAGTCGGAGTTTACTCGCTCGCCTACAGATTCTCAGAATGCTGCCCGGTCTGCGACCCCTTTTCCTGTGTCTTTTCTTCATGCAAAAGGTGTGAATCTGGGCCTGTTCCAGTGAAAGCAGGATATCCTTCTAGTCGGACTCGTTAAAGGAAAAAGTTTCTTCCAGTCTGTGGTGAGTAATCGCTGTTCTCATGTCCAAATGTTTTTTCGTCTCGGGGGAACTCGGGTAACCTCAGATTCTCTCGGGAACGTAGATGCCGGGGAGTTCCGGGATTCCTCAGAGGTGAGGTGGGACCGGGCGAGCGAGTGGGACCGGAATCAGACCTCCTCTCCCTCCTACGTTCCCGTAGCCATCCAATGATCCGTATGATCCGTAGGCAACGTCTTTAACCTCCTCCGTTAATCCATGAAGGAACGTGACGAACAGGGCTCCGGGTTCCAGGCACTCTCAGCTGCCAACTTGTGAAAATCCACCGCATAGTCTGCCACAACACTGGAGTCCTGATGTAGTTGGAGCAGCTTACAAGGTGCCTCTCTCCCGGACAACGGAGAATCAAACACTTTACGTACCTCCGCCACAAATTCCTCCAGACTGAGGCAAACGGTGGATTGTTGCTCCCACACTGCAGTAGCCTAGGCGTGAGCCCTCCCAGACATAAGCATTATCAAGTACGCTATCCTCGAGCGATCCAAAGGAAATGAAGAGGGCTGCAGCTCAAAGACGAGAGAACACTAAGAGAGAAACGCCCAGGATTCTGGAAATGCCGGCAGGATTCTGGATCTCCAGCGTAGCGCTCCCGAAGGAGAGAGCTGGGTTCTCGGGAAGCCGGGGAAGATTGGGGAGAGGCGCCGCTGGTAGTGGGGAAACTGACAGTCTGGAGGGTTACTGTAACATTTTCCGCCAAGATAGAGCTGCCAAAGGGGGCATAGTTGCAATCTACTGCAGAGATAGCCTGCAGAGTTCTGTCTTACTATCCAGGTCTGTACCAAAACAATTCGAGCTTCTACTTTTAAAAATCCACCTTTCCAGAAACAAGTCTCTCACTGTTGCCGCTTGCTATAGACCACCCTCTGTCCCTAGCTGTGCCCTGGACACCATATGTGAATTGATTGCCCCCCATCTATCTTCAGAGCTCATGCTGCTAGGTGACCTAAACTGGGACATACTTAACACCCCGGCCGTCCAACAATCTAAACTTGATGCCCTCAATCTCACACAAATTATCAATGAAACTACCAGGTACAACCCAAATCCATAAATACGGGCACCCTCATCCTAACCAACTTGCCCTCTAAATACACCACTGCTGTTTTCAACCAAGATCTCAGCGATCACTGCCTCATTGACTGCATCCATTTTGGTCCTGATTTGGTCCTGCAGTACATACCTACACGTACACTACGGTCACAAGACGCAGGCCTCCTAATTGTCCCTAGAATTTCTAAGTAAACAGCCGGAGGCAGGGCCTTCTCCTACAGAGCTCAATTTTTATGGAATGGTCTGCCTACCCATGTGAGAGACGCAGACTCGGTCTCATCCTTTAAGTCTTTTGCTGTCTCTGCCTGGCCGGTTCCCCTCTTTCCAATGGGATTCTCTGCCTCTAACCCTATTACAGGGTTGAGTCACTGGCTTACTGGTGCTCTTTCATGCCGTCCCTGGGGGGTGCGTCACTTGAGTGAGTTGAGTCACTGAAGTGATCTTCCTGTCTGGGTTGGCGCCCCACCCCCCTTGGGTTGTGCCATGGTGGAGATCTTTGTGGGATATACTCGGCCTTGTCTCAGGATGGTAAGGTGGTGGTTGAAGATATCCCTCTAGTTGTGTGGGGGCTGTGCTTTGGCAAAGTGGGTGGGGTTATATCCTTCCTGTTTGGCCCTGTCCGGGGGTGTCATCGGATGGGGCCACAGTGTCTCCTGACCCCTCCTGTCTCAGCCTCCAGTATTTATGCTGCAGTAGTTTATGTGTCGTGGGGATAGGGTCAGTTTGTTATATCTGGAGTACTTCTCCTGTCTTATCCGGTGTCCTGTGTGAATTTAAGTGTGCTCTCTCTAATTCTCTCTTTCTTTCTCTCTCTCGGAGGACCTGAGCCCTAGGACCATGCCTCAGGACTACCTGACAGTATGACTCCTTACTGTCCCCAGTCCACCTGGCCGTGCTGCTGCTCCAGTTTCAACTGTTCTGCCTTATTATTATTTGACCATGCTGGTCATTTATGAACATTTGAACATCTTGGCCATGTTCTGTTATAATCTCCACCCGGCACAGCCAGAAGAGGACTGGCCACCCCACATGGCCTGGTTCCTCTTTAAGTTTCTTCCTAGGTTTTGGCCTTTCTAGGGAGTTTTTCCTAGCCACCGTGCTTCTACACCTGCATTGCTTGCTGTTTGGGGTTTTAGGCTGAGTTTCTGTACAGCACTTTGAGATATCAGCTGATGTACGAAGGGCTATATAAATAAATGTAATTTGATTTTGATTTGATTTGATCCGCAATGGGTCCACAGTCAAACGACCACCCCTCATCACTGTCAAACTCTCCCTAAAACACTTCAGCGAGCAGGCCTTTCTAATCGACCTGGACCGGGTATCCTGGAATGATATTGACCTCATCCCGTCAGTTGAGGATGCCTGGTTATTCTTTAAAAGTGCCTTCCTCGCCATATTAAATAAGCATGCTCCATTCATGAACTGTAGAACCAGGAACAGATATAGCCCTTGGTTCACTCCAGACCTGAATGCCCTTGACCAGCACAAAAACATCATGTGGCGTTCTGCATTAGCATTGAATTCCCCCGTGATATGCAACTATTCGGGCAAGTTAGGAACCAATATACACAGGCAGTTAGGAAAGCTAAGGCTAGCTTTTTCAAACAGAAATTTGCATCCTGTAGCACAAATTCAAAAAAATTTTGGACACTGTAAAGTCCATGTAGAATAAGAGCACCTCCTCCCAGCTGCCCACTGCACTGAGGCTAGGAAACACTGTCACCACTGATAAATCCACAATAATTGAACATTTCAATAAGCATTTTTCTACGGCTGGCCATGCTTTCCACATGACAACTCCTACCCCGATCAACAATCAGCAACTCGCCCAAGCCTCCCCCATTTCTCCTTCACCGAAATCCAGATAGCTGATGTTCTGAAAGAGCTGCAAAATCTGGACCCCTACAAATCAGCTGGGATAGACAATCTGGACCCTCTCTTTCTAAAAGTATCTGTCGAAATTGTAGCACCCCCTATTACTAGCCTGTTCAACCTCTCTTTCGTATCGTCTGAGATTCCCAAAAATTGGAACGCTGCCGCGATCCTCCCCCTCTTCAAAGGTGGAGACACTCTAGACCCAAACTGCTACAGACCTATATCTATCTTATCCTGCCTTTCTAAGGTCTTCAAAAGCCAAGTTAACAAACCGATTACCGACCATTTCGAATCCCACCGTACCTTCTCCGCTATTCAATCTGGTTTCAGAGCTGGTCATGGCCACGCTCAAGGTCCTAAACGATATCATAACCGCCATCGATAAGAGACATTACTGTGCAGCCGTATTCATCGACCAGGCCAAGGATTTCAACCTCTGTCAATCACCACATTCTTATCGGCAGACTAAACAGCCTTGGTTTCTCAAAAGACTACCTCGCCTGGTTCACCAACCACTTATAAAGTTCAGTGTGTCAAATCAGAGGGCCTGTTGTCTGGACCTCTGGCAGTCTCTATAGGGGTGCCACAGGGTTACATTCTTGGGCCGACTCTATTCTCTGTATACATCAATGATGTTGCTCTTGCTGCTGGTGATTCTCTGATCCACCTCTACGTAGACGACACCATTCTGTATACTTCTGGCCCTTCTTTGGACACTGTGTTAACTAACCTCCAGACGAGCTTCAAAGCCATACAACTCTCCTTCCATTGCCTCCAACTTCTATTAAATGCAAGTAAAACTAAATGCAGGCTCTTCAACCAATCGCTGCCCACACCTGCCCGCCCGTCCAGCTTCACTACTCCGGAACGGTTCTGACTTAGAATATGTGGACAACTACAAATACCTAGGTGTCTGGTTAGACTCTAAACTCTCCTTCCAGACTCACATTAAGCATCTCCAATCCAAACATCTAGAATCTGCTTCCTATTTTGCAACAAAGCATCGTTCACTCATGCTGCCAAACATACCCTCGTAAAACTGACCATCCTACCGATCCTCGACTTCGGCGATGTCATTTACAAAATAGCCTCCAACACTCTACTCAACAAATTGGATGCAGTCTATCACGGTGACATCCGTTTTGTCACCAAAGCCCCATATACTACATTTAAGTCATTTAGCAGACGCTCTTATCCAGAGCGACTTACAAATTGGTGCATTCACCTTATGACATCCAGTGGAGCAGCCACTTTACAATAGTGCATCTAAATATTTTAAGGGGGGGTGAGAAGGATTACTTTATCCTATCCTAGGTATTCCTTAAAGAGGTGGGGTTTCAGGTGTCTCCGGAAGGTGGTGATTGACTCCGCTGTCCTGGCGTCGTGAGGGAGTTTGTTCCACCATTGGGGGGCCAGAGCAGCGAACAGTTTTGACTGGGCTGAGCGGGAACTGTACTTCCTCAGTGGTAGGGAGGCGAGCAGGCCAGAGGTGGATGAACGCAGTGCCCTTGTTTGGGTGTAGGGCCTGATCAGAGCCTGGAGAGCCTGGAGGTACTGAGGTGCCGTTCCCCTCACAGCTCCGTAGGCAAGCACCATACTACCATCCTTGCGACCTATATGGTCTTGTTGGCTGGACATTGCTTCATACTCGTCGCCAAACCCACTGGCTCCAGGTCATCTACAAGTCTCTGCTAGGTAAAGTCCCGCCTTATCTCACCTCACTGGTGTTTATCGTTGTCTCTGATTGGGAACCATATTTAGGCAGCCATATTCTTTGAGTGTTTCGTGGGTGATTGTCCTTAGTGTCTTGATGTCCTTGTTCTGTGTGTATGTGCACCAGTATTAGGCTGTTTCGGTTTTAAATGAGAACTTGTTCTCCACGTTTATTGTTTTGTAGTGTTTGTATTTAGATTCGTGTTACGTTAGTTAAATAAACATGGATCGGGGGAAGGCAATCTACACGCTGCATTTTCAGGTCCGACTCTCCTTCACCACAAGAGAACCGTTACAGAATCACCCACCACAAACGGACCAAGCAGCGTGTCAACAGGCAGGAGCAGCCCAATTAAGAGGAGATGCGTAATGAAGGATTTCTGGACATGGGAGGAAATCCTCGACCTGGTGAGAGGACCCTGGGCTAAACCAGGGGAGTGTAGCCGCCTTCATTTATTTGGTCAAAGGTGCAGCAGGAGAAGAGGTAACAGGAGCAGCTGGACATGGAGGAAATCCCCTGGGCTAAAATACCAAGAAATCTTGCAGGAGTACAGTATGTACTATACTTCTTGGGAGGAGATAGACAGGTGGGCGGTCGACCCAGGGAGAGTGCCGGAGCCCGCCTGGAATTCGATGGAGCAGTGCGTGGAAGGTTACAGGAGAATGAGGTTGGCGAAGCAAGCACGACGCCAGGTAGGAGACCTGCGCAAACTCCCTGTGCTTACCGGGGGGCTAGAGAGACACCGTGTTATGCAGTGGTGCGCACGGTGTCCCCAGTGCAGGTGCATAGCCCAGTGCGGTATATTCCACCGGGCTAGAGTGGGCATTGAGCCAGGTAAGGTTGGGCAGGCTCGGTGCTCAAGAGCTCCAGTGCGCCTGCACGGTCCGGTCTATCCAGTACCACCTCCACACCCCAGCCCTCCGGTAGCAGCTCCCCGCACCAGGCTTCCTGTGCGTGTCCTCGGTCTAGTACCACCAGTAACAGCACCACGCATCAGGCCTACAGTGCGCCTCGCCTCTCCAGCGCTGTCGGAGCCTTCCTCCTCTACTGCGCTGCTGGAGTCTCCCGCCTGTTCAGCGCAGCCAGAGCTGCCAGCCTGCATGGAGCAGCCAGAGCTGCCAGCCTGCATGGAGCAGCCAGAGCTGCCAGCCTGCATGGAGCAGCCAGAGCTGCCAGTCTGCATGGAGCAGCCAGAGCTGCCAGTCTGCATGGAGCAGCCAGAGCTGTCAGTCTACATGGAGCAGCCAGAGCTTATTATTCTGGCTTATTGGGTAGTGGAGGATAAAGATACCTGTACACCTATAAATGTGTAGCTAGCTATGTAGCCGATCTGTGTATGGACCCTAACACGTTTGGTATAAATATTAGTATGGAACCTAGTTATGATCCTCAGCTATCATATCCGGTTGTATCAACTTCAAAACAGTCTGAATGGTATAATGAGCTTATGGATTGGGTAGAATATAATATAACTTTATTGTGCCAAGGATGCAAGTTGTATATATACAGTACCAGTCAAAAGTTTGGACACACCTACTCATTCCAGGATTTTTCTTTATTTTTACTATTTTCTACATTGTAGAATAATACTGAAGACATCAAAACTATGAAATAGCACATGTGGAATCGTTGTAGTAACCACAAAAGTGTTAAACAAATCAAAATATATTTATGTTTGAGATTCAAAGAGACAAGACTAATAAGGGAAATACATGAACTAATAGTTGTCACGGCTGATTTCCTCCTCTTCGTCTGAAGCGTGGAATGCAGCGTGGTAAGTGTCCATAGTTGTTTTTAATGAATAAACCGAAACACTACAAAACAATAACTGAAATGTGAATCACCGAAACAGTACTGTGTGGTGAAACAAACACAGACATGGAAACAATCACCCACAAAGTACCCACAGAATATGGCTGCCTAAATATGGTTCCCAATCAGAGACAACGATAGACAGCTGCCTCTAATTGAGAACCAATCTAGGCAACCATAGACATACAATACACCTAGAAAGGGGACAGACCCATAAACATACAAAACCCCTAGACAAGTAAAAACACATACATCACCCATGTCACACCCTGACCTAACCAAAATAACAAGGAAAACAAAGAATACTAAGGTCAGGGTTTGACAATAGTACAGGTAGATAACAATAAAAATGATACTACAGAGAGACAAAATAAGTTGGAGGAAAAACAAAAAGAACTTCAGGAACTTATTCAAGAACGAACTAATGTAATCTATTACAAACCTAAAGTAAACTGAATGGAATATGGAGAAAAATTCCCAAAATTCTTCCTGAATCTCCAACACAGGAACGCTAACAAAAATCATTTTCAGAAACTCGTTACTGAAGACAGATTCATCTATGATTCTCCGAATCATTATTATTTTAAGCAGATGTGCTCTTTTCTGTCTCATCCTCTCCCACTGAATGAAGATTATGGTAAGGAATACTTTCCAAATAATATTTTTTTTTTTAACTTAACCAAAATACCAAAAGATCAGAAGACCAGGACAGCGGAGTCAATCACCACCTTCCGGAGACACCTGAAACCCCACCTCTTTAAGGAATACCTAGGATAGGATAAAGTAATCCCTCTCACCCCCCCCCCTTAAAAGATTTAGATGCACTACTGTTCCACTGGATGTCATAAGGCTCTGGATAAGAGCGTCTGCTAAATGACTTAAATGTAATGTAAATGTAAATCAGTGTGAAGGCCAAATTACAGAGGAATAACTTTTTGAGGCTATTAAATCCTTTCAGTCTGGAAAACCACCAGGGCTTGATGGCATACCGGTAGAGGTATATCATGCAATTTTTCATATACTAAAAGCTCCATTGTTAGATTGTTTTCACTACTCCTATAGAAATGGTAGTCTGTCAGGTACTCAGCAGGAAGGTCTGATTTCAAAACAAGACCGAGATGGCAAATATAAAGGTCCAGTCTATCTAAAAAAGCTGGAAGCCCCTTTCACTTCAATGTTGTGATGCAAAAATACTAGCGAAATGCATAGCACTCAGAATTAAAAAGGGTTTTCCAGGTATTGTACTAGAAATAATAGAACATCATGAAACATCTAAGAAGCCAGGCCTGGTATTTATAGTGCATTTTGAAGAGGCCTTTGATAAAGTAAGAATGGATGTTATTTATAAATGGATTTTTTCCATTTCTGTGATTCTTTTATAAAATGGGTAAAAGTAATGTATAGCAACCCCAGGTGTAAAATAGTAAATAGAGGCTACTTCTCAGAGAGTTTGGGTGTCCGCTGTCACCATATCTATTTGTTATGGCCATCGAAATGCTAGCTCAATAACAACATTAGAGGATTAGAAATCCAAGACTTTAAAAAAAGGTGTCCATATATGCCTGCAATGTCTAATTGAAGATCTAGATAACTTTTCTGGACTCTCTGGACTAAAACCTAATTATGATAAGCGTACAATGTTACGTATTGGATCTTTAAAAAATACAACTTTTAAATTACCCTGCAATTTACCTATAAAATGGGCTGACGGTGAAGTACACATACTTGTTATTCATATCACAAAATATATAAATGAATTTCTACAATGAATTTCAATAGAACACTTGTAAAAATAGATAAGATCCTGCAACCATGGACTGTCTATTTATGGGAAAATTGCCCTGATTAACTCCTTTTGTCATATCTCAGTTTACTCACTTACTTATGGAGCTGCCTACTCCTGATGATTCGTTTTTCAAATCATATGAACAAAATATATTTTGCTTTACAGGGAGAGAAACTGGGAATTGAATAACTGCAGTTGACATTGCTAAGTAAACAGAAGAATACTCTTATTGCAATGTAGATTGTTCTTAAATGAGTCTTTGGTTGTGCATAGAGTGTAGTCTATGGTGTTGCCAGGGAACAGCACCCTCTTCGAAGAAGTAGGAGGTGAAGATCTCCTGCACACAGATTACGGGACACAGTTAGGCGGGACACAGGAAGCCTTCACGTGCCAGAATTCCGCAAGGAGGCAGTGCCAGATGGCCCTGGTCACCCAACCTTGCAGTGCCCTACACGGTAACTGTAGGCAATCCAGTTGCAATTTATCTGTAGTAATATGGAAGATAATGTCATTATTAGACTTCTACATCACCAGGTCATTGTGGATTACTAAAGTATCATATCTTATAACAAATCATGATAACATTGAATTGATAGATGCAGGTGTAGCATGTGACAACAGCAGGATCATATCAACCATAGCATCACAAATGAGTACATAAATACCATTTGAAACTTGATGATGCATTTGAAACAGCTTTGTAGTGCTCAGGCAAAAAAAAATGTGCACCCCTTTGTGACCCCAGGACCAGGATTGAGACCCACTGCTCTTCATTGGGACCTCTTCATCTGCAGATAGGCTTTCACAGCTCTCTGTATCTGAGGACAGAAAACATCACAAGAAATAGACTTCATTATACTCAAATTAGACAGCACTGAATATTATGTTACTATTATCTCTGGCCTCACTTCTAGGGCCTGGAACTACACAAAAGTACCTGCCATATCCAGAATAGCCTACTCTTTCACTTTGACAATTAGGGCTGCTATCCTTTCACCCTCCATGTCTGTTAGCTAGCTACCTACAAATGCATTTGGAGGTTGTTTTTTACAATGATAAATACATAAATATAACTAGCTAATATGAAATTATCACCATTAGCTGGTGATATTAATTTGTAAAGTAGGCTAGATAGCTAGCTAGCTACGTTAGCAGTTCATTTGAGTTAGCCTGGACTGTAGCTAGTTAGCTACTAATACATTATTTTATTTTTTAAAAACATTTTCTAAATGTATTTACTTACTTGAATAAATTCTCCCAGCCATTTGGACAATTGGAAACAGGGCAGCAAAGTTTGTTTGTCACCAGAGACGTTTAGCTCATATTACTATTTACCTTAGAATAAATTCAATAAAATTAAGAATGGATTAAATAATTTACCCATTTAATAACCAGACCGTCATACAAACTTGCTATGCTGAATTCTTGACACACAATCGAACGTGGTGCTATATGCTGCCAGCACACCCACAAGCACACCCACCCACGATCCACTCTGGGCGGCCGGAGAAGCACGTGGCAATTTATCATGTTCTAATGTACATGTACCGTAAGTGTACTTGGGAAGTGTAGCGGAAATGTAGTTTCGTTGAATGGAGGCACTCATAGTTGTATGGATCTGTGCAAAACTGCTACAGTAAGTGTATTTTTTATAGGATTCTTTCTCACTGATGAAAGATAAGGTCTGTATGTTTCGGAAGCTGTATCGCAAGCAATGATTATTGATGTTTCTAAATGTTACAACACAGCGTCAGGATTGTAGTTCACATGAGGCAGTCGTGTGCAAAGTTAATGGCTGAGAACTGTAGGGAGAAAGCATAATGCCGTCTAGAGTTTTTGAGAGTTCGGTTTTATCTGACTAGCTAATGCTGGGTAGTTCTGGCTGTGTTTTGAAGCCACGAATACTTGCTAACTACAGAATTACTTCGGGTCAGCAAGTTAGCAATTGATGTGCCACCAGTCAAGAAGAGAAAAAAATGAGAACATAAGAGATTTCTTCAAAGGACTGCAAGTAAGGTTCTTGGCAACAGCCCTCACACCAACCCTAGCAAAATAGCTGGCAAATTTGATTGTTTTCAGCTTAGATGTCTTTAACTTCATTACAGTGATTATGGGTCATGAATGTATAGACTTTGTTTGGTGCTATCGTGATCATGGCAGGTGAGTGACAGCCATGAACAGACAGACAGGCAGAGAGGGAGAGAGAGAGAAAGACCACACACCAACAGGTAAGATGGTGAGAAGTGCTTCTCCAAGGCCATAGAGTTCATAGACTGATGATCTGTCATAGTGTGAATCAATCTGAAAATAATAGGAAATTAGTTATACATTAGCATACAAAGATTACAAAATGGATGTTTAAACCTATTTTATATATATTTTAAACATAGAAACATGTGTATCCCCCAATCCCCAGGCTTATTGGGCATGAGTGGAAGTTTCTGGTGAAAGAGACTGTTTGGATTTTGAGCAAACTTCTCACCCTCATATTTGAGATACAAAAATTATCGGAAAGGTAGTAAGATTAACAAACCTTGTGAGTTGTAGACGAAAGTATAAACCATTTGGTATCATAACCATAGGGATATCTGTGCCATTGTGGTGTCTGTGACAGCATGGGCAGCACGATTAACACTATGCTATCTCCATTTTAAAGTAAAGTAGTCTTTTGATGTTTGAAAAAAGTACAAAGCTAACCTATCTCTCTGATTTGGTCCTGCCGTACATACCTACACGTACGCTACGGTCACAAGACGCAGGCCTCCTAATTGTCCCTAGAATTTCTAAGCAAACAGCTGGAGGCAGGGCTTTCTCCTATAGAGCTCCATTTTTATGGAACGGTCTGCCTACCCATGTCAGAGACGCAAACTCGGTCTCAACCTTTAAGTCTTTACTGAAGACTCATCTCTTCAGTGGGTCATATGATTGAGTGTAGTCTGGCCCAGGAGTGGGAAGGTGAACGGAAAGGCTCTGGAGCAACGAACCGCCCTTGCTGTCTCTGCCTGGCCGATTCCCCTCTTTCCACTGGGATTCTCTGCCTCTACCCTGTTACGGGGGCTGAGTCACTGGCTTACTGGGGCACTCTCATGCCGTCCCTGGGGGGGTGCGTCACCTGGGTGGGTTGATTCACTGTTGTGGTCGGCCTGTCTGGGTTGGCGCCCCCCTCTTGGGTTGTGCCGTGGCGGAGATCTTTGTGGGCTATACTCGGCCTTGTCTCAGGATGGTAAGTTGGTGGTTGAAGATATCCCTCTAGTGGTGTGGGGGCTGTGCTTTGGCAAAGTGGGTGGGGTTATATCCTTCCTGTTTGGCCCTGTCCGGGGGTGTCCTCGGATGGGGCCACAGTGTCTCCTGACCCCTCCTGTCTCAGCCTCCAGTATTTATGCTGCATTAGTTTATGTGTCGGGGGGCTAGGGTCAGTTTGTTATATCTGGAGTACTTCTCCTGTCCTATTCGGTGTCCTGTGTGAATCTAAGTGTGCGTTCTCTAATTCTCTCCTTCTCTCTTTCTTTCTCTCTCTCGGAGGACCTGAGCCCTAGGACCATGCCCCAGGACTACCTGACATGATGACTCCTTGCTGTCCCCAGTCCACCTGGCCATGCTGCTGCTCCAGTTTCAACTGGCCTGGGCCCTAGGACCATGTCCCAGGACTACCTGACATGATGACTCCTTGCTGTCCCCAGTCCACCTGGCCATGCTGCTGCTCCAGTTTCAACTGTTCTGCCTTACTATTATTCAACCATGCTGGTCATTTATGAACATTTGAACATCTTGGCCACGTTCTGTTATAATCTCCACCCGGCACAGCCAGAAGAGGACTGGCCACCCCACATATGCTCTCTCTAATTCTCTCTTTCTTTCTCTCTCTCGGAGGACCTGAGCCCTAGGACCGTGCCCCAGGACTACCTGACATGATGACTCCTTGCTGTCCCCAGTCCACCTGACTGTGCTGCTGCTCCAGTTTCAACTGTTCTGCCTTATTATTATTCGACCATGCTGGTCATTTATGAACATTTGAACATCTTGGTCATGTTCTGTTATAATCTCTACCCGGCACAGCCAGAAGAGGACTGGCCACCCCACATAGCCTGGTTCCTCTCTAGGTTTCTTCCTAGGTTTTGGCCTTTCTAGGGAGTTTTTCCTAGCCACCGTGCTTTTACACCTGCATTGTTTGCTGTTTGGGGTTTTAGGCTGGGTTTCTGTACAGCACTTTGAGATATCAGATGATGTACGAAGGGCTATATAAATAAATTTGATTTGATTTAATATTGTTGACTTACTGCCACATGCAGTGTTGGAGCCTAAAACCAAGTCTTGTCATTAATTTATTGTGGCCACTAGATGGCAGTCATATAGCTTAAAAGCCATTTCCAACAAGGCAAACCAATTTGAAGAAGACAATGCTCTGATCATTGGCTGATTGCTCTCAACCCATAGGAATCACCACCCAGTTGACTACTTTAAAATGGTGGAAGCCCTCAATAGCAATGTCCATTCAAAAACAGGTTATTTCCAATTTAATGATCTCTATACATCTCTATGAAATTATCTCTATGCCCTGAAAGAACTTCATTGGACTCTATGTAAACTGGAAACCACATATCCTGAGAATGCATTTATTGTATCTGGGGATTTTAACAAGGCTAATCTGAAAGCAAGGCTCCCTACATTTTATCAGCATACCGAATGCAAAATTCTGGATCATTGTTACTCTAACTTCTGCGATGCATACAAAGCCATCCCTCGCCCTCCTTTCAGCAAATCTGACCACGACTCCATTTTGTTGCTCCCAGCCTATAGACAGAAACTAAAACAGGAAATGCCCGTGCTCAGGTCTGTTCAACGCTGGTCCGACCAATCTGATTCCACGCTTCAAGATTTCTTCATTCACGTGGACTGGGATATGTACCGGATAGCGTCGAACAACAACATTGATGTATACACTGATTCGGTGAGTGAGTTAATTAGCAAGTGCATCGGTGATGTTGTACCAACAGCGACTATTGAAACCTTCCACAACCAGAAACCATGGACTGATGGCAGCATTCGCACAAAACTGAAAGCGTGAACCACTGCTTTTAATCAGGGAAACATGACCGAATACAAACAGTGTTGCTATTTAATTTATATAACGAATATGAATTTGGTGGGCAGAAATGATTAAATATTAAAGCATTAGACCTCTCACTAAAGTTATCACTCTTACAAAAGTTATACTTAAATCCAAACTGATTCTCTAGTCAATTGGTACGAATGTCTCATCCTATATTCAGGAAGGGCCTTTTCCCCTTTATTCAGACTACACCTGCTCACTTTCGGTTGTTTGAAAAGGAAATAATCTCCAAAATATATTTTTTAAACGAGCCTTAGAAAGTAGGTTACAATTTCATTTTAATCCACCTGAAAGGTGGAGTTAAATTCAAATATATTAATTGATTAAAAAAACTGTATTTATCAAAGAAATTTTTAAAAAAGGTATAATTTTAGTGAATGATATCATAAATAGGACTGGTGGAGTTATGTCACACATGCAGCTAACATAGACATATGGAAATGTCTGCTCTGCCCAAAACTACAACCAATTAATTGCAGCATTACAACAAAAATGGAAGAGGCAAGTGGAAGGGGAAAAAAGTAAGGAACTTGTATGTCGGCCATGTACACTGCTCAAAAAAATAAAGGGGACACTAAAATAACACATCCTAGATCTGAATTAATGAAATATTCTTATTAAATACTTTTTTCTTTACATAGTTGAATGTGCTGACAACAAAATCACACAAAAATTATCAATGGAAATCAAATTTATCAACCCATGGAGGTCTGGATTTGGAGTCACACTCAAAACCACACTACAGGCTGATCCAACTTTGATGTAATGTCCTTAAAACAAGTCAAAATGAGGCTCAGTAGTGTGTATGGCCTCCACGTGCCTGTATGACCTCCCTACAACACCTGGGCATGCTCCTGATGAGGTAGCGGATGGTCTCCTGAGGGATCTCCTCCCAGACCTGGACTAAAGCATCCGCCAACTCCTGGACAGTCTGTGGTGCAACGTGGCGTTGGTGGATGGAGCGAGAAATGATGTCCAAGATGTGCTCAATTGGATTCAGGTCTGGGGAACGGGCAGGCCAGTCCATAGCATCAATGCCTTCCTCTTGCAGGAACTGCTGACACACTCCAGCCACATGAGGTCTAGCATTGTCTTGCATTAGGAGGAACCCAGGGCCAACCGCACCAGCATATGGTCTCACAAGGGGTCAGAGGATCTCATCTCGGTACCTAATGGCAGTCAGGCTACCTCTGGCGAGCACATGGAGGGCTGTGCGGCCCCCCAAAGAAATGCCACCCCACACCATGACCCACCGCCAAACCGGTCATGCTGGAGGATGTTGCAGGCAGCAGAACGTTCTCCACAGCGTCTCCAGACTGTCACGTCTGTCACATGTGCTCAGTGTGAACCTGCTTTCATCTGTGAAGAGCACAGGGTGCCAGTGGCGAATTTGCCAATCTTGGTGTTCAAATGGAAAACGTCCTGCACTGTGTTGGGCTGTAAGCACAACCCCCACCTGTGGATGTCGGGCCCTCATACCACCCTCATGAAGTCTGTTTCTGAACGTTTGAGCAGACACATGCACATTTGTGGCCTGCTGGAGGTCATTTTGCAGGGCTCTGGCAGTGCTCCTCCTGCTCCTCCTTGCACAAAGGAGTATAAAAAGAAAACCAGCCCTGTCGCGGACCCCGATGTCTTGCTCCCAGACAAATTAACAACTTATTTGCCCGCTTTGAGGACAATACAGTGCCACCGACACGGCCCGCTACCAAAACCTGAGGACTCTCCTTCACCACAGCCAACGTGAGTAAAACATTTACACGTGTTAACCCTCGCAAGGCTGCCGGCCCAGACGGCATCCCTAGCCGCGTCGTCAGAGCATGCGTAGACCAGCTGGCTGGTGTGTTTACGGACATATTCAATAAATCCCTGTCTGCTGTCCCCACATGCTTCAAGAGGGCCACCATTGTTCCTATTCCCAAGAAAGCTAAGGTAACTGAGCTAAATGACTATCGCTTCGTAGCACTCACTTCCGTCATCATGAAGTGCTTTGAGAGACTAGTCAAGGATTATATCACCTCCACCTTACCTGACATCCTAGACCCACTCCAATTTGCTTACCGCCCCAAAAGGTCCACAGACGACACAATCGCAATCACACTGCACACTGCCCTAACCCATCTGGACAAGAGGAAAACCTATGTAAGAATGCTGTTCATCGACTACAGCTCAGCAGTTAACACCAAAGTACCCTCGAAACTCGTCATTAAGCTCAAGACCCTGGGTCTTGACCCCACCCTGTGCAACTGGGTCCTGGACTTTCTGACAGGCCGCACCCAGGTGGTGAGGGTAGGAAACATAATCTCCACCCTGCTGATCCTCAACACTGGGGCCCCACAAGGGTGCGTTCTCAGCCCTCTCCTGTACTCCCTGTTCACCCATGACTGCGTGGCCATGCACAACTCCAACTCAATCATCAAGTTTGCAGACGACACTACAGTGGTAGGCTTCATTACCAACAACGACAAGACGGCGTACAGGGAGTAGGTGAGTGCCCTCGGAGTGTGGTGTCAGGAAAATAACCTCACACTCAATGTCAACAAAACAAAGGAGATGACCGTGGACTTCAGAAAACAGCAGAGGGAGCACCCCCCTATCCACATCGACGGGACAGTAGTCGAGAAGGTGGAAAGTTTTAAGTTCCTCGGCGTACACATCACGGACAAACTGAAATGGTCCAACCATACAGACAACGTGGGGAATAAGACGCAACAGCGCCTCTTCAACCTCAGGAGGCTCCTCCCATAACCGCAAGGCTCTCCAGAGGGTAGTGAGGTCTGCACAACGCATCACCGGGGGCAAACTACCTGCCCTACAAGACACCTACAGCACCCAATGTCACAGGAAGGCCAAAAGGATCATCAAGGACAACAAACACCCAAGCCACTGCCTGTTCACCCCACAATCATCCAGAAGGTGAGGTCAGTACAGGTGCATCAAAGCTGAGATCGAGAGACTGAAAAACAGCTTCTATCTCAAGGCCATCAGACTGTTAAACAGCCATCACTAACATTGAGTGGCTTCTGCCAACATACAGACTCAATCTCTAGCCACTTTAATAATTAATAATTGAATGTAATAAATGTAATCACTAGTCACTTTAAACAATGTACTTTATATAATGTTTACAAACCCTACATTACTCATCTCATATGTACAGTGGGGCAAGTATTTAGTCAGCCACCAATTGTGCAAGTTCTCCCACTTAAAAAGATGAGAGATGCCTGGAATTTTCATCATAGGTACACTATGACAGACAAAATGAGGGAACAAAATCCAGAAAATCACATTGTAGGATTTTTTATGAATTTATTTGCAAATTATGGTGGAAAATAAGTATTTGGTCACCTACAAACAAGCAAGATTTCTGGCTCTCACAGACCTGTAACTTCTTCTTTAAGAGGCTCCTCTGTCCTCCACTCGTTACCTGTATTAATGGCACCTGTTTGAACTTGTTATCAGTATAAAAGACACCTGTCCACAACCTCAAACAGTCACACTCCAAACTCCACTATGGCCAAGACCAAAGAGCTGTCAAAGGACACCAGAAACAAAATTGTAGACCTGCACCAAGCTGGGAAGACTGAATCTGCAATAGGTAAGCAGCTTGATTTGAAGAAATCAACTGTGGGAGCAATTATTAGGAAATGGAAGACATTTCTGATAATCTCCCTCGGTCTGGGGCAAGATCTCACCCCGTGGGGTCAAAATTATCACAAGAACGGTGAGCAAAAATCCCAGAACCACAAGGGGGGACCTAGTGAATGACCTGCAGAGAGCTGGGACCAAAGTAACAAAGCCTACCATCAGTAACACACTACGCCGCCAGGGACTCAAATCCTGCAATGCCAGACGTGCTTAAGCCAGTACATGTCCAGGCCCGTCTGAAGTTTGCTAGAGAGCATTTGGATGATCCAGAAGAAGATTGGGAGAATGTCATATGGTCAGATGAAACTAAAATATAACT
The DNA here is from genome assembly GCF_034236695.1 of Oncorhynchus nerka. Classification (NCBI taxonomy): domain Eukaryota; kingdom Metazoa; phylum Chordata; class Actinopteri; order Salmoniformes; family Salmonidae; genus Oncorhynchus; species Oncorhynchus nerka. Next base: position 58,144,592 of record NC_088420.1, on the reverse strand, counting down.
TTTTGGTAAAACTCAACTCGTCGTGTTTGGAGGACAAAGAATGCTGAGTTGCATCCAAAGAACACAATACCTACTGTGAAGCATGGAGGTGGAAACATCATGCTTTGGGGCTGTTTTTCTGCAAAGGGACCAGGACGACTGCTCCGTGTAAAGGAAAGAATGAATGGGTCCATGTATCGTGAGATTTTGAGTGAAAACCATCAGCTTCCATCAGCAAGGGCATTGAAGATGAAAAGTGGCTGGGTCTTTCAGCATGACAATGATCCTAAACACACCACCCGGGCAACAAAGGAGTGGCTTCGTAAAGAATCATTTCAAGGTCCTTGAAAGTCCATGTTGCCCAGCAACAGCCCCAAAACATCACTGCTCTAGAGGAGATCTGCATGGAGGAATGGGCCAAAATACCAGCAAAAGTGTGTGAAAACCTTGTGAAGACTTACAGAAAACGTTTGACCTCTGTCATTGCCAACAAAGGGTATATAACAAAGTATTGAGATAAACTTTTGTTATTGACCAAATACTTATTTTCCACCATAATTTGCAAATAAATCCATTAAAAATCCTACAATGTGATTTTCTGGATTTTTTTCCCTCATTTTGTCTGTCATAGTTTACCTATGATGAAAATTACAGGCCTCTCTCATATTTTTAAGTGGGAGAACTTGCACAATTGGTGGCTGACTAAATACTTTTTTGCCCCACTGTACATAGACTTGAAATAACTGGCCTCTTAAATAAATGGAACTCCAGTCCCTTTAATGTTTACATATCTTGCATTACTCATCTCATATGTATATACTGTATTCACTGTATCTTAGTCTATGCTGCTCTGACATTGCTTGTCCATACATGTATATATTCTTAATTCCATTCTTTAACTTAGATTTGTGTGTATTAGGTATATGTTGTGAAATTGTTAGATATGACTTCGTCGATATTACTGCTATGAGGCTCCTCAGAGGAAAAGAAGGACCATCCTCAGTGATTTTCATAAAAATAAACATTTTAACACGTTGAAAAAGTTTGCATTTTTAGATAAAACTATACTAAATATATTCACGTCACCAGATAATTGATTAAAACATATTACTTTGCAATGAAAGTCTACAGTAGCCTCAACAGCACTCTGTAGGGTAGCATCATGGTGTAGCCATAGGACAGCTAGCTTCCATCCTCCTCTGGGTACATTGACTTCAATACAAAACCTAGGAGGCGCATGGTTCTCACACCCTTCCATAGACTTACACAGTAATCATGACAACTTCCGGAGGACGTCCTCCAACCAATCAGATCTCTTGCAGCATGAACTGTCATGTTGTCTACCCAATCTATCAGGAATCAAGGTAAGACCCAAATGCAGACTGTGTTGAAGTAGCAATGTTTATTGTATCAACAGGGGCAGGCAAAGGACAAGTCAAGGCAGGCAGAGGTTGAATATCCAGAGTAGTGTGGCCAAGGTACAAGACGGCAGGCAGACAGAGGCCGGTAATCTAGAGGTGGAGCAAAGGTACAGGACAGCAGGCAGGGTTCAGGGACAGGCAGAGTGGTCAGGCGGGCGGGTATGGGGTCAGGACAGGCAAAAGTCAAAACCAGGAGGCAGAGAAAAAGATATACTGGGGAAAAAATAGGCGCCGAGATAAACCACTGATTAACTGGCACAGACAGACAGAAAACACAGGTATAAATACACAGGGGATAAGTGAGGAAGATGGGTGACACCTGGAGGGGGTGGGGACAAGCACAAGGACAGGTAAAACAGATCAGAAGGATCAGAGAATGAATCTAGTACTGAAAGCATAAGATACAGTTAGCTAGCACTGCAGTATATAAAATGTGGTGACTAACTGACTCAAAGAGACAGAAAGACAATAGTTGAACAAATTAATTTCTTCCAAAATGGAGAAACAAGAAAGAAAGAGAGCGATTTTCTTTCAGTTCCACTTACTTAGCTAGCAAATGCAGCTAGCTACTTTAGCCTACTCAACCACCCTGCTCAAACAGAGGGATGCTATGTTAGCTAGCTGGCTATGACTATCCAACACAACACTGGAACTCTTCCAAGTCAAGGTACATTTTTGGCTTTACAAATGTATTGCCACCTGTGTAAGTGCTAAACTGCTTACTGACTGTACACAGTAACGTTACTGCATGATTGTAGCAGGTTTACTAATGCGTTAGTTATATTAGCTATGTTGACTATGATGTTACTTAAGCTAATATGGTGACAATGATGTAGGCTGTGTGTAGATATGGTTTGGCTTGGAAGCTTTTTCGCCTGGTCACATACAGCTGGCATGTTTTGCATTGACGTCCACAAGCTACAAAGGGAAAAGATAAGGGGAGTGCATAGATGCGAGAAGGAATACAACGTTCAGTGTTGCCAACTCCTCAGGAAAGTAGCTATTGGCTGTCCTGAATGTCTCTAAATGACGCCATCACCTAATTTGCATATTTGGCCATGTGCATGTAATTGTGATGGACGCTGTAGGAGAGAGGAATAACGTCGTGGGAGAGACAAAGTGAGTAAAAAACACCCTAAATATGTTTAGAACTACAAATGAACTTTCTTCTGTCGATTCTTTTTTTTTGTCACAATTCCAACCCTCCTCCTTTATCTGGGCATGGAACCAGCAAAAGTGACCCAAAAGAGACACTCTGGCGGAGTGTTGTTTATTTTATTTTAATTTTTTTTGTTTAGTTTTCTTTAAATTGGTTTGGTTTTTAACTTTATGGTCCACTTAGGAGCCTACAACAAGTCACAGTAAAACATTAACATTTTTAACCATAACATAAAAAAAATAAAAAATGTGTATACAATCTACATTAACAATCTAAATGGACCAAAAAGAGACAATAGAAAAAACTGTAAATGGTAATGTGAAAAATTATGGTAACTAGTCTGGCCCTAATTCAGGTTAATTGATTTTTTAGGATGGGAGTGGGACCCACAGCAGCACCCGCTGCTCATTGAGAAGAGTAATAACGATGTGCTTTCACCTCAGAGTCTCCAGAGTCTCCAAAAGTCTTTTACACCAGAAAAAGTCTCTAGATTTGTTGTTGGTTGCTTTTTTGAAAATGTGTCGCTAGAAAGGTCTGAAAGTCGCTAAATTGGCAACACTGACAACGTTATGAAACTGAACTGTGTTTACGTGTGATCAGGGTTGTATTCATTCCGCCGATTATGTTGAAAACGTTTCTTAAACCGGGATAAACATACCTGAATTTGTCCAATAGTTACTCTCGTTTGCAACTAACTGTTGGACTAATGATTACACTCTATCAGCTAGATGCAGGCATAAGTGTGCAAAGTGGTACTGACCTGTGTGCACCTACGTTGTAAACTTTCATTCATAGGCTAGGTTGTAGCAACCTCATGATGGGTTTAGGGAAAATGAATAATGTAATAGCTTATTTATATTACAACATATTGGATGACTGTCATTCATATTCCATTCACCCATTTCAACGTAACAGTAATAATCATCTTAAAAGCCACTGGCCTAGACTAGTTCATGACTTGTGAATTTGTACAAAATCAATCGATTCTCGAAGATGACGCTCAAATTTGAATCTCGTTCTTCACTAGACACTTTCGCCCATGCGTCAATTATCCTGGGGACGAGTCATCAATAAGTCATTGATTTTGTCATCAATAACTGAGCCGATACACTAATCTACCACAAAGGGGAAGCAGCACACCTGTACATAGACTGGCAATACCTCTTGATTTTCTTGCTTGTTTTATAAACTGGTGAATGTGAGCCATTGATTGGGAAATAATTGTATCCGGTGGTGGTTACCTGCCTGGGTAAGAAGTTTTACCTGCGGTCATAGGGAGCATTCATTTTTAGTCTCACCTCATTACTAGATATAGTTTGTAAAATTGTAAGTAACTCACCTTAAAAAGTAGTTTGAGAAGCATTTTGCTCATGTTGGAATTTGCCTCAAATTTGAAATTATGAAGTGTGTACATTGCGGGAACCTGACTGACCATTATTATAGGCTCTGTAATCTGTACATACGACTGGACCAGTTATTATGGGCTCTGTAATCTGTACATATGAATGGACCATTATTATAGGCTCTGTAATCTGTACATATGAATGGACCATTATTATAGGCTCTGTAATCTGTACATATGAATGGACCATTATTATAGGCTCTGTAATCTGTACATATGAATGGACCATTATTATAGGCTCTGTAATCTGTACATATGAATGGACCATTATTATAGGCTCTGTAATCTGTACATATGAATGGACCATTATTATAGACATTTACATTACATTTAAGTCATTTAGCAGACGCTCTTATCCAGAGCGACTTACAAATTAGTGCATTCACCTTATGACATCCAGTGGAACAGCCACTTTACAATAGTGCATCTAAATCTTTTAAGGGGGGGTGAGAAGGATTACTTTATCCTATCCTAGGTATTCCTTAAAGAGGTGGGGTTTCAGGTGTCTCCGGAAGGTGGTGATTGACTCCGCTGTCCTGGCGTCGTGAGGGAGTTTGTTCCACCATTGGGGGGCCAGAGCAGCGAACAGTTTTGACTGGGCTGAGCGGGAACTGTACTTCCTCAGTGGTAGGGAGGCGAGCAGGCCAGAGGTGGATGAACGCAGTGCCCTTGTTTGGGTGTAGGGCCTGATCAGAGCCTGGAGGTACTGAGGTGCCGTTCCCCTCACAGCTCCGTAGGCAAGCGCCATGGTCTTGTAGCGGATGCGAGCTTCAACTGGAAGCCAGTGGAGAGAGCGGAGGAGCGGGGTGACGTGAGAGAACTTGGGAAGGTTGAACACCAGACGGGCTGCGGCGTTCTGGATGAGTTGTAGGGGTTTAATGGCACAGGCAGGGAGCCCAGCCAACAGCGAGTTGTACTCGTTGTAGGCAGGGTCGTACTCTGCGGATGTTGTAGAGCATGAACCTACGTTCCCTACAGGAACGGGCCACCGCCTTGATGTTAGTTGAGAACGACAGGGTGTTGTCCAGGATCACACCAAGGTTCTTAGCGCTCTGGGAGGAGGACACAATGGAGTTGTCAACCGTGATGGCGAGATCATGGAACGGGCAGTCCTTCCCCGGGAGGAAGAGCAGCTCCGTCTTGCCGAGGTTCAGCTTGAGGTGGTGATCCGTCATCCACACTGATATGTCTGCCAGACATGCAGAGATGCGATTCGCCACCTGGTCATCAGAAGTGGGAAAGGAGAAGATTAATTGTGTGTCGTCTGCATAGCAATGATAGGAGAGACCATGTGAGGTTATGACAGAGCCAAGTGACTTGGTGTATAGCGAGAATAGGAGAGGGCCTAGAACAGAGCCCTGGGGACACCAGTGGTGAGAGCACGTGGTGAGGAGACGGATTCTCGCCACGCCACCTGGTAGGAGCGACCTGTCAGGTAGGACGCAATCAAGCGTGGGCCGCGCCGGAGATGCCCAACTCGGAGAGGGTGGAGAGGAGGATCTGATGGTTCACAGTATCGAAGGCAGCCGATAGGTCTAGAAGGATGAGAGCAGAGGAGAGAGAGTTAGCTTTAGCAGTGCGGAGCGCCTCCGTGATACAGAGAAGAGCAGTCTCAGTTGAATGACTAGTCTTGAAACCTGACTGATTTGGATCAAGAAAGTCATTCTGAGAGAGATAGCGGAGAGCTGGCCAAGGACGGCACGTTCAAGAGTTTTGGAGAGAAAAGAAAGAAGGGATACTGGTCTGTAGTTGTTGACATCGGAGGGATCGAGTGTAGGTTTTTTCAGAAGGGGTGCAACTCGCTCTCTTGAAGACGGAAGGGACGTAGCCAGCGGTCAGGGATGAGTTGATGAGCGAGGTGAGGTAAGGGAGAAGGTCTCCGGAAATGGTCTGGAGAAGAGAGGAGGGGATAGGGTCAAGCGGGCAGGTTGTTGGGCGGCCGGCCATCACAAGACGCGAGATTTCATCTGGAGAGAGAGGGAGAAAGAGGTCAGAGCACAGGGTAGGGCAGTGTGAGCAGAACCAGCGGTGTCGTTTGACTTAGCAAACGAGGATCGGATGTCGTCGACCTTCTTTTCAAAATGGTTGACGAAGTCATCTGCAGAGAGGGAGGAGGAGGGGGGGGAGGATTCAGGAGGGAGGAGAAGGTGGCAAAGAGCTTCCTAGGGTTAGAGGCAGATGCTTGGAATTTAGAGTGGTAGAAAGTGGCTTTAGCAGCAGAGACAGAAGAGGAAAATGTAGAGAGGAGGGAGTGAAAGGATGCCAGGTCCGCAGGGAGGCGAGTTTTCCTCCATTTCCGCTCGGCTGCCCGGAGCCCTGTTCTGTGAGCTCGCAATGAGTCGTCGAGCCACGGAGCGGGAGGGGAGGACCGAGCCGGCCTGGAGGATAGGGGACATAGAGAGTCAAAGGATGCAGAAAGGGAGGAGAGGAGGGTTGAGGAGGCAGAATCAGGAGAAAGGTTGGAGAAGGTTTGAGCAGAGGGAAGAGATGATAGGATGGAAGAGGAGAGAGTAGCGGGGGAGAGAGAGCGAAGGTTGGGACGGCGCGATACCATCCGAGTAGGGGCAGTGTGGGAAGTGTTGGATGAGAGCGAGAGGGAAAAGGATACAAGGTAGTGGTCGGAGACTTGGAGGGGAGTTGCAATGAGGTTAGTGGAAGAACAGCATCTAGTAAAGATGAGGTTGAGCGTATTGCCTGCCTTGTGAGTAGGGGGAAGGTGAGAGGGTGAGGTCAAAGAGGAGAGGAGTGGAAAGAAGGAGGCAGAGAGGAATGAGTCAAAGGTAGACGTGGGGAGGTTAAAGTCGCCCAGAACTGTGAGAGGTGAGCCGTCCTCAGGAAAGGAGCTTATCAAGGCATCAAGCTCATTGATGAACTCTCCGAGGGAACCTGGAGGGCGATAAATGATAAGGATGTTAAGCTTGAAAGGGCTGGTAACTGTGACAGCATGGAATTCAAAGGAGGCTATAGACAGATGGGTAAGGGGAGAAAGAGAGAATGACCACTTGGGAGAGATGAGGATCCCGGTGCCACCACCCCGCTGACCAGAAGCTCTCGGGGTGTGCGAGAACACGTGGGCAGACGAAGAGAGAGCAGTAGGAGTAGCAGTGTTGTCTGTGGTGTCCATGTTTCCGTCAGTGCCAAGAAGTCGAGGGACTGGAGGGAGGCATAGGCTGAGATGAACTCTGCCTTGTTGGCCGCAGATTGGCAGTTCCAGAGGCTACCGGAGACCTGGAACTCCACGTGGGTCGTGCGCGCTGGGACCACCAGATTAGGGTGGCCACGGCCACGCGGTGTGGAGCGTTTGTATGGTCTGTGCAGAGAGGAGAGAACAGGGATAGACAGACACATAGTTGACAGGCTACAGAAGAGGCTACGCTAATGCAAAGGAGATTGGAATGACAAGTGGACTACACGTCTCGAGTGTTCAGAAAGTTAAGCTTACGTAGCAAGAATCTTATTGACTAAAATGATTAAAATGATACAGTACTGCTGAAGTAGGCTAGCTGGCAGTGGCTGCGTTGTTGACTATGTAGGCTAGCTGGCAGTGGCTGCGTTGTTGACACTACACTAATCAAGTCGTTCCGTTGAGTGTAATAGTTTCTACAGTGCTGCTATTCGGGGCTAGCTGGCTAGCTAGCAGTGTTGATTACGTTGCGTTAAAAGAACGACAATAGCTGGCTAGCTAACCTAGAAAATCGCTCTAGACTACACAATTATCTTTGATACAAAGACGGCTATGTAGCTAGCTATGTAGCTAGCTACGATCAAACAAATCAAGCCGTTGTACTGTAATGAAATGAAATGAAAATGTGATACTACCTGTGGAGCAAAGCGGAATGCGACCGGGTTGTTGAGTGCGGAAGTTCTATTCGGTAGACGTTGGCTAGCTGTTGGCTAGCTAGCAGTGTCTCCTACGTTAAGGACGACAAATAGCTGGCTAGCTAACCTCGGTAAATTAAGATAATCACTCTAAAACTACACACTCTAAACTACACAATTATCTTGGATATGAAGACAGCAAAGACAACTATGTAGCTAGCTAACACTACACTAATCAAGTCGTTCAGTTGAGTGTAATAGTTGTGCTGCTATTCGGTAGACGGTGGACGTTTGCTAGCTGGCTAGCTGCTGGGCAGATAGCAGTGTAGACTACGTTAGGACGACGAAATACGATAATTACGCAATTATCTTTGATACAAAGACGGCTATGTAGCTAGCTAAGAAGAAATTGTTAAGATTAGACAAATCAAACCGTTGTACTATAATGAAATGTAATGAAAAGTAATACTACCTGCGGACCGAAGTGCGGATGCGACCGCTCGCTCCAACCCGGACAAAGGCTCTGTAATCTGTACATACGACTGGACCAGTTATTATGGGCTCTGTAATTTGTACATATGAATGGACCATTATTATAGGCTCTAATCTGTACATACAAATGCTCTGTCCTACTTTCGATAAGTTTCCAATGACTTTCCATGACCCAACTCTGATGCATGCACTACCATCTATACTCTGTAGACTGAAAAAGTATTGTAACTACAGATGAACACAGAGGTGAACATTTGACGTGACCGTAAGGGGCCTGATCCTAAATTAAAACAGTGTGTCTGAACTCTAGACGATTCAGAAACATTAAACATTTGACCCTATGATCAGAATGTAAAGCACCCGTAGCAGTCAGTGTCTCTCACACGCACACAGTCCTGATTTGATTTAGGCCAGTAGCTTGCTGTGTGTGTAACAGCTGCTAGGTGGTACTGGTGGTCAGGCAGAGTAGCAGCAGTATTTCAGGTTCCTAGTCACGGTGTGTTACTACTCTCGGTATGGTTGGGATCACAACACACGTGTGCCTTTACTGAGGACCACACTCATTTCACTGACTGAGTATCAGAACATACATTTGGCTCGCTCTGATATTGGTGTGTTTTCTATCTTGTCTGTCTGTCTGTCTGTCTGTCAGCTAGTCTGTTTCAGGATTGTGGCAAACACATGCAGGCAAGCACCTACATCTCCGCCAGTTGTCTTTCCAACTCCATTGGCTCAGCCAGGACAGAAACAGTGAAGTCTGCCAATGGGGAAACAGACTAGAATCCAGGTTGAAGACTTCAGTTTGTGTGTAGAACACCAAACAAATGAAAGTAGAATGACTGTAACTGAATAGTTATATGTAGATAGCCTATGTCGCCAGGGAATGCATTTGAGTAAATGCTAAGGCCGGAATTCAATTACATTTGACATTTTAGTAATTTAGCAGTGGCTCGTATCTAGAGTGACTTTACAGTCAGCATTAATTTTAAGGTAGCTAGGTGAGACATCCACATACACTACATGACAAAGTATGTGGACACCTTTTCGTCAAACATTTCATTCCAAAGTCAAGGGCATTAATATGGAGTTTGTCCCCCCTTTGCTGCTATAACAGCCTCCACTCTTCTGGGAAGGCTTTCCACTAGATGCTGGAACATTGCTGCAGGGACTTGCTTCCATTCAGCCATGAGCATTATTGAGGTCAGGCACTGATGTTGGGCGATTAGGCCTGGCTCGCAGTCGGCGTTCCAATTCATCCCAAAGGTGTTCAATGGAGTTGGGGTTAGGGCTCTGCAGGCCAGTCAAGTTCTTCAGCACCGATCTCGACAAACTACTTCTGTATGGAGCTCGCTTTGTGCACGGGGGAATTGTCATGCGCAAACAGGAAAGGGCCGTGCCAAACTTTTGCCACAAAGTTGGAAGCACAGAATCGTCTAGAATGTCATTGTATGCTGTAGCATTAAGATTTCCCTTCACTTGAACTAAGGAGCCTGAACCATGAAATACAGCCCCAGACCATTATTCCTTCTCTGCCAAACTTTACAGTTGGAACTATACATTCAGGAATTTAGCGTTCTCCTGGCTTCCACCAAACCCAGATTCGTCTGTCGGACTGCCAGATGGTGAAGCGTGATTCATCACTCCAAATAACTCGTTTCCTTCTGCTCCAGAGTCCAATGGGGGCGAGCTTTACACCACTCCAGCCGATGCTTGACATTTCACATTGTGATCTTAGGCTTGTGTGCGGCTGCTCGTCCATGGAAACCCATTTCATGAAGCTCCCAACGAACAGATCTTGTGCTGACGTTGCTTCCAGGGGCAGTTTGACTTGGTAGTGAGTGTTGCAACCGAGGACAAACCATTTTTATGCGCTGTGCGCTTCAGTACTCTGCTGTCCCGTTCTGTGAGCTTGTGAGGCCTACCACTTCATGCTTGAGTCTTTGTTGCTCTTAGACGTTTCCACTTCACAATAACAGCACTTACAGTTGACCAGGGCAACCATAGCAGGGCAGAAATTTGACAAACTGACTTGTGCCACATTGAAAGTCACTGAGCTCTTCAATAATGCCATTCTACTGCCAATGTTTGTCTATGGAGATTGCATGGCTGTGTGCTTGATTATTATTTATTTTTAATTCTATATACTGTATATGCCTGTCAGCACCGGGTGTGGCTGAAATAGCCGAATCCAATAATTTGAAGGGGTGTCCACGTACACTATAAATTCAAAAGGTGTCATAGTAGGTACATTTTTTCCCCAATAAATTAAGTCAAACCTGTCATAGCAATGGTTAGCAGTCTTTGTTTACTCCTTAATAGCATACCTGTGAGTGGAATCTACCTAGTAGAAGTTGTAGGTTTTTAGTCTCAGATTTTATTTGACCATGAAGAAAAGAGCTGCTGCGTAAATCATTTAATAGATTTTTTTATGTAAATTTAGATTATCAAAGAGGTTAAAGTGTAGAGTTTGCTTATTTTGGGAAGACATAATTCACATTACACATTGACTCTTGGGTGTGCCTGATTTCAAAATTGTTGACTTTTGGAAAATCTTTGACGTTGATCAATTCTTGTGGGGGCCCCTGATTGATGCCGGGAGTGGGATCCCCCATAACCAGTCTGTAATGGGGGCTCAGTTTGAGCCTTGCATTTTTCCCTGTTGCTGTGCCACAATGGTTAAAGTTCCTCCACAGCTGAGTAACTGTGTCCCACAAGCCCTCAGAGTCCTCATGGCAATCCAGCCTGGCTCAGTGACGGACACTGTTGTGCCCACTACCAGATTTGTCACAGGAAGTGACCTCACACTGACAGAAATGAGTCCTAACAAGTAACCAGTAAATAAACCTCTGACTGAGGTTGGGAATCAACCTACACTGCACTGTGCCAACAATAGAACTGCAAAAAAGGATGACCTAGTTTATATTTACAAACATGACCACTCATTCGTAGAGAAAGGATTGACACGGCCAGGAAAAAAATCAAACCACCCAGCCTGGCCCCAACCAGACCATAACATGATCTGCTTGACTTTTCCCTGCTAGGAATGTTGGACCAGCTAACCCATTACTTCATGCTCGCAAGAACAATCACTGTCTTTTCCACAGCTGTGTAAGAACTTCTGGAGCGGTCCAGAGGCGCAGATAAAAGGAGGAGATGGCCTGGGAGAAATGCCTGTCAGCCAATAAAGCCTCCATTGGGACCTGACAACACTGAGAGTGAGAAGCTGGAGACCATCCACAGGAATCTGTCAGGGGAAGGAGCCTGTTTTACAATGAAAAGAAGAAGAAGTCACAAACCGAGTAACAGTTCAGGGAAAGCATGTATCGGCAGAGAAGATGAAAGATCCAACACAATATACAAGAAGTGGATCAAGATCCAGAAAAATCCTCCTCTTTGTTGTTGGCCGTGGGTCTTTCATGAGATAAACACAACCAGAGGGGAGGAAGAGGGGCCCATTGCGCCCTCATTAAACATAAGGGGTCACGCTGCTTCATAACCCAGCTCCCAGACCACCGTCTCCTCACAGCCTCCAGACCAAAGCCTCCAGAGTCGAGACCCCAGCATCTAGCCAGGCTCCACTCCACTGACACCCCTAATAGAGACCTGGCCCTGCACAGTTAAAGGTACAATGTGACCTGGAGTTCTGGTCAATAGTCATTTCCATTCTTAATATGGGCTTCAAGCGGCAGGGCTGTCCTTTTGCTGAAAAATGAATCCCCGACTAACTTTAATAAAGCCCTGGCCTGCACAGTTAAGGGACCATGACGACCATTAGGGCCACTTCAAAGTTCACTCCATTACATTAGTGGCCTGTTGGTAGGGTCCTGTAGACCAGAGAGGGAACAGATCAATTTTCTAATCTCAATGGCTGACTGGTTTAGTTTTTCGGTCACCCAACCTGTCAATCAAACTGCTCCAATAACAAGTGGATGCTCGTTAAGACTCGTTAAGGGGCCATCGTTAGCCAATCCTAAACTGGTGTTAATCATCATTAGCATCGTTAGCAGGACTGCAGGGCAGTAAATCAGATCTTATGTCAGCTTTCAGTGACATCTCTAATAGGTTATGTTAGACCTGACTCTTGTACCATTACACTGTTAAAATGTGTTTGATGGTAAAGCTTGTGGGTTGTTTATCCGCTCTTTTTTGGGCACTGTAGTGAAGGGACCCGTCAGATTCCTATAGGTTTGAGAGTGGCCGGAATCTATGGAAAATATTGTACCCAGTGACCATTTTAAATCCGTCCACCTAATTGGCACAGGCAATCACATTGGGCCTATAAAATGAGATAGCGAGAGAGAGAGAAAGAAATAATTAATTTGTATTGTTTATTTCACTTTTGTTTTATCTACTTCACTTGCTTTGGCAATGTTAACATCTTTCCCATGGAGAGAGAGGGAGAGAGACTCCTAGAATTGTTCACCCTCTTCCACTAGAGTCCCCACAAATAATTACCCAGTTATACCCCATCCTGGCCACTAATAATGACCCTTATTATCCAGCACGTCTGTTGATTTCTGACCTGCTAACACAGTGTGGGGGAAGGCATTTAAAGTAGTACTACCGACACATCGAAGTGGGTTTGGGGAAGTCAAGGAAGGGTAAAAGAGATGACCAGGGTGGGGTATAACCACTAAGTACAGGGTTTAAATCAACACTTAGGATTCTACTCTTTCATTTATTGTTTCATAAACTGTAACTTGTCACATACTAAGTCCTCTTATAGGCGTGGGCTAAATCCAGCATGGGAAAAAGAGCTCATTGAGACTCGTATTTAGACTAAAAACGGATCTGAACAAATCCTATCTATGGCGGCACCAGGGAAAATAATTGGCAGAACAAAATTCCTGTATGGCATTGTATGGGTTACAATTCTATATTTGAGTGAGATGACTCCATAGTAAAGAACCAATGTGAACTAGGGAGAGAAGGGGGTAGGTAAAGGATGCCCCGACCATGGATCCCAGAGTCATGAAGACCGATCTCCCTACTCCACCGGTGAATGACTCTGGCCCTAGGCCAGCAATAAAAAGAGCAGGGGGCTCTCCACCACTCCTCCCTCTACACATAAAAATGCTCACTCCCTCCTCCCAGTCTCCACCCAGACTATCAGCTCTAGAGGGGCCACAGCCAGGCTTGCCATCTGCAACCTCCCCTTACCTCTTTCCTTCACCTCCGCACCACCTTCCTCCCTCCAATTCTCAGTACATTTTCAATTACGGGCCCCTGCAGAACCCCCTGTTGTATTTATAGACTGCTCCAGTCCTGCTCAGCAGGAAGCTCTCCTGCAGTTACAGATCGTATCTTTAATATGACCCATTTCGTTGCAAATTTGCATGATAAAAAATAACATGGGTGAATCTAGTTCTATCTAACAATGTTGCACACTCCTGAATAATCCTGGGATATGGTGATTGTCCTGGTGGTTGGGAAGTTCACAACAAGTTCTTTAAATCTGCAGGGTGTCAGGGTGGGATGTCCTTCAACCTGGAACAAGCAGAGATAAGGGGGAGAAACTAACCTCACACACAGTTCCACAGACATGTGACTAACAGAAATTGAATAATGTGTCCCTGAAAAAGGGTGGGTGAAAAAATCTAAAGTAACAGTCAGTATCTGGTGTGGCCACCAGCTGCATTAAGTACTGCAGTGAATCTCCTCCTCATTGACTGCACCAGATTAGCCAGTTCTTGCTGTGAGATGTTACCCCACTCTTCCACCAAGGCACCTGCAAGTTCCCGGACATTTCTGGGGGGAATGGCCCTAGCCCTCACCCTCCGATCCAACAGGTCCCAGACGTGCTCAATGGGATTGAGATCCGGGCTCTTCGCTGGCCATGGCAGAACACTGACATTCCTGTCTTGTAGCAAATCACGCACAGAACGAGCAGTATGACTGGTGGCATTGTCATCCTGGAGGGTCAGGATGAGCCTGCAGGAAGGGTACCACATGAGTGAGGAGGATGTCTTCCCTGTAACGCACAGCGTTGAGATAGCTTCTTGTCATTGCAGGCACAGGCCGATGATGCTGTGACACACTGCCCCAGACCATGACGGACCCGCCACCTCCAAATTACTCTCGCTCCAGAGTACAGGCCTCGGTGTAACGCTCATTCCTTCAATGATGAATGCAAATCCGACCATCACCCCTGGTGAGACAAAACCGCGACTCGTCAGTAAAGAGCACTTTTTGCCAGTCCTGTCTGGTCCAGCGACGGTGGGATTGTGCCCATAGGTGATGTTGTTGCGGGTGATGTCTGGTGAGGACCTTCCTTACAACAGGCCTACAAGCCCTCAGTCCAGCCTCTCTCAGCCTATTGCGGACAATCTGAGCACTGATGGAGGGATTGTGCGTTCCTGGTGTAACTCGGGCAGTTGTTGTTGTCATCCTGTACCTGTCCCGCAAGTGTGGTGTTCGGATGTGCCGATCCTGTGCAGTTGTTACACGTGGTCTGCTACTGCGAGGACAATCAGCTGTCTGTCCTGTCTCCCTGTAGTGCTGTCTTGGGCGTTTCACAGTGGGGACATTGTAATGTATTGCCCTGGCCACACTTGCAGTCCTCATGCCTCCTTGCAGCATGCCTAAGGCATGTTCATGCAGATGAGATTCATGCAGATTCTGTCACTTCACACCATCAGAGATAGACTGCAATGACGCCCTGTCTGGCGTAAAAAGCACCCTGCCTACCCCCTCAGAGTCAGAATGTTTTAAACTGTTCCTTGAGGAATTAGTGGAGAGTGTGGTGCAGGAAACCATCAGGTATGCCCATTATCATATTACAGAAAAACCCAAGGCTCTCTTCAAATGTATCAAAATCAGAATGCCTTTAGCCTACTACGTATACATATTTGTTTACAGGTATTCTCATGAACTGAAAGAGAAGAATGCCCCTGGCGTAAAAGTGAAGCTCTCAAAATGGGTGAACACTACCATCAGTGAAATGTATACCTTACTGGTCACGGTGCTGCTGATGGGGCTAGTGAAGAAGGGCTCTGTGAGGTACTACTGGACCCCTGACCCCATGATGCAGACCCTTTTCTCCCAGGACCGCTTCCTTGACTTGCTCAGAGCGCTCCACTTTGTGAAAAACGTCAATACCAACCTCGCCGACCCCCTTCACAAAATGAGGAATGTCCTGGGCAGCTTCACCAGGACATTTGGAAGAGTGTTTGTTCCTCACAAGGCTCCCTCTTTTGAGGGAGAACACAGGGGCCTGTGGCTCAGTGAGATCCAACAGGAAGGGGATGCCAATATTTAAAAAGAAAATGAGCAAGGGGAGGTGGAGTCCCAAACAAACGGGGCGATAACGGCAGTGAAATGGCACGACAAACGTGATGTCCATGTTCTGTCCACATCTCCAAAATGTTGGACACAGAAAAACTGGACTATGTCACCGGAGAGAAGAAAATGAAGCCAGACTGTGTCTTGGAGTACAGCAAGAAGATGGGAGGAGTTGACAAAGTGGACAAAGTGGACAAGCAGAACAGTTTTGTTGAGTGTGCCACAAAGTCACTTAAATGGTACAAGCTATTTTTATACCTCAGATATAGTTCTCCTCAACGATCACATTGTCCATTGGCAGGTCAAAGGACAGGTGATCTCCTACCAGCAGTACAGGATCAACCTGATGCTGCAGCTCCTTGAGGACCACCACACACCTCATCATCCGTCTACTGGGGGCCGGCCTGCCTCGGACAATCCTCTATGCCTCACTGAACACCACTTTCCAAGTGATGTCCCTCAGACCACTCTGCAAGGAAAAAGAACAAGGAAGCATTGCAAGGTCTGTCTGCAATCTACCCATATTAAGAAACATATTGTTTTTTATTCAAATCAATTATAGCAGTAGCAAGCTTAGCTCTGGTCCTCCTCATCTCCACACTCTCCCTGTCAAACTGAACAGGACATCAGTAGGCCTAGTCCACACACACACAGATTTGGCTTCTCTTTTTTATTTTTTTTTTTTTTTACAAATAAAAATATATTTTCGGAAGAAGCCTTTGACTTGCCTCCTTACACAGCACAGCCATTGGTTAGGCAGCACAAAAGAGTTTACATCAGCAAGAGCAGGGCAGGCCGTGGCTCATGATTGGGATAGCCAATCCATTGTGGTGTGTAATATAGTGTAGCCTAGTTTTATATACACCATCACAGAAGCTCAAAAACTCAGTAAGTAAGAACAGTTTCTTAAAAATATAACTTTGCCCTGTGCTTCTCCGAGCATTCTTAATATAGCCTGGGCCTATAGCCTGTGGATAATTTGATTAAGACCACTTGAGGTGTGCCTAGCAGAGAATTAAGGATGAGGGGCAGCATCAGGCACACATCGAGATATAATAACTATTTCTCAAATAGTGAGCAATATGTCATTTAATCGAGTTACAAATTACATGACCCTCCCTTCAGAAAAAAGATTGCAGTCAAAGTGCAGTACACTGTAGTATAACTGTGGTTAGAGTGCAGAATAACTGCAGTTATTCTGCCGTTACTGCGTCCAAAATACCACAGTCGACTGCAGTTACTGCACTTTTACTGCAGTTTCAAAACTGAAATCTTTTTTTGTAAGGGCTGGAGTAAATTAAACAACATTAAACCCTCCTCCTGACTGAAAATTAAAAAGCATGGCCTCATCCACTTTTATTCGGTAACAATTGTGTAAATGTTGACTGCTCTCTAAATAAAATGAATTATTTGAATAACAGAAAGTGTGGTTTTACGTAAAACTATTTGACATTGTGAATATCATATTTTTGGAATTAACTCTGATTTAACTACTGGTATGTATGTAATCCGATCCTAAATTCCAAATTCCCTAGAGAATTTGCACCCTCACGGATACAGAGCCTTTGACATAAAAGATCCGGTTACGGATTGGGAGCCACTTCCTTAAAAGCGAAACCTTTTTATTTATTTTTTATTTTTTACATTTTATAACACATTTCATGCAATACTACTAATTTTGCCATTTGACAGACAGAACTTTTTTCAGTTTTAAAACTAATTTCCTGCAATTCTACCCATTTTGCCATGGGGTGAAAATAAATTATTTCAATTTTAAAGCAAGTTTTCTGCAATTTTACACATTTTTCCATGACTTATGACATGATAATGATATCTGAGTGAAAATGATTAACAAAATCAATGGGGGGGCCCTGTGCATGTGCCCCAAGTTTAGATAACTGGCTAGACTAATTTACCACTCTAAAAATGGTTGGCTGACATGGCTAATTGAGTTACTGGCAGTGACTGACAAAACAAGAGAAAAACTGCTGCTGCACAATGAAATTTCAAACTTGCACCTTGTGTATTCTACTATTCTAACTTTCAACAGTAAGTTGAGACCCCAGGGACCACTTATTCCTGCAGCCGGCCCAGCTAATGATATATGGTTTCAAAAGAGAGGTTTGCAAAAGAGGGGGTATTTCAAGAATAGCAACATGATTAGTTCAAAAAAGGTTGAACATCTGCTCTAGAGTTATGAGTGTGTCAGACTTGGTTACCTTGTCTCCCCAAAGACTGAAGTAGATGGTGCAGAAGAGGTGGACAGGGGAGACAAGGGCTGATTTAGGAGGGTTATTTGGCACGAGGTAGTCCCAGTGTGGAGGCCCATGAGGAACTCTGGAGAACCCTGGAGGCTGAAGGAAATGGTCCAGATGCAGCAGGAATCTTGGCTCCTGGCTCCCGTAACCCAGCGGGAATCCTGTCCTAATCCTCCTGTAGAAAATCTGTAACCCCTGCCCTCTTGTTCTGCTGCAGAGCTGCCTGTGAAATCACCAGAGACCTACTAATGTCACAGTGGGCACGCCAATGACATACCACACCTCTGTCATGTCAGACAGGGTAAAGGACCCCTGCCCTGCTCCAGAGCTACCGGGGAAATCAGACAGAATCCTGGAGTATTGTCTGCCATAGTGGGTACACCACAGCTGTGTCACACTCACACTGCACTCTAGCGACTGTCATGTCAGACAGTGTAACGACATCACTGGCATGCTGTGCTCTCTCATATGGTGCTTTACTGTCACATTGTCAACCCTTTGTCAGAAGAACACACATTTCTGTATACAAGACACTTAGCTGGTCCAAAGACAGAAGGAAATTCAAACTTGTAGTGTATTCACTTTCAAATGTCAGACTTGCCTTAACTAAAAATCTATCAACACGTACAAAAATGTCCATGAATTATAATCCACTCATGCTATAAGAAACTGGTCAAAATAAGATCCTTAATATTGAGAATTAGGTGTGTTGGAGGCTATTTTGTAAATGACATCGCCGAAGTCAAGGATCGGTAGGATAGTCAGTTTTACGAGGGTGTTTGGCAGCATGAGTGAAGGATGCTTTGTTGCGAAATAGGAAGCCGATTCTAGATTTAATTTTGGATTGGAGATGCTTAATGTGAGTCTGGAAGGAGAGTTTACAGTCTAACCAGACACCTAGGTACAGTGCCTAGGTACAGTGCCTTGCGAAAGTATTCGGCCCCCTTGAACTTTGCGACCTTTTGCCACATTTCAGGCTTCAAACATAAAGATATAAAACTGTATTTTTTTGTGAAGAATCAAACAAGTGGGACACAATCATGAAGTGGAACGACATTTATTGGATATTTCAAACGTTTTTAACAAATCAAAAACGGAAAAATTGGGCGTGCAAAATTATTCAGCCCCTTTACTTTCAGTGCAGCAAACTCTCTCCAGAAGTTCAGTGAATGATCCAATGTTGACCTAAATGACTAATGATGATAAATACAATCCACCTGTGTGTAATCAAGTCTCCGTATAAATGCACCTGCACTGTGATAGTCTCAGAGGTCCGTTAAAAGCGCAGAGAGCATCATGAAGAACAAGGAACACACCAGGCAGGTTTGAGATACTGTTGTGAAGAAGTTTAAAGCCGGATTTGGATACAAAAACATTTCCCAAGCTTTAAACATCCCAAGGAGCACTGTGCAAGCGATAATATTGAAATGGAAGGAGTATCAGACCACTGCAAATCTACCAAGACCTGGCCGTCCCTCTAAACTTTCAGCTCATACAGGGAGAAGACTGATCAGAGATGCAGCCAAGAGGCCCATGATCACTCTGGATGAACTGCAGAGATCTACAGCTGAGGTGGGAGACTCTGTCCATAGGACAACAATCAGTCGTATATTGCACAAATCTGGCCTTTATGGAAGAGTGGCAAGAAGAAAGCCTTTTCTTAAAGATATCCATGAAAAGTGTTGTTTAAAGTTTGCCACAAGCCACCTGGGAGACACACCAAACATGTGGAAGAAGGTGCTCTGGTCAGATGAAACCAAAATTGAACTTTTTGGCAACAATGCAAAACGTTATGTTTGGCGTAAAAGCAACACAGCTCATCACCCTGAACACACCATCCCCACTGTCAAACATGGTGGTGGCAGCATCATGGTTTGGGCCTGCTTTTCTTCAGCAGGGACAGGGATGATGGTTAAAATTGATGGGAAGATGGATGGAGCCAAATACAGGACCATTCTGGAAGAAAACCTGATGGAGTCTGCAAAAGACCTGAGACTGGGACGGAGATTTGTCTTCCAACAAGACAATGATCCAAAACATAAAGCAAAATCTACAATGGAATGGTTCAAAAATAAACATATCCAGGTGTTAGAATGGCCAAGTCAAAGTCCAGACCTGAATCCAATCGAGAATCTGTGGAAAGAACTGAAAACTGCTGTTCACAAATGCTCTCCATCCAACCTCACTGAGCTCGAGCTGTTTTGCAAGGAGGAATGGGAAAAAATGTCAGTCTCTCGATGTGGAAAAACTGATAGAGACATACCCCAAGCGACTTACAGCTGTAATCGCAGCAAAAGGTGGCGCTACAAAGTATTAACTCAATTTTTCAGGTTTTGATTTGTTAAAAACGTTTGAAATATCCAATAAATGTCGTTCCACTTGTTGTTGATTCTTCACAAAAAAATACAGTTTTATATCTTTATGCTTGAAGCCTGAAATGTGGCAAAAGGTCGCAAAGTTCAAGGGGGCCGAATACTTTCAAAAGGCACTGTATGTGTAGTTGTATAGTATTCTAAGTCAGAACCGTCCAGAGTAGTGATGCTAGACGGGCGGGCAGGTGAGGGCAGCGATCGGTTGAAGAGAATGCACTTAGTTTTACTTGCATTCAGGATGTCAAACAGACTGATTTTTTTTTAAAGAAACCTAGTTAGTTTGCTCTGATAGTTTACTCTGTAATCTAAAATAACAACAATCAAGTCATGGTGGATTTATGGGGAGAGGTGATTCTCATAGGAATAATGGAGAAGAGACAGAATAGAGAGTAATAGTTTACTTACTCAAGTGGTTGATGTATAGTTTTAAAGAAGGTTCTCTGGTAGGCCTACATTGGGGACATGAAAAAGGTGAGGAATTATATCCAAATCATCCATCCTCTGATGTTGAATCAACAAACCAATGGAGGAAAGGCCTGGTAATCAAAGGAATAGCCAAATATGAACAAATGTAACATTTCATATCTGGTTGATTATTAGAAAAGTAGGCAAGCCCTTGTAGTAGGCCTATATATTATCATCCCTAATTTGATTTCTTGTCAGGTGGACAAGTAAATAGGCTGGCTATTTATGCAGGTGGTGTATATATGAGCCTGAGGTTCCTTAAGTCTGCCATCAAAGTGCACAATGAAAAAGGATCATGTCAACTGGTAAAGAATTGATGTTGAGTGCCTAGACAGAGTGGCAAAGCGGCCTAAGGTACTGCATCACAGTGCTAGAGGCAGACCCGGGATCGATTCTGGGCTGTATCACAACCGGCCGTGATCGGGAGTCACATAGGGCGGCACACAATTGGTTCAGCATCGTCTGTGTTAGTGGAGGTTTCAGCTGGGGTAGGCCATCATTGTAAATAAGAATTTGTTCTTAATTTGCCTAGTTAAATAAAGGTTAAAATACAAATCTGGTACAGTCAAAAAAAACTAATAATTATGCATACAGTACCGTTAATTTACATGGCGCTTTACTGCCCCCTACTGATGTACAGTAATAAATTGATAGAGCTCTGCAAAATTTGAACCTAAATCAATGCATTGATTAAACACAAAATCAGTGCAAGAAAGCAAGAAATCTACAACGCCCACGCATTGAACAAATCAATACAAGTGATTTTGCAAAGATTGGCTATGCGTATTTATGCCCATCCAAGAAATATATAATCTGTTTTGTAAAATGTTAATATTTCATCAACATACGAGTCTACAGTTTGTATTTTACCATGAACTCTTAGAAAAGGCTAAACTAAATTGTTTTTCATCCCGTGTGTGTTTGTTTGGTTTGTTCAATCTGGCATATTTTGGACAGCCGAAAAAGGACCTTCTTTAGAAAGAGTTCCTTCACCAATCAAACCATGATGAGCCAGATATTTTATCGGACATATGAAGGTGAAGCATCCGGTGGCGTTTCTACTCACTACCAAATATGGTGATGAGAGGAAGCCCAGTGGCCGGCAGTCGGGAGAAGATGGAGCGAGATGGATCTTGGAACGACAGAAGCTAATTTTCTCATCGATGAAACATTTGATCTCCAAGCAGTTTATTTTTTACAAAACTAAAATCTTTAATAAACAGAGTGGACTGGGTTTTGTAGACTTTACCCTTTGGAAAAGTTTCTAAAAAATGCGCTGTTTTAGAAGGAGTGCAAGGGGAATTGAGTTACTGCACACGCACACTTCACAAAGTAGGCGTTCCCTAACGGAAATACGCAAATACATGATAGAACGCACCAATAAGATCTCACTAGCCCGTGCCTGGCTCTTCCCACCTCCTTTTGCTTGTTCTGCCCACTGTGATTCATTTGCTCCATTGGAAACGACAGGCTGGTCTATCTTGGGTTAGTTCTAAAAAGTATTTGATCAAACCGTCTCAGTTGTCGGTGAGACCGGCTGGGCGGATCCCACGGTATTGAAAGAGAAAATAAAGCAACACGATAAAAACACCTTGGATATTCAATTTCTCTGGTGAACAAGCTTTCTTGTGGATACATAGAGCATAAAGGTATGCAAATTGTATAGCTAGCTAAATGAACACATTAGCTAGACAAGGGGGCACAACTATGCTAAGCTATGTGAGTTATCATTGGCCAGTGTCAGACTTACCCTCTCTGGCAGCTAGCTATATCGCCATTGAGTAATCTAAATAATTTATCCTATTTGGTTATTTGATTCAGCAAATGTTAGTTCGCTATCCTGGCCATCTGCATCCGCGGTGTGCTGCCTGGTTGAAAATCTTCTAACTACAGCTAGGTAACGTTGCAGGCTTTATGTGATGATAGACGAATTAACGTTATCTGGCATCTCGGTAAGATTCAGCTGCCCGTGTTACTTACCGTTAGTTTGTTAACTTATGTTTTAGAACCTGGTTAACAAATTCATGAGCTATTTAAATAGTTCGGTGGGCGCGGCTGGCAACACTTAATACGTTGAATCAAGTGTGGACCATTTAACTAACTAACTAACTAGGTTCGATTATTCATGGTGTGTTGATGAAGCTAGCTAGCCACCCTAGCTAGCTAACAACCGAGCCTGACCCAAAACATTGCGCACTTCACTTGGTACCTTCGTAGGCCCTCAGACTAATATTCCACCACGTTGCCCATTATACTCAAAGGCTATGTAAAATGTGCACCACATTAAATCAAATATTTTTATAAAGCCCCTTTTACATCAGCAGATGTCATAAAGTGTCTATACAGAAACTCAGCCTAAAAACACCAAACGACAAGCAATGCAGATGTAGAAGCACGGTGGCTAGGAAAAACTCTATAGAATCTATCTCCACTGGCTTCCAGTTGAAGCTCGCATCCGCTACAAGACCATGGTGCTTGCCTACGGAGCTGTGAGGGGAACGGCACCTCAGTACCTCCAGGCTCTGATCAGGCCCTACACCCAAACAAGGGCACTGCGTTCATCCACCTCTGGCCTGCTCGCCTCCCTACCACTGAGGAAGTACAGTTCCTGCGCAGCCCAGTCAAAACTGTTCGCTGCTCTGGCCCCCCAATGGTGGAACAAACTCCCTCACGACGCCAGGACAGCGGAGTCAATCACCACCTTCCGGAGACACCTGAAACCCCACCTCTTTCAGGAATACCTAGGATAGGATAAAGTAATCCTTCTCCCCCCCCCCCCCTTAAAAGATTTAGATGCACTATTGTAAAGTGGCTGTTCCACTGGATGTCTTAAGGTGAACGCACCAATTTGTAAGTCGCTCTGGATAAGAGCGTCTGCTAAATGACTTAAATGTAAATGTAATGGCAGGAACCTAGAGAGGAACAGGCTTTGAGGGGTGGCCAGTGCTCTTCTGGCTGTGTTGGGTGGAGATAAGACTATATTGCCATTAAGGCCAGACCGTTCTTCAATATGTTTTAAACGTTCATAGATGACCAGCAGGGTCAAATAATAATCAATGGTTGTAGAGAGCAGGTCAGCGCCTCAGGAGCAAATGTCAGTTGGTTTTCATAGCTGAGCATTCCGATGTGGAGACCGCAGGTGCGAGAGAGGGTCGGAAACAGCATGTCCTGGACAAGGTAGCACGTCCTGTGAACTGGTCAGGGTTCCATAGCCGCAGACAGAACAGTTGAAACTGGAGCAGCAACACGGCCAGGTGGACTGGGGTCAGCCAGGAGTCATCAGGCCAGGTAGTCCTGATGCATGGTCCTAGGGCTCAGGTCCTCAGAGAGGGAGAGATGGGAGAATTAGAGGGAGCCTACTTAAGTTCACACTGTGGCAGATGATACCCCCAGACAGGGCCAACCAGGCAGGATATAATCCCACTCACTTTAACAAAGCAAAGCTCCCACACCACTAGTTCGATATCAACAGATCACCAATTTATTACCCTTAGACAAAGCTGAGTATAGCCCTCAAAGATCTCCACTGAAAAAGCCAGAAGGGATGCAAGACCGAACAGGAAGATTACGTCAGTGACTCAACCCACTCAAGTTGATTATAGCGGAAAAAAGCCTGGCACGGCATGGAAGAGCACTAGTAAGCCAGTGACTCAGCCCCCATCAGAGGCAGAGAATCCCAGTGGCGAGAGGGGAGCCGGCCAGGCAGAGACAGCAAGGGCGGTTCATCACTCCAGTGCCTTGCTGTTCACCTTTGCACCCCTGGGCCAGGCTACACACAATCATAGGACCTACGGAAGAGATGAGTTTTCAGTAAAGAATTGAAAGTCGAGACCGAATGTGCGTCTCTCACATGGATAGGCAGTACAGTCAATAAAAATGATTCTGCTCTATAGGAAAGCCCTGCCCCCAGCGGTTTGCTTAGAAATTCTAGGGACAGTAAGGAGGCCTACGTCTTGTGATCGTAGCGTCCATGAGCAAGTCCATGTAATGCTTTGTAGGGTAGTAGAAAAACCTTGAAATCAGCCTTAGCGTTAAATGGAAGACAGTGTAGCGAGGTTCTAGTCAAGATTTAGCACTAATTGAAGTTGATTTAGTGCTTTTTCCGGGTAGCTTGAGAGTAGAGCATTGTAGCTGTCTAATGGATGAGCTTTTCTGCATCATATTTGGACAAATGGTGTCTGATTTTTGCAATGTTACAAAGATTAAATAAAGCTGCCCTTGAAATATTCTTGATATGTTCGTCAAGAGAAATCAGTGTCCAGAGTAACGCTGAGGTCAAGGTTTATTTGAGATGACTGTGCAACCGTCAAGATGAATTGTCAGATCAAACAGCAGATCTCGCTGTTTCTTGGGATCTAGAAGAAGCATCTCTGTTTTGTCCGAGTTTAAAAGTAAAAACATTTACGCCATCCACTTCCTTATGTCTGAAACACAGGTTTCCA
The DNA here is from genome assembly GCF_034236695.1 of Oncorhynchus nerka. Lineage (NCBI taxonomy): Eukaryota > Metazoa > Chordata > Actinopteri > Salmoniformes > Salmonidae > Oncorhynchus > Oncorhynchus nerka. The sequence continues at coordinate 58,119,502 of NC_088420.1, read as the reverse complement.
GGGTAGGCAATTTTGGGGCTTCACCATGTTTCATCAATGTATAGCTGTGTGTCGTCCGCATAGCAGTGGAAGTTCATTGTGTTTCTGAATGACATCACCAAGAGGTAGAATATGTAGCGAAAACGATAGTGGTCCTAAAATTGGGACCTTGAGGAACACTGAACTTACCATTGATTTGTCAGGGGACAAACCCTCCACAGAGACAAACCGATATCTTTCTGAAAGATAAGATCTAAACCAGGCAAGAACTTGTCCATGTAGGCCAATTAGGGTTTCCTATCTCTCCAAAAGAATGTGGTGATTGATGTTGTCAAAGCGGCGCTAAGGTCTAGGAGCACGAGGACAGATGCAGGGCCTTGGTCTGATGTTTTTCAATGGTCATTTACCACCTGCATGGGTGCCGTCTCAGTACTTTGATGGGGTCTAACACCAGACTGCTGCATTTTGTATATATTATTTGTCTTCAGGAAGGCATTGAGTTGCTGTCTTAATTGCTTTTTCTAAAATGTTTGAGAGGAATGGGAGATTCGCGAGATGCCGATTGTATTTATTTATTTTTCAGGAGAGGTTTTATTACTGCTATTTTTAGTGCTTTTAGTACACATCCGGAGGATATGGAGACGTTTTATTTATGTTCAATATAGGAGGGCCAAGAACAGGAAGTAGCTCTTTCAGTAGTTTAGTTGGAATATGGTCCAGTAGGCAGCTGCAAGGTTTAGAGGCCATGACTATTTTCGTGAATGTGTCGAGAAATACAGGATTTAAGAAGACCATCCTCTCCTGGAGAATGCTGCTTTTTAGTTAGCTTTGTGACAGTATCAAAAACACATTTTTGGACAGTTTATTCTCAATTAGGTTGGAAAAGTAGGCTGATTGAGCAGCAGTGAGGGCTCTTCGATATTGCACGGTACTGTCTTTTGCCTGAAAATCTATAGCGTGTCTTTTGATAATCCTTAGTTGGGGTCTGAGCAGTTTATTTGTTGAGATTGCAAATGTAATAAGATGATGGTACGATTTAGTCCAGGATTATAAAGAAAAACATTTAGATCCACAATATTTATTCTACGGGTCAAAACTAGATACAGGGTATGACTGTGGCTTTGCTTAGGTTCAGGGACGTGTTTGACAAAACCTGCCAAGTCAACAATGGCTCCGAAAGCGGAAAATGTGAATTATCTGCCATGACTACAAAGTATGATAGGAACTCAGTGAGGAATGCTGTATACGGCCCAGGAGGCCTGTAAACAGTAGCTATAAAAAGTGATTGAGTAGGCTGCATAGTATTCATGACTAGAAGCTCAAAATACAAAAATGTTAGCCTTTGCGGGATGCGCGGGGGATCTGGTCACTAGTGTAACTAGGAGGAGAAGCCTCATTTAACACAGTAATTTCATCAGGCTTGAGCCATGTTTCAGTCAGGCCAAATCACGTCGAGGTTATGATTGGTTATTTAGTTTATTGACTATGATTGCCTTAGAAGTGAGGGATCTAACATTAAGTAGTCCTATTTTGAGATGTGAGATATTATCACAATCTCTTTCAATAATGGCAGAAATAGAGTAGGTATTTATTTCAGTGATATTGCTAAGGTGAACACTACCATGTTTAGATTTGCCCGACCAAGATTGAGGCACAGATACGGTCTCGATGGGAAAGCTAGCGGACTACACTGTCTATGCTATTGGCAGACTCCACTAACCAGGCAGGCTGGCTAACATCCTACTGCCTGGCCTGCACCCTATGTCATTGTGGAGCTAGAGGAGTTAGGGCCCGGTCTATGTTCATAAGATGAGAGCACCCCTCCACCTAGGATGGAGTCCGTCACTCCTCAACAGGCCAGGCTTGGTCCCAGAAAGAGGGCCAGTTACCTACAAATTCAAACTTTTGGGAGGGGTAGAAAACAGTTTTCAACCAGTGATTGAGTTGTGGGAGTCTGCTGTAAGTTGCTTGGGAACTTCTGACTATTTTTCCATCATCGTTGGTGCTGACGTGGATAACAATATCCCTATATAGTATCTACACTCAACAGTTCTAGCCTCAGCCAGCACCATCTTCAGATGAGCCTTTACGTCAGTAGCCCCCCTGGTAAACAATGGATCGCTGGGTGATTATTTTTAATCTAATATTGCAGGTAATGGAGTCGCCAATGACTAGGGTTTTCAATTTGTCAGAGCTAATGCTTAGTGGGGAAAACCGGTTGAACGTTTCTGTCGGCTGAATGAGCAACACCAGTTGAGCATGCCAAAAGCCTTTCTTTCCAGAAGCCATGAGAAAATTGTTTGGCTGCAGGGACTGTGCAGGGGTTTAACAATTACTACCTGTATTCACTGGTGACACAGACGCTGTATCATCCTTTCCTATACTTGAATTGCCTAACGATTGCGTCTGAAGCTGAGCTTGCAACCCGGCTATCCTCACCATAAGACCATATTTCTCCTGTATATTAAGAGTTCATTATGTTACTTAGCTTTCTTTTTTTCAGGTGGAGGAGGAGGTCTTGCAGATCTATGTCCAGATACAGTGTCGGGGGTGAGAAAATGTAATACAAAAAGGTAGTGCATGGACAAAACTAAGACCCTGGTTGACTTGTTAAATACAATTTAAATAGTTAAGAGTAAAAAGCCAAAAAGTTTGGCAGGTAGCTAAGTAGCAACAAACTGTACAGCAGTACAGAGACGACGTGGAAGTGCGTTGCGTCACCAGTCATGTTACCGTTTATGTCACACAGATGGGCTTCCTTTCGCTCAACCACAATTGAAAGTTGGCTAGCTACACCAGCAATTATATAGTTAAATGAGATGATGCACTTGGTGGTGACATCCTGGACCAAAAAGCAAGCTCCATGGAGTATCCAGGAAACTGCCCCTTGGTGATATAGCCAGAAATTGTTCCTTGTCGTTACCTCCATAACTAACTTTATGATATTCGTCTCTCTTTTCATTCAGATGCCCGCAGCAATGAACGGCAACAGGACAGTGCAGTCGGCCAGCCCGGACGTGGGACCCATTCCTGGACAGATCACCCTGGGTGGAGGGCAGTCCTCTGGGGCCCAGACCGAGGCCATGAAGCAGGTCCTTGGCGTCATCGATAAGAAGGTCCGCAACATGGAGAAGAAAAAGGTGTCTCCTTTTATTTTTGTGGAATGAAACCTTCACAAATGTGTGGCGTGAAAGTGACTCCTGGGGGTGTTGGCGTAATAGTTAGTTTGCTTCTATTGATACCTCAAACTCAGGTGCCTCTTACTGCCATTGTGCCTTTGAACAACGCACCTAACCTACTTCAGGAGTGCTGCTACTAACCCTGTTGCTTTTATCACCCCTTGTGTTGGGGGAACTCGGAAGTTAAAAGGGCAGAACAGACCGCAAAAAAAGTACAATTTTAAGATATATTGTACTCTATTCAATTGATCAATAGTGTGTGCTAGTGCTGCACTGTTTTCAGTGCCAACGTCATTGTGCTGGTCAGGATAATGACAGATCTGTCTCCTCTCAGACTTAGAAGATCAATCAATGCAATTTTTTCAAACTTTGTATGGAGGAGGAAAGATGAGAGGATACTTGGAGAGGGAGGAGATGGCTCTAAAATGGACACACTGCTGTCTCAAGTCAACCATAACTGCGGACACTGCATCTTGCTTTTGCTTTCACTGCTTAGTTGCACCGTCAGCTCATCTTCCTCAAAATGAGCTAGAAAGCACATTAGGCAGATGGTCAATTAATAAAATGCCTTATTTGGATGAGTTTGTAGACCCATACAAACATACAGTGCATTGGGAAAGTATACATACCCCTAACCTTTTTCCACATTTTGTTACGTTACAGCCTTATTCTAAAATGTATTTTTTCCCTCATCAATCTACACACAATAAAGACAAAGCGAAAACTGTTTTTTTTTTTTTTAATGTGTGCAAATGTATATATTCTTTTTACATAATTTTTTTCCCTAATTTACATAAGTATTCAGACCCTTTGCAAATTGGTCTTAGGTGCATCCTGTTTCCATTGATCATCCTTGAGATGGTTCTACGACTTGGTTGGAGTCCACCTGTGGTAAATTCAATTGACTGGACATGATTTGGAAAGGTGCACACACCTGTCACTTTGCTTTCCTTATAGCTAGCAAGTGTTCACCATATAAGTGGGGCGGCAGCGTAGCCTAGTGGTTAGAGCGTTGGGACTAATAACCGAAAGGTTGCAAGATCAAGTCCCCGAGCTGACAAGGTACAAATATTTCATTCTGCCCCTGAACAATGCAGTTAACCCATCATTGAAAATAAGAATTTGTTCTTAACTGACTTGCCTAGTAAAATAAAGGTAAAAAAAGTATGGTGTTTACTCTTTACTCAAATTGCCAAGCTAGAGTTAGTGTTACACTTGTGATGTTTGCCAAAGCTTCTCTGAAGGAACTGCCCATCGGTCCTTGTCATTAGTTTCACTTTGCAGTAATCGCACAGCCATTTCTTGGTCACTAATATTCTAATAGTTCGCCTAATTTCAGTTTGTGTGACAAAACAAACAATTATAGTGTAGAGAATCATTGCAACCTAAACCGTGCCAATTAAAAATATAGCATTTTCAGCTGTTTGATGTGGTGTGCAAAACTGAAAGTAAAAGACTTTAAAAAAGGAAGTCTCCTTTTATGATCTAGATCTACCGCTTCTTAGACTTCCTTTCAATGAGATGGAGAGATTTCTATGTGAATTTGGTTGGGTTGCCCAAAAGGTGACACATTGCAGCTTTAGCTGTCAGGCACACTTGTGTATGTTGAGATGTATTGCCATTGCTCAGAGGTATCAACAACCATGTTGATATGTGGTCAGTACTTGCAGTAATCCTCTGTCATTTTTGTTAGTGTAGAGTTCCTGAAAATTAGTAATTTTAGCCTAGGCACAAGGTTACCTCAGAATATCTGTTGCAGGTTTTTATGTATTTTGGACATAAACATACATTTTCAATGACAAAAATCTCACTGGTCAGGTGACTGCATCTGCTTCGCTCTGGATGAGAGATTTTACTATAGAGAATCTGTTAATTGTTATTATGCTATCAACCTCTATTTGGATCATTTTCACCTCTGAATGCATGTAAATCCTGACCTCTGTCTCACAGGGCAAGCTGGATGATTATCAAGCCAAGAAAAATAAAGGGGAGCGTCTCAACCAGGACCAGCTGGTGGGTCAACAACGTACACTGTATATGAATCCTATATAGTCTGATCTGACTACTTCCTTGAAGTATTCACTGATCTGTCATTTTTGGTTTGTGGAAGCAAGCTTTCCATTACATTGCGCTCATCAGAAAAGCTTTTTTTTTTGTCCATTAAAATAACATCAAATTGATCAGAAATACAGTGTAGACATTGTTCGTGTTGTAAATTACTATTATAGCTGGAAACTCCTGATTTTTACATTTATTTTTTATTTTTTTAATGGAATATTTACATAGGCGTACAGAAGCCCATTATCAGCAACCTAGAAGGCCAGCATCCCGGAGTCGCCTCTTCAATGTTGAGACTGGTGGTTTACGGGTACTATTTAATGAAGCTGCCAGTTGACGACTTGTAAGGTTTCTGTTTCTCAAACTAGACACTCTAATGTACTTGTCTTCTTACTCAGTTGTGCACTGTGCCCTCCCACTCCTCTTTCTATTTTGGTTAGGGCCAGTTTGCGCTGTTCTGTGAAGGGAGTACTACACAGCGTTGTACGAGATCTTCAGTTTCTTGGCAATTTCTAACATGGAATTGCCATCATTTCTCAGAACAAGAATAGACTTGAGTTTTAGAAGAAAGGTCTTTGTTTCTTGACATTTTGAGCCTGTAATCGAACCCACAAATGCTGATGCTCCAGATACTCAACTAGTCTAAAGAAGGCCAGTTTTATTGCTTCTTTAATCATGACAACAGTTTTCAGCTGTGCTAACGTAATTACAAAAGGGTTTTCTAATGATCAATTAGCCTTTTAAAATTATCAATTTGGATTAGCTAACACAATGTGCCATTGGAACACAGGAGGGATGGTTGCTGATAATGGGCCTCTACACCTATGTAGATATTCCATAAAAAATCTGTCGTTTCCAGCAACAATAGTCATTTACAACATTAACAATGTCTACTCTGTATTTCATGGGCAATAAATGTGCTTTTCTTTCAAAAACAAGGGAATTTCTAAGTGACCCCAAACTTTTGAACGGTAGTGTACTTCTTCAACGTGTATCTAATATAATCCCACAGCAGCCCCTCATACACTCCCTCCACCCCCCCAAAAGCTTTTGTGAACTAACACTTGTTTCCCCCTTACTAGCTCTGACTTTGCTGATAGCTACTATTGATGAAAAATGTACTTACTATGACTGATATGCGTTTGTCCCACCTAGATATCTTAAGATGAATGCACTGACTGTTAGTCGCTCTGGATAAGATTCTGCTAATGTAAACCAGTTTCCTCTTGCTCTGTTATCTCTGCAGGATGCCCTGACCAAGTATCAGGAAGTGACTAATAATCTGGAGTTTGCCAGAGAGCTACAGAAGAGCTTCCTCGCACTGGGGCAAGATGTAAGAGTATCTAATGAAATGTGTCCTTGTCTATAGGAATGTGACTGATTTGGGTCCCCCTCTCTGGTGTCATCCCTGTTTGCATTAAAGTGGCCAACGCCCGGGTTGCATTTCGTTCCGGGAGGATGCTCTCTCCTCCTTCATGGATGTGAAACAACTAGGTGTAAGCAGTATAGCTCCACCTAGTTTCTCCCATATTGCTTTCACGTAACTAGTCCTATCAAATCTGTGAATGTGGGTGAACAAAGGCGGATGGGAGGAAACGGCTTCCTGGTGACCTGGCATGAAACGCAACCGAGAGGTCCTGCATTGTTTGATTCCCTGGTCTCGTCTCTTCTGTCTCTAGATCCAGAAGGCAGTGAAGAAGGCAGTGCGGCGGGAGCAGCTCCAGAGAGAGGAGGCTGAGCAGAAGAGACTGAAGACTGTGCTGGAGCTCCAGTTCTTCCTGGACAGGCTGGGAGAGGACAGTGTAAGGCAGGAGTTGAGACAGGGGGCCGCCGGGAGAGGCACACCCTCACTCCTCACAGACTCAGAGTTCACCAACCTGGATGAGCTTTACAAACTAGTGAGGCCAGAACGAGACCAAAACACCAGGTTAGTAAAACGCATGCACACACAATGTTCAGATTTTGAGCTAAAGGTATATACACTGCTCAAAAAAATAAAGGGAACACTTAAACAACACAATGTAACTCCAAGTCAATCACACTTCTGTGAAATCAAGCTGTCCACTTAGGAAGCAAGACTGATTGACAATACATTTCACATGCTGTTGTGCAAATGGAATAGACAACAGGTAGAAATTATAGGCAATTAGCAAGACATCCCCAATAAAGGAGTGGTTCTGCAGGTGGTGACCACAGACCACTTCTCAGTTCCTATGCTTCCTGGCTGATGCTTTGGTCACTTTTGAATGCTGGCGGTGCTTTCACTCTAGTGGTAGCATGAGACGGAGTCTACAACCCACACAAGTGGCTCAGCGTCCTCGCTATTTACAGTGCGTTCCGAAAGTATTCAGACCCCTTGACTTTTTCACATTTTGTTATGTTTACAGCCTTATTCTTATCCCCAACTACAACATTTTCCGTCGAGATAGAACTGCCAAAGGGGGCTGAGTTGCAATCTACTACAGAGAGAGCCTGCAGAGTTCTGTCTTACTATCCAGGTCTATGCCCAAACAGTTTGAGCTTCTACTTTTAAAAATCCACCTTTCCAGAAATAAGTATCTCACTGTTGCCGCTTGCCCCCCTCAGCCCCCAGCTGTGCCCTGGACACCATATTGATTGCCCCCCATCTATCTTCAGAGTTCGTACTTTTCGGTGACCTAAACTGGGATATGCTTAACACCTCGGCCATCCTACAATCTAAGCTAGATGCCCTCAATCTCACACAAATGATCAAGGACCCTACCAGGTACAACCTTAAATCCGTAAACATGGACACCTCTGCTGTCTTCAACCAAGATCTCAGCGATCACTGCCTCATTGCCTGCGTGCGTTATGGGTCCGTGGTCAAACGACCACCCCTCATCACTGTCAAACACTCCCTAAAACACTTCTGTGAGCCAGCCTTTCTAATCGACCTAGCCTGGGTACCCTGGATGGATATTGACCTCATCCCGTCAGTAGAGGATGCCTGGTTGTTCTTTTAAAAGTGCTTTCCTCACCATCTTAAATAAGCATGCCCTGTTCAAGAAATGTTGAACTAAGAACAGATCTAGCCCCTGGTTCACTCCTGACTTGACTGCCCTTGACCAGCACAAAAACATCCTGTGGCGTACTGCATTAGCATCGAACAGCCCCCTTGATATGCATCTTTTCAGGGAAGTCAGGAACCAATATACACAGGCAGGCAGTTAGGAAAGCTAATGCTAGCTTTTTCAAGCAGAATTTTGCATCCTGTAGCACCAATTACAAAAGGTTTTGGGACACTGTAAAGTCCATGGAGAATTAGAGCACCTCCTCCCAACTGCCCACTGCACTGAGGCTAGGAAACACTGTCACCGCCGATAAATCCAGGATAATCAAGAATTTCAATAAGAATTTTTCTACGTCCGGCCATGCTTTCCACCTGGCTACCACTACCCCGGCCAACAGCTCTGCACCCTCCGCAGCAACTCGCCCAAGCCTCCCTCCTGTTTCTCCTTCACCCAAATCCAGACAGTCGATATTCTGAAAGAGCTGCAAAATCTGGACTCCTACAAATCAGCTGGGCTAGACAATCTGGACTCTCCCTTTCTAAAATTATCCTCCGCATTTGTTGTAACCCCTATTACTAGCCTGTTCAACCTCTCTTTCGTATCGTCTGAGATCCCTAAAGATTGGAAAGCTGCCGCGGTCATCCCCCTCTTCAAAGGGGGAGACACTCTAGACCCACACTGTTAAACCTAAATCTATCCTGCCCTGCCTTTCTAATGTTTTCGAAAGACAAGTTAACAAACAGATCACCGACCATTTTCGAATCCCACCGTACCTTCTCCACTATGCGATCTGATTTCCGAGCTGGTCATGGGTGCACCTCGGCCACACTCAAGGATCTAAACGATTTCATAACCGCCATCGATTAAAGACTGTACTGTGCAGCCGTCTTCATTGACCTGGCCAAGGCATTCAACTCTGTCAATCACCACATTCTGATCAGTAGACTCAATAGCCTTGGTTTCTCAAATGAATGCCTCGCCTGGTTCACCAACTACTTCTCAGACGGAGTTCAGGGTGTTAAGTTGGAGGGCCTGTTGTCCGGACCTCTGGCAGTCTCTATGGGGGTGCCACAGGGTTCAATTCTTGGGCCGACTCTCTTCTCTGTATACATCAATGATGTCGCTCTTGCTGCTGGTGATTCTCTGATCCACCTCTACGCAGACGACACCATTCTGTATACATTTGGCCCGTCTTTGGACACTGTTAACAAACCTCCAAACGAGCTTCAATGCCATACAACACTCATTCCGTGGCCTCCAACTGCTCTTAAATGCTAGTAAAACTAAATGCAGGCTCTTCAACCGATCGCTGTATTCGTTGCCAAACCCACTGGCTCCAGGTCATCTATAAGTCTTTGCTTGGTAAAGCACCACCTTATCTCAGCTTACTGGTCACCATAGCAACACCCACCCGTAGCATGCGCTTCAGCAGGTATATTTCACTGGTCATCCCCAAAACCAACAAAGCTCCTTTGGCCTTATCTTATGTTTTATATCTCCCTCTTTAACCTTATTCATCAGCTGTCAGAGCAGCTTACCGATCACTGCACCTGTAAATAGCCTACACAACTACCTCATCCCCATATTGTTATTTTTTTGCTCTTTTGCACCCCAGTATCTCTACTTGCACATCATCATCTGCATATCTATAACTCCTGTGTTAATGCTAAATTGTAATTGTTTCACACTATGGCCTATTTATTGCCTTATCTCCCTAGTCTTACTGCATTTTCACAGACTGTATATAGATTTTTCTTTTGTGTTATTGAGTGTACATTTATTCGTCTCATGTGTAACTCTGTTGTTTTTGTCGTACTGCTTTGCTTTATCTTGGTCAGGTCGCAGTTGTAGATGAGAACTTGTTCTCAGCTGGCCTACCTGGTTAAATAAAGGTGAAATAATTTCTAAAATGGGTGATTGAAAAAAATACAATCTACACACAATACCCGATTATGACAAAGCAAAAACTGTTAGCAAATGTACATGTATTCAGAGCCTTTACTCAGTACTTTGTTGAAGCACCTTTGGCAGCAATTACAGCCTGGAGTCTTCTTGGGTATGACGCTACAAGCTTGGCACACCTGTATTTGGGGAGTTTCTTCCATTCTTCTCTGCAGATTCTCTTAAGCTCAGTCAGGTTGGATGGGGAGCGTCGATGCACAGCTAATTTCAGGTCTCTCCAGAGATGTTCGATCAGGTTCAAGTACGGGCTCTGACTGGGCCACTCAGTGACATTCAGAGACTTTTCCCAAAGCCACTCCACTCCGTGGCTGTGTGCTTAGTGCCGTTGTCCTGCCTCAGTCTGAGGTCCTGAGTGCTCTGGAGCAGGTTTTCATCAATGATCTCTCTGTACTTTGATCTGTTCATCTTTCCCTCTATCCTGACTAGTCTCCCAGTCCCTGCCAATGATAAACATCCCCACAGCATGACGCTGCCACAACCATGCTTCACTGTAGGGATGGTGCCAGGTTTCCTCTAGACTTGACGCTTGGTATTCAGGCCAAAGAGTTCAATCTTGGTTTCATCAGACCAGAGAATCTTGTTTCTCATGGCCTGAACTCCCAAGTGGGCTGTCATGTGCCTTTTACTGATGAGTGGATTCCGTCTGGCCGCTCTACTATAATGGTTTGATTGTTTGTGTGCTGCAGAGATGGTTGTCCTTCTGGAAGGTTCTCCCATCTCCACAGAGGAACTCGAGAGCTCTTTCAGAATGACCATTAGGTTATTTTGCTTTGGCATAGGCTATTGTTTGTTAGGCCTACTCATCTTGTTGGCTGACGAAAAGTAAATGTGGACAGTTCTTCCAGCATCTTCAATATGCACCTCGGAATTCGAAAAGGATGCGCGCAGTTGCGTCCCCGATGTGTCTTCACTTGTAGCCTGTGAGAAGGACCCTTATTCTTATTGGCTAATAAGAATTGAGATATCTTAGAGAGCCATGTGAGTGAGAGGTGCTTCAGGGAGCACAGCCGGGAGAATGGAATTATAATTATTATACTCAACACAATGGCACACTGGCTGCAAAAGGCATTTTTAGGGGGGATTAAGGCCACACAAATGGAATGCCGCTGGGAAATTTGAGCCATTATTAAGTGCTTGTCATGCCTTTTTCATGTAACTTTTTTTTTGCATTGTGGAGCCTTAGAATGTATTAAAAATCAAAACATGTAGCCCAAGGTTTGTATCACAACTAATATTACGTAAATAACTCTAAATTAAGCATATACTGTAGGAGGACCTGTTTCTTTTTTAACTGCTCAACACAGAATAGACGCATGTGCGCACTCAAATCAATTGGAGAAAATATCCTTTCAATTTTATTCAGCTATATTCACTTGTATTCTTCACACTATAAAATAATGCCATGGAATTCTAAGCAAATCTTGTCTGCTAAATGAACTAGTGTTGTCCACAGCCATATGGCATAGCCAGATCAGGAGTATGCTATTCTGTTCTTCTGAAATAGACTACGTTTTTCTTTTGACCTGTCTAAAATAAATTATGGATTTATTGTGAAGCTGTAGGCTACATTACATGGATTTATTAGACTTGTAGATGTTCCAAAGGTTGTCATCAGTGGCTTGTAGGCTATGCTTGGAAACAAGGAGATGCTAAATGAGTTTGTTAATTTAACGGTCATTTACAGTGAGACCGGCAGTTATTCGCGTGACAATCACCAGCCTCAAAATTTCATGACCGCCACGGCCATACTTGAACATGACACCATTTGTCAAATACATGCATAAACATGATGTTCAACTGGGATGTTTAGAAGTGGGGGTTTCACTGTTTCGCATTGACTTGATGGACAAGAGAGCTTGAAATGGGAGTTATAACTCGAGCGTGACGAATACTTCTGGGTCTAAATATTGCACTCAATAAAACTGTGTACAGGTATCTTTCTTTCCCAAGTTACAACTGTACCTCTCCTGTTGCAGGTTGTCTGACCAGTACGAAGAGGCTTCTCAACACTTCATGGATCTGTTGGAGGGGAAGGACAAGGCTGTAGCAGGAACAACATGTAAGTTTAACCAACTACAACTAGGTGAATTCACTACTCAGTGGTCTGAAACGTTCTGAACATTCAAGAAACTGATAGAAATGGAACGAATAGAGCTGACACTGTTCCCAATCTCTAGTCTGACAGACAATTATACAGTACAGTACCAGTCAAAAATTTGGACACACCTACTCATTCTAGGGTTTTTCTTAATTTTTACTATTATTCTACATTGTAGAATAATAGTGAAGACATCACAACTATGAAATAACACATATGGAATCATTTAGTAACCAAAAAAGTGTTAAACAAATCTAAATATATATTTTAGGTTCTTCAAAGTAGCCCCCCTTTGCCTTGATGACAGCTTTGCGCACACTTGGTATTCTCTCAACCAGCTTCAAAAGGTAATCACCTGGAATGCATTTAAATTAACAGGTGTACCTTCTTAAAAGTTAATTTGTGGAATTTCTTTCCTTAAAGCTTTTGAGCCAATCAGTTGTGTTGTGACAAGGTAGGGACGGTATTCAGAAGATAGCCCTATTTGGTAAAAGACCAAGTCCATATTATGGCAAGAACAGCTCAAATAAGCAAAGAGAAATGACAGTCCATCATTACTTTAAGACATGAAGGTCAGTTAATCTGGAAAATGTCAAGAACTTTGAAAGTTTCTTCAAGTGCAGTCGCAACTGGCTCTCATGAAGACCGCTACAGGAAAGGAAGATCCAGAGTTACCTCTGCTGCAGGGGATCAATTCATTAGAGTTAACGGCACCTCAGATTGCATCCCACATAAATGCTTCACAGAGTTCAAGTAACGGGCACATCTCAACATCAACTGTTCAGAGGAGACTGTGTGAATCAGGCCTTCATGGTTGAATTGCATCAAAGAAACCACTACTAAAGGACACCAATAAGAAGAGACTTACTTGGGCCAAGAAACCTGAGCAATGGACATTAGGCCGGTGGAAATCTGTCCTTTGGTCTGAGTCCAAATGTGAAATTTTTGGTTCCAACCGCCGTGTCTTTGTGAGACAGTAGGTGAACGAATGATCTCTGCATGTGGCTCCCACCGTGATGCATGGAGGAGGTGTGATTGTGTGGGGGTGCTTTGCTGGTGGCACTGTCAGTGATCTATATAGATTTCAAGGCACACTTAACCAGCATGGCTACCACAGCATTCTGCAGTGATACACCATCCCATCTGGTTTGCGCTTAGTCCCACTATCATTTGTTTTTCAACAGGACAATGACCCAACACATCTTCAGGCTGTGTAAGGGCCATTTGACCAAGAAGCAGAGTGATGGAGTGCTGCATCAGTTTACCTAGCCTCCCCAATCACCTGACCTCAAATTGAAGGAAAAGCAGCCAACAAGTGCTCAGCATATGTGGGAACTCCTTCAAGACTGTTGGAAAAGTATTCCAGGTGAAGCTGGTTGAGAATGCCAAGAGTGTAAAGCTGTCAAGGCAAAGGGTGGCTACTTTCAAGAATCTAAAATATATTTTGATGTAACACTTGTTTGGTTACTACATGATTCCATATGTTATTTCATAGTTTTGATGTCTTCACTATTCTACACTGTAAAAAATTGTAAAAACTCACCTGCTTCTCTCAGCACCCCCCCCCTACCCGCCCTCACTCACTCACCTGCTTCTCTCAGCACCCCCCTACCTGCCCTCACTCACTCACCTGCTTCTCTCAGCATCCCCCTACCAGCCCTCACTCACCTGCTTCTCTCAGCACCCCCCCCTACCCGCCCTCACTCAACTGCTTCTCTCAGCGTCCCCCTACCAGCCCTCTCACCTGCTTCTCTCAGCATCCCCCCTACCAGCCCTCTCACCTGCTTCTCTCAGCATCCCCCCCTAACAGCCCTCTCACCTGCTTCTCTAAGCATCCCCACCTACCTGCCCTCACTCACCTGCTTCTCTCAGCACCCCCCCCCCTACCAGCCTTGACTCACCTGCTTCTCTCAGCATCCCCCTACCAGTATCTGAAAAAATGTGTTGTTGGCATGTTGAACTTTCCCTGTAATTGTTGAAATGAAGCTAACTGACCATCTATGTATAGATTACCAATTGTTGTGAGCCCCTTCTCCCTCCACTGTGAAAACACCATATCATCCAATTCAGGGTGGAAAGCATGATTCAGGCAAATCGGGCTGTCAATGTATACAGTGGGTATGTTAAGAAAATACCTCATCTGTTTCCAGATCCTAAGCATATGACAAATGACTGGGTTAGAGTCATAAGTGGCTTTTTTCACATATGATGGGCTATTAACAAGTGCAGGGAGTGAGGAACGTTGACAGGAGGCCTGCTCAATCAAAAGCCATGAAGGCATATCCTTCTGTCTCATCGCAGGTAATTTTTTCACATATGATGGGCTATTAACAAGTGCAGGGAGTGAGAATTACAGTGGGGCAAAAAAGTATTTAGTCAGCCACCAATTGTGCAAGTTCTCCCACGTAAAAAGATGAGAGGCCTGTAATTTTCATCATAGGTACACTTCAACTATGACAGACAAAATGAGAAAAAAAAATCCAGAAATCACATTGTAGGATTTTTTTAATGAATTGATTTGAAAATTACGGTGGAAAATAAGTATTTGGTCACCTACAAACAAGCAAGATTTCCGGCTCTCACAGACCTGTAACTTCTTCTTTAAGAGGCTCCTCTGTCCTCCACTCGTTACCTGTATTAATGGCACCTGTTTGAACTTGTTATCAGTATAAAAGACACCTGTCCACAACCTCAAGCAGTCACACTCCAAACTCCACTATGGCCAAGACCAAAGAGCTGTCAAAGGACACCAGAAACAAAATTATAGACCTGCACCAGGCTGGGAAGACTGAATCTGCAATAGGTAAGCAGCTTGGTTTGAAGAAATCAACTGTGGGAGCAATTATTAGGAAATGGAAGACATACAAGACCACTGATAATCTCCCTCGATCTGGGGCTCCACGCAAGATCTCACCCCGTGGGGTCAAAATGATCACAAGAACGGTGAGCAAAAATCCCAGAACCACACGGGGGGACCTAGTGAATGACCTGCAGAGAGCTGGGACCAAAGTAACAAAGCCTACCATCAGTAACACACTACGCCGCCAGGGACTCAAATCCTGCAGTGCCAGACGTGTTCCCCTGCTTAAGCCAGTACATGTCCAGGCCCATCTGAAGTTTGCTAGAGAGCATTTAGATGATCCAGAAGAAGACTGGGAGAATGTCATATGGTCAGATGAAACCAAAATATAACTTTTTGGTAAAAACTCAACTCGTCGTGTTTGGAGGACAAAGAATGCTGAGTTGCATCCAAAGAACACCATACCTACTGTGAAGCATGGGTGTGGAAACATCATGCTTTGGGGCTGTTTTTCTGCAAAGGGACCAGGACGACTGATCCGTGTAAAGGAAAGAATGAATGTGGCCATGTATCGTGATATTTTGAGTGAAAACCTCCTTCCATCAGCAAGGGCATTGAAGATGAAACGTGGCTGGGTCTTTCAGCATGACAATGATCCCAAACACACCGCCCGGGCAACGAAGGAGTGGCTTCGTAAGAAGCATTTCTCAACCCCATAGAAAATCTTTGGAGGGAGTTGAAAGTCTGTGTTGCCCGGCAACAGCCCCAAAACATCACCAAAATACCAGTAACAGTGTGTGAAAACCTTGTGAAGACTTACAGAAAACGTTTGACCTCTGTCATTGCCAACAAAGGGTATATAACAAAGTATTGAGAAACTTTTGTTATTGACCAAATATGTATTTTCCACCATAATTTGCAAATAAATTCATTAAAAATCCTACAATGTGATTTTCTGGATTTTTTTTCTCGTTTTTTTCTGTCATAGTTGAAGTGTACCTATGATGAACATTACAGGCCCCTCATATTTTTAAGTGGGAGAACTTTCACAATTGGTGGCTGACTAAATACTTTTTTGCCCCACTGTATATACAAAGAGCACAGGCCAGTCTGAGTATAGGCTTTGCAAGTTGGTTGTCACACAGGAGTGCCACAGAGGAAAAACAGCTTAGTGCATGTTTTTGCAGCTTTACAGCAAAGAAAACATTGTCTCTACCCTCAAATGGTAAAAAAACATACACTGCGATTTCACACGCATTTGATAGATTTCACAAAACATGTTGCAGTCTGTTTTAAACTAATCCCGGCCCGCAAATAATTGGTTTGATAACAAACAACGTTGTTCAGTCATGTTACCTAGAAGGCTAACAACTTGGTAACTTGACTGTAGGTCTAGGCAAGTTTGATTGGCCCTGGAAGAAAGGAAAAGGTTCTGCTACTCATGCGATGTTCTTTGAAGGTAGGATTCATATAGGGGTAACTATATAGAAATAATCTTTCTCTTTCTATGGCTCCGTACATTCTGTTTGGTGCCTAACGTTTTTAAAGTTCGGAGCAGTGTGTGTATGTTTGGGAAAGAGAGGGAGAAAGAGTGTGTCTGTTACCTGAAGAGTAGGTTTCATGCAGTTTTTCCACTTACTGCCACAATGACATGCAGATCATTAAACATTCAGTGCCTTCGGAAAGAATTCAGACCCCTTGACTTTTCTCACATTTTGTTAAGTTACAGCCTTATTCTAAAATGGTTTAAATAGAAACAATTTCTCAGCAATCTACACACGATACCCCATAAGAACAAAGCAAATTTACAAAAATAGATATCAGAAATTCCTTATTTACGTAAGTATTCAGACCCTTTGCTTTGAGACTTGAAGTTGAGCTCAGGTGCATCCTGTTTCCATTGATCATCCTTTTTTCTTTTTTTATAATATGTTTATTATTTTCCAATAAAAAATTCAATTAAAAAAGACAGCAATACTAACAATGACATTCATTGTACTGTTGAATGGAATGGCCAATTTAGAGGACAAAACAACTTAACTCACACATACACAAAATAAAACAAAATCCTATTAGGTGGTACATGTATAAGAAGACAGCATATAGTCATTACAAGCAGTGTAGTTAAGCCAAAAATAAATGTTGAGTGGAGTACAGCACAGAGTAGCAGCAGATCGTCAACCCAGTTATGAAGCGGGACTAGACCATTTATCCAGTATCGGCTGCCATATTTTGTAAAACATTGGAATTCTATTGGAAGTATTGTATCAAATCTTTTCCATATGTACTACATTCCCTAAATCCCGTAACCACATTTCAAAGGTAGGTACAGTCTCCAATTTCCAAAATTGCAATATGAGCATTTTGGCTAATAGAGTACAAAGAGAGACAGCTTTCCCTTCGTGGTTATTCCCATCAACTGTACCAAACAGCGATCAATGGGTCTGGGGCTAGAACTCTATCAAAGGCTCTAGATCAGTAATCAAACATGAGAGCTCAGTAAGCATGTAACATAGGACATGTCCAGAATAAGTGGGTCAACGTCCCCTCCTCCTGCTTGCACCTCTCACACAGTGGTGAGGTGTCCGGGAATATTTTATGCAGTTTTACTTTTGAGTAATGTAACCTGTGTATCACCTTAAACTGTACAAGGTTGTGTCTGGCATTCACTGAACTGTGGTTTATATTCCTGAGAGCTTCTACCCAGTTCTCATTTAAGATTTCTGAACAAAGTTTTTGTTCCCAAGCCCTTTTAATGGTGTCTGTGGATACCTCTGTGGGCCTGTAGCACATCATACAGTCTAGAGACCAACCCTTATTTAATTTTTTTTTTTTTAACCTTTATTTAACTAGGCAAGTCAGTTAAGAACAAATTCTTATTTACAATGACGGCCTAGGAACAGTGGGGTAACTGCCTGTTCGTACCTTGTCAGCTCGGGGGTTTGAACTTGCATGGGGTTTGAATGGGGTTTGACAAGGATCAAGCTATCTAATGTAGTAAATTCCTGATTTGGAGGTATCTGAAAAAATGTGTTGGCATGTTGAACTTTTCCTGTAATTGTTGAAATGAAGCTAACTGACCATCTATGTATGGATTACCAATTGTTGTGAGCCCCTTCTCCCTCCACTGTGAAAACACCATATCATCCAATTCAGGGTGGAAAGCATGATTCAGGCAAATCGGGCTGTCAATGTATACAGTGGGTATGTTAAGAAAATACCTCATCTGTTTCCAGTTCCTAAGCGTATGACAAATGACTGGGTTTCACATATGATGGGCTATTAACAAGTGCAGGGACTGAGGAACGTTGACAGGAGGCCTGCTCAATCAAAAGCCATGAAGGCATATCCTTCTGTCTCATCAAAGGTAAACTTTCCCTCCAGAAAGACAAAATGTTCAGATTAGCAGCCCAATAATACAGTTTAAAGTGAGGAAGGCCAAAGCCCCCCTCTATCTTGTACTTGCATAAATGCTTCTTTGAAATTCTGGCTGTCTTGTTATCCCATAAAAATGGAGTTACTATTGAATCCAGTTTCTTAAAATAGCTTTGTGGTTTGAAATTGGGTAGACATTGGAAGAGGTAAAGAAACCTGGGTAGGACAACCATTTTAATAGCGTTTATACGACCAACCAAGGAGGTAGGCAGAGTTTTCCAAAAATCTATATTTTGTTTAAGCTGATATTTTCATGTCCCAATTCGCTTTCAATAGCTGATCAAGGTCTCTTGTCACTACAATGCCAAGGCTTGTGAACTTGTCTATCACTGTTCTAAACGGGGTAGATTGCAGAAATTGCGTATCCACAGGCCGTGATATTGGCATCAACTCACTTTTTTGCCAGTTTATCTTGTAGCCAGAGAAGGAGCCAAATGTGTTTATCAAGTTAAGTAAGGGTGGAGTAGAAGTTTTAGGCTTGGACAAAAACAAAAGAACATCGTCTGCATATAGGGAAATTTTGTGCTGTGTGTCCTTTATTTTAACAGAAGCTATATCGGCACATGCCCGAATGCGAGTAGCAAGGGGTTCCATATGGCTATAGCGAAGAGAGCAGGCAAAATAGGGCACCCCTGTCGGCACCCCTTGAACAAGCGGAATGACTGCGACATTTCTTGATTGGTTACCACGGACGCCATTGGGTGTGCATAAATAATTCTTATCCAATTAATAAATTCCTTTCCAAACCCGAAGTGCTCCAGAACCGACATCATATACTTCCACTCATTCCGATCAAACGCCTTCTCTGCATCAAGAGCTATTACCACTGCCTCAACCTTATGATCGTGATACATTATGTTGAAAAGGCGTCTCAAATTGTAGTATATACGTCGGCCCGGGATAAAACCTGTCTGGTCAGGGTGTATGATGTCGGAAATATATGTTTTTAATCGGTTTGCCAATATCTTTGTCAACACCTTGTTTTCTATGGGGAGTAACGACACGGGGCGATAAGACGACATATCCATGGAATCTCTATCTTTTTTCAAGATCAGTGCTATTGTAGCCTCATACAGTGTTTGCGGGAGTTTGGCATTTGCTTTGGATTGTTTAAACATTTTCAACATAAGGGGAGATAGACTGGCGCAGCACTTCTTATAGAATTCTATTACATATCCATCGGGCCCAGGGGCCTTGCTGTTTGGAAATTGTGCTATCGCTGTGTTAATTTCCTCTAAAGTTATCCCTGCATCGAGTGCAGCAGCTGCCCCCGTCTAGTTTAGGAAGTTCACATTCAGCGAGAAAGCGGTCCATAGTTTGTGGATCAGTAGCATCGCATTTTGATTGGTATAGATCTGAGTAAAACTGCGCAGAGCATTTATTAATATCCTCTGGATCTGTTACTATTTTACCCTTCTTGTCTTTTATTTTGTGAATAGTTCTAGATGCCTGTACATGCCTTAGCTGTCTTGCTAATAATTTATGTGGTTTGTCACCCAGTTCAAAATAACTTTGTTGCGTTCTAGCAAGTAAAGAGCCCACCCATTTCGAAAGTATGGTATTGTATTCATATTTTAACTTTGATCTTCTCAAGGACTGTATACGAGGAATTCGTCCTAAAAACGTTCTCCTGTTCCCCTAACTCTTTCAATTTCTCTCAGCCTAGTATTGGCACGTTTCCTCCTCTCTGATGTATAAGAAATAATGTAACCTCTAATCACAGCCTTTAGAGATTCCCAAAGGGTGGAGTCGTCAACATCCCCCGTGTCGTTAGTTCAGAGGAAAAAGGCAATCTGCTCCTTCAAATACTGACAAAAAGCCTAATCTTTCAACAGGTATGCGTCTAAGCGCCACGGTCGCCGACCTGTCGACATATTGTCGAGTTCAGCACCATGGACAGAGGAGAGTGGTCCGTAATTAGAATAGGGTGATGGGTAACCGACTCAGCTGCTGAAATTAGTTTGGTGTCCAACAAAAAATAGTCAATTCTGGAATATGATTTATGAATTGATGAAAATAAAGAATAATCCCTGTCTGTTGGGTGCGTCAGTCTCCAAATATCGACAATGTTAAGGTTTGTCATCAATGTATTTAGACAGACACTGGCATTTGATTGTTGAAGTGACCTTGATAGCTGTTTATCGAAAAGAGAATCTAAAGTACAGTTAAAGTCCACTCCAACAGTACCACTTGTATCCGAGATATTTGGTATGTCCTTAAATACCATTTGAAAAAATAATGGATTATCGAAGTTGGGTCCATATAAATTGACCAAGGTTACTGGTTTCGAATTCAGTGTACCAGCCACAATAATATACCGACCATTAGGATTTGAAATCGAGGATGAGTAAACAAAAGGAATGTATTTCCTTATCAGGATTGCTACCCCTCTCGCTTTTGCATCAAAGTTAGACTGGTATATCTGACCGATCCAGCCGACTCGTAGCTTGGCTTGAGCAGAGCGTTTACTATGAGTTTCTTGAAGAAGCACTATGTCAGCACCCAGTGATTTAATGAGAAAAAAACCTTGGCTTAGGGCATGTGGTGAAACGAGCTATTACAGTTCCTGCTGACTATCTTTATTCCACCTGGTCTACTCTGTGCTCTGTCACTAAGTGGCATTTCTTATTTTAGAGCAAATTGTTGCTGTCATACAAAACCCAGAAGAAAAACGTCCCGCCGTGCGGGAGCTTGTCATTCCACCTGTATTAATAATAAACGTGAACATAAAACACAGACCCCATCCCCCTCCCGTCCCTTTACTGAGTGACTTCCCCAAACGAAGCACTCCTTGGCTAACACGCAAACCTTAGTTCAAGCTGTATGTCTAGACACCCTAACTCGTCGTCTATAGATGCTCCGCATATAAACTAATATTAAATAACACTTAACTCTCACGTTAGGGGGTGAGTGGCGCTAAAACATGATATGCTAAACAATGCTATATTAGCCACAACATCTCACCTATTATATAAGTCCCAATTTCTGATCTTCTCATCGAAAAGACAGGCCGGAAATTCAAACACATTCCTGGCCTGTATTTGGTCATTTAGCCGGCTGACACAGCCGTTCTGTATCCTCAGCCAGGGAGCTTGCTTGTCAAGAACAGATCGGCCTCTTTTGGGTTGTCAAACGTACGTGTTGATCCTTCGACTGTCACCTTAAACCGGGCTGGGAAGAGGAATCCATATCGGATGTTGGCCGCCCTGCATTTGTTGCGTACCTCATCATTTCCGTTGGTTCCTCACCTCCAAGGTAAGATCTGGGTAGGAAGACACCCTGGCTCCGTTGAAGTTAAGGGGGAACTTTTAACTAGCCAGCTTGAGGATGAGATCCCTGGTCTGGGGATAGTGCAGCCGTACAATGTATGGGCTTGGTGGCGCGCCCTTGGCCGGCTTCGTTGCCTGAGATCTGTGTGCGCGGTCGATCAGGATGGGCGTTTTGAAGTGTTCACTCCCCAGCAATGCCTGTATCAGCTCCGAGACAAATTCAGTGGGTTTCCCTTTCTCAGTGTCCTCCTGGATCCCACATGTTCGGATGTTCTGGCGTCTTGAATGCGACTCGAGCATTTCCAGTCGGGCTTTCAGGGTTTTGTTGTCATTTTTGAAAGTTGCGCACTGTTTCTCTATGTCCTGTAGCCTGGCCTCGTGATCGACTGTCGTCTGCTCAACCTCATGCAGCCTTCCCTTAGTTGCCTTCACAGTTTCGGCCAAAGTCCCAATACTCTTTGAGATATCAGCCAACCTTGTGTCCACCTTCTTGCTTAGTGAGTTTATGGCAGCCAGTATGTCACTTTGAGTAGGCTCTGTGGGGAACTCTTGGAAGCTAGCCTCTTCAGCTAACTCCTCGTGGGTTGGCGACGTTGAAATTGGTTCGTTGTCTATCTCATTCAAATTATCTTGTTTAGAGCCTCCTTTTTTGGTGCCTTTTCCCTTTGTCATATTTGTTTGAAGTTATAGGTCGTGAGAGGTTAAGATATACTAATTTGTTTCAAAATAGAGCGGAGTTCTAGCAAAGCACGTCTACACCATAGCACGGTCTCTAGTGCGCCCTCATTGATCATCCTTGAGATGTTTCGACAAATTGATTGGAGTCCACCTGTGGTAAATTCAATTGATTGGACATGATTTAGAAAGGCACATACCTGTCTATATGAGGTCCCACAGTTGACAGTGCATGTCAGAGCAAAAACCAATCCATGCGGTAGAAGGAATTTTCCGTAGAGCTCCAAGACAGGATTGTGTCGAAGCACAGATCTGGGGAAGGGTACCAAAACATTTCCACAGCATTGAAGGTCCCCAAGAACACAGGCTCTTCCTAGAACTGGCCGACCGGCCAAACTGAGTGATCGGGAGAGAAGGGCCTTGGTCAGGGAGGTGACCAAGAACCCGATGGTCACTCTGACAGAGCTCTAGAGTTCCTCTGTGGTTATGGTTGTCCTTCTGGAAGGTTATCCCATCTCTGCAGCACTCTAACCAATCAGGTCTTTATGGTAGAGTGGCCAGACTGAAGCCACTCCTCTGTAAAAGGCACATGACAGCACGCTTTGGAGTTTAGTAGAAGGCACCTAAACACTCTCAGACCATGCAAAAGAAGATTCTCTGGTCTGATGAAACCAAGATTGAACTCTTTGACCTGAATGCCAAGAGTCATGTCTGGAGGTGTGTCATGGTGGTGGCAGCATCAGGCTGTGGGGATGTTCTTCAGCGGCAGGGACTGGGAGACTAGTCAGGGTCGATGCAAAGATGAATGGCGCAAAGCACAGAGAGATCCTTGATGAAAACCTGCTCCAGAGAGCTCAGGACCTCAGTCGAAGGTTCACCTTCCAACAGGACAACAGCCAAGAGAACGCAGGTATGGCTTCAGGACAAGTCTCTGAATAAGACTGCTTGTTAACCTTTTGACTCGTCACATGGGCCGCTGTTTATTATTTATCCTGTTGCCTAGTCACTTTACCCTTACACATACACTACCGTTCAAAAGTTTGGGGTCACTTAGAAATCTCCTTGTTTTTTAAAGAAAATCACTTTTTCATTAAAATAACATCAAATTGATCAGAAATACAGTGTAGACATTGTTAATATTGTAAATGACTATTGTCGCTGGAAACGGTTGATTTTTAATGGAATATCTACATAGGCGTACACAATTGTATTTTGTAGATGGCAATTTGAATGCACAGATATACCGTGAAGAGATCCTCTGGCCCATTGTCATACCGTTCATCCGCCGCCATCATTTAATGCTTCAGCATGATAATGCACAGCCCCATGTCACAAGGATCTGTACACAATTCCTGGAAGCTGAAAATGTTCCATTTCTTCCATGGACTGCATACTCACCAGACATGTCACGCATTGGCCATGTTTGGGATCCTCTGGATCGACGTGTACGACAGTTTCCACCAATATCCATCTATATTCAATTCTGCTTATCACGCTATACCACAATAAACAAAGTTCAAATTCTGAGACTGAGGCCATTGAGTGATTTTGAAGTGACACGTTGCTGCCAAAATCTGTAGCCCACGTCCGCTGCGCTTTATCAGCAAAAAGGACAGAGCCCTCCACACTAAAGCAAGGCTGTTTTTGGTAATGAATATAGGCTACAAGATGGATAGGCTGTTTGCAATAGGTGAATTACCCTTTGTGAATACAGCTGTTTTACCAAAATAGTGCAAACTAAATGCTGAAAGTAGTAGCATAGTTATGCATGCAAACAAAAATACTGAATTAGCAGTTTGGATAACTGCAAATGCAAACAAAACGGCAGTACCAAGTTAAGCCTAGTATACAAAATATCACATTGATAAAGGCATGACACAATCTATATTTAGGCTGTATAGTGAACAAACGCAGTAAACAAAAGGTGAATGGCTATTCAAATAACCAAAACAACCTACTACAGTGGTGCAGCCATGCACAGCTGTCTTGCCAAACAAATAGGCCTATAGGCCCGCTTCAGACATGGAAAACCATGCCACTCATGAGCTCAGCAACACATTGTGATATGGCACAATATACTTCTCTGGATTAAATTCAACCCAGGTAATCAATTAAGCAATGCTAGCCTACCATAAACATGTTTCCCGAGAATTGAGATTTGTTCAAATATGTAGTTGTTATTCTCTGAAAATATGCAAATTTAATGAACATCAACCTTTTGGACCCTCACCAGTTTGCATCCCTTGAGTCTCTGGTGTGTAATTTTTAACTGACTTGCCTGAAAGGACCCGTACATATCCGAACGCGACTGCTGCAGTAGAGAGTAATTGTATAATTTATGCATGACATCCGTAACTGTCGGCTGGCACAATTACCATATAACTGAGGTGTTGCAGATGGATGGAATTGTGCATTCTGAATGCTGAAGTCTTGTAAATGTACAGTTCTGTAAAATGAATCATCTGGGCCTAGGGGTACAAGCTATAGGAGTGGTGCATTCTGATTGATGTGATCTTGAGACAGACACACACACACACAATGCAGTCTGCCAGGACAGAGGACTGAATGTTGAGGGCTTCTCCTGATTCAGCGTGGGGGGCAGGTTGCCATGGTCTGGGGCATGGTGCCAGTGGACCTATAGCCTGCCCTCTGCTCCCACTCACAGGACCCATTCTCACACACAGAGAGACAGAGAACTGGCTGTCTCAGCTAGAGGTCGACCGATTATGATTTTTCAACGCCGATCCCGATTATTGGAGGACCAAAAAAGCTGACGCAGATTTAAAAAAATATATATATATATAATAAAAATAATTTAAAAATAATGACAATTACAACAATACTGAATGAACACTTAACTTAATATAATACATCAATAAAATCTATTTAGCCTCAAGTAAATAATGAAACATGTTCAATTTGGTTTAAATAATGCAGAACGTAAATGAAGAACGTAAAAGTGCAATATGTGCTATGTAAGAAAGCTGACATTTCATTTCCTTGCTCAGAACATGAGAACATATGAAAGCTGGTGGTTCCTTTTAACATGAGTCTTCAATATTCCCAGGTAAGAAGTTTTAGGTTGTAGTTCTTATAGGAATTATAGGACTATTTCCCTCTATACCATTTGTATTTCATTAACCTTTGACTATTGGATGTTCTTATAGGCACTTTAGTATTGCCAGTGTAACAGTATAGCTTCCGTCCCTCTAGTTAGCGCGCGCTAACTAGCTAGCCATTTCACTTCGGTTACACCAGCCTCATCTCGGGAGTTGATAGGCTTGAAGTCATAAACAGCGCAATGCTTGACGCACCACAAAGAGCTGCTGGCAAAACGCACGAAAGTGCTGTTTGAATGAATGTTTACGTGCCTGCTTCTGCCTACCACTGCTCAGTCAGATACTTGTATGCTCAGTCAGATTATATGCAACGCAGGACACGCTAGATAATATCTAGTAATATCATCAACCATGTGTAGTTAACTAGTGATTATGATTGATTGTTTTTTATAAGATACGTTTAATGCTAGCTAGCAACTTACCTTGGCTTACTGCATTCGCGTAACAGGCAGTCTCCTTGTGGAGTGCAACGAGAGAGAGGCAGGTCGTTATTGCATTGGACTAGTTAACTGTAAGGTTGCAAGATTGGATCCCCCGAGCTGACAAGGTGAAAATCTGTCGTTCTGCCCCTGAACAAGGCAGTTAACCCACCGTTCCTAGGCCGTCATTGAAAGTAAGAATGTGTTCTTAACTGACTTGCCTAGTTAAATAAAGGTATAAAAAAAATCGGCGCCCAAAAATACCGATTGTTAATTAATCGGCCATTCCGATTAATCGGTCGACCTCTAGTCTCAGCATTATGGGTCTAGACAAGCCAGTCGCCTCTCTCCAGTCACCAGCACCACCACCTCTTGGAGAACTGGGTCATGTTCAATAGAGCACTTCAATGGGGGGGGGGTTCAGTGCTCAGACCGCAAGACTGGAGAATGCGATGAGACATACTTTGGCCAGATGTGTCCACCATATTTTATTGTAGATTGATGCATCATAATACCGTGGTGTTTTTTGTGATATGGTGATGCTGATGGTTCTCTACCCTTCCCCTCCCCAGACAAAGCTCTGAAGGACAGCCTGGACCGGGTGCTGCTAAGCGGGTACTTTGACAAAGCCCAGTCCCACCAGAATGGAGTGTGTGAGGAGGATGAGGAGCAGCAGTTGGAAGCAGTAGTGGAGTTGGCAGAGGAGCAGACCGTCGACCAAGGTCAACATTTTTGACATTGATGTTAATTTGCACTTTTGAGTTATAAATGGACAAAGTTATACATATTTTGATAGCTCAACTGGTCACGTTCCTTTTGAAAATGGCGAACCAATGTAGTTGTTAGCAAAAGTACACGTAAGTTTGGGAATTTGTAAGCAAGTTGTAGGCAATATTAAATGTTAACTGTTCGCTCCTTAAGTTACGTTTCTTGCTGTATTGTTTAGTTTTCCAATTATGACAATAAAGATGTTGTTTAATTAAACATCTTTCGTCCTGCATTCTGAAAATTATTTTTCTCTTCAGAGGGTGAAATAGTTGAAGAGTACATAGAGCCCATTAAGGTGGAGGCTACAGAGGTGAGAGGACTTACTATCCTGGGTCGTGTTCATTAAGGCATTGTTTTATTACATTTCGCAATGGAAATGAAAACAAGTGCTTCCAATTGGACAAATTCAGATAATGTATACATACCTGTTTTGGGCAGTTTTCTTTGATTTCCTACCGACTGAACACTACCCTGTTCATTCAGTTATTATCATGTCTCGGCTGCTTTGTGACGGTGGCCGTCTTGTTTATGTTTTCAGTTCGTAAACAGACAGTTCATTCCAGACACCATGTACAGCAGCAGTGACAAGGAGCAAGGAGACAAGTGGACGACAGAAACAGAGGTATGATGCTCAGTGTTTTACACATTCCACAAATCATGGTAGGGCTGTGCCAGACAAAAAACAATATTGGTCTACAGAGTCATCTCTGTCATTCAACCAGTCAAAATGTTTAAATGTTTATTTTTTCATAGACACATCCTATGTGTTTTAATCAAATCAAGTATTTGCACTAGGCTTATCTGATGCTTTAAGTGTAATGTTAGATATAATTAAGACATGCAAATGACTAGAGTCGAAACGCAGTTGATTTAATTGGGCCGGGCTCAGACTTGCTGCGCGGTGTGTAAATATAAAAATTATAGCGAGTGACTGTGGGACGAGCACCTGTTGTCTCTCTCTCCTCTCTGCTGCAGTGACCACCACAGAACAGTGTTTATCGTGCTGTCTGTGTTGCTGCAGCGTAATTAGCCATTTCTGACTGAAAAGTTACCGAAATCCCTCATTTGTTTAGGAAAAACATTCCCTATTCCCTCGGCCCTTGCTCTCTTTACGTGACATGCATGCGTCACATGCATGTGACCAATATGGCCTGACCTATAGCCTATCATACTCGCATCAATAAATTGGTTATAACAAACTCTGAACACCGTAACACACAGCAAAATAGATGCAGAGGACGTGACAAATCAACTGGAAACGGGCTAATGTTTACTGGTTGCTCAGGAGGTGAAGGGGAAGTCAGATGTGTGGAATAAATGTGACTAGTCATGGAAAAAACTGCCGATCAAGAAAAAGAAGGTAAGGAGCAAGCGCTGCATGCATATTATGTGTGCCCAACAGGTGCTGTTAAATTATATTGTTCCAAACGGTCAGAAAGATTACAATGTTAACACCGGAGAGTGTTTTGTGGTAATCAGCTATCCTTTAGCTCGAAAATCTATCGGCAGTTTTGTACAACGCGACTCAGACCAGAACATACCGGACCTATTTTTCTCTCCATATCCCCGGATTTCAATCGCAAGCTCTGGACATTTACACCAGGATCTCACAGCTAGCTAGCTGCTATCCGTGTGACTTGGCTTACGTCGATTCTGGAGCAAACATCAATTATTCCTGCAGCTAGCCAGCTTAAGAGTTCCATCAGCCACTCCTGGGCTACAATCCCCTATCCGGACCCGTTTTACTGCCGATGCGGAGCCCCTCCGGGCCTTCACGACTGGACTACCAACGTTATCTGCCCGAGGGAGTTATCCAGCTGGCCCCTCCGTAGTGATGTTACCTGAACGCCCATCTGCGGCCCGCTAATCGTTAGCTGTCTTATGGGCTGCTATCTGAATAGGTATATCGGACAATTTTTCTTGGGTCACTATAACTTTAGCTATTTTGCCAATTGGATTGATCCTCGCTACCACACGGAACCCCACTAATCTACAGACGGAAACACGCGAGGTGGCTAAACAGACCTCATCCTATGCTAGATTGATACCCATGGCCTGGCTAGCTGTCTGAATCGCCGTGACCCCAACCAACCTCACTACTCACTGGACCCTTATGATCACTCGACTAAGCATGCCTCTCCTTAATGTCAATATGCCTTGTCCATTGCTGTTCTGGTTAGTGTTTATTGGCTTATTTCACTGTAGAGCCTCTAGTCCTGCTCACTATACCTTATCCAACCTTTCAGTTCCACCACCCACACGTGAAGACATCACCTGGTTTCAATGATGTTTCTAGAGACGATATCTCTCTCTCATCATCACTCAATACCTAGGTTTACCTCCACTGTATTCACATCCTACCATAACTTTGTACATTATACCTTGAAGCTATTTTATCGCCCCCAGAAACCTCCTTTTACTCTCTGTTCCAGACGTTCTAGACGACCAATTCTCATAGCTTTTAGCCGTACCCTTATCCTACTCCTCCTCTGGTGATGTAGAGGTGAATCCAGGCCCTGCATTGCCTAGCTCCACTCCTATTCCCCAGGCGCTCTCCTTTGATGACTTCTGTAACCGTAACAGCAGCATATCACCCTGCATTCCACTGCTGGCTTGTTTCTGAAGCTAAGCAGGGTTGGTCCTGGTCAGTTCCTGGATGGGAGACCAGATGCTGCTAAAAGTGGTGTTGGAGGGCCAGTAGGAGGCACTCTTTCCTCTGGTCTAAAAAATATCCCAATGCCCCAGGGCAGGGATTGGGGACACTGCCCTGTGTAGGGTGCCGTCTTTCGGATGGGACGTTAAACGGGTGTCATGACTCTCTGGTCATTTAAGATCCCATGGCACTTATCGTAAGAGTAGGGGTGTTAATCCCGGTGTCCTGGCTAAATTCCCAATCTGGCCCTCAAACCATCACGGTCACCTAATGATCCCCAGTTTACAATTGGCTCATTAATCCCCCTCCTCTCCCCTGTAACTATTCCCCAGGTCGTTGCTGCAAGTGAGAATGTGTTCTCAGTCAACTTACCTGGTAAAATAACAGATAAATAAAATTGCCTTGGTTTCATGCATGTTAACATTAGAAGCCTCCTCCCTAAATTTCACTCTGCCAACCCGGATGTTCTAGCCTTGTCTGAATCCTGGCTTAGGAAGACCACCAAAAATTCTGAAATCTTCATCCCTAACTACAACATTTTCAGACAAGATAGAATGGCCAAAGGGGGCGGTGTTGCAATCTACTGCAAAGATAGCCTGCAGAGTTCTGTCCTATACAATCCAGGTCTGTACCCAAACAATTTGAACTTCTACTTTAAAAAATCCACCTCTCTAAAAACAAGTCTCTCACCGTTGCCGCCTGCTATAGACGACCCTCTGCCCCCAGCTGTGCTCTGGACACCATATGTAAACTGATTGCCCCCCCATCTCTCTTCAGAGCTTGTGCTGCTAGGCGACCTAAACTGGAACATGCTTAACACCCCAGCCATCCTACAATCTAAGCTTGATGCCCTCAATCTCACACAAATTATCAATGAACCTACCAGGTACCACCCCAAAGCCTTGAACACGGGCACCCTAACCAACTTGCCCTCTAAATACACCTCTGCTGTTTTCAACCAAGATCTCAGCAATCACTGCCTCATTGCCTGCATCCGAAATGGGTCAGCGGTCAAACGACCTCCACTCATCACTGTCACTCAATACCTAGGTTTACCTCCACTGTATTCACATCCTACCATAACTTTGTCTGTACATTATAACTTGAAGCTATTTTATCGCCCCAGAGCCTACATTCACTGTAGGCTCTACAGTGAAACACTTCAGCGAGCAGGCCTTTCTAATCGACCTGGCCGAGGTATCCTGGAAGGATATTGATCTCATTCCGTCAGTATAGGATGCCTGATATTTATTTTTAATGCCTTCCTCACAACCTTAAATAAGCATGCCCCATTCAATAAATGTAGAACCAGGAACAGATATAGCCATTGGTTCTCTCCAGACCTGACTGCCCTTAACTTAAATAAGCATGCCCCATTCAATAAATGTAGAACCAGGAACAGATATAGCCATTGGTTCTCTCCAGACCTGACTGCCCTTAACTTAAATAAGCATGCCCCATTCAATAAATGTAGAACCAGGAACAGATATAGCCATTGGTTCTCTCCAGACCTGACTGCCCTTAACCAACACAAAAACATCCTATGGCGTTCTGCATTAGCATCGAACAGCCCCCCCGTGGTATGCAACTTTTCAGGGAAGCTAGAAACCAATATACTCAAGGCAGTTAGAAAAGCCACGGCTAGCTTTTTCAAGCAGATATTTACTTCCTGCAACACAAACTCAAAAAAGTTCTGGGACACTGTAAAGTCCATGGAGAATAAGATCACCTCCTCCCAGCTGCCCATTGCACTGAATATAGGAAACACTGTCACCACCGATAAATCCACTATAATTGAGAATTTTAATAAGCATTTTTCTACGGCTGGCCATGCTTTCCACCTGGCTACCCCTACCCCGGTCAACAGCACTGCACCCCCCACAGCAACTCGCCCAAGCCTTCCCCATTTCTTCTTCTTCCAAATCCAGTCAGCTGATGTTCTGAAAGAGCTGCGAAATCTGGAACCCTACAAATCAGCCGGGCTAGACAATCTGGACCCTTTCTTTCTAAAATTATCTGCCAAAATTGTTGCCACCCCTATTACTAGCCTGTTCAACCTCATTTGTGTCGTCTAAGATTCCCAAAGATTGGAAAGCAGCTGTGGTCATCCCCCTCTTCAAAGGGGGGACACTCTTGACCCAAACTGCTACAGACCTATATCTATCCTACCTTTCTAAAGTCTTCGAAAGCCAAGTCAACAAACAGATTACCGACCATTTCGAATCCCACCGTACCTTCTCCGCTATGCAATCTGGTTTCAGAGCTGGTCATGGGTGCACCTCAGCCACGCTCAAGGTCCTAAACGTTATTTTAAACGCCATCGATAAGAAACAATACTGTGCAGCTGTATTCATTGACCTGTCCAAGGCTTTCGAGACTGTCAATCACCACATCCTCATCGGCAGACTCGACAGCCTTGGTTTCTAAAATAATTGCCTCGCCTGGTTCACCAACTACTTCTCTGATAGAGTTCAGTGTGTCAAATCGGAGGGTCTGTTGTCCGGGCCTCTGGCAGTCTCTATGGGGGTGCCGCAGGGTTCAATTCTTGAACCGACTCTCTTCTCTGTATACATCAATGATGTCGCACTTGCTGCTGGTGAGTCTGATCCACCTCTATGCAGACGACACCATTCTGTACACTGTAAACTCTCCTTCCAGACTCACATCAAACATCTCCAATCCAAAGTTAAATCTAGAATTGGCTTCCTATTTCGCAACGCAGCCTCCTTCACTCATGCTGCCAAACATACCCTTGTAAAACTGACCATCCTACCAATCCTCGACTTCGGCAATGTCATTTACAAAATAGCCTCCAATACCCTACTCAATAAATTGGATGCAGTCTATCACAGTGCCATCCATTTTGTCACCAAAGCCCCATATACCACTCACCACTGCGACCTGTATGCTCTCGTTGGCTGGCCCCCCGCTTCATACTCGTCGCCAAACCTACTGGCTCCATGTCATCTACAAGACCGTGCTAGGTAAAGTCCCCCCTTATCTCAGCTCGCTGGTCACTATAGCAGCACCCACCTGTAGCACACGCTCCAGCAGGTATATCTCTCTGGTCACCCCCAAAACCAATTATTCCTTTGGCCGCCTCTCCTTCCAGTTCTCTGCTGCCAATGACTGGAACGAACTACAAAAATCTCTGAAACTGGAAACACTTATCTCCCTCACTAGCTTTAAGCTCACAGATTACTGCACCTGTACATAGCCCATCTATAATTTAGCCCCAACTACTACCTCTTTCCCTACTGTATTTATTTATTTATTTATATTGCTCCTTTGCACCCCATTATTTCTATCTCTACTTTGCACATTCTTCCACTGCAAATCTACCATTCCAGTGTTTTACTTGCTATATTGTATTTACTTCACCACTGTGGCCTTTTTTGCCTTTACCTCCCTTATCTCACCTCATTTGCTCACATTGTTTAGACTTATTTTTCTACTATATTATTGATTGTTTGTTTTACTCCATGTCTAACTCTGTGTTGTTGTACGTGTCAAACTGCTTTGCTTTATCTTGGCCAGGTCGCAATTGTAAATGAGAACTTGTTCTCAACTTGCCTACCTGGTTAAATAAAGGTGAAATAAAAAAATAATGCCATTACTTATTATTATAATGACCATCATAATAACAATTAGGAGATCAAGAAAAATAAGGGTTATTATTATGAATATTATTTTTCTGACAATTTGTAACATTGTAAACAACACCATATAAATTATCAATAATACCAGAGGCTGTTAAAACAAAAAAAAGTGTTAAGCCTTTTTTACAGATTAACAAAGATTAAAAACAGACAAAATGGTGAATTTGTTTATCCGACATGCGTGATGTTTGGTGCTCATAGAGGCAGTAGACTATTAAACAATACGCTCACATGCAACAGAAGCAGGATCTATTTTAATTCTGTAGTTATACAGTACCAGTCAAAAGTTTTGACACACCTACTCACTTAAGGATTTGTCTTCATTTTTCTACATTGTGGAATAATAGTGAAGATATCTAAACTATGAAAGAACACATGGAAACATATTGTAAACAAATCAAAATATATTTTATATTGGAGATTCTTCAAAGTAGCCACCCTTTGCCTTGACAGCTTTGCACACTCTTGGCATTCTCTCAACCAGCTTCATGAGGTAGTCACCTGGAATGCATTTCAATAAACAGATGTGCCTTGTTAAGTTCATTTGTGGAATTTCTTTCCTTAATGCATTTGAGCCAATCAGTTGTGTTGTGACATGGTAGGGGTGGTATACAGAAGATAGCCCTATTTGGAAAAAGACCAAGTCCATATTATGGCAAGAACAGCTCAAATAAGCAAAGAGAAACGACAGTCCGTTACTTTGACTTACCTTCATGTCTGAATCTGGAAAATGTCAAGAACTTTGAACGTTTCTTCAAGTGCAGTTGCAAAAATTATCAAGTGCAATGATAAAACTGGCTCTCATGAGGACCGCCACAGGAAAGGAAGACCCAGAGTTGCCTCTGCTGCAGAGGATAAGTTCATTAGTTAACTGCACCTCAGATTGCAGCTCAAATAAATGCTTCACAGAGTTCAAGTAACAGATACATCTCAACATCAACTGTTCAGAGACAAACATTTTTTTTTGCATTAGCTGTCAACATTCAGTAAAAAATAAAAAGGTGTCATCTAATTTAAATCTTGTGAAACGGCCTGTAACTAACGGGTTTTTACCGTCCTGTAAGTCCTCCGGCATGTGATCAAAGCAGCAGGAGATGTATATAAAATTACATTTTGTATTCATGTATTGATTTAGTCATACCCAATGCCTTTTATCAAGATATGTTACGTTTAATTATTAAGACGTCACCTACATTTTAAAAAGTCTCATTTGGACTATATCTTAAATGACCATTTTATGTCATCGTCTAGTCGAGATTATGGGACTGGATACGGAAGGGTACTTTCATAGGGTATACAGCCTCTGGCCTTGCCTCTTGTTCTTCCCCCTCAGGTGGAGAGTGTCATCCAGCAACCGCCTGTACAGTCAGCCCTTCCCCCAAATGACTTGGAGACCCACTCCCTGAACGTGGCCACAGTCACACCCCCGGTGGTCAGGAAGCAGGCAGTCCAGGACCTCTTGTCACAGATGCAGGGGCCTTACAACTTCATGCAGGTGGGGATTCGAACCACCACCCTCTTCAAGACTCTTAGCCCACTGAGCTAAAGTCTAGCAATTAGCTGTGGTTGCTGTGACTGTGGTTGAGGCTTGTACAATGAGGCGGTTTGGACCTGAATATTAGGCATTTGGTCCAAGCTAATGCCTGGGCTTTAGCTCAGCAGGTGAACACGATCTAGTGGCTTATAGGCAACCATAGCTTTGAACCTCAGTCAGTCATATATTCAGCATAGTGCCATAATTACATTGTTTGCTTCCCTCAGGACCAATGCATTTTGTGTAGTTGTGGAGTTTTGTGGAGTCAGAAGATCAAGGAATCAAAGATGTGAGGAATAAAGGAAAGAGTTTTGTTATTCAGCCATATTTTCTGCTTCCTCCCTCAGGACTCTATGCTGGAGTTTGATGGTCAGCTCATTGACCCAGCCATTGTGTCAGCCCAGCCCATGAAGCCTGCAGCTCAGAACATAGACCTTCCTCAGTTGGGCTGTCCCCCAGTCCATCTAAAATCACGCCTCTCACCACACAACACTGTCCCGGTACAGCCTGAGCCCATGCAGGTGAGTATGGGTGTTGATGATGGCAGGGGCTTCTTTTAATAACATGTTCAAATACTTTGAAAATGCAATTTTAAAAAATTAAAAAATATTTTACCCCATTTTTTTCCTCCCCAATTTTGTGGTATCCAATTTGTAGTAGTTACAGTCTTATCTCATTGCTGCAACTCCTGTATGGACTCGGGAGAGGCGAAGGTCGATTGCCATGCGTCCTCCGAAACACAACCCAACCTAGCCGCACTGCTTCTTGACACAATGCACATCCAACCCGGGAGCCAGCCGCACCAATGTGTCGGAGGAAACACCATACACCTAGCGACCTGGTCTGCGTGCACTGCGCCCGGCCCGACACAACACAGGAGTCGCTAGTGCACGATGAGACAAGGATATCCCTGCCGGCCAAACCCTCCCCAACCCGAACCCAGAATCTAAGGTGGCACAGCCAGCACTGCGATGCAGTGCCTTAGACCACTGCGCCACCCGGGTGGCCCTAAAATGCACCCTTAACCTCTCTGGGATATGTGGGACGGTAGCATCCAATGATAATGCAGAGCGCCAAATTCAAATGAATACTATAAAAAATTTAACTTTGATGAAATCACCCATTCAATATACCAAATTAAAGCTACACTTGTTGTGAATCCAGCCAATGTGTCAGATTTCAAAAATGCTTTACGGTGAAAGCAAACGATGCTATTATCTGAGGATAGCACCCCAGTAAACAAAGAGAAAAGCATATTTCAACCCTGCAGGCGCGACAAAAAACGCAGAAATAAAAATATAATTCATGCCTTACCTTTGACGAGCTTATTCTGTTGGCACTCCAATATGTCCCATAAACATCACAAATGGTCCTTTTGTTCGATTTATTCCGTCGATATATATCCATTTATTGTCCATTTATTTGGCGCGTTTGATCCAGAAAAACACCGGTTCTAACTTGCGCAACGTGACTACAAAATATCTCTAAAGTTATCTGTAAACATTGTCCAAACATTTCAAACTACTTTTGTAATACAACTTTAGGTATTTTTTAACGTAAATAATCAATCAAATTGAAGACTGGATATACTGTGTTCAATGCCGGAGGAAAACAAAGTGGAGTGTGCTTTCAGGTCACGCGCCTCTAACAAAGAGTACACTTCCCTCGAGCCTCATTCTGAACAATGTTCTTCATTTCTCAAAGGAAAAACCTCAACCAATTTCTAAAGACCGTTGACATCCAGTGGAAGCGATAGGAACTGCAGGAAAGTCTATTAGAATTCTGGATTCCAAATGAAAACCCATTAAAAAGTGAGTGACCTCAAAAATAAAAAAATCTGAACGGTTTGTCCTCGGGTTTTGCCTGCCAAATAAGTTCTGTTATACTCACAGACATGATTCAAACAGTTTTATTAATTTCTACTAATAATGTGCATATCTTAGCTTCTGGGTCTGAGAAGCAGGCCATTTACTTTGGACACGCTTTTCATCCAGATGTGAAAATACTGTTTCTGTCCCAAAGAAGTTAAGTAATCACTGATATGACTTGTCTGGAATGGTCAAAGGTATTTTAGATGAGTGATAATTCCAGTGAGGCTGGAAGATGCATTTGATCTGCTCCTTCATCCCCAGGTTCCCTTGGTGTCCCCCACGCCTGAGTCGTACACCACCCCGTGCCCCACGTACCAGTCATCACACACGCCAGAAACACGCCCACATGCGGACTCCATCGACACCATCCAGGTAAAAAAAATATTAAAGGATAATGCATGTCACTTAGCAAACACTTTTATCCATTATCTAGCAACTTGCAGTTGACTTGTGAGCAACTTTTAAGTTGCGGGTTACATTTCCACAGTGATCATGTACACATACAAAAAATAAATGATGGACTCGCTGTGGAAATTGAACCCAACAAATGTTGCGTTACTAGCGCCACACTCTTACCAACCTGAGTACAGGATCACTGTATCTGATGGTACTGTTCTTCCCAGGAGTCCATGTCCCTGTCATCAGAGCAGCAGCAGGTCTTCCAGTCTGTCAACGTCTCCAAACCCCCACACATCTCCGGCATCAATGTCAATGCAGCACCATTCCAGTCCATGCAGACAGTAAGGCCTTAGTCAAAACGCAAACAGTCTCTCTTTGGTTGGCAGGCAGCCACGGTCACGCACGGCAGGCAGGCACGGTCACGCACGCAGGCAGGCACGGTCACGCACGCAGGCAGGCACGGTCACGCACGCAGGCAGGCACGGTCACGCACGCAGGCAGGCACAGGCAGGCAGGCACGGTCACGCACGCACGCAGGCAGGCACGGTCACGCAGGGCAGGCACGGTCACGCAGGCAGGCAGGCACGGTCACGCACGCCGGCACGGTCACGCACGCCGGCAGGCAGGCACGGTCAATCACGCACGCAGGCACGGTCACGCACGCCGGCAGGCAGGCACCGTCGCAGACAGAGACAGTCGCAGACAGAGACAGTCGCGCGCAGACAGAGACAGAGACAGTCGCGCGCGCAGACAGAGACAGTCGCGCGCGCAGACAGAGACAGGCGCGCGCGCAGACAGAGACAGGCGCGCGCGCAGACAGAGACAGGCGCGCGCGCAGACAGAGACAGGCGCGCGCGCAGACAGAGACAGGCGCGCGCAGACAGAGACAGTCGCGCGCGCAGACAGGCGCGCGCGCGCGCGCGCGCAGACAGAGACAGGCGCGCGCGCAGACAGAGACAGGCGCGCGCGCAGACAGAGACAGGCGCGCGCAGCAGCAGCGCCGCGCGCCTGTCTGCCTGTCTCTGTCTGCGCGCGCGCGCCTGTCTCTGTCTGCGCGCGCGCCTGTCTGCCTGTCTCTGTCTGCGCGCGCGCGCCTGTCTCTGTCTGAGACAGGCGCGCGCAGACAGAGACAGGCAGACAGGCGCGCGCGCAGACAGAGACAGGCAGACAGGCGCGCGCGCAGACAGAGACAGGCAGACAGGCGCGCGCGCAGACAGAGACAGGCAGACAGGCGCGCGCGCGCGACAGAGACAGGCAGACAGGCGCGCGTGCAGACAGAGACAGGCAGACAGGCGCGCCCGTGCAGACAGAGACAGGCAGACAGAGGCGCGCGCGCAGACAGGTGTGCGTGCAGACGGAAAGACGCGTGCGCGCAGAGTCAGTGGTACAGAGTCAGTGTGCGGGGGTACAGGTTCGTTGAGGTAATTCTTACCAAAATTCTTACCATTATTTCAACTGCGGATTGGCCCTTTCATGACAATGCTTATAGTGCAGAATCTCTGTTTACTACTACTGCCGGCGCTCACATGGAACCTACTCTCAGAACTGGAAGCATTTAACTGGGATTCTTACAGCACTCCAAACCATTCTGTGATGGTGGCAGGGATAGTTTTGGGCTGAAACACAAATCTCAGATTGTAGCTTTAACTCTTGATAAGCCTGTGAGTGACAATTGTTCCTAGCGTTGTTAAACTAGGCTGAACACTCGGCACACCATTGTTTTAACCAGGCTACCTTGCTCCCCCCCCTCAGGTGTTCAACCTCAATGCCCCTGTCCCGCCAGCCAATGAGGCGGAATCCTTGACCCAGGCCAGCAAATACCAGAACAGCTACAGCCAGCAGGGGTTCAGCAGCCAATCACAGCAGCTCCCTGTGGAGCAGACAGAGATGCAGACTGACCAGCTGCAGTCTGGTGAGCTAGCAGGGCTGGAGCAGGTTTTTTTCCCTTGTCATACTACAGAGCAAAACCAAGTCGAGCCGTATCACACTGGCCTGGTTATGCGTTTACCATCGTGCTACTGGAGCTGTCCTGAAAAAGGCAATGGTTGAACAGCGCTAGATGGTGTGGAAAGGATACTTCACTAACTTTATTATGACTGTCTCAAGGCCATTTTACTCAATCTATGTTTCCCTGTCTGTAGTGGTTGGTGCCTTCCACTCCCAGGACCCATCCCTGCCCAGCCAGGCCCTGCCCAGCCAGGCCCTGCCCAGCCAGGCCCTGCCCAGCCAGGCCCTGCCCAGCCAGGCCCTGCCCAGCCAGGCCCTGCCCAGCCAGGCTCTGCCCAGCCAGGCTCTGCCCCAGGGTCAGCAGGGTCCAGGGTTCATCCCCGCGGCTGGTCGCCAGGCCCAGTCCTTCTACAACAGCAGAGGCATGACCCGCGGAGGCCCCCGTAACACCCGCGGCATGGTCAACGGATACAGAGGGGCCTCCAACGGATTCAGAGGTACGGTAGCCTGACCTGTCCTTTACTGTCACAAACTAAATTGTGCAGGGCCACACATCAGCCTCAAGATACACTAGAGCTTTCTCTTGTCTGTAGAGTAGTTACTTAAATAGACGGATTGAGCTGAGTGTTGTGTATGGGAGAAAAAAACCTACATCTGTTGGATTTGTTCTCAACTTGTTTGACATTTGATATCACATGCTTGTTGCACATGTTGGTGTCATCATGGTCTTGATGCTGTTTAATAAGCGAAAGCAACAATCTATGCTTTTTACTGAATGACTGCGTCTAACTGGAGTGTTATAATCCATTCCAGGTGGATATGACGGTTACCGACCTCCCTTCGCCAACACTCCAAACTCTGGATATCAACAGGCTCAGTTCAACACCCCTCGGGATTACTCCAATGGTGGCAACTACCAGCGGGGGGTAAATAACCTTTGACCTTATCACTCACACAGGGTTGGAGGAGGGCTTGGGATGGATGTTGAGCTAACATGTTCAGGGCCGGTTTCCCGGACACAGATTTAAGCCGCGGAATTAAAAGTACTTTCAATTGGGGGAGTTTGTCCGTTGAGCATTTATTTTTCGAATTCAAGAGTAGGCTTAATTTAGGTCTGGGATGTTGACCCGCCCTTACTATAGGGGATCTTGGATTGTCTCATATCTGTTTGGCATCTATAGGAGTTGTTGTGTTACATGTTAGTAATATTATGTGGGCCTAAGTTTGCCCTCTCTTTGCCTTATAGGGGGCATCACTGGATCGACTCCTTTTATTTGTTAGAAATCTATGTAGGAGTATTCTATGAGAACAGTTAGTAGTAATGCTTTGTCTTTTTCCCTGCTTCAGGATGGTTATAATCAGAACTACAAGCGTGGAGCAGGCCAGGTATCCAGAGGGATGTCTCGAGGAGGCAATGCCCAGGCCATGAGGTCCTGATCGGGCCTGTGTTTGACTGTCCCAATTCACCCCTTCCCCTTGGCCCTAACATTTCAATGTTTGCAGAAACGTCTGGTACGTATAACGGTGTAGTGGTGGACTTATTTACTTGGTTATATTTTTCCTGGGTGGGGCACGTTGAAGGGTCAGGGCCAAGGTGGGGGTGGGGTAAGGAACGACTGGAACAGATTTTGACTGACAACTTTCCACACCACACTAAACATTTGAGATATCCAGAATGCATTTTGCCCCATCACTTTTATTTGTCCTTTTTGTTTCTCATCAGTGGTATTTTTCCTGGCTTTTGGATCAAAGTAATGCCTGCTTTGATATTGAAAAAATATTAATGTTTTAAAATGAGACTGAATACACAAGCCAATCTGTAAATCCTTAGTGTTATAATGGTTTTAAGCAAACTGTAAACTTGAAAGATTTCATAGATTTTTTTTTTAAAAATAAAATAAAACATGCCACTGCTGGTCCGAGCCCCCGGGAGTATTTCTTTCTCTTGCCCAGTCCCCCTTTTTTGTTTTGTTCACATATCATCTTTGTTCTAAAAAGCATTTTTGTTATGTTTTTAAAAGAAGCTCCCAATTCCTCAGTTTGTAAATTGATGTTGCTTCAAGAGTTTCAATAAAGATGTTGCATTTACCCATGATTTGTGGTGATTGTGTCCAGTGTCCTTTATTGTTGGGTGGTGAAAGTGTTGCCAGGGTGAGACAAGATGGTTTTGACTTATGATGGAAAGAGTTGTGTATTGCATTCTCTGTAGAAAACTACACAATCTGAGTGCTGGGTGGGGAACACGGATGAATCAAGACTACATTTCCTATCTACGCTTCTTATTAGCTCAGAGGCTAAATTAAACCGCTTTTACTATGGTGGGTTACTTGTTGAGGAAGACCTTGAAGTGGTGATTTTATTAAGTGTAGTCAAAGATTACTCAAAGAATGCTTTTACACCTGCATTGTTTGCTGTTTGGGGTTTTAGGCTGGGTTTCTGTACAGCACTTTGAGATATCAGCTGATGTACGAAGGGCTATATAAATAAATTTGATTTGATTTGATTATAGATATACTGACATTGTCAGGGCAGAAAGACATGTACCATGGGAGTCTTTGTACACAAAGCGGCGCTTCTGTCTAGCTCCCACCTATTCTTTCTTTGGATTGTTGAATACATCTCATTATTGCAATCCTCTTATGAATATTCAATGAGGGTTGTTGACATCAACCGCCTCTTCAAAGGAGACAGATGCTATGCTACTAGCCTCATGCCATGAAGATGCATAGACATTTTTTTCTCAAAGTTGCCGGGATGTCGCATAACAAATTTTATTTGATCAAATAAACATCACGTAGCAAATAAGCCATTAATTTGTTTGTGGACCAAATTCGATAAGGTCATTAACCTCCAACAGAAAACGAATTGCTTGGTGGGAGAAACAACAAAACGCCACCTGCTGGAGGGAGACAGATTTTCTGCCGAATTGAGCCTCTTTATTTTCCTCTCTGGTGTAGTGTAGAGATGAGGCAGTCTGGTTATAACCTATATTTTAAACTGGGTGGTTTGAGCCCCGAATGCTGATGGTATATGAGGTATGTCAGACCGTATGCCATGGGTACGACAAAACATTTATTTGCACTGCTCTAATTGCGTTGGCAACCAGTTTATAATAGCAGTAAGGCACCCTGGGGGTTTGTGATATATGGCCAATATATAACGGCTATCACGACTCAAACACGC
Source organism: Oncorhynchus nerka (assembly GCF_034236695.1). NCBI lineage: Eukaryota > Metazoa > Chordata > Actinopteri > Salmoniformes > Salmonidae > Oncorhynchus > Oncorhynchus nerka. The sequence continues at coordinate 58,077,463 of NC_088420.1, read as the reverse complement.
TTTTTCAGTTCTGCCCACAAATTTTCTATAGGAATGAGGTCAGGCCTTTCTGATGGCCACTCCAATACCTCGAGATGCACTCGAGATGGCTGTGCATATTCATGTCATGAAGCTAGTAGCATAGCATCTCTCCATTGAAAACCGTTGGTTGACGTCAACAACCCTCATTGAAAATTCAAAGTAGATTGCAAAAATTTCCAGAATTCTATTCCCAAAATTAGACATCCATAGTGAATAACAAAAATAAAATCTTCCTGAATCATTAATGAGTGAATACGATTGCATTAGAATTGTAATTTTAAAAAAAAAAGTATATATATTTTTTGTATGTATTTTCTTTTTTTCTTGTTTATACTTTAAGCTTTATTTAACGAGGCAAGTCATTTAAGAACAAATTCTTATTTACAATGACGGCCTACTGTTAGATATGTTTGATGTAGGGATGTAAGTTGATAATTGTGTATAATTAAACAATTGATTGCAATAATGAAATGCATCCACCAAGTGGGAAAGGCAGTAGGTAGCCTTTGTACTATCATTAACATATTTTGAAATATCAGTCATATTTTTATATATTTCAAAATATGTTGAATATATATATATAATGTTCACGTGTTTCTTCACCTCATTGCTTGTGAGTATTTTTTGTTTATTTCAGGTTTGTTAACATTTGTTAACCTTCATGCATTTGGTTAGACAGCGCATGTACTTTTGTCGCATAGTTTTGACGTCATAGGAGGGTCCTTCAGAACTGCCGTATCCACGTGAGTTTATCGGCATGATTGCAGCATGTAAACTAAACTAACTGCTTCCAGAGTTTTTTGTCCTGTTTTCATCTACATTTATTAGTTTAATCCGGATTAAACACCAGTGAGTTTACTAACTACGTCAGGTAAGAAGGATATCTTAAACCAGAGAGTTGTATACCTGCTAGCTAGATAAATCATATCATAAATAATCTAGGATTTAAGGGATGTGATCAGCTAATTGATGAACTACTGTTGTGCCGCTGCCATGTTGTACCCATATGCCCATTGACAAAACTGTCTAGCTTTACATCAGAAATAACCCCCTTGCATAACACCCTTACTGGAGCAGCCTTACTCATTTTCGCCCTCAGGGACCACCATGGCAACATTTCGGAAAAAGATTGATAACAGGATCCGTGTCCAGATAGATAATGGCGTTTCCGAGCAACACCGCACCATGTTCGTGGTGGTCGGGGACCATGGCAGAGACCAGGTAAAAATGTCTACTTTAACATGTACATGGTTAAGACATTGATATCAGCCCAGAAGTGTTTGTCATCTGTAATCCATGTTCAATTTAACTTCATCCAGGTTGTCATCCTGCACCACATGCTGTCCAAAGCCGCAGTCAGAGCCAGACCATCTGTCCTCTGGTGCTATAAGAAAGAGCTGGGCTTCAGCAGGTAAATAATACCCTACACGATTCCTTCAGTTATGTTTACTTGTCTTTTTAAGGCTTATTAGCCCGGTCCCAGATCTGATCATGCTGTATTTAGGCTATAAGACACAAGGCAATGCTGTGTCATTAATTAGTGATGTTACTTTTGATACTCGAGCTTTGAGGCATGCAGCTAACTTCGAAGCAGTGTGCCGATGCCTGTATCACATTATCAGAAATACATCGATGCTTCTTAGTTTGATCACATACATTTTCAACCTGTGTGTCTATGGAACGCCGTTTGGGTATTTGCATGTAGAAAAAAAAGAAGACACGTCACATACGGTTAACACAGTTCTATTATATAATGATGTGTGTTCTGAATTTGACCGTTAACACAGTTCTATTATATAATGTTGTTTGTTCTGTATTTGATGCGTTAACACAGTTCTATTATGTAATGTTGTGTGTTCTGAATTTGCACGTGCAAGCCAAGCGCCATCGGTAGCACTGTCGAAGCCGGACGAACAATGTCTGCAAACACCGGCCACGAACTATGTGTTTACAATCCCGCCTTGGTAATAAGTTATTTGTTTGACCACAACGTCTGGGGTAGCTAGCTTTAGCTTGGCACCTAGCCAGCACCAATACAACCAGCCTGAAAGCAATGACAAGTAGAAACTGCAGTCATTTTCATTATTCTTAGCAATGATTTAGGAAGTATTGTAAGTATTAGCTAGGTAGCCACTTGTTCGCCTATTGAAATTGAATTTGAGTTCGTGAAAATAAATAGCTAGCCTGCTACTTAACCCTGTTGCCCAATAAGCTAGCTTCATCTGGCTAGTGAGGCTCGACCGGACCGGACTGGGTTTGGGCGGCAGGTAGGATAGTGGTTGGAGCGTTAGGCCAGTAACAGAAAGGTTGCTGCATCGAATCTCCGAGCTGACAAGGTAAACATCTTTTGGTTCTGCCCCTGAACAAGGCAGTTAACCCAATGTTCCCCGGTAGGTCATCATTGTAAATAAGAATTGGTTAATTAAGTTAGTTAAATAGAGGATAAATAAAAATGTGTTGTAATACACATAAGGATTGGGCACAATGGTGGAATTTGCATCATTTTAAAAGTGATTCAGAAGGTTACAATTGGTGGAATCATGCCGTATTTCGACCACATAATGTTTTAAACAAGCTTGGAATGTAAAGCAATGAATTGGGGAACACCCACAGAACGCAACTGTGAAGAGTTTTTCCAAATATTAGCGTTGTAGCTCTTATCGTGGGACTGGGATTGTGAAATCACCTCCCCAGTCAGCCTATTGTGTGTATTGACATTCATATTGCACTGTACAGCTTTAGCTAAGGATTGGGGATCAATGAAATGGGGTGTCAGTCTACTCAATACCCAATACATTTTTTCCCAATGTCCTCCTGGGAGTTACAAAGGGGAGCACAGCCGCGAGCTGCCCAGTGACACAAGCCTACCAGATGAGCAAAATCACTTCTATGCTTGCTTCGAGGCAAGCAACACTGAGGCATGCATAAGAGCATCAGCTGTTCCGGACGACTGTGTGATAACGCTTTCTGTAGCTGACATGAGTAAGACCTTTAAACAGGTCAACATTACACAAGGCTGCGGTGCCAGACGGATCACCGGGACGTGTGCTCCGGGCATGCGCTGACCAACTGGCAGGTGTTTTCACTGACATTTTCAACATGTCCCTGATTGAGTCTGTAATGTGTTGATAATGGGATATGATAAAGGGTGAGTCGGTCAAGGATCGATGCAGACAAGGTGGTAGATTGTACGACAAGCGACAGGTTTATTCAGAGTGAAGATATCTGGTACAGCGTATATACGGGCCCCTCTGTTAGCTCATCAGAGACTAGCAGAAAAGCCCCGCTAACAGTGAGTACAAGCTTCATATACAGAACAGAAAGTAGGTTGATTTCTAGGAGATCGGATCTTCGGATTGGATCAGGCTGGGGTGTAGTCATCCGGCATTGGCTCAGTTGTCTGTCCGTCATGGTAGAATCCTGCCATGCCTGTTCTTGGTCGTCACACCATGTTCAGCTGAAAAGGAGATCTGGTGTGTGCGCGCTATCTTCAGTCACACAATGTTCGGCTGGGAGGGAGATTATGTGTGTGCTAGTTTGGCAGAAAGCCTAGACTTAGAGACAATCTGTGGGTGTCTTATCTGGGTGTCCTCGGCAGCTATGTGTGTACTGTATGTGCGTCGTCCCTGTCTTCTGGGGTCAGTGTGTAAGAGCGTATGCGTCCCTGTCCTGTCAAGAGTCCGTGTGTAATGTGTGTGCGTCCCTATCTTCTGGGGAGTTGTGGCCGAACTGACGGCTAGCACCTGTGGCTAGGAGTATCCTGTTGTGACAGTGTTGTGGATGATTTAAGTGAGTGTGTGTGTGTGAGAGATATCCTGTATGGGGCCCAACATGTTTTACTATGAAAATACGTTGTCTCAGCTATAGCAATGTAATGTCACCTACATAGGAATTAGCAGTCCCTTACAAATACCAACATGCTTCAAGCAGACCACCATAGTCCATGTGCCCATGAACACAAAGGCAACCTGCCTAAATGACTACAGACCCGTAGCACTCACGTCCGTAGCCAAGAATTGCTCCAATTTCCATACCGCCCAAACAGATCCACAGATGATGCAATCTCTATTGCACTCCACACTGCCCTCACTACCTACGTGAGAATGCTATTCATTGACTACAACTCAGCGTTCAACACCATAGTACCCTCAAAGCTCATCACCAAGCTAAGGATCCTGGGACTAAACACCTCCCTCTGCAACTGGATCATGGACTTCCTGACGGGCTGCCCCCCGGTGGTGAGGGTAGGTAGCAACACATCTGCCGTGCTGGTCCTCAACACTGGAGCTCCCCAGGGGTGCGTGCTCAGTCCCCTCCTGTACACCGTTCACCCACGACTGCATGGCCAGGCACGACTCCAACACCATTACTTTTGCGGACGACCCAACGGTGTTAGGCCTGATCACCGACAATGACAAGACAGCCTATAGGGAGGAGGTCAGAGACCTGGCCGGGTGGTGCCAGAATAACAACGCATCCCTCAACGTAGCCAAGACTAAGGAGATGATTGTGGACTACAGGAAAAGGAGCACCAAGTACGCCCACATTCTCATCGACGGGGCTGTAGTGGAGCAGGTTGAGAGCTTCAAGTTCCTCGGTGTCCACGTCCCCTACAAACTAGAATGGTCCAAACACACCAAGACAGTCGTGAAGAGTGACGACAAAGCCTATTCCCCATCGAGAAATGAAAAGATTTGTCATGGGATCGGAATGGGAATTTGTCTGAGATCCTCAAAAGGTTCTACAGCTGCAACATTGAAAGCATCCTGACTGGTTGCATCGCTGCCTGGTTTGGCAATTGCCCGGCCTCCGACTGCAAGGCACTTCAGATGGTAGTGCGTACATCATTGGGGTTAAGCTGCCTGCCATCCAGGACCTCTACACCAGGCGGTGTCAGAGGAAGGCCCTAAATATTGTCAAAGACCCCAGCCACCCCAGTCATAGACTGTCCTCTCTACTACCGCATGGCAAGCGGTACTGGAGTGCCAAGTCTAGGATAAAAAAGCGTCCCAATAGTTTTTACCCCCAAGCCATTAGACTCTTGAACAGGTAAACAAATAGCTACCTGGACTATTTGCTTTGTGTGCCCCCCAAACCCGTCTTTTACGCTGCTGCTACTCTGTTTATGATATATGCGTAGTCACTTTAACTATACATTCATGTACATACTACCTCAATCATCCTGACTAACCGGTGTCTGTATGTAGCCTCACTGTTTTTTACTGTTTTATTTCTTACCTTTTGTTCACCTAATGTTTTTTTGAACAGTTGATTAGAGCCTGTAAGTAAGCATTTCACTGTAAGGTCTACCTACACCTGTTGTATTTGGCTCACGTGACAAATTAACTTTGATTTGATCATGTTGTGGGGGTGCTTTGCTGCAGGAGGGACTGGTGCACTTCACAAAATAGATGGCGTCATGACGAAGGAAAATGATGTGGATATATTGAAGCAACATCTCAAGACATCAGTCAGGAAGTTAAATCTTGATCGCAAATGGGTCTTTCAAATGGACAATGACCCCAAGCATACTTCCAAATTTGTGGCAAAATGGCTTAACTTCTTTTAGGATAGGGGGCAGCATTTGGAATTTGATGTAAAGCATGCCCAAAGTAAACTACCTGCTACTCAGGCCCAGAAGCTAGGATATGCATATAATTGGTAGATTTGGATAGAAAACACTCAAGTTCCCAACTGTTAAGATGATGTCTGTGAGTATAACAGAACTGATATGGCAGGCAAAAACCTGAGGAAAATCCATCCAGGAAGTGCCATTATTTTTTAAATGGCTGTTTTTCCATTGAAAGCCTAAGCCTAACAGATTCTGTTCCCGATGGTTTCCACTAGTTGTGAACAGTCTTTAGACATTGTTTCGGGCTTTTATTTTGAAAATGAGGGAGAATGACAACTTTGAGTCAGTGGATAGTGGGATGTCCCCAGAGCTGATTACTGCGCACGACTGAGAGCATGTTCTTCTTTTATATTGACGACGCTATTGTCCGGTTAAAATATTATCGATTATTTAGGCTAAAAACAAGCTGAGGATTGATTGTCAACATCGTTTGACATGTTTCTACAAAATTTATAGATACTATTTGGAATTTTCACCTGCCCATTTTCACCACTTTTGAGCCATTGGATTACTGAACAAAACGTGCCACATAAATGGAGGTTTTTGGATATAAAGAGGGACTTTATCAAACAAAATGAACATTTCTTGTGTAACTGGGAGTCTTGTGAGTGCAACCATACGAAGATCATCAAAGGTAAGTGATACATTTTATTGCTATTTCTGACTTTCGTGACTCATCTACTTGGCTGGCAACTGTATGTAATGTTTTGTGTGCTGAGCGCTGTCCTCAGATAATCGCATGGTGTGCTTTGGCTGGAAAGCCTTTTTGAAATCTGACACGGTGGCTGGATTAACAACAAGATAAACTTCATTTGGATGTATTACACTTGTGATTTCATGAAAGTTAAATATTTATAGTAATTTTATTGTTGGATGGGGTTGATTCTAATGACTTACATTAGCTATTGTGTAAGTCCAAATAAATTAAACAGAAAATCTCCTGAAGACAAAATGACAGCCTAAATCTGCCCCTACACCAACCCAAATTGTCTTTCAAAGTATTGTCCCCTGACTAGAATCAGTTCCAAACTTGGGTTCACAATCTGGTTGGGCAAAATAATGTTCATAGTTAGACAAATCAGTTCACCCTTCCAAAGTTCCTGCTGAATGGGGCCTTTTCGCTCTTACAGCCTAATAAACCTAGTGCTAAATTGTCCAAAAGAGGCGAATAATGTATCCTATGGATCTGGGCTCATGCAAGTGGTGGATTAAATCACTAGTATCACATGCTGTGAAGTTCGCTGACGACACAACAGTAGTAGGCCTGATTTTTATCAACAACGATGAGACTGCCTACCGGGAGGAGGTTTGGGGCCAGGTTAATAACCTGTCCCTCAACGTCAGCAAAACAAAAGAGCTGATTGTGGACTTTGAGAGGAACCATGCATCCTCATCAACAGGGCCGCCTCAGACATTCAAAAAAGGCATACACATTTCAGAGGAGCTGAAATGGTCAAACCACACGGACACTGTGGTGAAGGTGGCACGACAGTGACTCTTCAACCTCAGGAGGCCGAATAAATTTGGCCTGTCCCAGAGGGCCCTCTGTGTTCTACAGGAGCACCATCGAGAGCGTACTCTCGGGCATTACAGCCTGGTACGGCAACTCCACCGCTGACCACAAGGCACTACTACTTCTGAGTACACTCAGCCGAACGCACCATCGGGTTCACATTGCCTGACCCCAGGACACCTACAACACGAGAAGGTAATCAGGTACCTCAGCCCCCCCAAGCCACAGTCTGTTCTCCCCGCATCCATCCCTCAGACGTAGAATTGCAGGCCCATATGCTCTGATTTCAAACCTATTTTAGAGATTCATTACAAAATAAAAGCAGTACTTGTTTCAATGCATGAGGGGAGGTCTGAGGAGAAGGTCAAATGCGTGTCTTATGCCCAATGTGTGAGAGTTGGCAACACTAATTGTCATGGCCAGATGGCACAAACATCTGGGACCAGGCTAGAGAGGGAAGTCTTGCAGTAGGAATGTTTTGAAGGGAGTTAATTCATTTTGCTCTTGTCTTTAAACAGCAACCGAAAGAAGCGCATGCGTCAGCTCCAGAAGAAGATCAAGACCGGCACTCTGAACATTAAGCAAGACGACCCCTTTGAGCTGTTTGTCGCTGCCACTAACATCCGCTACTGCTACTACAACGAGACACACAAGATTCTTGGAAACACTTACGGCATGTGCATCCTGCAGGTGAGACATGCTTGTTCTTCTTGTTGTCCTGGCTGTCAACACCTGACATCTAACAATCCTTGTGTTCAACTCTCCAGATTTGTACTGAACTTTTTTGTCTCATTATCTCTCACACAGGACTTTGAGGCTCTCACTCCCAATCTCCTGGCTCGAACTGTGGAGACTGTGGAAGGAGGAGGGATCGTGGTAATTCTTCTCAGGACTGTCAACTCACTCAAGCAGCTGTACACAATGACTATGGTAAGGCCCCATAGATGGTTTCAGTGAACTGTGTACTCATGTATTATTTAATCCTTGCTGGGTTAGAGACAGTTTAAGACTACTGTTGTCTAAATATTGCTGTTTTTATAGTGTATCTGGCAAGTATTCAGAACCCTTCACTTTTTCCACATTTTATGTTAGTCTTATTCTAAAATGGATGAAATAGTTATTTTCCCCTACATCAATCTACACACAATACCCCATAAATGATAAAGCGAAAAAAGGTTTGTAGACATTTTTCTAATTTATTACAAAATGAAAACAAATCACATTTAAATGTTTTTGGTTTTTTATTTAATTAGGCAAGTCCGTTAACTGACTTGAGGCTCCCAAATGGCGCAGTGGTCTAAGGCACTGCATCTCAGTGCTTGAGGCGTCACTACAGACACCCTGGTTCGATTCTGCGCACTATCACAACCGGCCGTGAGTCCCATCGGGCAGCTCACAATTGGCCCAGGTTTGGCCGGTGTAAATAAGTATTTGTTCTTAAATGACTTGCCTAGTTAAAAAAAATTAAATACCAAAAGACCTCCAGCGGGGGATGGGATTAAAAATAGGACTAAACTCACCACGACGAGGGACACCACTACACTACATAGAGACCTAAGACAACATAGCATGGCAGCATAAGCGAAGATCATTTTTTTTGTAGAGTGGATTTATGAAAATATGTTGACAAACGTTACCTTTGATTTACACGGGTATCAAAACGCTGAGGCTTAAGCCTGCACGAAACACAGACCTTATTTGAAGTAGATCAAGACATTCTCTATGGAAGACATGAACGGTAAAATAACGAAGGAACCCCTTTCAAGTTCAGCCGCAAGTTATTACAGGCATTATAACGCGTCGACTATTTGTCTCTAACCCATAAACACTTGACTATTACGAGCCTGCTGCTGCCTACCACCCCTCAGACTGCTCTATCAAATATCAAATCATAGACATAACTATAATAAACACACAGAAATACGAGCCTTGGGTCAAATCCGGAAACTATCACCTCGAAAACCAAACGTTTATTCCTTTCTGTATTTTATCTAACGGATGGCATCCATGAGTCTAAATATTCCTGTTACATTGCACAACCTTCAATGTTATGTCATAATTATAATTATAATTCTGGCAAATTAGTTCGCAAAGAGCCAGGCGGACCAAACTGTTGCATATACCCTGACTCTGCGTGCAATGAACGCAAGAGATGTGACACAATTTCACCTGGTTAATATTGGCTGCTAACCTGGATTTCTTGTAGCTAAATATGCAAGGTTTAAAAATATATACTTGTGTATTGATTTTAAGAAAGGCATTGATGTTTATGGTTAAGTACACATTGGAGCAACGGCAGTCGTTGATTGTTTTTTCTAAGATAAGTTTAATGCTAGCTAGCAACTGACCGTGGCTTACTGCATTCGCGTAACAGGCAGGCTCCTCGTGGAGTGCAATGTAATCAGGTGGTTAGAGTGTTGGACTAGTTAACTGTAAGGTTGCAAGATTGAAGGATCCCCTGAGCTGACAAGGTAAAAATCTGTCGTTCTGCAGAACGTTCCTAGGCCGTCATTGAAAATAAGTGTGTTCTTAACTGACTTGCCTAGTTAAATAAAGGTGTAAAAAAAAAGAGAAAAAATAGATTTCCGATTGTTATGAAAACTTGAAATCGGCCATTCCGATTAATCGGTCGACCTCTAATCTCAGATAGGGGGGAGTGAGGCCTAAGAGGCCTAAGAGCCTGCAGCTGAGATATGTGCTGAGAGAAGGACAGTGTGTGTACAGTCTAGCCATACTCCAAAGTACTTGTATTAGGTGACTACCTCAAGCTCTAAACCCGTAGAGGTAGTAATTACACCAGTGGGAGGTATTCTTCTTACCAAACCATATTACCTTTGTTTTGGAGGTGTTCAGAACAAGGTTAAGGGCAGAAAAAGCTTGTTGGACACTAAGAAAGCTTTGTTGTAGAGCCTTTAACACACAATCCGGGGAAGAGGCAGCTAAGTATATATTTTATTTATTTAACCAGGTAGGCCAGTTGAGAACAAGTTCTCATTTTCAACTGCGACCTGGTCAAGATGAAGCAAAGCAGTGCGACAAAAACAACAGCACAGTTACACATGGGATAAACAAACATACAGTCAATAACACAATAGAAAATCTGTATACAGTGTGTACAAATTAAGTAAGGAGGTAAGGCAATAAATAGGCCAATACTGGCGAAGTAATCACAATTTAGCAATTTACACTGGAATGATAAATGTACAGATGAGAATGTGCAAATAGAAATACTGGTGTGCAAAAGAGCAGAAAAACAAATATGGGGGTGTAGTAGGATGGGCTATTTACAGATGTGCTGTGTACAGCTGCAGCGATTGGTAAGCTGCTCTAACAGCCGATGCTTGAAGTTAGTGAGGGAGATATGTCTCCAACTTCAGTGATTTTTGCAATTCGTTCCGGTCATTGGCAGCAGAGAACTGGAAGGAAAGGAGGAATTTGCTTTGGGGGTGACCAGTGACATATACCTGCTGGTACGCACCACTACGGGTGGGTGTTGCTATGGTGACCATTGAGCTGAGAAGATGGGGCTTTACCTAGCAAAGACTTATAGATGACCTGGAGCCAGTGGGTTTGGCGACCGATATGTAGCGAGGACCAGCCAACGAGAGGATATAGGTCGTAGTGGAGGGTAGTATATGGGGCTTTGGTGACAAAACGGATGGCACGTTGATAGACTGCATCCAGTTTCATGAGTAGAGTGTTGGGGGCTATTTTGTAAATTACATCGCCAAAGTCAAGGATCGGAAGGATAGTCAGTTTTACGAGGGTATGTTTGGCGGCATGAGTGAAGGAGGCTTTGTTGTGAAATAGGAAGCCAATTCTAGATTTAATTTTGGATTGGAAATGTTAAATATGAGTTTGGAAGGAGAGTTTCCAGTCTAGCCAGACACCTAGGTGTTTGTAGTCGTCCACATATTCTAAGTCATAACCGTCCAGAGTACCGTAATTGCTGGACTATTAAGCGCATCTGAATATAAACCGCACCCACTGAATTAAAAAATATGTATTTTGTACATAAATACGCCGCACATGTCTACAAGCCGCAGGTGCCTACCGGTACATTGAAACAAATGAACTTGGTCACTATCTTCCTCCTCCTGTGCACTGAAACCACTGAAGTCCTCTCCTTCGGTGTCGGAGTTGAATAGCCTCAGAATTGCTTCATCCGATGTTGGATCGTTTTCATTGTCGATCTCGTCACTTTCATCCGGAGGCAAATACCCCGCTGAGCTCATGCTGCCCCTTCAACACGCAGCAGTCCAGCCTTTCGGAACCCGTTGGTGATAGTGGATTGACAATGCTCCACGCTGTCAGGACCCACTGGCAGACTTGACCATAAGTTGCTCTTCGCATGCAGCCCGTTTTAGTGAAGGATTTCTCCCCACTTGTCATCCAAGACTCCCACTGAACAAGGAGCGCCACCTTAAATGCACGATTTACACTGATGTCGAGTGGCTGCAAATACTTTGGGCCATCTGCTTTTCTTCCCTCTGAAAGCCTTTGTTGCCTTTTTGCACTGAGTCAGTACCTCACGCTGCTGTTTCCAACATCTTATCATCGACTCATTAAGGCCAAGCTCCCGTGCAGCAGCTCGCTTTCCTTTTCCAACAGCCAGATCGATCGCCTTCAACTTGAAAGCTGCATCATATGCATTTCTCAGTGTCTTTGCCATGATGAGGGTGACAAAATTACTACCGTAATCAGAATGATGGGAAGTTTGAGCGCGCTTGATTTTACGTCATATTATGTGACGACGGTGCTCAGTTTTTTGGCGGAATGAATCTTGTGAAAGATTTTTTCTTGTGAAAAATCCATAAATTAGCCATTGTATAAACCGCGAGGTTCAAAGCGTGGGAATAAAGTAGCGGCTGATAGTCCAGCAATTACGGTAGTGATGCTAATCGGGCGGGCGGGTGCAAGTAGCGATCGGTTGAAGAGCATGCATTTAGTTTTTTTAGATTTTAAAAGCAGTTTGAGGTCACAGAAAGGGAGTTGTATGGCATTGAAGCTCGTTTGGAGGTTTAACACAGTGTCCAAAGAAGGGCCAGATGTATACTGAATGGTGTTGTCTTATCGATGGCGGTTATGATATCATGGCTGAGGTGCACCCATGACCAGTTCGGAAACCAGATTGCATTGCGAAGAAGATACGGTGGGATTCAAAATGTTCGGTTATCTGTTTTGTTAACTTGGCTTTCGAAGATTTTTAGAAAGTCAGGGCATGATGGATATCTGTCTAACAGTTTTGGTCTAGAGTGTCTCCCCCTTTTGAAGAGGGGGGTGACCGTGGCCGCTTTCCAATCTTTTGGAATCTTAGACGATACGAAAGAGGTTGAACAGACTAGTATTAGGGGTAATAAGACTGCATTATCTACATATCAATGGATGAGCGCTTCCTACTGCCGGAGCTATGTTGGTGTAAATTGTAAAGAGGGTGGGGCCTAGGATTGAGCCCTGGGGTACTCCCTTGGTGACGAAGTGGCTGAGACAGCAGGTGTTCTGACTTTATACACTGTATTCAGACCCTTTATTCACTACTTTGTTGAAGCAACTTTGGCAGCGATTATAGACTTGCGTCTTGTTGGGTATTACGCGACAAGCTTGGCACACGTGTATTTGGGCAGTGTCTCCCATTCTTATTTGCAGATCCTCTCAAGCTGTCCGGTTGGATGGAGCGTCGCTGCACTGCTGTTTTCAGGTCTCTCCAGAGACATTCGATCGGGTTCAAGTCCATGCTTTGGCTGGGCCACTCAATGGCATTCAGACTTGTCCCGAGCCACTCCTGCGTTGTCTTGGCTATGTGCTTAGGGTCGTTGTTCTATATGAAGGTGAACCTTTGCCACAGTCTGTGTTCTGGAGCAGGTTTTCATCAAGGATCTCCCTGTACTTTGCTCCGTTCGTCTTTTCCTCAACTATGACTAATCTCCCAGACCCTGCCACTGATCCCCACAGCATGATCATACCACCACCGTGCTTCACCTTAGGAATGGTGCCAGGTTTCCTCCGGACGTGACAATCTTGGTTTCATTAGACCAAAGAATCTTGTTTCTCAGTGTCAGAGCCCTTTAGGTGCCTGTTGGCAAACTCCAAGCGGTCTGTCATTTGCCTTTTACTGAGTAGTGGCTTCCGTCTGGCCACTCTACCATAAAGGCCTTATTGGTGGAGTGCTGCAGAGGAATTCTGGAGCTCTGTCAGTGACCATCTGGTTCTTGGTCACCTCCCTGACCAAGGCCTTTCTCCCCCGATTGCTTAGTCTTGGTGTTTCCAAACATCTTCCATTTAAGAATGATGCAGGGACGTTCAATGCTGCAGAAATGTTTTTGTACCTAATCCTGTCTTGGAGCTCTACGGACAGTTCCTTCGACGGCTTGGTTTTTGCTTGTATATGCACTGTCAACTGTGGGGCCATGTGTGTCTTTCCAAATCATGTCCAATGAATTGAATTTACAACAGGTGGACTCGAATGAAGTTGTAGAAACATCTCAAGGATGATCAATGGAAACTGGATGCACCTGAGCTCAATTTAGAGTCTCATAGCAAAGGGTATGAATACTTATGTCAGTAAGGTATTTCATTTTTTTATTTTTTATATATATATATATACATTTGCAAACATTTCTAAAAACCTGTTCTCTTTGTCATTATGGGGTATTGTTTATAGATTCAGAACATAATTTAATCCATTTTAGAATAAGGCTGTAACGCTACAAAATGTCAAAGTCAAGTCCTGGTCTTTATCCTTTCCTGAATGCACTGTATGTTTCTTCCCCAGGATGTTCATTCTCGCTACAGGACCGAGGCCCATCAGGATGTGGTGGGAAGGTTCAATGAGAGGTCAGTGGTCTTCAAATACACTGAACAAAAATATAAACGCAACAATCTTACTGAGTTACAGTTCATAAAAGGAAGTCAGTCAATTTAAATAAATTCATTAGACCCTAGTCTATGGATTTCACATAACTGGAAATACAGATATGCACCTGTCACAGATACCCCCCAAAAAAGTAGGGCCCTCATGCATTGCAATCAGGCTGTTGATTATGTCCTGTGACATGTTGTGCCACTCCTCTTCAATGGCTGTGCGAAGTTACTGGATATTGGTGGGAACTGGAAGACGCTGTTGTACACGCCGAACCAGAGCATGTCTGGTGAGTATGCAGGCCATGGAAGAATGAACTTTTTCAGTTTTCAGGAATTGTGTACAGATCCTTGTCACATGGGGCCGTGCATTTTCATGCTGAAACATTAAATGATGGCGGTGGATGAATGGCATGACAATGGGCCTCAAGATCTCGTCACGGTATCTCTGTGCTTTCAAAAATGCAATTGTGTTCGTTGTCTGTAGCTGATGCCTGCCCATAACAACCCTACCGCCACCATACAGCTCAGCATTTAACACCATAGTACCCTCCAAACTCGTCATTAAGCTCGAGACCCTGGGTCTCGACCCCGCCCTGTGCAACTGGGTCCTGGACTTCCTGACGGGCAGGTAACATCTCCACCCCGCTGATCCTCAACACTGGGTCCCCACAAGGGTGCATTCTCAGCCCTCTTCTGTACTCGCTGTTCACGCCGTCATGCACGCCTCCAACTCGATCATAAAGTTTGCAGACGACACTACAGTGGTAGGCTTGATTACCAACAACGACGAGACGGCCTACAGGGAGGAGGTGAGGGCCCTCGGAGTGTGGTGTCAGAAAAATAACCTCACACTCAATATCAACAAAACAAAGGAGATGATCGTGGACTTTAGGTAACAGCAGAGGGAGCAGCCACCTATCCACATCGACGGGATAGTAGTGGAGAGTTTTTTTAAGTTCCTCGGCGTATACATCACGGACAAATTGAAATGGTCCACCCACACAGACAGCGTGGTGAAGAAGGCGCAGCAGCGCCTCTTCAACCTCAGGATGCTGAAGAAATTCGGCTTGCCACCAAAAGCACTCACAAACTTTAACAGATGCACAATCGAGAGCATCCTGTCGGGCTGTATCACTGCCTGGTATGACAACTGCTCCGCCCACAACTGTAAAGCTCTCCAGAGGGTAGTGAGGTCTGCACAACGCATCACCGGGGACAAACTACCTGCCCTCCAGGACACCTACACCACCCGATTTCACAGGAAGGCAAAAAAGATCATCAAGGACAACAATCACTCGAGCCACTGCCTGTTCACCCCACTATTATCCAGAAGGCGAGGTCAGTACAGGTGCATCAATGCGGGGACCGAGAGACTGATAAACAGCTTTTATCTCAAGGCCATTGGACTGTTCAACAGCCATCACCAACATTGAGTGGCTGCTGCCAACATACTTACTCATCTCCAGCCACTTTAATAATGGAAAAATTGATGTAATCAATTTATCACAAGCCACTTTATATTATATAATGTTTACTTACCCTACATTACTCACCTCATATGTATATATCCTGTACGCTATACCATCTACTGCATCTTGCCATCTTGATGTAATGTATCACTCGCCACTTTAAACAATGCCACTTTATATAATGTTCTCATACCCTACATTACTCATCTCATATGTATATACTGTACTCCATACCATCAACTGCATCTTGCCATCTTGATGTAATGTATCACTCGCCACTTTAAACAATGCCACTTCATATGTTCTCATACCCTACATTACTCATCTCATATGTATATAATGTACTCTATACCATCTACTGCATCTTCCCTATGCCGTTCTGTAACATCACTCATTCATATATCTTTATGTTCATATTCTTTATCCCTTTACACTTGTGTGTGTGTATAAGGTAGTAGTTGTGGAATTGTTAGGTTAGATTACTCGTTGGTTATTGCTGCATTGTCGGAACTAGAAGCACAAGCATTTCGCTACACTTTCATTAACATCTGCTAACTACGTATGTGACAAATACATTTGATTTGATAGGGCACTCTATCCACAACGTTGACATCAGCAAACCACTCGCCCACACGACGCCATACACGCTGTCTTCCTGGTACAGTTGAAACTGGGATTCATCTGTGAAGAGCACACTTCTCCAGCGTGCCAGTGGCCACCAAAGTTAAGCATTTGCTCACTGTAGTTGGCTACAATGCCGAACTGTAGTCGGGCCAAGACCCTAGTGAGGACCACGAGCAAACAGATGAGCTTCCCTGAGATGGTTTCTGACAGTTTGTGCAGAAATTCTTAGGTTGTGCAAATACACAATTTAATCAGGTGTCTGGTCTCAGACGATGTCTGTGGTGAAGAAGCTGGATGTGGAGGTCTTGGGCTGGTGTGGTCACACATGGTCTACGGTTGTGTGGTCGGTTGGACGTACTGCCAAATTCTCTAAAATTACGTTGGAGTAGAGAAATAAACAGTCAATTCTCTGTCATCAGCTCTGGTGGACATTCCTGCAGTCAGCATGCCAAATTGCACGGTCCTTCAAAACTTGACATCTGTGGCATTGTGTTGTGTGACAAAACTGCACATTTTAGTGGCCATTCATTGTCCCCAGCACAAGATGCACCTGTGTAATGGTCATGCTGTTTTATCAGCTTCTTGATAAGTATGCCACACCTGTCAGGTGGATGGATTATCTTGGTAAAGGAGAAATGCTCTAACAGGTATGTCAACAAATTTGAGAGACACAAGCTTTTTGTGCGTATGTAACATTTCTGGGAAATTTTATTTCAGTTCATGAAACATGGGACTAACACTTTACATGTTGCGGTTTGTTTTTGTTCAGTGTAGTTTAAATATGGCCACCCAATTACAACTCTTGAGGACTATTCTCACAAGGGCTTCCTTGTTCTTTTTAAATGACTGACAGGCCAAATAACCCTAACTGATACCATATATATCCATGGTAACTAACTGCCCTCCCCTCCAGGTTCATCCTATCTCTGTCGTCCTGTAAGACGTGCGTTGTCATTGACGACCAGCTCAACGTCCTGCCCATCTCCAGCCACATTGCCAACATCAAGCCTGTTCCTCCCAAGACTCAGGTAGACACACAATCCCATGCTCCACAGCAATCCTGGGTTATGTTGATTAGGGCACACTGGAGCAAGGTTCCTTCAGTTTCGTGCCTAGTGAACATGACTTAAGTCAAACTCCATTCATTGACTTCTGGGTTCTAACCTGACCAATCATTTTTCTCCTTCCTGCAGGAGGACAGTCTTTCGCCACGGGAACAGGAGCTGAATGAGTTAAAGGAGTCTCTACAGGACACGCAGCCTGTTGGTGTGTTGGTGGACAGCTGCAAGACCATGGACCAGGTCAGGACATACTCTCATATATAAATCAAGGGTATAGGATATTGTCTTACGTCAGATGGCATGAATCCGTCTGCTCTAGTTGAGACTGGCATCACGTGTAACGCCACCTGTCAGAAGACAATTGGGTAAAGGGGTGTAAGGACAGCATTTATTGTCTAGTTCATATCCAGGCTTTGCACCTCTCAGTGGAGATCCTGTTATTCACAGTGTGTGTTTCTTATCTTATGGTTTGTTGCGGTCTCTCCTTCCAAGGCCAAGGCGGTGCTGAAGTTCATCGAGGCCATCTCAGAGAAGACCCTGCGGAGCACTGTGGCTCTGACTGCAGCTAGAGGCAGGGGCAAGTCTGCAGCACTGGGACTGGCTGTGGCTGGGGCTGTGGCATTTGGGTGCGGTTTACTGCTGAGTCACCTACCTCATCTCTCACACACACACTCATGAGTCTTTACACTTTTAGATTGATCTACGTAGGGTGTGCTTGTCGCTATGTTGGAGGAGACGCACTCGCTAACAGTGATCTGTGTGGAGTCCCTTAAATCACACACTCCATACTGTGACATACTGCTGCTCATAGTGTCCTGTTGTCCTTCTCCACAGCTACTCCAACATCTTCATCACCTCCCCCAGCCCAGACAACCTGCACACTCTGTTTGAATTCATCTTCAAAGGCTTCGATGCCCTTCAATACCAGGTGACCCTTCTCTTTGTCTATAGTCTCTGGATGTGAGTGAACTATATGTCAGACAATAGAAGCTATTATATATATTCCTAACTTAAACGTCCCATTCCCAGGAGCACCTGGACTATGAGATCATCCAGTCTCTGAACCCTGAGTTCAGCAAGGCTGTGGTTAGAGTCAACATCTTTAAGGAGCATAGACAGACTATTCAGTACATCCACCCGGCTGATTCAGTGAAGCTGGGTCAGGCTGAGCTGCTGGTGATAGATGAAGCTGCAGCCATTCCCCTTCCTCTGGTCAAGAAGCTGCTCGGACCATACCTGGTCTTCATGGCCTCCACCATCAACGGGTCAGTGGCGTGTGTGTATGTGATTCTGGTGTACCATAGCGCAAACTGTCTTGTGTTCCTGATTTCCCCTTTTTATCCCTAAAGGTATGAGGGCACAGGTCGTTCTCTCTCCCTGAAGTTGATCCAACAGTTGAGGCAGCAGAGTTCAGAGAGCCAGCAGAGTCTGTCAGCAGAGAACAGGAGCACCAATACAGCCAGGCTAAATGCAGGTGACCAACACACCCTTACTACATTTTACATGTATCTTTTAGTCATGTAGCAGACCCTAATCTTATCCAGATTCGCACTCAATGCATTCTACTACTGTAGGTAAAACCAACGATATTTCTACAAAATAACTATCTGCAAAGTCAATGCTAGTATTGAAAGACTAATGCGGTTGTAAGAAAGATTTACAAAAAATACATTCCATTGCATCTGTACCTGTAATGTGTTTTAATTATTTTATTCCTCCTCTCCCAGCTCGCTCCCTCCAAGAGGTGTCCCTCCATGAGTCCATCCGTTATGCCATGGGAGACCCTGTAGAGAAGTGGCTCAACGAGCTGCTGTGTCTGGACTGTCTAAACATCCCCAGAGTCATCTCTGGCTGTCCCCTGCCACAGACCTGCGACCTGTATCCTTTCATGGTGCAATAGATAATGCTGCTCAGTGGTTATTTCCCAAGCTCCATTCCTCAGCTTTACAGGGCTGCTGTTTGGCAACAAAACAAATTCAGTATTTTGGCCTTTCATGGCACGCTATATCATTGTCTTAGTCGTTGCTGCTGGTGTCATCCTTAACCTGTGTTGTACAGATACTATGTGAACAGAGACACACTGTTCTGCTACCACAAGGCATCTGAAGCCTTCCTACAGAGACTCATGGCTCTCTATGTGGCTTCGCACTACAAGGTGAGCCTGAGCATTGCACACACTAGTAAAAAGTACACAAAT
Organism: Oncorhynchus nerka; assembly: GCF_034236695.1. Lineage (NCBI taxonomy): Eukaryota > Metazoa > Chordata > Actinopteri > Salmoniformes > Salmonidae > Oncorhynchus > Oncorhynchus nerka. Next base: position 58,058,085 of record NC_088420.1, on the reverse strand, counting down.
ACAAAGCATTGGTCATCAGGATCATACTGCAGATCCAAAAAGTAACACCCCCCCGCCACATCTCTATCTTAGATGGTAATTAATATAAATATTATGGTAATTAATATTAACAGAACATGCATGTCGAGGATGCACTTTGAAGATATTAGGATAACTGTCCAAATGTTACTTTTCCTCTACAAACAAGATGAGTAACGTACAGCAAAATCGCTTGCCTATGTCAATCTACCATCCCCCATAGTAGAGAAGTTTACCTATTCTATTGGAAGTAGCCTATTCCAAACAGACTCTGGGACAGGTGTGTGTGATGCTAAAAAGCAATGAGTGATGCAACAGATCAGGGCGTTTAGCTTAACATGTTGATAAACTACTATTTCTTCAAGGCAGTATGCTTCGCCGGAATGTGCGTTCTATAATGCAATTAGTGGGAAAACACTGTTGTCAGAAGCGCACCACACATGAGAGCGGTTTCATCTATCAGAGATGAAAATGTCTGTTAGAAATGTAGAAAGATCTAATATGCAACAACTAGCATGGGTTGCTAATATGACTAGGATTGTGCCTTTGCATACTGGACAATTAAAGAAAGTTGATATTAAATAATTGCCTCCATGGATATAGTCTGATTTTGGCTAGGCTACTTTGAAGGTAAGACATGCCTCATAATATGTAGTAAAATGTTCAGGTGTCAAACAATTAAGTATATGTTTTCAAAATGCATACTGCCTGCATACTGCCTCCAGCTCATCCCTCACTTATCCCTCACTACAAATTTGTTGCCAAACCCACTGGCTCCAGGTCATCTGTAAGTCTTTGCTAGGTAAAGCCCCGCCTTATCTCAGCTCACTGCACTGGTCACCATAGCAACACCCACCCGCAATCCATAAGGTATATTTCACTGCTCATCCCCCAAAGCCAACACTTCCTTTGGCCGCCTTGTCTTCCAGTTCTCTGCTGCCAATGACTGGAGCGAATTGCAAAAATCTCATATCGCCCTCTAACTTTAAGCATCAGCTGTCAGAGCAGCTTACCGATCACTGTACCTGTACACAGCCAATCTGTAAATAGCACTCCCATCCCCATAGTATTACTTGCTCTTTTGCACCCCAGTATCACCCGACCTCAACCCAATTGAGATTGTTTGTGATGAGTTGGACCACAAAGTGAAGGAAAAGCAGCCAACAAGTGCTCGGCATATGTGGGAACTCCTTCAAGACTGTTGGAAAAGCATTTAATGTGCTGGTTGAGAGAATGCCAAGAGTGTGCAAAGCTGTCATCAAGACGTAAGGGTGGCTACTTTGAACAATCTGAAATATAAAATATATTTCGATTAAACTTTTTTTGGTCACTACACGATTCCATATGTGTTATTTCATAGTTTTGATGTCGTCAAAATTAAGAAAAACCCTTGAATGAGTAGGGGTCTAAGCTTTTGACTGGTACTATGTGTGTGACCATTCTAATCTATCAAAAGCTTTTTCTGCATCAAAATAACTGCCCAAGGAGCTTTGGTTTGTGATGAAGCATGTGAAATATGTAATAGATGACAACACACCCACTTTGGTCCGGATGTACCAATTTGGCTAAGTTAGTTTCGAGACGGGATAAGACTTTTTGAAAAAGTATATCTCTATTTATCAAAGATGGGGGGGGTGATGGTGAGAACACAAAAACGGCAAAATAAGTGCTGTACGAACCTTTGAACAGTGGGCCTAATTGGTTCCGAAATGTTAAATAGACCTCAGGAGGAGTACCATCCCAACCAGGTGATTTTGTCTTTATTCATGTTATCCAATGCCACGTTGAGTTCATGAAGCGACAGAAAGCCGGCGTTCTGAGCTGAGAATAGTTTTTTTAAACCACTCCATCTGACTTGGTGTGGATTTATAATCAGAGGTGTACAATAGTTGTTTTTCTATACAAACTTGAAAATCTTTGGTTGGTTCGCCTGATTCAGATTCAATAGTTGCTTATTTATCATTACTGATACCTGGTCTGAAAAAAAGACTTGGAACACTATCATTGTTTACAACTTTTCCAATTCTGATATCTTTTAAATGTGAATTATTCAGTCCAGATGCAAATGCAGCATCCTTGTTTTTAATAAAACCTTCGATGGCATCCCATAAAATCAGAGGATCATTGACAGTTTTTGTTGATCATTATGAGTTCATTCAATTCAGTTTCAAATTGTTCAAAGAAAGTAGGATTTTGTGGTAAGTAAAAATTAAAGCACCATCTTGTGACTCTCTTTTAGGAACTTCTTAAATGTGTATCTGTCAGTAGTAAGCATAATGATCAGGCTCATATGTAGAATTTCAGTTTTCTTAATTATAAAGAAAATTGAGGTAGATAACAGTACGAAATCAATTCTGGAGAATGTTTTGTCTGGTTGAAGAAAGTGTACTATTGTTTTGTTTCAGCGTTATAAACTCACCAGGCATCAATGAGGTTGTAATAAGAGAATATATGTTGGAGCCTTGGTTGCCTCTGGATTACAGTTGGTCTTATTAGATTTGTCCCAATAACCTGGTGGCTCCTCTATAGACAAACCTTCCTCCTGTGTATATCTGTTTTCTTACCGATTTTGCCTTTAATGGTTCCAGAACTCTCCCAACGACCTGCAGATGTTGTCAGATGCCCCGGCACATCACCTCTTCTGCCTACTGCCTCCTGTTCCTCCCACACAGAACTCACTGCCAGAGGTCCTGGCTGTCATACAGGTGAATAAACTGAGCCTACCATCAAAAACAATGGAGAGCAATGCATCCCATAACATTTTAACATGGCAATAGCTGTTCTGTCATTCATAACCTGATTACGGTGTCCACCCACAGTGCTCAGAATGACAAATCACATTTAGATTATGGTAATTCATGTTAACATAACATGCAAGTCGAGGATGCAACGATGTGCGGTCCTTCTTACCAAAATTCGATTGCACACTTTGAAGATGTTGGAATGAATGTGCTTTTCCTCAGCCAACAAGACGAGTAACGAACAGCAAAATCACTAGCCCGTGTCAATCTACTGTCCCCACAGTAGAAAATGTAACTATTCTATTGGTCAGCTTGTCAAGGGAAAAAAATTGCCTATTTTTATTTATTTTATTTCACCTTTATTTAACCAGTTAGGCAAGTTGAGAACAAGTTCTCATTTACAATTGCGACCTGGCCAAGATAAAGCAAAGCAGTTCGACACATACAACACAGAGTTACACATGGAGTAAAACAAACATAGTCAATAATACAGTAGAAAAATAAGTTTATATACAATGTGAGCAAATGAGGTGAGATAAGGGAGGTAAAGGCAAAAAAGGCCATGGTGGCAAAGTAAATACAATATAGCAAGTATAACACTGGAATGGTAGATTTGCAATGGAAGAATGTGCAAAGTAGAATAAAAAATAATGGGGTGCAAAGGAGCAAAATAAACAAATAAAATACAGTAGGGAAAGAGGTAGTTGTTTGGGCTAAATTATAGGTGGGCTATGTACAGGTGCAGTAATCTGTGACCTTAAAGCTAGTAAGGGAGATAAGTGTTTCCAGTTTCAGAGATTTTTGTAGTTCGTTCCAGTCATTGGCAGCAGAGAACTGGAAGGAGAGGCGGCCAAAGAAAGAATTGGTTTTGGGGGTGACCAGAGAGATATACCTGCTGGAGCGTGTGCTACAGGTGGGAGATGCTATGGTGACCAGCGAGCTGAGATAAGGGGGGACTTTACCTAGCAGGGTCTTGTAGATGACATGGAGCCATTGGGTTTGGCGACGAGTATGAAGCGAGGGCCAGCCAACGAGAGCGTACAGGTCGCAATGGTGGGTAGTATATGGGGCTTTGGTGACAAAACGGATTGCACTGTGATAGACTGCATCCAATTTGTTGAGTAGGGTATTGGAGGCTATTTTGTAAATGACATCGCCAAAGTCGAGGATTGGTAGGATGGTCAGTTTTACAAGGGTATGTTTGGCAGCATGAGTGAAGGATGCTTTGTTGCGAAATAGGAAGCCAATTCTAGATTTAACTTTGGATTGGAGATGTTTGATGTGGATCTGGAAGGAGAGTTTACAGTCTAACAAGACACCTAGGTATTTGTAGTTGTCCACGTATTCTAAGTCAGCCGTCCAGAGTAGTGATGTTGGACAGGCGGGTAGGTGCAGGTAGCGATTGGTTGAAGAGCATGCATTTAGTTTTACTTGTATTTAAGAGCAATTGGAGGCCACGGAAGGAGAGTTGTATGGCATTGAAGCTTGCCTGGAGGGTTGTTAACAGTGTCCAAAGAAGGGCCAGAAGTATACAGAATGGTGTCGTCTGCGTAGAGGTGGATCAGTGACTCACCAGCAGCAAGAGCGACCTCATTGATGTATACAGAGAAGAGAGTCGGTCCAAGAATTGAACCCTGTGGCACCCCCATAGAGACTGCCAGAGGTCCGGACAGCAGACCCTCCGATTTGACACACTGAACTCTATCAGAGAAGTAGTTGGTGAACCAGGCGAGGGAATCATTTGAGAAACCAAGGCTGTCGAGTCTGCCGATGAGGATGTGGTGATTGACAGAGTTGAAAGCCTTGGGCAGATCAATGAATACGGCTGCACAGTAATGTTTCTTATCGATGGCCGTTAAGATATCGTTTAGGACCTTGAGCGTGGCTGAGGTGCACCCATGACCAGCTCTGAAACCAGATTGCATAGCAGAGAAGGGATGGTGAGATTCGAAATGGTCGGTAATCTGTTTGTTGACTTGGCTTTCGAAGACCTTAGAAAGGCATGGTAGGATAGATATAGGTCTGTAGCAGTTTGGGTCAACCCCCTTTGAAGAGGGGATGACCGAGGTTTCCAATCTTTGGGAATCTCAGACGACACGAAAGAGAGGTTGAACAGGCTAGTAATAGGGGTGGCAACCATTTTGGCAGATAATTTTAGAAAGAAAGGGTCCAGATTGTCTAGCCCGGCTGATTTGTAGGGGTCCAGATTTTGCAGCTCTTTCAGAACATCAGCTGAACGGATTTGGGAGAAGGAGAAATGGGGAAGGCTTGGGCAGGTTGCTGTTGGGGGTGCAGTGCTGTTGACAGGTGGAAAGCATGGCCAGCCGTAGAAAAAATGCTTATTGAAATTCTCAATTATGGTGGATTTATCAGTGGTGACGGTGTTTCCTATCTTCAGTGCAGTGGGCAGCTGGGAGGAGGTGTTCTTATTCTCCATGGACTTTACAGTGTCCCAGAACTTTTTTGAGTTAGTGTTGCACGAAGCAAATTTCTGCTTGAAAAAGCTAGCCTTGGCTTTTCTAACTGCCTGTGTATAATGGTTTCTAGCTTCCCTGAACAGCTGCATATCACGGGGGCTGTTCGATGCTAATGCAGATGCCATAGGATGTTTTTGTGTTGGTTAAGGGCAGTCAGGTCTGGGGAGAACCAAGGGCTATATCTGTTCCTGGTTCTAAATTTCTTGAATGGGGTATGTTTATTTAAGATGGTTAGGAAGGCATTTTTAAAGAATATCCAGGCATCCTCTACTGACGGGATGAGATCAATATCCTTCCAGGATACCCCGGCCAGGTCGATTAGAAAGGCCTGCTCGCTGAAGTGTTTCAGAGAGCGTTTTACAGTGATGAGTGGAGGTCGTTTGACCGCTGACCCATTACGGATGCAGGCAATGAGGCAGTGATCGCTGAGATCTTGGTTGAAGACAGCAGAGGTGTATTTAGAGGGCAAGTTGGTTAGGATGATATCTATGAGGGTGCCCGTGTTTAAGGCTTTGGGGAGGTACCTGGTAGGTTCATTGATAATTTGTGTGAGATTGAGGGCATCAAGCTTAGATTGTAGGATGGCTGGGGTGTTAAGCATGTTCCAGTTTAGGTCGCCTAGCAGCACGAGCTCTGAAGATAGATGGGGGGCAATCAGTTCACATATGGTGTCAAGAGCACAGCTGGGGGCAGAGGGTGGTCTATAGCAGGCGGCAACGGTGAGAGACTTGTTTTTAGAGAGGTAGATTTTTAAAAGTAGAAGTTCAAATTGTTTGGGTACAGACCTGGATAGTAGGACAGACCTCTGCAGGCTATATTTGCAGTAGATTGCAACACCGCCCCCTTTGGCAGTTCTATCTTGTCTGAAAATGTTGTAGTTTGGAATTAAAATTTCAGAATTCCTTCTTCCTAAGCCAGGATTCAGACAAGGCTAGAACATCTGGGTTGGCAGAGTGTGCTAAAGCAGTGAATAGAACAAACTTAGGGAGGAGGCTTCCAATGTTAATATGCATGAAACCAAGGCTATTACGGTTACAGAAGTCGTCAAAAGAGAGCGCCTGGGGAATAGGAGTGGAGCTAGGCACTGCAGGGCCTGGATTCACCTCTACATCGCCAGAGGAACATAGGAGGAGTAGAATAAGGGTTTGGCCAAAAGCAATAAGAATTGGTCGTCTGGAACAGAGAGTAAAAGGACGTTTCTGGGGGCGATAAAATAGCATCAAGGTATAATGTACAGACAAAGGTATGGTAGGATGTGAATACAGTGGAGGTAAACCTAGGTATTGAGTGATGAAGAGGAAGATATTGTCTCTAGAAACATCATTGAAACCAGGAGATGTCATTGCATGTGTGGGTGGTGGAACTAATAGGTTGGATAAGGTATAGTGAGTAGGACTAGAGGCTCTACAGTGAAATAAGCCAATAAATACTAACCAGAACAGCAATGGACAAGGCATATTGACATTAAGGAGAGGCATGCTTAGTCGAGTGATCAAAAGGGTCCGGTGAGTGGAGAGGTTGGTGGGGGGTCACAGCGATTTAGACAGCTAGCCCGGCCATCGGTAGCAAGCTAGCATAGGATGGAGGTCTGTTATTAGCCACCTCTTGCGTTCCGTCAGTAGATTAGTGGGGTTCCGTGTGGTAGAGGGGATTCATCCAAATCACACAACAAAAATAAAAACAATAGTTGTAGAGGCCCAAGAAGAAAACATAATAATAATAATAATAAATAAATAAATTGTCCGATTGTCTATTCAGATAGCAGCCGAAAAGACAGCTAACGGTTAGCAGGCCGCAGGTGGGCGTTCAGGTAATGTCGCGACGGAGGAGCCAGCCGGATAACTCCTTCGGGTAGATAGCGTCGGCAGTCCAGTTGTGAAGGCCTGGTGGGGCTCCGCGTAGGCAGTAAAACGGGTCCGGATAAGTGACTGCAGCCCAGGAGTTATTGATGGAACTCAGGAGTGATTGACGGAGCTGGCTAGCTCCGGAATAATTGATGTTTGCTCCGGAATCGACGAAAGCCGATAGTCACACGGATAGCAGCTAGCTAGCTGTGAGATCCAGGTATGAATGTCCAGAGTTAGCGGTTGAAATCTAGGGACATGGAGAGAAAAATTGGTCCGGTATGTTCCGTTCCGAGCCGCGCTGCGCCGTACAAAACTGGCGATAGATTTTTGAGCTAAAGGGTAGCTGATGACCACAAACCGTGGTTAGCTGAATACTAACGATTTGCCAGTAAAGAAGCGAACTAGCTTCTGAACTAGCTTCTGAACTAGCTTGCCTCTCCTTAATGTCAATATGCCTTGTCCATTGCTGTTCTGGTTAGTGTTTATTGGCTTATTTCACTGTAGAGCCTCTAGCCCTGCTCACTATACCGTATCCAACCTTTCAGTTCCACCACCCACACATGCGATGACATCTCCTGGTTTCAATGATGTTTCTAGAGACAATATCTCTCATCATTACTCAATACCTAGGTTTACCTCCACTGTATTCACATCCTACCATACCTTTGTATATACATTATACCTTGAAGCTATTTTATCGCCCCCAGAAACGTCCTTTTACTCTCTGTTCCAGACGACCAATTCTTATTGCTTTTAGCCGTACCCTTATCCTACTCCTCCTCTGTTCCTCTGGTGATGTAGAGGTGAATCTAGGCCCTGTAGTGCCTAGCTCCACTCCTATTCCCCAGGTGCTCTCTTTTAACGACTTATGTAACCGTAATAGCCTTGGTTTCATGCATGTTAACATTAGAAGGCTTCTCCCTAAGTTTGTTGTATTCACTGCTTTAGCACACTCTGCCAACCCGGATGTTCTAGCTGTGTCTGAATCCTGGCTTAGGAAGACCACCAAAAATGTCTGAAATTTTCATCCCAAACGACAACATTTTCAGACAAGATAGAACTGCCAAAGGGGGCGGTGTTGCAATCTACTGCAAAGATAGCCTGCAGAGTTCTGTCCTACTATCCAGGTCTGTACCCAAACAATTTGAACTTCTACTTTTAAAGATCCACCTCTCTAAAAACAAGTCTGTCACCATTGCCGCCTGCTATAGACCACCCTCTGCCCCCTGGACACCATATGTGAACTGATTGCACCCCATCTATCTTCAGAGCTCGTGCTGCTAGGCGACCTAAACTGGAACATGCTTAACATCCCAGCCATCCTACAATCTAAGCTTGATGCCCTCAATCTCACACAAATTATCAATGAACCTACCAGGTACCTCCCCAAAGCCTTAAACACGGGCACCCTCATAGATATCATCCTAACCAACTTGCCCTCTAAATACACATCTGCTGTCTTCAACCAAGATCTCAGCGATCACTGCCTCATTGCCTGCATCCGAAATGGGTCAGCGGTCAAACGCTCCCTGAAACACTTCAGCGAGCAGGCCTTTCTAATCGACCTGGCTGGGGTATCCTGGAAGGATATTGATCTCATCCCGTCAGTAGAGAATGCCTGGTTATTCTTTAAAAATGCCTTCCTCACCATCTTAAATAAGCATGCCCCATTCAAGAAATTTAGAACCAGGAACCGATATAGCCCTTGGTTCTCCCCAGACCTGACTGTCCTTAACCAACACAAAAACATCCTATGGCGTTCTGCATTAGCATCGAACAGCCCCCGTGATATGCAGCTGTTCAGGGAAGCTAGAAACCATTATGCACAGGCAGTTAGAAAAGCCAAGGCTAGCTTTTTCAAGCAGAAATTTGCTTCCTGCAACACAAACTCAAAAAAGTTCCGGGACACTGTAAAGTCCATGGAGAATAAGATCACCTCCTCCCAGCTGCCCACTGCACTGAAGAGGAAACACTGTCACCACTGATAAATCCACTATAATTCAGAATTTCAATAAGTATTTTTCTACGGCTGGCCATGCTTTCCACCTGGCTACCCCTACCCCGGTCAACAACACTGCACCCCCCATAGCAACTCGCCCAAGCCTCCCCCATTTCTCCTTCTTCCAAATCCAGTCAGCTGATGTTCTGAAAGAGCTGCAAAATCTGGACCCCTACAAATCAGCCGGGCTAGACAATCTGGACCCTTTCTTTCTAAAAGTATCTGCCAAAATTGTTGCCACCCCTATTACTAGCCTGTTCAACCTCTCTTTCGTGTCGTCTGAGATTCCCAAAGATTGGAAAGCAGCTGCGGTCATCCCCCTCTTCAAAGGGGGGACACTCTTGACCCAAACTGCTACAGACCTATATCTATCCTACCCTGCCTTTCTAAGGTCTTCGAAAGCGAAGTCAACAAACAGATTACCGACCATTTCTAATCTCACCATACCTTCTCTGCTATGCAATCTGGTTTCAGGCTGGTCATGGGTGCACCTCAGCCACGCTCAAGGTCCTAAACGTTATTTTAAACGCCATCGATAAGAAACATTACTGTGCAGCCATATTCATTCATCTGGCCAAGGCTTTCGACTCTGTCAATCACCACATCCTCATCGGCAGACTCGACAGCCTTGGTTTCTCAAATGATTGCCTCGCCTGGTTCACCAACTACTTCTCTGATAGATTTCAGTGTGTCAAATCGGAGGGTCTGCTGTCCGGACCTCTGGCAGTCTCTATGGGGGTGCCACAGGGTTCAATTCTTGGACCGACTCTCTTCTCTGTATACATCAATGAGGTCTCTTGCTGCTGGTGAGTCTCTGATCCACCTCTATGCAGACGACACCATTCTGTATACTTCTGGCCCTTCTTTGGACACTGTGTCAACAACCCTCCAGGCAAGCTGCCCGCCTGTCCAACATCACTACTCTGGATGGCTCTGACTTAGAATACGTGGACAACTACAAATACCTAGGTGTCTGGTTAGACTGTAAACTCTCCTTCCAGACTCACATCAAACATCTCCAGTGTTTGATGGCTTCCTATTTTGCAACAAAGCATCCTTCACTCATGCTGCCAAACATACCCTCGTAAAACTGACCATCCTACCAATCCTCGACTTCGGCGACGTCATTTACAAAATAGCCTCCAATTCCCTACTCAACAAATTGGATGCAGTCTATCACAGTGCAATCCGTTTTGTCACCAAAGCCCCATATACTACCCACCATTGCGACCTGTATGCTCTCGTTGGCTGGCGCTCGCTTCATACTCATCGCCAAACCCACTGGCTCCATGTCATCTACAAGACCCTGCTAGGTAAAGTCCCCCCTTATCTCAGCTCGCTGATCACCATAGCATCACCCACCTGTAGCACGCGCTCCAGCAGGTATATCTCTCTGGTCACCCCCAAAATCAATTATTTCTTTGGCCGCCTCTCCTTCCAGTTCTCTGCTGCCAATGACTGGAACGGACTACAAAAATCTCTGAAACTGGAAACATTTATCTCCCTCACTAGCTTTAAACTCACAGATTACTGCACCTGTACATAGCCCATCTATAATTTAGCCCAGACAGCTACCCCTTCTCCTACTGTATTTATTTATTTTGCTCCTTTGCACCCCATTATTTATATTTCTACTTTGCACATTCTTCCACTGCAAATCTACCATTCCAGTGTTTTACTTGCTATATTGTATTTACTTTACCTCCCTTATCTCACCTCATTTGCTCACATTGTATATAAACTTATTTTTCTACTGTATTATTGACTATGTTTGTTTTACTCCATGTGTAAACTCTGTGTTGTATGTGTCGAACTGCTTTGCTTTATCTTGGCCAGGTCGCAATTGTAAATGAGAACTTGTTCTCAACTTGCCTACCTGGTTAAATAAAGATAAAATAAATAAACCTGGCGCGTACAAGGAGTGCAGTTGGTTGAGGAAAAAAGGACAGAACGTAGCCTGGCAAAGCAACCGGCTTATGACAGTGCCTGCACCGGCCTCAATGGGACAGGCCTTTGTGTACTCTGTCTGTGGCAGACCGTGTGCATGCAGCATCGGATTCTACAGTCAGCAAACTCACAAGCCGTAGTAGAAATCATCATCTTTATCATCTGATATGATCGACTAAAGTTTGTGTGTGCGTAATGTTCCTCTCAGGTGTGTCTGGAAGGAGAGATCTCTCGTCAGTCCATCCTCAACAGTCTGTCCAGAGGAAAGAAGGCTTCCGGTGACCTCATCCCCTGGACCGTGTCAGAGCAGGTATTGAGAATACAGGCCTGGAGCCATATGGCTTCCACTGATAATCTCACACTATTGGCATTGATCAGTTCTAATGTCGTGCTCTCTCTGCAGTTCCAAGACCCCGAGTTTGGCAGTCTGTCTGGAGGCAGGGTGGTGCGCATCGCTGTCAACCCTGACTATCAGGGGGTAAGTTCTGTTTTTTTCCCCCCGTATTTCATGGTTTGTCAGTTGTGCTTGTGCAGTGCAGCTCTCTAAACCGACATATTTTGGTTCTGACTTTCCAAAACGATTGAGTTGTATGTAGGTGTGTTGACTATGTGGGGCTACAGTGTGATTTTGCCAATCAGGCCCTTAATCTTCAGTACCAGTCATAAGTTGACACACCTACTCATTCAAGGGTTTTATTTTTTACTATTTTCTACATTGTAGAATAATAGTGGCGACATCACAACCCATGAATGAACACGTATGGAATCATACAAAAAAGTGTTAAACAAATCAAAATATATTTAAATATTTGAGATTCTTCAAAGTAGCTACCCTTTGCCTTGATGACAGCTTTGCGCACACTTGGCATTCTCTCAACCAGCTTCATGAAGTAGTCACCTGGAATGCATTTCAATTAACAGGCGTGCCTTAAGTTATTTTGTGGAATTTCTTTCCTTTTAATGCGTTTGAGCCAATCAGTTGTGTTGTGACAAGGTAGGGGTGGTATACAGAAGATATCATATTATCAATCATATTATGGCAAGAACAGCTCAAATAAGCACAGATAAATGACAGTCCCTTACTTTAAGACATGGTCATTCAATCTGGAAAATGTCAAGAACTTTGAAAGTTTTTTCAAGTGTAGTCTCAAAAACCATCAAGCAGGCTCTCATGAGGACTGCCACGGGAAAGGAAGACCAAGAGTTACCTCTGCTGCACAGGTTAATTTCATTAGAGTTAACTGCACCTCAGATTGCAGCCCTAAATCCTTCAGAGTTCAAGTAACAGGCACATCTCAACATCAACTGTTCAGAGGATCCTGCGTGAATCAGGCCTTTATGGTCGAATTGGAAACAACTACTAAAGGACGCCAAAAAGAAGACTTGCTTGGTCACAATAGCCACCATGTTGACGTCAACATAAACAAGAAATTACATGATAAATATTCCCTTAACTTTGATCTACATCAGAAAGCACTCCAGGAATCCCAGGTCAACAATAAATGTTTGTTTTGTTCGAAAATGTCCGTTATTTATGTCCAAATACCTTCTTTTGTTAGCGCGTTTGGTATACATATCCAAACGCTCATTCTGGTCAGCGTTATATCGGACAAGAAATTCAAAAAGTTATATTACCGGTCGATGAAACATTTCAAACTAAGTACAGAATCAATCATTAGGATGTTTTTAACATATAGCTTCAATAAAGTTCCAACCGGAGTACTCCTGGTCTTCGTGAGCAATGGAACGCAAGTGACTACCATGAGGAATAAGCATGATCAGAAAATGACACCTGACTGATTTTGCTATCATTCACTCCCACAACACCATAGAAGTCTCATAATAATTTATATTGATGGTTGACATCTAGTGGAACCCCTAGGCAGTGCAACATCATTAATATCTCAAGGCGATTTCATTGGGGACTCTGGTGAATACATACAAAGCTCAGATTTCTGACTTCCTGTTTTGATTTCAACTCAGGATTTTGCCTGTCATATTATTTATTTATTTTGCTCCTTTGCAGCCCATTATTTTTATTTCTACTTTGCACATTCTTCCAAATCTACCATTCCAGTGTTTTACTTGCTACACTGCTCAAAAAAATAAAGGGAACACTAAAATAACACATCCTAGATCTGAATGAATGAAATATTCTTATTAAATACTTTTTTCTTTACATGGTTGAATGTGCTGACAACAAAATCACACAAATTATCAATGGAAATGAAATGTATCAACCCATGGAGGTCTGGATTTGGAGTCACACATAAAATTAAAGTGGAAAACCACACTACAGGCTGATCCAACTTTGATGTAATGTCCTTAAAACAAGTCAAAATGAGGCTCAGTAGTGTATGTGGCCTCCACGTGCCTGTATGACCTCCCTACAACGCCTGGGCATACTCCTGATGAGGTGGCGGATGGTCTCCTGAGGGATCTCCTCCCAGACCTGGACTAAAGCATCCGCCAACTCCTGGACAGTCTGTGGCATTGGTGGATGGAGCGAGACATGATGTCCCAGATGTGCTCAATTGGATTCAGGTCTGGGGAACGGACGGGCCAGTCCATAGCATCAATACCTTCCTCTTGCAGGAACTGCTGACACACTCCAGCCACATGAGGTTGTCTTGCATTAGGAGGAACCCAGGGCCAACCGGACCAGCATATGGTCTCACAAGGGGTCTGAGGATCTCATCTCGGTACCTAATGGCAGTCAGGCTACCTCTGGCGAGCACATGGAGGGCTGTGCGGCCCCCCAAAGAAATGCCACCCCATGACTGACCCACCGCCAAACCGGTCATGCTGGAGGATGTTGCAGGCAGCAGAACGTTCTCCACGGCGTCTCCAGACTCTGTCACATGTGCTCAGTGTGAACCTATTTTCATCTGTGAAGAGCACAGGGCGCCAGTGGCAAATTTGCCAATCTTGGTGTTCTCTGGAAAATGCCAAATGTCCTGCACGGTGTTGGGCTGTAAGCACAACCCCCACCTGTGGACGTCGGGCCCTCATACCACCCTCATGGAGTCTATTTCTGACCGTTTGAGCAGACACATGCACATTTGTGGCCTGCTGGAGGTCATTTTGCAGGGCTTTGGCAGTGCTCCTCCTTGCACAAAGGCAGAGTTAGCGGTCCTGCTGCTGGGTTGTTGCCCTCCTACGGCCTCCTCCACGTCTCCTGAAGTACTGGCCTGTCTCCTGGTAGCGCCTCCATGCTCTGGACACTACGCTGACAGACACAGCAAACCTTCTTGCCACAGCTCGCATTGATGTGCCATCCTGGATGAGCTGCACTACCTGAGCCACTTGTGTGGGTTGTAGACTCCGTCTCATGCTACCACTAGAGTGAAAGCACCGCCAGCATTCAAAAGTGACCAAAACATCAGCCAGGAAGCATAGGAACTGAGAAGCGGTCTGGTCACCAAATGCAGAACCACTCCTTTATTGGGGGTGTCTTGCTAAATGCCTATAATTTCCACCTGTTGTCTATTCCATTTGCACAACAGCATGTGACATTTATTGTCAATCAGTGTTGCTTCCTAAGTGGACAGTTTGATTTCACAGAGGTGTGATTGACTTGGAGTTACATTGTGTTGTATAAGTGTTCCCTTTATTTTTGTATTTACTTTGCCACCATGGCCTTTTTTTGCCTTTACCTCCCTTCTCACCTCATTTGCTCACATCGTATATTGACTTGTTTCTACTGTATTATTGACTGTATGTTTGTTTTACTCCATGTGTAACTCTGTTGTTGAATGTGTCGAACTGCTTTGCTTGATCTTGGCCAGGTCGCAATTGTTAATGAGAACTTGTTCTCAACTTGCCTACCTGGTTAAATAAAGGTGAAATAAATAAAAAATCAGTTCTGTTATACTCACAGACATCATTCAAACCGTTTTAGAAACTTTAGAGTTTTCTATCCTACACTAATAATAATATGCATATATTAGCAACTGAGACTGAGGAGCAGGTCGTTTACTTTAGGCACCTTATTCATCCAAGCTACTCAATACTGCCCCCCTGCCATAAGAAGTTAACATGTTATAAATGTTTTACTCACGTCAGCCACTGAGGGGGGGGGGAGGGGGGGCGCAGTCTTTGTTAGCGAACTGCGACGTTGGCACTGTATTATCCTCAAAGCGGGCAAAGAAGGTGTTAAGTTTGTCTGGAAGCATAATGTCGGTATCCGTGATTTGGCTGTTTTTGTAGTCTGTGATTTCCTGTAGACCCTGCCACATACGTCTCGTGTCTGAGCTGTTGAATTGCGCCTCCACCTTGTCCCTGTACTGCCATTTCGCTTGTTTGATGTTAAAGTAGTTTGGGATGAGTTGGACCGCAGAGTGAAGGAAAAGCAGCCAACAAGTGCTCAGCATATGTGGGAACTCCTTCAAGACTGTTGGAAAATCATTTCAGGTGAAGCTGGTTGAGAGAATGCCAAGAGTGCAAAGCTGTTATCAAGGCAAAGGGTGGCTACTTTGAACAATTTAAAATATATTTTGATTTGTTCAACACTTTCTTGGTTACTTCATGATTCCATATGGGTTATTTCATAGTTTTGATGTCTTCACTATTATTCTACAATGTAGAAAATAAAGAAAAACCCTTGAATTAGTAGGTGTCTAAACTTTTGACTGGTAATATACTTCCTCAGATCCAGGATGAAGGAAGTTAACATTGGTTTGCAAAACTACTTCTAGCAATGACTGCTAGCTAGCAGATACCCATAGACTTCCAGTCATTGCGCTGATGCTTGTCAGCAACTTCCTTCAAACTGCACCCCAGACTCTGGGGAAGTAGATAAAGGACCTCATTGCCAAAATCAGAAGTATCCCTTTAACTGGTTTGTTTCCCTGTCTGTCCTGGAGATGGGTTATGGCTCCAGAGCACTGCAACAGTTACAGCTGTACTACGAGGGTCAGTTCCCCTACATGGATGAGAACGCACAGACCGCTAACAGCCAGATCACCTCTGTCACCAGCGAGGTAATGCCTCACTCACACAAACGCCTGAGAACACTTGCACACTCACCGACAGAAAAACCGTCCCCTGAACATACACATTCCATGAGTACAAATCACATCCACAGGGAGAAAAGTCACCCAGACTCCTGTCTTTTGTTGTCACTCACATTGACTCCAAAGAGCAGCATTGAGCAGAGTTGATTGTTTTCACTCTGTTGGAGGTGCTTTGCTAAACAGTGTTGTTAATATATAGGCGGTGAGCCTCCTAGAAGAGGTGTTGCACCCTAGGAAGGACCTCCCTCCTCTGCTTCTGAAGCTGAGTGAGAGGAGGGCTGAGAGACTAGAATACCTGGGAGTATCCTATGGCCTCACACCTCCGCTGCTCAAGTAAGTATTATTTACCATAGATTTTATATACCTAATTGGTGTTTACTGACACTGGGAAACTCTGCATTTGGCTTCATCATCACCTCTTGTTTTTTTCCCAAGTATTAATCTGTCTTTTTCTTTGTTACCGCACAGGTTTTGGAAGAAAGCTGGTTTTGTCCCTGTCTATTTGCGGCAAACCCCTGTAAGTGGAAAATATCTACTATTCACAATTTACTACTTTACATCATTGTGCTGAAATTGAATGCAGTTGGAGTATTGCTTATTGTAATGCTTGGTTTTGTCTTTTGACCCATGGTGTGGTGTTATCATTCCCAGAACGACCTGACGGGGGAGCACTCGTTGGTGATGTTGAAGGAGCTCAACACAATGGAGGCTCCTGAACAGGGCCAGTGGCTGTCTGCCTTCTGGAAAGGTGAGGCTTGTGTGTGCTGTGTTCTGTCTCTTAGTGGAAAATAAAGTATCATCTGATGTTCTACTCTCTTCTCCCTCTGCATTGCA
This sequence comes from Oncorhynchus nerka, assembly GCF_034236695.1. NCBI lineage: Eukaryota > Metazoa > Chordata > Actinopteri > Salmoniformes > Salmonidae > Oncorhynchus > Oncorhynchus nerka. Next base: position 58,041,207 of record NC_088420.1, on the reverse strand, counting down.
ACTCACCTTGTCTTTGTTTCTTCCAGATTTCCGTCGGCGCTTCCTGTCTCTGCTCTCCTACCAGTTCAGCAGCTTCTCTCCCAGTATGGCCCTCAACATCCTGCAGAACAAGAGCACCACCAAGACTGATGCCAGCTCTGGTAAGTTCTCCTTCCCTCCCCACCAGTCAAAAATCCGACCACCACTGTCCCTGTGGTAATCTAACTAGACCAAAATGGGTCTCCCCACCTGTTGACAGTCTGCCAGTACTATTGAATGATTTGGGCTACAGATGAGTGGTTTTCAATGTCTCACCTGCTTTCTCTCCCCAGCCCTGAGCAGTTCTGAGCTGTCTGGTCAGTTCAGCCCCTATGATCTGAAGCGTCTGGAGATGTACTCTAGGAACATGGTGGACTACCACCTCATCATGGACCTCATCCCTGCCGTGGCACGCATGTTCTTCCTCAAACAGCTGGGAGACGTGACCCTGTCCGCCGCACAGTGTGTGAGTAGGACGTTACGTGTGCACACACAGACATTCGCATACACTCTCGTCTATCCCCCCCCTTTTTTTACTAGTCTCTAACTCTGTCTGTTCATCTCCAGGCTCTGTTGCTAGGTGTGGGGCTGCAGCATAAATCAGTGGACCAGCTGGAGAAGGAGATTGACCTTCCCAGCTCTCAGCTCATGGGACTGTTCAACCGCCTCATCAGGAAAGTAGTGCAGGTGAGAAAACACATTTAGTACCCATGAGGGGAAATGTAATTAACATTTAAAATGTTTTATTTCTTACTCTACCATTCTATCCATCCTGCCTAGCTATAAGTAGTGAACCAAAAAACCTTTAGTTCCTAGAAAATGTATTGTCCTAAAGTTTGTACGAGTAAATGTCTCATACTTACTGTGTCTCAGACAATGACAGCTAGTTGATTCATTATTACCTGTTTAGTTATTTTCACCATGTTTGTGTGCTGTTTTAGTTCTTCAACAGAATCCAGGAGAAGGCCATTGAGGCAGAGATGGTTGTATCTAAAGACATCTCCATGGAGCCCACGGTCAAAACCCTCAATGATGATCTAGTACGGAACTCTCCTCCGTTTTATGAATGGCATGACAACGAAAGGATAGATAGACCATAATATGCAATGGTGCAGTGAGTATATGAATGAAACAGATTAAATATTTGTTTTTTCTCCCCAGGATGAGGCAGCCAAAGAGTTCCAGGAGAAACACAAACAGGACATGGAGAAGGTCAAGGAGATGGACCTGCAACAGTACCTAATCCGAGGAGACGACGAGGAATGGGACCAGGTGTTGAAGAAAGCAGGACAGGCGGCTGTTGTCAGCATAAAGAGGTAAGAGGAGAAACATCTAGAATCCTTGCTATAACAATGTAATATGCTACCTTCGTCTCGGCCCCGAATGGTCTGGATAGGTATAAGCAGTGAGTTAGTAGAATTACATCATATTGCTTACACCTTACAGATCTGCAAACATAAAAGGGTTAGCCCTTCCCCATAGCCCTAAGATCTTTCATTGTTTTTATGGTGGGGCTACCCATATGAATATGTTTGCATGCGCTACTGTGAATCGCTTTGTTATAAAAGCATTTTCTAAATGGCATTTATTATTATGGCTCATCATGTAACAATGTCTGTTCTCCAACAGTGACAAGAAGAGGAAGTATGAGCAGCCGAGGCCAGACAAAAACGAGGGAGGAGATACACGACACGGCAAACTGAAGAAGACGAAGAAGGGAGGCAAGGAGAAGAACAAGTTTGAAAAGAGGCCGTTATAGTGTAAATTATAGTTGTTTTTATATTCGCTTAAAGATTTTGTTAGAAATGTAGTTTTTTTTTCTTTACAGATCCACTTTGCTAAGTTTCATAACATTTAATTTAGTTTTTATATAATTTAGTTCGTCTTATGGACAGAAATAATCCTTTGCATGGAAGGCTGGGAGACGGGTTGTATAGTGTTTGTGTTTTTTGGGATGTCACTTCTTGTCACTGGGGCAGCAATGCACAAACTGCTGGGTCAGGTCTTAGTTTGGGTTTAAAGGTAGATTCAGCGAGATCCCCGAAGTAAACCATGGTAATGGGTCAATTTCCGCAACAACCAGGAGCGCTGAAGCGTGAGGCTTCTCCGCTGTATTGTTCCCGTAGTTACCCGTGCGCATGCCGCAGATACTCTGTTCAACTGTGAGAGCAGTCTTGCATCATGCTCATCTGAATGGGGACGTTCGTCAGCCGCCTTTGCATTTCGGGGTTAAAGTTGTCCGACTTGCACCGAATTGTTGATTGCATGAACTTTACAAAAATCATGGAGTTTTGACTGCAAGTTTCTGCAGTTTCTCTAACTTGATCCTGTAGTCGCCGCCTGCATTGTGGGAAGTTCTATTGTCAACCTGTCATTAGGGTGTTTTTGTTTGACCAATTTGCCAATAGAGAGAGATTAAATATATACATTATATTCCGCAAAATGTTTTATTTAAGGCTCTCACTAATTGATTGTACAATGTGTACACATACTCTGTGTGTGATATGGGGGTTCAAAATGTGTTCATCTCGACATTATAAAAAAGCCTTTTCTAAACACTGCAATGTTGATCAAACCTTGCTGTTGGAGAACCACATTAGTGTCTGACTTTAGGCTGTAGCAGATGCACCTCCCCCACCACGCAAACACGCCCATCATATCTGCGGTGCTGCTCGATCACGCTGAATCTACTTTTATAATTTAAAGTCAGTCTAAATATGACCTGCCAGATCCAGACACTTTAGAAAAGAAACAAAACATTAACACCCCATTAGATATTTTCCCCAAAAACAAACTGAACATAATTCATAATGGTTTTTATTTGTTTGAGTCAAATTGGTAAAATTCGTTTTTTAATTTATTTTAATTTACTATAACAACCTTAGTGTACAGCAGTAGGACTGTGCTTTGACCAATGGCAGTGTCACCTTTCTCTGTGCCTAGCCCTGACCCAAGGGTTAGAGTACCATCCATGGTGAAAATGAGAATCTATTAGACTTTATGTACCCACCACCTGAGGATAGGAGACAGCATACAGTGGTGACGGTTCCACCCATGGAAATATAATAATTATTTGCTATGGTTCCACCACCTGCCTTTTCCTGTACCTACTGTAACCGGCTCATTTAATCCAGTACCAACAATATATGGAGTTGCTTACATTCAGATGAGTTTGGGTCTGCAAGGGTCAACATACTTAAAGATGATTCATTGAATGATGAGCATATGTTTGACTTTTTGTATAATTTGACCATTGTCACCTAGCCTCGATCTTCAGTGAATGGAAAACGTGCCTGCTGTCTGTTCTAGTATTTGTTTGCGGAGAATGAGTTTCACATGGAAAGTAAAGTAGCCTACCTTTCTACTTACTGGGAGACACGTACAAATAACTTAATAAAGCAGCATGATGTATGTTTTATTGATTAACTACTTTAATAATTGTAAATGACTCATGGTCCCTCATTCTTCAGCTATTCTGAGAAGCACATGTTTTTTAAAAAAAAAAAAAAAAAAAAAAAAAAAGGCTCTGCCGGAATCACTAATCTACATCTCATTACTACTCAAATGGTCAAGATTGGTGATTCTGATCCCATAGATGTCAAGCAGTGCGTTCTGTCTGTCATAACTGGAACAGCGTTGGCCGTAGCTCCAGCCACTTCTGGTGTAGCTGCTGCTGTAGGTCTGGGGCGAAGGTGCAGTCTATCGCCTTCTGGGACAGAGTCCACATGTCCTCCTGACTGAGGTTGAAGGTAGAGGCGGCCAACTGGTACTCCTGAGACAGGTCTGTGCAGAACACCCCCTTGTCGTCTGTCTGAAAACAAGAGCACTCCCACAAGGTAAGTGCAACTCTGACTTGCAAGTAAAACAAGTGTCGAATTAATAGTTAAACGTTTATGCGTCAGACACATTTCGGGAAAACACTTACACAGATCACACTAGGGTGTCCCATTTGGTACCAGTACAGGAAGTGATGTTGAGAATAGGATGACACTGTCTGACCTTTGACATTAGAGGTTAGGCATAGTTCTGTGAGGAAAGGTTTAGGAAAAATACAGTATATGAGAGCTTGGATAGAGGCAACATTAGCTTCAACAAGATCAACATCAGTTTCTATCAGCCTTGATTGTTTAAAATATATATCATTTAGATCAACAACAAAAAATCAAGCTTTATAGAAGACAGGTTGACTATGGACAATAAATACCCCTTTTAGAGCAATCACTTGACTGTTCAGGTCAGGAAGGACATACTATTCTTACCCAGAGGTGTGTTATGCTTCCGCACTTTATCAACCAGGCTTTGTGACCCGCCCACTTCAGGGTGTAAGAAAGTCCCATGACCAATCCTGTCAGGTGGAATGTTTAGCAGCAGCTCTGATTCGTCTGCCTGAGATGGCACCTGGAACATTGCATTTGTCAAAACATTACATCATTTGGAATTGCTTGAATCAGTTAAGTTCTCCTGCTACCTACCTCTGACAGGTGTAGAGAGAGTTTTAGTCCACAGTTCTTGGCTTTTTGCAAGGCGGGAAGGAGATCTCTGCCATGGCCCACCTTGGAAATAAACATTTTACATTTCAGTAATTTAGCAGAAGCTCCTATCCAGAGTTACTTAGAATCAGTGCATTTATGACATCTTGAGAAACGTGTCAACCATAAGCAAGCAAGGCACTGATCCACTACTGACCGTAGGATCTCCACTGAGGTCCAGCCCCACCACCAGACCACCGGTAGACAGCATGAAGTCCTCTGCCAGTTTAACGGTCTCCATAGCAACCTCAGCCCCATTCCTACGGTCAACAGCTACCAGGAACCTTAATGGGGGAAAATGTTATGTTAAGGTATCAATGTTTTCATTGTAAGTTACTACAGCTATTACCATACCAATATTTACATTTGAGTCATTTAGCATTCGCTATTATCCAGATAATGAATACATTTTCATACTTTTTTGTACTGGTCCCCTGTGGGAATCCAAACCCACAACCCTAGCAATGCAAGCGCCATGCTCTTAACAGCCACACGAGGCTGTCCTTGATTGTTTGGAAACAGCACTTCAGCATTCATAAGTAAAGCAAGCATTACAAATGCATTGAAAACATACCATTCATAAGTAAAGCAAGCATTACAAATGCATTGAAAACATACCATTCATAAGTAAAGCAAGCATTACAAATGCATTGAAAACATACCTGACTTCAATGTCAACTCCCTCATTTTTACATTGACGGATGGCCTCGATGACTGTTTCCACATACCTTCTCTTTGTCATTCCTAAATTATACAAAACAAATGTAAGCGAAGCCCTGCATATAAGCGATCCAATCCAGTGTGTCTAGCTTGTGGCCTTGCCCGTGGTCTTCTCCTTTCGTGGGGTACTTCTCAGTTCTAGATATTTTACTCCATCAGCTGCAAACTCCCCGATGACATCTTTGGCAACCTAGAAACAAGGACAGATTTTTTTCCAAGGTGTTCAATGCTAGATTGGCTCCAGGCTCCATCGAGTCAATAGTGTTAGGTTTATGGGTGAGATTGTTTAAGTTAGTGAAGCTGCAAATAAGTGACCATAGACAATGTGTAATTTACCATAAGAATGTCCTCCTCTGTATCTACCAACTGATGGATGACTTTGAAGACCTGGAAACACCTGGAGAGACGAGATGACTGGTTGTTGTGACCGTAAAATTACAGGACATCATCGTCCATAAAATTACTTTTTATTTGTATTAAAATGTCAGCTGGTATATACCCAACTTGATACATTTCTGAATGTAAAGGTGTAAATAAATTGTTAAATTCCTGCATAAAATGAAGAATACGCCAACTCCTGGCACATTAGTGTGCTTACATTTGTCTAATGCACTCAGTGGTAAGGGTATGGAATTCTGGGTAATCCACAGCAGATCTATGGAATATTGTTGTGGGCGAGTTAAGAATTGAATGCCCTGGGATAAAAACTGACATTAAGTTGTCGTAATTCACATTTGTATCATACTGATAACATATCAACTACTGTTGATTTGGTGTCAAATTAGACATTTTACAGGGCTCCAGACTAACGTTCTCCCCTGGTGGCACTTGTGCCACAAACCTTTTCAGTTGGTGCACCAGCCCATGAAACATGAAAAAAGAGGAACAGGCCGAAAAGATTCTCACCCATCTCAGGCACAGAACAAAAGATGTAGTCTAAATCGGAATCAGAAACAGTGACATTCATACTAACCCAGATGCTATTAATGGTCTCCTAAGGAAGCACTTCAGCTGCAGTCAATACTCATATATATCCCACTCGAAGATTTCTACTCAAAGAACAGGAGGATCCATATGAATACTGGTTGAGACTGAATCGAGCAACAGACACTGCTACAGAAGGCCTGAAGGAGCAGGGTAAGGCAAAGGATGATCTCAACACAGACATTACTCACATGTTCATCAGGAACTGTCCGAGCAAAGAACTAGCCTTCACATTCAGAGCCAGGACTATTGACAAGTGGTTTGAACAGTACAAGATGTGCCAAGTGACTACCACGCTGAGATGAGCTTCAAAGCCAATGCAAAAGTGCATAGAGAAACGAGTGAGTATCTCAGTGAACAGAATTGAGGTTACTTTTACTTCGAAGCCACAGCCACATCAAGAGCTCAGATCAATCTGTTCTAGAGCAGGAGTTCCCAATCTTCTTCACTCAGGCCCCCTTTCTAGCATTGGGGAACATTCTGTGTGCGCGCATGCCACATCTAGCACTGTTCATGACACAAACTGTTAAGACCCTTTGCAGGTTTAACGCTTATTTCCTGCAATTCTACACATTTTGTCATGGGGTGCAGAGTAAATTATTGCAGTTTTAAAACCAATTTCCTAGAATTCTACACATTTTACCATGTTTTATGTGAGATCATGAGATATTTGAGTGGGCTAAAAAACCTTTGCTCAAAAACATTAGCTGACATGGGCTAGTTGATCTGGATATTTCTGCCAAGTTATAAATAGCTCTCTAAACGTATGCAATGACTGACATGACGAGGTAAACTGATGATGCACTACCCCTCGAACACCCCACCGTTACTCTAGAGAGTAATTGATATGCTAGAGAATATCTTGCTGCCTGGCCCAGCTCAGTCTAACTCAGGGAAAATGACTGCTAGTAAACTACCCAAGATTGAAGGCCTAAATGCCACACCATGCTCTGTGTGCCATGATGCTACTCTGCCATGAGAACAGGCGGTGTTTCAGGTGTCATTCAGCTGACCATTCAAGGCGCAACTGCCCGGGAGATGAAGAGAACCACGACTCCGTTGGAGCAGGGCAATGAACTGGTCTGCGCTCAGGAGAGGACAGTGCAGATCATCAGAGTGGGACTCCCATCACCACAATTGAACGACTTGATTAGTGTAGTGTTAGCTAGCTACATAGTTGTCTTTGCTGTCTTCGTATCCAAGATAATTGTGTAGTTTAGAGTGTGTAGTTTTAGAGTGATTATCTTAATTTACCGAGGTTAGCTAGCCAGCTATTTGTCGTCCTTAACGTAGGAGACACTGCTAGCTAGCCAACAGCTAGCCAACGTCTACTGAACAGAACTTCCGCACTCAACAACCCGGTCGCATTTCGCTTCGCTCCACAGGTAGTATCACATTTTTCATTTCATTTCATTACAGTACAACGGCTTGATTTGTTTGATCGTAGCTAGCTACATAGCCGTCTTTGTATCAAAGATAATTGTGTAGTCTAGAGCGATTTTCTAGGTTAGCTAGCCAGCTATTGTCGTTCTTTTAACGCAACGTAATCAACACTGCTAGCTAGCCAGCTAGCCCCGAATAGCAGCACTGTAGAAACTATTACACTCAACGGAACGACTTGATTAGTGTAGTGTCAACAACGCAGCCACTGCCAGCTAGCCTACATAGTCAACAACGCAGCCACTGCCAGCTAGCCTACTTCAGCAGTACTGTATCATTTTAATCATTTTAGTCAATAAGATTCTTGCTATGTAAGCTTAACTTTCTGAACACTCGAGACGTGTAGTCCACTTGTCATTCCAATCTCCTTTGCATTAGCGTAGCCTCTTCTGTAGCCTGTCAACTATGTGTCTGTCTATCCCTGTTCTCTCCTCTCTGCACAGACCATACAAACGCTCCACACCGCGTGGCCGCGGCCACCCTAATCTGGTGGTCCCAGCGCGCACGACCCACGTGGAGTTCCAGGTCTCCGGTAGCCTCTGGAACTGCCGATCTGCGGCCAACAAGGCAGAGTTCATCTCAGCCTATGCCTCCCTCCAGTCCCTCGACTTCTTGGCACTGACGGAAACATGGATCACCACAGATAACACTGCTACTCCTACTGCTCTCTCTTCGTCTGCCCACGTGTTCTCGCACACCCCGAGAGCTTCTGGTCAGCGGGGTGGTGGCACCGGGATCCTCATCTCTCCCAAGTGGTCATTCTCTCTTTCTCCCCTTACCCATCTGTCTATCGCCTCCTTTGAATTCCATGCTGTCACAGTTACCAGCCCTTTCAAGCTTAACATCCTTATCATTTATCGCCCTCCAGGTTCCCTCGGAGAGTTCATCAATGAGCTTGATGCCTTGATAAGCTCCTTTCCTGAGGACGGCTCACCTCTCACAGTTCTGGGCGACTTTAACCTCCCCACGTCTACCTTTGACTCATTCCTCTCTGCCTCCTTTCCACTCCTCTCCTCTTTTGACCTCACCCTCTCACCTTCCCCCCCTACTCACAAGGCAGGCAATACGCTCGACCTCATCTTTACTAGATGCTGTTCTTCCACTAACCTCATTGCAACTCCCCTCCAAGTCTCCGACCACTACCTTGTATCCTTTTCCCTCTCGCTCTCATCCAACACTTCCCACACTGCCCCTACTCGGATGGTATCGCGCCGTCCCAACCTTCGCTCTCTCTCCCCCGCTACTCTCTCCTCTTCCATCCTATCATCTCTTCCCTCTGCTCAAACCTTCTCCAACCTTTCTCCTGATTCTGCCTCCTCAACCCTCCTCTCCTCCCTTTCTGCATCCTTTGACTCTCTATGTCCCCTATCCTCCAGGCCGGCTCGGTCCTCCCCTCCCGCTCCGTGGCTCGACGACTCATTGCGAGCTCACAGAACAGGGCTCCGGGCAGCCGAGCGGAAATGGAGGAAAACTCGCCTCCCTGCGGACCTGGCATCCTTTCACTCCCTCCTCTCTACATTTTCCTCTTCTCTCTCTGCTGCTAAAGCCACTTTCTACCACTCTAAATTCCAAGCATCTGCCTCTAACCCTAGGAAGCTCTTTGCCACCTTCTCCTCCCTCCTGAATCCTCCTCCCCCTCCCCCTCCTCCCTCTCTGCAGATGACTTCGTCAACCATTTTGAAAAGAAGGTCGACGACATCCGATCCTCGTTTGCTAAGTCAAACGACACCGCTGGTTCTGCTCACACTGCCCTACCCTGTGCTCTGACCTCTTTCTCCCTCTCTCTCCAGATGAAATCTCGCGTCTTGTGACGGCCGGCCGCCCAACAACCTGCCCGCTTGACCCTATCCCCTCCTCTCTTCTCCAGACCATTTCCGGAGACCTTCTCCCTTACCTCACCTCGCTCATCAACTCATCCCTGACCGCTGGCTACGTCCCTTCCGTCTTCAAGAGAGCGAGAGTTGCACCCCTTCTGAAAAAACCTACACTCGATCCCTCCGATGTCAACAACTACAGACCAGTATCCCTTCTTTCTTTTCTATCCAAAACTCTTGAACGTGCCGTCCTCGGCCAGCTCTCCCGCTATCTCTCTCAGAATGACCTTCTTGATCCATATCAGTCAGGTTTCAAGACTAGTCATTCAACTGAGACTGCTCTTCTCTGTATCACGGAGGCGCTCCGCACTGCTAAATCTAACTCTCTCTCCTCTGCTCTCATCCTTCTAGACCTATCGGCTGCCTTCGATACTGTGAACCATCAGATCCTCCTCTCCACCCTCTCCGAGTTGGGCATCTCCGGCGCGGCCCACGCTTGGATTGCGTCCTACCTGACAGGTCGCTCCTACCAGGTGGCGTGGCGAGAATCCGTCTCCACACCACGTGCTCTCACCACCGGTGTCCCCCAGGGCTCTGTTCTAGGCCCTCTCCTATTCTCGCTATACACCAAGTCACTTGGCTCTGTCATAACCTCACATGGTCTCTCCTATCATTGTTATGCAGACGACACACAATTAATCTTCTCCTTTCCCCCTTCTGATGACTAGGTGGCGAATCGCATCTCTGCATGTCTGGCAGACATATCAGTTTGGATGACGGATCACCACCTCAAGCTGAACCTCGGCAAGACGGAGCTGCTCTTCCTCCCGGGGAAGGACTGCCCGTTCCATGATCTCGCCATCACGGTTGACAACTCCATTGTGTCCTCCTCCCAGAGCGCTAAGAACCTTGGCGTGATCCTGGACAACACCCTGTCGTTCTCAACTAACATCAAGGCGGTGGCCCGTTCCTGTAGGTTCATGCTCTACAACATCCGCAGAGTACGACCCTGCCTCACACAGGAAACGGCGCAGGTCCTAACCCAGGCACTTGTCATCTCCCGTCTGGATTACTGCAACTCGCTGTTGGCTGGGCTCCCTGCCTGTGCCATTAAACCCCTACAACTCATCCAGAACGCCGCAGCCCGTCTGGTGTTCAACCTTCCCAAGTTCTCTCACGTCACCCCGCTCCTCCGCTCTCTCCACTGGCTTCCAGTTGAAGCTCGCATCCGCTACAAGACCATGGTGCTTGCCTACGGAGCTGTGAGGGGAATGTCACCTCAGTACCTCCAGGCTCTGATCAGGCCCTACACCCAAACAAGGGCACTGCGTTCATCCACCTCTGGCCTGCTCGCCTCCCTACCACTGAGGAAGTACAGTTCCCGCTCAGCCCAGTCAAAACTGTTCGCTGCTCTGGCCCCCCAATGGTGGAACAAACTCCCTCACGACGCCAGGACAGCGGAGTCAATCACCACCTTCCGGAGACACCTGAAACCCCACCTCTTTAAGGAATACCTAGGATAGGATAAAGTAATCCCTCTCACCCCCCCCTTAAAAGATTTAGATGCACTACTGTTCCACTGGATGTCATAAGGTGAATGCACCAATTTGTAAGTCGCTCTGGATAAGAGCGTCTGCTAAATGACTTAAATGTAAATGTAAATATGGAAGATCGTGAGTCACTATACCAGCTTGACAGCAACAGTATCCCAGACCACAAAACTATCGTTTTTCAAGGGGCACAGGGAATTCAGAGGACTGGCAGTTTATTCTACACACCGGTCTCTGTCAAATGGCCCTACCCTAAAGTGGATCAATGGCATGCACTCTGAGTGACCGATCAAGTCTGTTACAATCCAGTCATTCCATGAAAAGATATTTGGCTGATGATGTTGTCATTGATGGCTGTGGTGGTCATCAAGTCACCCCTAAAGCAATGTATGACCTTGACGTATCATTCCTGCACTTGTTGTGCCAGGTCAAGCTGATGAGATGATACTAGGGAGCAACGCCATAAAGAAATGGACAGTTACGGGAGACTCGTGTCCTTGCCTGACAATAGTTAAAGTGATGAACAATGTCAGTTTATGTCAGTTCTTTCCAAGTCAGAGAGGTTGAGATGTGAGTAGGTACAGTCAAGCTCAAGCAAAGGTGACATTACAGCCAGAGTGAACATCTTGTTGTGATGAGAACTTCACAAGCCTACTGTGCTACCTTGATGACCCAATGGTCTTTGCCCCTACTGAGCAGCTTGCTCTTGAATGCCTCCAGATGGTGTCCTCTGTCAACACACAACCTAAATCAGCTTCAGAAGATCTGTCAAGTTTCATGGTCATATCTGTGAATATGGTGTGCAAACAGATCTCAAAGCACACTGTTTTACAATCAAGATATCTGATATGGCTTTGAAATAGGAAGAGTGTGAAATTTGGCATCGGCCATCGCGAGTGCACCAGGCCTCATTGCATACATGTCTGCTAGCAGTAGATGTTATATTTAGAATTAGTGATCTAGCTAATGTGTTGAGTTTTTCACTTACACAGATGATGAATTAGCACCAATTGAATTAAACCTATATACACTGCTCAAAAAATAAAGGGAACACTTAAACAACACAATGTAACTCCAAGTCAATCACACTTCTGTGAAATCAAACTGTCCACTTAGGAAGCAACACTGATTGACAATACATTTCACATGCTGTTGTACAAATGGAATAGACAACAGGTGGAAATTATAGGCAATTAGCAAGACACCCCCAATAAAGCAGTGGTTCTGCGGGTGGTGACCACAGACCACTTCTCAGTTCCTATGCTTCCTGGCTGATGTTTTGGTCACTTTTGAATGCTGGCGGTGCTTTCACTCTAGTGGTAGCATGAGACGGAGTCTACAACCCACACAAGTGGCTCAGGTAGTGCAGCTCATCCAGGATGGAACATCAATGCGAGCTGTGGCAAGAAGGTTTGCTGTGTCTGTCAGCATAGTGTCCAGCGCATGGAGGCGCTACCAGGAGACAGGCCAGTACTTCAGGAGACGTGGAGGAGGCCGTAGGAGGGCAACAACCCAGCAGCAGGACCGCTACCTCTGCCTTTGTGCAAGGAGGAGCAGGAGGAGCACTGCCAGAGCCCTGCAAAATGACCTCCAGCAGGCCACAAATGTGCATGTGTCTGCTCAAACGGTCAGAAATAGACTCCATGAGGGTGGTATGAGGGCCCGACGTCCACAGGTGGGGGTTGTGCTTACAGCCCAACACCGTGCAGGACGTTTGGCATTTGCCAGAGAACACCAAGATTGGCAAATTTGCCACTGGCGCCCTGTGCTCTTCACAGATGAAAATAGGTTCACACTGAGCACATGTGACAGACGTGACAGAGTCTGGAGACGCCGTGGAGAACGTTCTGCTGCCTGCAACATCCTCCAGCATGACCGGTTTGGCGGTGGGTCAGTCATGGGGTGGCATTTCTTTGGGGGGCCGCACAGCCCCCCATGTGCTCGCCAGAGGTAGCCTGACTGCCATTAGGTACCGAGATGAGATCCTCAGACCCCTTGTGAGACCATATGCTAGTCCGGTTGGCCCTGGGTTCCTCCTAATGCAAGACAACCTCATGTGGCTGGAGTGTGTCAGCAGTTCCTGCAAGAGGAAGGTATTGATGCTATGGACTGGCCCGTCCGTTCCCCAGACCTGAATCCAATTGAGCACATCTGGGACATCATGTCTCGCTCCATCCACCAACGCCACAGACTGTCCAGGAGTTGGCGGATGCTTTAGTCCAGGTCTGGGAGGAGATCCCTCAGGAGACCATCCACCACCTCATCAGGAGCATGCCCAGGCATGGTAGGGAGGTCATACAGGCAGGTGGAGGCCACACACACTACTGAGCCTCATTTTGACTTGTTTTAAGGACATTACATCAAAGTTGGATCAGCCTGTAGTGTGGTTTTCCACTTTAATTATGAGTGTGACTCCAAATCCAGACCTCCATGGGTTGATCAATTTGATTTCCATTGATACTTTGTGTGATTTTGTTGTCAGCACATTCAACTATGTAAAGAAAAAAGTATTTAATAAGAATATTTCATTCATTCAGATCTAGGATGTGTTATTTTAGTGTTCCCTTTATTTTTTTGAGCAGTGTATAATATCATTGCAGTCACACCAGTGCCACCAGGGGAAAATGTAAGTCTGGAGCCATGCTATGATGGAATAACACTTTCAAAAGAAAATCCAAGTTTAGCCACTGGCTAAAGCGAGGACACTTCACAGCCTGAGCTAACAATAACCAGCTAACACACAATACCAGTCAAAAGTTTGGACACACCTACTCATTCAAGGGTTTTTCTTTATTTTTACTATTTTTGACATTGTAGAATAATAGTGCAGATATAAAAACTATGAAATAACACATGGAATCATGTAGTAACCAAACAAAGTGTTATTTTATAAGTAGCCACCCTTTGCCTTGATGGCAGCTTTGCACACTCTTGGCATTCTCTCAACCAGCATCATGAGGAATTATTTTCCAACAGTCTTGAAAGAGTTCCCACATAGGCTGAGCACTTGTTCGCTGCTTTTCCTTCACTCTGCGGTACAACTCATCCCAAACCATCTCAATTGGGTTGAGGTCGGGTGACTGTGGAGGTCAGGTCATCTGATGCAGCACTCCATCACTCTCCTTGGTCAAATAGCCCTTACACAGCCTGGATGTGTGTTTTGGGTCATTTTCCTTTTGAAAAACAAATGATAGTCCCACTAAACGCAAACCAGATGGGATGGTGTATCACTGCAGAATGCTGTGGTAGTCATAATGGCTGTGCCTTGAATTCTAAGAACATCACAGACTGTGTTACCAGCATAGCACCCCCACACAATCACACCTCCTGCATGCTTCACTGTGGGAACCACACATGCAGAGCTCATCCGTTCACCTACTCTGCGTCTCACAAAGACACAGCGGTTGGAACCAAAAATAATGTCCATTGCTCATGTTTCTTGGCCCAAGCAAGTCTCTTTCTTATTGGTGTACTTTAGTAGTGGTTTCTTTGCAGCAATTTGACCATGAAGGCCTGATTCACGCAGTCTCCTCTGAACAGTTGATATTGAGATGTGTCTGTTACTTGAACTCTGAAGCATTCATTTGGTCTGCAATTTCTGAGGCTGGTAACTCTAATGAACTTATCTTCTGGGTTAACTCTGGGTCTTCCTTTCCTGTGGCGGTCCTCATGAGAGACAGTGTTATCACAGCGCTTGATGGTTTTTGCGACTGCACACATTTTCCAGATTGACTGACCTTCATGTCTTAAAGTAATGATCATCTGTCATTTCTCTTTGAGCTGTTCTTGCCATAATATGGATTTGGTCTTTTACCAAATAGGGCTATCCTCTGTATACCACCCCTACCTTGGCACAACACAACTGATTGGCTCAAACGCATTAAGATGGAAATAAATTCACAAATTAACTTTAAACAAGGCACACCTGTTAATTGAAATGCCTTCCATGTGACAACCTCATGAAGCTGGTTGAGAGTACGCCAAGAGGGTGCATAGTTGTCATCAAGGCAAAGGGTGGCTACTTGAAGAATCTCAAATATAAAATATATTTTGATTTAACACTTTTTTTGGTTACTTCATGACCTTGGGGTCGGTTGTATTCTCTGTCCAGACCAGAGACCAAAGCTATGGAGGAACACATAGAGGAGTCTCTGGCCACTGGGGCCGTCCGTCCATCTGCATCTCCTGCCGGCGCAGGGTTTTTCTTTGTGGAGAAGAAGGACAAGACCCTGCGTCTGTGCATTGACTACACTAGACTTGACGACATTATGGTTAAAAATCGTTACCCCCTACACCTCTCCTCTCCTAGGCGTTTGATATTCTCCAGGGGGCTACCATGTTTTCAAAGTTAGACCTTCGGAATGTCTACCACCTGGTTTTGATACGTGGGGCGGATGAGTGGAAGACAGCCTTCAACACAGCCAGTGGACATTATGAGTACCAGGTCATGCCATTTGGACTCACAAACACCCCCGCTGTTTTCCAGGCTTTGGTCAACGATGTGCTCCGGGACATGCTAAACCGTTTTGTATTCGTTTACCTTGACGACATCCTGTTTTTTTCCCGATCTGCCCAAGAACATGTACTTCATGTCAGAAAGGTTATTCAGTGCCTCCTGGAAAACCAATTGTTTGTGAAAGCAGAGAAGTGTGAGTTCCACTGCTCTACTATCACCTTTCTGGGATATGTCATTGCTGAGGGCAATGTTCAGATGGACCCTGGAATGGTGAAAGCAGTGGTGAATTGACCTCAACCAATGTCCAAGGTGCAGTTGCAATGGTTTCTTGGTTTTGCTAACTTCAACCGTCGTTTCATTCGGGATAACAGCATCCTGGCGGACCGCCTCTCAGCACGCACCTCTCCCAAGGTACCGTTCAAATGTTCTCCAGCTGTCGACAAAGTCTTTGTGGACCTGAAGCATCGGTTCCTCATCCATCCGGACCACTCGTGTCAATTTGTGATGGAAGTTGATGCTTCGGATGTTGGAGAGGGGCCATCCTGTCCCAGCAACCTGCCCAGGACCAAAAGCTTCATCCCTATGCCGTCCTGTCTCATCGTCTCAATCCTGCAGAGAGAAACTACGATGAAGGCAACCCAGAACTCCTGGTGGTTAAGATGGCATTGGAAGAGTGGAGGCACTGGCTGGAAGGAGCAGAACAGCTATTCTTGGCCTGGACCGACCATAAAAACGTGGAATATCCCCATACAGCCAAGCACCTCAACTCCAGGTGGGCCCAATTGTTTACCAGATTCAACGTCACCATCCTACCGTCCAGGGTAAAAAAAAAAGTGAAGTCTGACACTCTCTCCCGCCTATACAGTTCCTCTGCCACACCCTCAACCTCCAAAACATTCTTCCTACGTCATGCCTCGCTGCCACTGTGGATTAGGTATTAGGAACCTGGTTTGCGAGGCGCAACGCTCCCAGCTTGGACCTGAAGGAGGTCCAGCTAACAGGCTGTTTGTCCCTAACCCAGTCTGGTCCCGGGTCCTGGAATGAGCTCATTCCTCCAGGCTGACCTGTCATCCAGGGTCCCATTGTACACTAGCCTTCCTCCGACAACGTTTATGGTGGCCTACAATGGTTCCTGACGTCTCTGCCTTCGTCACCGCATGCACTGTGTGTGCTCAGAACAAGACTACATGGCAAGGTCCTTCTGGCCTCCTTCAGCCACTACCAGTCCCTCATCGTCCCTGGTCTCATATCTCTGGGCTCCCT
This sequence comes from Oncorhynchus nerka, assembly GCF_034236695.1. NCBI lineage: Eukaryota > Metazoa > Chordata > Actinopteri > Salmoniformes > Salmonidae > Oncorhynchus > Oncorhynchus nerka. The sequence goes on along the minus strand of NC_088420.1, from coordinate 58,024,433 downwards.
CCGTCTGAGAGCAACACTGTCATTCTGACGGTAGTCGATCGGTTCTCCAAGGCCGCCCATTTCATCCTTCTGCCCAACCCCAACTACCTTCTGCCAAGGAGACGGCCCAGCTTATGGTGCAGCATGTCTTCCGGATCCATGGACTCCCGGTAGACACGGTCTCCGATCGGGTACTCAGTTCTGGAAGGCATTCTGCACCCTTATTGGGTCGTCGGCTAGCCTGTCATCCAGATTCCATACCCAAACCAACGGTCAGTCTGTTTATGGTGGTAAATAGACAGCCACGAAAAGTTTTGCTGAGAACTCTCTAGGCAAGTAGTGTGGCCTGCAATTTATCACAATATACAATATAATATATTATATAATATATATATATAATATATAATATAATATATACATATATATATATCTTCTCCTTTCCCCCTTCTGATGACCAGGTGGCGAATCGCATCTCTGCATGTCTGGCAGACATATCAGTGTGGATGACGGATCACCACCTCAAGCTGAACCTCGGCAAGACGGAGCTGCTCTTCCTCCCGGGGAAGGACTGCCCATTCCATGATCTCGCCATCACGGTTGACAACTCCATTGTGTCCTCCTCCCAGAGCGCTAAGAACCTTGGCGTGATCCTGGACAACACCCTGTCGTTCTCAACTAACATCAAGGCGGTGGCCCGTTCTTGTAGGTTCATGCTCTACAACATCCGCAGAGTACGACCCTGCCTCACACAGGAAGCAGCGCAGGTCCTAATCCAGGCACTTGTCATCTCCCGTCTGGATTACTGCAACTCGCTGTTGGCTGGGCTCCCTGCCTGTGCCATTAAACCCCTACAACTCATCCAGAACGCCGCAGCCCGTCTGGTGTTCAACCTTCCCAAGTTCTCTCACGTCACCCCGCTCCTCCGCTCTCTCCACTGGCTTCCAGTTGAAGCTCGCATCCGCTACAAGACCATGGTGCTTGCCTACGGAGCTGTGAGGGGAACGGCACCTCAGTACCTCCAGGCTCTGATCAGGCCCTACACCCAAACAAGGGCACTGCGTTCATCCACCTCTGGCCTGCTCGCCTCCCTACCACTGAGGAAGTACAGTTCCTGCGCAGCCCAGTCAAAACTGTTCGCTGCTCTGGCCCCCCAATGGTGGAACAAACTCCCTCACGACGCCAGGACAGCGGAGTCAATCACCACCTTCCGGAGACACCTGAAACCCCACCTCTTTCAGGAATACCTAGGATAGGATAAAGTAATCCTTCTCACCCCCCTTAAAATATTTAGATGCACTATTGTAAAGTGGCTGTTCCACTGGATGTCTTAAGGTGAACGCACCAATTTGTAAGTCGCTCTGGATAAGAGCGTCTGCTAAATGACTTAAATGTAAATGTAAATATACAATATAATATATACAAAACAATATAATATATTTCAGGCGAGCAAAATCTAGAGACTTCCTTAAATTTCGTGCACCAGCTGTTGTTTACAAATATGCATAGACCCCCATCTTACCGGAGTGTGCTGTTCTATCCTGCCGGTGCAGTGTATATCCCGCTAGATGAATATCCATGTCGTCATTCAGCCACGATTCCGTGAAACATAGGATATTACAGTTTATGATGTCCCGTTGGTAGGATATTCGTGATCGACCTCGTCTAATTTATTGTCCAATGATTGCACGTTGGCGAGTAATATTGACGGTAACGGCAGCTTTCCTACTCGCCTTCTGCGAGTCCGGACGAGGCATCCGGCTCTTCGTCCTTTGCGTCGCTTCCTTTGGCAAATAATTGGGATGTCTGCCCTGTGGGGTGTTTGGAGAATATCGTGTGAGTCCTGCTTGTTGTTGTTGTTGAAGAAATCTTTGTCTAATCCGAGGTGAGTGATCGTTGTCCTATATCCAGAAGCTTCTTTCTGCCGTAAGATACGGTTGCAGAAACATTATGTACAAAATGATTTACAAATATCGCAAAAAGAAACACATAACACAATTGGTTAGGAGACTGTAAAACGGCGGCCATCTTGTATACAGGTACAATAACATCTGTTAACCATGTGTTTGTGACCAATAAAAGTTGGATTGAGCAGACATTCCCATATATTTTCGATAGCTGCATATTTGACATAAATCCATTTAAATTCATAATATATATAATTTTAAAAATGTAAATACATTTTAAATGACCGAATCTAAGAATCTCATTTCCATGTGGGTTTTATGCCAGCAAAGCTTCCTCTTTACAACATCTTTAGGAGTGCTGTTAATATCCATTTAATGATTGAACATTCATCTATACTGTGTCCCATCATTGTAGCTTGGTAATAAATTAACTATCCATCCACTAGTCCTTCATGTGCTGGGGTACGGGACCGAGAGATCACATGAGCACATACAAACTCATTTCATGTTGGGGCTAGTGTAGGCTGGTTTTTGTTTTGTCCTTTTAATTAAGACCTAGACAACCAGGTTAGCGGAGTTCCTTACTAATCAGTAACCTTAATTCAAATCAAGTACAAGGGAGGAGCGAAAACCCGCAGACACTCTGCCCTCTGTGGAATGAGTTGGACAACATTAAATCGTATGACAAGTTCCATACAATGCAATATGGACTCAGAAAAAGAAACAAACAATCCATTCTGTCATACGTACTCATCCAGTGTCCTCCGCTGACCACTGCGAATAGCAGTCATGCCGTGTTCGATGTTGAGATGTGGTTTTCGAGCCATGAGTTTCTCGATGGTTGAAAAGCTGACAGAGCCATTGAGATGGGCATGAAGCTCCTGGGTAGAGAAGAGAGGATGACATGCAAGAAGTTAGAGTACAAACCTGTTGGACTGAAATACAGTTGAAGTCGGAAGTTTACATACACTTAGGTTAGAGACATTAAAACTAGTTTTTCAACCACTCCACAAATTTGTTGTTAACGAACTATAATTTTGGCAAGTCGGTTAGGACATCTACTTTGTGCATGACAAGTAATTTTTCCAACAATTGTTTACAGACAGATTATTTCACTGTATCACAATTCCAGTGGGTCAGAAGTTTACATACACTAAGTTGACTGTATAGCTTGGAAAATTCCAGAAAATTATGTCATGGCTTTAGAAGCTTCTGATAGGCTAATTGACATAATTTGAGTCAATTGTAGGTGTACCTGTGGATGTATTTCAAGGCCTACCATCAAACTCAGTGCCTCTTTGCTTGACATCATGGGAAAATCAAAAGAAATCAGCCAAGACCTCAGAAAAAAATTGTAGACCTGCACAAGTCTGGTCCATCCTTGGGAGCAATTTCCAAACGCCTGAAGGTACCACGTTCATCTGTACAAAAACAATAGTATGCAAGTATAAACACCATGGGACCACCAGGAAGGAGATGTGTTCTGTCTCCTAGAGATGAACGTACTTTGGTGTGAAAAGTGCAAATCAATCCCAGAAACACAGCAAAGGACCTTGTGAAGATGCTGGAGGAAACAGGTACAAAAGTATCTATATCCACAGTAAAACAAGTCCTATATCGACATAACCTGAAAGGCCACTCAGCAAGGAAGAAGCCACTGCTCAAACACCGCCACGAAAAAGCCAGACTATGGTTTGCAACTGTACATGGGGACAAAGATCGTACTTTTTGGAGACCCGTCCTCTGGTCTGATGAATCAAAAATAGAACTGTTTGGCCATAATAACTGTCGTTATGTTTGGAGGAAAAAGGGGGAAGCTTGCAAGCTGAAGAACACCATCCTAACCATGAAGCACGGGGGTGGCAGCATCATGTTGTGGGGGTGCTTTGCTGCAGGAGGGACTGGTGCACTTCACAAAATAGATGGCATCATGAGGCAAGACAATTGTGGATATATTGAAGCAACATCTCAAGACATCAGTCAGGAAGTTAAAGCTTGGTTGCAAATGGGTCTTCCAAATGGACAATGACCCCAAGCAGACATCCACAGTTGTGGCAAAATGGCTTAAGGACAACAAAGTTAATGTATTGGAGTGGCCATCACAAAGCCCTGACCTCAATCCTATGGAAAATTTGTGGGCAGAACTGAAAAAGCATGTGCGAGCAAGAAGGCCTACAAACCTGACTCCGTTACACCAGCTCTGTCAGGACGAATGGGCCAAAATTCACCCAATGTATTGTGGGAAGCTTGTGGAAGGTTACCAGAAACATTTGACCCAAGTTAAACAATGTAAAGGCAATGCTACCAAATACTAATTGAGTGTATGTAAACTTCTGACCCACTGGGAATGTGATGAAAGAAATAAAAGCTGAAATAAATCACTCTCTACTATTATTCTGACATTTCACATTCTTAAAAGAAAGTGGTGATCCTTACTGGCCTAAGACAGGACCTTTTTACTAGGATTAAATGTCAGGAATTGTGAAAAACTAAGTTTAAATGTATTTGACTAACGTGTATGTAACTCTATGTATAAACTGCACTCCACACTATTCTACGATATCTTAGTCACTTCTACATATTGCATCACCCATTTCATATGTATATACTGTATTGTATTCTATACTACTCCACTGACTGTTAAACAGCCATCTCCAGCACATCAGAGGCTGCTGCCTATATACATAGATTAGGAATCACTGGCCACTTTAATAATGTCTCCTTATCTTGCATTACTCATCTCACTCATATGTATAAACTGTACTCTATACTATTCTAAGGTATCTTAGTAGGTTTAATTGTGTGTAAATATTGCATCACCCATCTCATATGTATATACTGTATTCTATACTATGCCACTGTATTTTAGTCCAATGCTGCTCTGACATATATGTATATATATTCTTAATCCATTCCTTACATAGATTTCCGTGTATTTTGGGTATATGTTGTGAAACTGTTAGATATTATTTGTTAGATATTACTGCACTGTCGGAGCTAGAAGCACAAGCATTTCACTACACCTGCAATAACATCTGCTAAACATGTGTATGTGACCAATACATGTGATTATTTTTTTTCAGTTTTGCCCAAAGGATTGTTGTTAGTGTCCGCCTCCTTTTCAAAAAAGGGACAGTGGCCAGAGTAAGAAGCCACAGATGGAACAATGTAAAAAAATATGAATGTGAAGCATCCGGTTGGCGTTTCACTCACTACCAAATATGGTGATGGAGGAAGCCCAGTGGCTGGCAGTGGGAGAAGATTAAATTAGATTGATTTTGGCCGACATTCTGCTAATTTTCTCATTGTACTGAACATCTTCATACAGTTTCCTGTTTCTAAAACTAGAATCTGTAACAAAAAAAGTGGACTGTGTTTTGTAGACTTTACCCTTTGAATAAAAGTTTTTTTAAATTGTTTAGAAAGAGTGCAAAGGCGATTTGAGTTACTGCACACCCGCACATCAAAGTAGGCGTTCCTTAACGGAAATATGCAAATAAATGCTAGAATGCACCGATAGGATCTCACCAGCTCATGCTTGGCTCTGCCCACCTTGCTTGCTCTGCCTACTATGATTTGCTCCTCTTGGAAGACAGGCTCTAGTCTCGGGTTAGTTATAAAACTATTTGACGAAGCACCGCCCAAAACACAAATTGTAGTCTTTTAGAGACTGGAAAAAAATGTGTTTATTTGTATATTTAGCAATGAATCCACCGATAGGAGGCTGAACGTTTAACTCAGCTTCTCCAAGCCGGCTAACGTCAGCTAGCTAACATGCCCGTTTAAACTTCTAAAAAAATCAACTTAATTGGCTTCAGGTAAAAAAAATCGAATATATTGTAATGAAACTGCAGGGAGCATGTCTCGAACCCTCGACCTTCGAGCCCGAGGTCCGGCGCGCTAATGACTGTGCCAGAAAAGCAAGCTCATGCGGCAGAGTCCGCGCTTATAAACCAAAGGTCCTTACAATATTGTACACGGTTACTTACCACTTTTGGCAGCTGACGGTAGAATAAATCAGCCTCCTCCATTCTAATTGTTTTATTCAGAAATATATTTACTCAATGATCTATGAACCTGTGCGATCCTCACTTTCTTTCTGGTTGCTTCCTTTGTTTTCAGTGCTTATTTAATCGTCGCACCACTAAGTTGCAACAGTGAAACAATCCCCTCTTTTTCCTTCTCGTTCCTATTCTTCTTCCTCTTGTATAATATTATGGCGGTCCGCAAACAAACGTTAAGGATGCATGCCGCCACCTACTGTACTGGAGCGTGTAGTCAATCACAGTGCACAGACGAAATTAATAAAGAAACAAACATTTAAGAGAAACTAAAACCTATCGAATCCTGTACTACTACTAATTTTAAAGAGTCCTACTAACTTTAACAATCCCTTCCAACCTCTGTAACCCTACACAATCTTTCCATCTCTTCCACATATCGGTACTTACAACAATACACATGCTTCACTGTTTCATCAACATGCAATCCATGCAAAAAAAACATTTTCATGCTTGCCAACCATATATAATGACGAGTTCAATTAACAATGTCCTATATGCAACCAAGCAAACACCCATCTTCCTTCCTAATCTGAACCTTGAATCTTGGGCTCGCAGTCCACCTCTTCTGCCACCCATCTATCATAATGGCTTTAATCGTACATTTGGCCTCAACTCTACCCAATGGAGCACGAATATCAATTATATCTCGTTTTAAAGCCCTTTTGGCTACCTGGTCTACTATTTCTCTCCCGAGTAGGCTGGGACCCAGCAGAATCTCACTACTACACCCAGTCATTCGATTCTCCATAATAACATTCATGCCTCATATAGATAGGGCACTCCTATTAGATTTGCCAGATGATAAACTCTTCAATATAGACAGAGAATCTGAGCATACTATAATTCTGACAGGTTGAGCGTCCTCCACCCACTGGTCGCAGCTACTATCGACAAGTTTGTTAGTCTTTCGACATATCTACACAAGTTCAAAAACAATTCCCCCAATTCCCCCATATTGAATTAGTCAAAAAAGTCAGTAGTCAAAATAAATAAAATCATTGAGGCAGTCAACTTTTTCAAGTGGAATGATTTAATCATAATGGCAGCAAAGTAAAAACAACTTTAAAAGGTACAAAAAAGGCTTCACGTTCCACATGCATGGTTCCCTTCAGCTTTCATTTCTGAACTGTTTTGACATGTACATGTTACATTTTAATTATTTCTATACACTTGCCCTTAGTTTATCTCTCCAGAATGGCTTCTTCTTTTCCCTCTGTATCCATGCAATCTCAATCTCTCCGTCATGTTACACGTCATCCTGAAATGTTGAATTCAGTAACTTTTTAGCGGAGGATTTATTCTGCTTTCCAGTTTGATAAATGTGAGATGAACACTTGTGGCAATAAGAGAGGAGGATGTGTAACAAAACAAAAAAAAATGCATAAAACATAAAAGAAAAAAAAGAAAAAAGGCAAGCGTGTAGAGGAGGAGTGAAGTATCTGTGGGGATAGCCCTGTGTTCTGGAGGCATTTGGCACAGATTGTATTTAACTGGGGTAACAATCTTACACTGTATGGGTAGAGAGCAGGGACATGGGAAGTGTATTGCCTGACTTGGGGTTGATTCACACTAGCCGAGCCAAGCCGAACTGCACGGGCCAGGCTACGTATCCGTCATCTTTCCTGTAACTGTGCTGGAAAGGACCATGTGAAAAGAAAATATCAGAGCCAGCACGGTATGGTTATGGTCGGTACGATTTTGTGAAAGGGGTATAGTACCTCACAACAGTCCCGGGTGGGTTTGTTTGACACTGGAGTACACACTGTAGTCGGCCAGACCGATACAACCACTAATGTACTGTAGAACAGAAATACAGGCAACCCTGAGGTGTGTGTGTGTGTGTGTGTGGGGGGGGTGTAAAAAAGTGGAAATGCCAACATGTGGCAACAACATTTCCACAGAATGAGAAACTATAAAACAAGTAAACTTTAACACAATCTAATGTCAATCAAAAACTTTTTTATAAGAGAGGAAGGAGGATCTCTGAGGTCTTGATAATGTCAGGCTTTGGTCCCATCATGAAAGAAGAGCAATCCTTGTCCGTCCTATTTCTCCCTCAATGAAAGGAGAGCCATCCTTGTCCACTTCCCCTTTCACCTCCTATTCCATCACAGGTAGAGCTCCTTGGCTAGGATATGCTGCAGTTTCTCCCTGAGGACTCTAAAGCATGGCCGCACCAGGGGGTCCAGGGTCCAGCACTGCTTCATGACTTCATACACCACCTCAGGACAACCGTCTGGGGCATCCATCTTGTAGCCCTTCTCCACGCGTGGTACCACATCCTTTAGAGGCTGGGGCAGGAGAAGGGGGGATGAAGAGAAGATGAGACAGGGGAGTATCATTTGCAGAAATATAATACATTTTGATTAGGAATGACTTTATATCTATTTTGCATTACATTTATATGGTGTCATGATCACTAAAGAACATACCCTGACAGAATGTTGACAACATTGAAAGGAATAGTATTATACTGGACCATAATAGCACTGTCCACATTTCAAATGTACTACATTGACTCTTAACTGCCAAATTCATATACTCTACAGCTGTCAGAGTTTCTAACACACCTGCCCAATCAGTTTTATTCACTTGGCCGTTTCTAGCTTTTTGCGATTCTACTTATTTCGTCATGGGGCGGAAAGAAAAATGTACAGTTTTAATGCAAATTTTACTGCAGTTCTACATATTTTCCCAAGGGATGGTGAGGAGATGTTGCCATTTTGCAGCTAATTTCCTGCAGTTCTACAGATTTTACCATGACTTATGCCATGTTCATATGATATCTGAGTGAGAATGACAAACAAAAATCAATGGGGGCCCCCTAGATGTCAGGGCCCCTGGGCATGTGCCTTGTGTGCCCGGTCAGTAATTCGACCATGATTACTACAAGGCTTAGATAACTTACCTAGCAACCTATAAAATGTTAGCTGACATGGGCTAATTCAGTGACTGTCGGTGACTGACATATAAGAGGAAAAGCGCTGATGTACTACCAACTGTCAAAATTGCACGTTGTGTATTATAACTAACAGTTAGTTGAGTGACTTACTTTATAAAGGTTCAAATATACTTACAATTCTGGGGTAAGGCACTCGTCCAAAGGAGTAGATCTCCCACAGCAAGATCCCATAGCTCCACACGTCTGACTTGGTGGAGAATTTCTGTTTCTCAACAGACAGAGGGAAAGACAGCCTTTCCGTAAAGCTTATTTCAATGTGTCAAACATACAGTATATTATAGATATGGTGGAAATCAGCAGTACAATAATATTTCTATACCTTGAATCACAAATCGACCCCTAACCCCTACTCCCTGTAGATCTCAGAGGATTGGACAGGTGTAAGTAATATGGTGGTAGCTCCATCTTGCCATCTGATAGGTTAGGTGGAATTGCTACCATATTGCTTACAACTATCCAATCCTCTCCGATTTAAAGAAGTTCCTTAAGGGTTGATTTCAGATTCAGGGTATGCTCCTAAAGACATTAAGGAAAGTGACTTGTGAAACCGATGTCAGTGTGCTAGTTCAGCAGTATAGCTTCATCCCTCTCTGAGTAAAATTCAGGGTAAACGGTCTTTACCACGGCTCAAACCTGGGGGCCTCTGCCTCGCTAACACACGTAACCACCCTCCTTGACAACGTACAAACCAGTTGACCTATAGAAAAGGATCCAACTCAGTAGCACCATTGGCGACATTTCAAGCTAGCTGTGGAGTGAGCTTACGGCACGTTCTTATCTCCGTTACACTAGCCTACCTTTTCCCTTAGGGCCTCTGGTGAGGTCCACTTGATGGGCAGTTTGGCTGTGTCCTGATTAGAGGAGGCCTCCTTGGTCAGGCCGAAGTCGCTGACCTTGGCGATGTTATCATCTGACACCAGAACATTACGGGCTGCCAGGTCTCTGTGGACAAAGTTATTGGCCTCCAGATACTCCATGGCCTCACACACGTCACTACAGAGGAGAGGGAGGGGAACGGTTGATATTTAAAGAGGCATTGACAATGTTGATTAAAATGGACAATGTTACATTTCCAACTGGCCGCTATAAGCCCCTGTCAGCAAACTTCTGATAACATTATTCAAGATATAGGGATAAATCATTATCATGCTCACACTGAGAACTTGAGTAGGGAATCCCCACCCAGCACTGTCCGACCTCTGGAGCGTAGGTAGTCCACTAGACTGCCCTGAGGAGAAGGGAAAATAGAGAAACAGGTCTTCAAAGCTCTTTGGTTCTTTATTTATATATCTATCTATTAATGCATTACCTTTATTTAACTTAATCATAGGAGCCACCTACCTTGGCCATGTACTCAGTGACGATAAACAGGCTTCCCTTCTCCTCAACGATGACACCTAGCAACTGGACCAGGTTATTGTGTCTCAGTTGTCTGCAGTAAACAAGGAAAACAATTAAACAATGAGGACGGAAAGCGATTGCTCGATAACGTAATGTTATGACTATAACTACTGTTCCCTGAAGGAGGGAAATGAGGTACAACATACTATGGGTAGTCACACTCTTGTGACTTTGATTGAAGAACTAAAATCATGGTCAAGGTCAATAAAAACCGCACCTCGCTGGAAGCCCCGCCTTCAACATGTGATATGGGTGAGGCTCGGATTCATTCCTTTATTTTACTACTGCTCTTCACCGAGCCCAGGAACGGGCGTGCGGGGCCAAACAGGTGTGTTGGACCTTGTTTCCCTCCTTTAATGAACAGTCGTTATAGTCATTACGTCACGTTCCCTTTCAGTCAGACAAGTTCGGTTCAACATGCTATGGGGAAATGGAATCCCGGCCTAAGCCGACCCCAAAGGATACTAAATTAAATTCAATGCAACTTGAGAGACTCCCCTGAAGTCCTTCTTTTTTGTGTGCAAATGTTCTCACTACGGCCTGTCGGTCCAGGTTGTGGGGCCAACCTATTTATATACAGACAGTCTTTCCTGAGACATTGTGCATTACGTCCATTGCGCTGCACACAATTTAAACTCAATCTTGAATGATGCATGTCATGATATACAGACTGTTGATATTGCAACCACACACCTCAAATGCCGGTTCACCAGTATGAACGAAATGGGTTACTGTCAAAAATAATTCATTAAATTGAAAAAAATAGATAGAGGACAGGGCTCGTGGGCCCCCCACCTGCGGGGGCTGCAGGGGTGTCCAGTACGCCAGTGGGAGAGACGCTGCTTAGAGAGAGATATCTATCTATTGTTAGAGAGAGTGAGCCCCCCGCTGCGAGCTGGATTAGCAAAACAGGCAAAAAGCTGGTCACAACCGGATATTCCGTGTCCACTCAATGTATGTGCGTAAGTTCGTACTGGACACAGGGCATGTAACCTCCGTTGCTATTCAGAAGCAAAAGGAGGAGGTGAAAAAAAGGGAAATAGCGCAAAAACTAAAGACCTGTAAATGCAGCTTTCGGGGGGGGGGTGAAAGCTGCATTTAGATGGGACGAACTGAGTATCGAAAGGGTGTACAGATAATGCTTGGAGGTCCCCAACACGTTTAGATCTTGTAGGAGAGGATCTTCAGATCCACCGAATCAAGAGGCTCAAAAGGAGCCACACACCGCGACTCCAAAACCAAAGCCAAGTCCCATGTGGGTGCAATAGGTTTAAAGACCGGTCTGAGATGGCGCACACCTTTCAGGAACTGTACGACCAAAGGCTGGAACCCCGGGGTGGTGTCGTCAATTCCCACAACACGCTGAAATAGCAGCTCTGTACACTTTTAAAATGGAGAATGCCCGCCCTTGCTCGAAAAGCTCCTGTAGGAACATAAGAAATGTCCCTCACACAGCACTGAAAAGGAACCAGCCCTTTATTACATTTACATTTAAGTCATTTAGCAGACGCTCTTATCCAGAGCGGCTTACAAATTGGTGCATTCACCTTATGACATCCAGTGGAGCAGCCACTTTACAATAGTGCATCTAAATCTTTTAAGGGGGTGAGAAGGATTACTTTATCCTATCCTAGGTATTCCTTAAAGAGGTGGGGTTTCAGGTGTCTCCGGAAGGTGGTGATTGACTCCGCTGTCCTGGCGTCGTGAGGGAGTTTGTTCCACCATTGGGGGGCCAGAGCAGCGAACAGTTTTGACTGGGCTGAGCGGGAACTGTACTTCCTCAGTGGTAGGGAGGCGAGCAGGCCAGAGGTGGATGAACGCAGTGCCCTTGTTTGGGTGTAGGGCCTGATCAGAGCCTGGAGGTACTGAGGTGCCGTTCCCCTCACAGCTCCGTAGGCAAGAACCATGGTCTTGTAGCGGATGCGAGCTTCAACTGGAAGCCAGTGGAGAGAGCGGAGGAGCGAGGTGACGTGAGAGAACTTGGGAAGGTTGAACACCAGACGGGCTGCGGCGTTCTGGATGAGTTGTAGGGTTTAATGGCACAGGCAGGGAGCCCAGCCAACAGCGAGTTGCAGTAATCCAGACGGGAGATGACAAGTGCCTGGATTAGGACCTGCGCCGCTTCCTGTGTGAGGCAGGGTCGTACTCTGGGATGTTGTAGAGCATGAACCTACAGGAACGGGCCACCGCCTTGATGTTAGTTGAGAACGACAGGGTGTTGTCCAGGATCACGCCAAGGTTCTTAGCGCTCTGGGAGGAGGACACAGTGGAGTTGTCAACCGTGATGGCGAGATCATGGAACAGGCAGTCCTTCCCCGGGAGGAAGAGCAGCTCCGTCTTGCCGAGGTTCAGCTTGAGGTGGTGATCCGTCATCCACACTGATATGTCTGCCAGACATGCAGAGATGCGATTCGCCACCTGGTCATCAGAAGGGGGAAAGGAGAAGATTAATTGTGTGTCGTCTGCATAGCAATGATAGGAGAGACCATGTGAGGTTATGACAGAGCCAAGTGACTTGGTGTATAGCGAGAATAGGAGAGGGCCTAGAACAGAGCCCTGGGGACACCAGTGGTGAGAGCACGTGGTGAGGAGACGGATTCTCGCCACGCCACCTGGTAGGAGCGACCTGTCAGGTAGGACGCAATCCAAGCGTGGGCCGCGCCGGAGATGCCCAACTCGGAGAGGGTGGAGAGGAGGATCTGATGGTTCACAGTATCGAAGACAGCCGATAGGTCTAGAAGGATGAGAGCAGAGGAGAGAGAGTTAGCTTTAGCAGTGCGGAGCGCCTCCGTGATACAGAGAAGAGCAGTCTCAGTTGAATGACTAGTCTTGAAACCTGACTGATTTGGATCAAGAAGGTCATTCTGAGAGAGATAGCGGAGAGCTGGCCAAGGACGGCACGTTCAAGACTTTTGGAGAGAAAAGAAAGAAGGGATACTGGTCTGTAGTTGTTGACATCGGAGGGATCGAGTGTAGGTTTTTTCAGAAGGGGTGCAACTCTCGCTCTCTTGAAGACGGAAGGGACGTAGCCAGCGGTCAGGGATGAGTTGATGAGCGAGGTGAGGTAAGGGAGAAGGTCTCCGGAAATGGTCTGGAGAAGAGAGGAGGGGATAGGGTCAAGCGGGCAGGTTGTTGGGCGGCCGGCCGTCACAAGACGCGAGATTTCATCTGGAGAGAGAGGGGAGAAAGAGGTCAGAGCACAGGGTAGGGCAGTGTGAGCAGAACCAGCGGTGTCGTTTGACTTAGCAAACGAGGATCGGATGTCGTCGACCTTCTTTTCAAAATGGTTGACGAAGTCATCTGCAGAGAGGGAGGAGGGGGGGGGAGGGGGAGGAGGATTCAGGAGGGAGGAGAAGGTGGCAAAGAGCTTCCTAGGGTTAGAGGCAGATGCTTGGAATTTAGAGTGGTAGAAAGTGGCTTTAGCAGCAGCGACAGAAGAGGAAAATGTAGAGAGGAGGGAGTGAAAGGATGCCAGGTCCGCAGGGAGGCGAGTTTTCCTCCATTTCCGCTTTATCTTGGAACCAGAGCTCAAATGCTTGCCACGTATACACATACAGACCCCTTGTGGCGGGAGCCCTAGCGGACTGAACAGGAGCAGTAATGTCCGGAGGTAACCCTCTAGCCATCAGATTGGCCCTCTCAGGAACCAAATCTTTGGCGTTGCTTGCCAAACCTGCTTTCTCCACTCCATCCAACTCCAGGAATTTAAAATAGGACAGGGGTTGCTAGTAAACTTAATTAGCCATGATGAGGCTTTTTTTAATCTAAGCTAGGCTAGCTAGCCTCTTTGACCTCAGCACAGTCCGTTTAGAATAACCAAGCGACTTAACGCTACATATATTAAACAAGAGAGCTACCCCAGCAACTCCACAGTTAACTCTGCAAGTTAGTTAACCTGGCTAGCACGCTATGCATCGCTTGTTAGCTAGCCTGGTCTCGAAAGTCTACGTAGGACCAGATCCTTCAGCAATAAGTCTGGGAAGAGAGGCAAACAGTGCTTAACCATGGCAGACACAGGCGGTGGGAGGATACCCACAGAACCTGCCTGCCCTCTCTCTTCGAGTCGCCTCCCATAACCGGCGACAGAGTTCACAGGAGCAGGGAGACATTTGACCTGACCAACGCCTTAATCCATCTCTGCGTCCCGCAACTCAGACTCAGCCGATGTACGGGCACTTGTATGTCTCAGCCGTCCCCTAGTCCCGCACACAAACTGATTTGTGTGAGGGCAGCCAGAGTATGCACCGAGCCGAGACATACTCACTTTTGTTGTCTTGTATCTTTTTATTCATTTGGGCATTGTCACAAACCCAAATAAGGCTTGTTAGCCTTCGTCGTTTCCTTAGCCATCTAACGTATTGCTATAGCCAGGCCAAGCAAGCCAGAGAATAACTAATTGTTTGTGATTAGGAAACTATGAGAACCATACAAACTTCAGCACCTAATTTCCAGGAGGTGAGCATGCTCTACCATGAAGGGGCAGTTTACCACATAAGATAGTCTCTTGTTCCAATTGTTAGTTTTAGTAGTGTGAATCATTCCTGCTTACATCGAGGTAAAAAGCGGAATAATTGAAAGAATCCGAGTCTCACGCTTATCACCTGTGGAAGGCGGGGCTTTCAAGAGGCGCAGATTCCATTGGCCTTGTCAGGCGTGATTTTCATTCTTTAATTGAAGTCGCGAGGGTGCGACTACCCATAGTGTGTTGTACTGAAGTTGACTGACTGAAAGGGAACATGTAACAGAAGTTTGGTTCGGGCTCTGACTTACGTCATGACTGAAGCTTCAGCGATGAAGGCCTGTGCTGTAGCATCGTGTTTGATACACTTCACCGCTACTTTGGTCCCTCTGTAGTCTCCCACCTTCACATCTGAGGGAAAGAGAAACATGTGAGTGAGAATGAGAGAATTTACTAAGCCATATTCACACACTCCAAGAGAACCGGAATGAGGTGGATTAAGCTGGAGAAGACTGCCTCGAACTGGTTACAACAGAGTCATCATCGATAAAACCTATTTATACACAGCTACAGTCACTCGTTTTCACAAAGCCACTTGCCTCCAAACTCTCCTTTCCCAATGGACTGGTGGATATTGATTTCCTTCCTGTTGAGAGCCCAGCCGCTCCTGGAGAACTCATCCTGGGCCGCCACAGTACCCTCCTCCAGCTTCGGCTTGATCAGTTTGGTGCAGAGACCGTCTGCATCTTTGGTATAGTGCTGAGGACAGGGAGAGAAAACGTGGGTCAATAACATAGGCCAAGAAAGGGAAAGATTGCCAATATTGATGACATCATCAACATTTAACTGAACTGGATAACTGAATACATGAAAATGGAACAAAAATGCATATGGGTCTTCGTTTCAAAGGTACAATTGATACATTCTATTTTTAATGGACTCATTCAGCATACTAGCCGTAACCAACAGAGGGCAGCATGGATAAAAATATAATCAGAGGTCAAATTTTAAAAAATGCATGTCAACAACACCTCGTAGGCTTTAATAACTGACATGCTTTTTTGAGACCAACAAAATGACTCCAAAACTGAGTTAATGTATAGAGTGCCGCCAGATGGATGAAGGAAGAGAGAGGATGGTTTTGAAAGTATAACCCGGCTGCCGGGTGTCTTCAGGTGAAATGATCTGGAGCCTGCCGCTATCACTTCCTCTTTGTCACTTCCTGTACAGTGTATTTGTTCCAGGAACTGTGTGTGTGGCTCTGATGAGGGAACAGTTGCAGAGGCCAGAGCACGTACAGTAGCTAACAGAGAAATCAACTCTGTATACACTTGGTCACACCATTTGTATGGCTCACACACTCTGGTTGTAAAATAATAGACAGCTTTATTTGACCAAGAAGGGACAAATCCCAGATCCTGATTAATGAACTGCTTGACTAAAAAGCATGCGCAATAGAGAATCTTTAATGAAGCCCAGGAATAGACTTAATCTGTGACTGGGAAACTGGCCCGAAGATAACTATTTCATTTTATTTCTCCCCTCCACCCCTGTCTCTCCCCACCACCCACCTCAACAAGCTGCATAAGGTTCTCGAAGAACGCCTCCTCGTCGATGCTGAGCTTTCCCTCCTTGTAGACAATGCGGTAGTGCTCCACCTTGCCGTCACAACTCACACACAGAGTATAGTCCCCAGGGTAGTTGGTGCTCTCCCTCACAAGGTACAGACCCATCTCTGGGGGGATCAGGAGACACTCAGCCTGCTCCCTAGTTATCTTACCATGGAACCATCTGGAGGGGTGAATGGGGATTAATTAATCAATCACATTTGTTTATAAAGACGATTTTACATCAACAGTTGTCACAATGTGCTTTTACAGCACACACACACACCGCAATCACTAACACTAATATGTCTAAAAAGATAATACGTCTATCACTAACACTAATAATAAGTCTAAAAAGAGTCTTGGCAAAACAGCTGATCTGATTGGTAAAAATACCAATTAGTGAAAAAAACATACGTGTGCAGACACACAAACACACACTTTCTTAGAACTTAGGCATGTGGCTGAATGCGGGAGATTTCAAGATCCAGCAGGAAATCGTGCAGTGCACACACAGCACTGCAGAACTGAACACACACACATTTCTAGCTTTTTGAGGGCTCTAAGCTAAATTTAAAGCCAATTTCCTGCATTTTTGCCATGACTTGTGCCATGTTCATATGACTTGCGTGCCAGGTTAGTAACTTGGCCATGATTACTGCTTATGGATTAGATAGCTGGCTAGACTAACTTAACTAGAAATGTATAAAATGTTAGCTAATTGAGTGATTGTCAGTGACTGACATAACAAGAAGAAAACTTAATGCACTATTCAATTTAGAAATTTCACCTTGTGTATTCTACTATCCTAACTAACAGGATGTTGAGAACCCGACTGCCCCCCCCCCCGGCAGTGCACACACATGAGAGCTGAAACGGACACAGAAGAGCACTAGCTACAATTACAGGGATGCAGTCAGACAGAGCCAGGACTCAGCCCAACTGTGGTTTATATTCACATAACAGTGGCTTCACTGCCACGACAAATAGCCTATCTGTACTCTACAACCACACAGAAACATCCTGAAAAACAAACACTTTCAACCAGATTTAGTATCACAGTCACTATACTCTGAACTGTAAACTGCAACTCATGGTGTCACCTAACCTGAGCACTTTCTTATTTGTTTCATAGAGTGCTTTCACCTTTATGTTATACAGGTACTTCAGACTGTTTTTATGCTTTAATTGTTGAGAGCTCTTACAAAAACACATTCCTATGTGTGTATTTCAATACCTAGAAATGGCATAATAAACTTGAACTAGAGCCAGGGCTCTCCAACCCTGTTCCTCGAAAGCTATTGTCCTGTAGGTTTTCAATCCAACCCTAATCTAGCACACCTGATTCGAATAATTAGCAGGTTGATAAGCGGAATCAGGTTAGTTACTGGGGTTGGAGCAACCTACAGGTGGATAGCTCTCCAGGAACAAGGTTGGCGAGCCCTGAACTATACCCTAGTAACTTCGGGGCGGCAGGTAGCCTATTGGTTAGAGCTTGGGGCAGTAACCGAAAGGTTGCTAGATCGAATCCCCGAGCTGACGAGGTAAAAATCTGTCGTTCTGCTCCTGAACAAGGCAGTTAACCCACTGTTCCTATTTTTTTATTGACTATTGAACCTAAAAGGTACTCCTGACTCCCATATCTTTATTTTGTTACTACACTACTGGTAAGTAATGTAACAACACAACACAGGCAGTGTATTTATGGGAAGTAATTTCAGTACAACATGGAGTGATGAGCAATGTTTTTAAGGATTCAGTCTGCTTTAACCAGGCTACGATGACTGTACTGTACTGACGGCATTAGACTCAGCTTGCCCCCTTGCTTCACCCCTTCCCTCTTCTGGACATAGTTAGCTGGGATGGTGCCTTCTTGACCTGCTGTGTTCTTGGCTTTGTACCAGTTCGGGTCCTGGAACAGAAAATGTCATGATAACTCTGTGTATCAGATCAGGATTGACTGAGTAAATACTGTACAGAGGTAGAAAAAATTACTGAAACAACAACCCAAAAGTTCATCCTTTAAAAACACGCAACTATTTTTTTGAACTACTGTACTAGTCATAAGTTTGGACACACCTACTCTGTCACGCCCTGACCTGAGTATTCTTTGTTTTATTTATATATTTTGGTTAGGTCAGGGTGTGACATGGGTGATGTATGTGTTTTTGTACTGTCTAGGGGTTTTGTAGGTTTATTGGGGTTGTTTATCATCTAGGTGTTTATGTATGTCTATGGTTGCCTAGATTGGTTCTCAATTAGAGGCAGGTGTTTATCGTTGTCTCTGATTGGGAACCATATTTAGAAATACCCAAAGAAGATGGCTGCCGTGGGTTATTGTCTATGTCTAGTTGCCTGTGTCTGCACTAGTATTATATAGCTTCACGTTCGGTTTGTTGTTTTATATAGTTAAGTGTTCTTCGTCATTCATTAAAAAGTATGTATTCTAATCACGCTGCGCTTTGGTCTCCTCACTACGACGATCGTGACATACTCATTCAAGGGTTTTTCTTTACTTTGACTATTTTATACATTGTAGAATAATAGTGAAGACATCAAACCTATGAAATAACACATGGAATCATGTAGTAACCAAAAAAGTGTTACACAATTCAAAAAATATTTTATATTTGAGATTCTTCTAAGTGGCCACCTTTTGCCTGGATGACAGCTTTGCACACTTTTGGCATTCTCTCAACCAGCTTCATGAGGTGGAATACCTGGAATACGTTTCAATTGACAGGTGGGCCTTGTCAAAAGTTCATTTGTGGAATTTCTTTCCTTCTTAATGCATTTGAGCCAATCAGTTGTGTTGTGACAAGATGTGGTACACAGAAAATAGCCCTATTTGCTAAAAGACCAAGTCCATATTATGGCTAGAACAGCTCTAATAATAATAAGAGAAACGACAGTCCATCATCACTAAGACAGGAAGGTCCGCAACAGAGTTACCTCTGCTGCAGAGGATAAGTTAATTTGAGTTACAGGTCTCAGATATTCCAGCCCAAATAAATACTTCAAGAGTTCAAGTAACTGACACATCTCAACATCAACTGTTCAGAGGAGACTGCGTGAATCAGGCCATGGTTAAATTTCTGCAAAGAAACCACTACTGACAGACACCAATAATAAGAAGAGACTTGCTTGGGCCAAGAAACACGAGCAATAGACATTAAACCGGTGGAAATCTGTTCTTTGGTCTGATGAGTCCAAATTTGAGATTTTGGGTTCCAACCGCCGTGTCTTTGAGACGCAGAGTAGGTGAACAGATGATCTCCACATGTGTGGTTCCCACCGTCAAGCATGGAGGTGGGGGAGCTTTGCTGGTGACACTGTCTGTGATTTATTTAGAATTCAATGCACAATTAACCAGCACGGCTACCACAACATTATGCAGCAATATACCATCCCATCTGGTTTACGTTTAGTGGGACTATCATTTGTTTTTCAACTGGACAATGACCCAACACACCTCCAGGCTGTGTAGGGGCTATTTGACCAAGAAGGAGAGGGATGGAGTGCTGCATCAGATGACTTGGCCTCCACAATCACCTGACCTCAACCCAAATGAGATGGTTTGGGATGAGTTGGACCGCAGAGTGAAGCAAAAGCAGCCAACAAGTGCTCAGCATATGTGGGAACTCCTTCAAGACTGTTGGAAAAGCATTCCAGGTGAAGCTGGTTGAGAGAATGCCAAGAGTGTGCAAAGCTGTCATCAAGGCAAAGGGTGGCTACTTTGAATCTAAAATATATTTTGATTTGTTTAACACATTCTTTGGTTACTACATGATTCAATGTGTCATTTCATAGTTTTGATGTCTTCACTATTTTTCTACAATGTAGAAAATAGTCAAAACAAAGAAAAAACCTTGAATGAGTAGATGTGTCCAAACTTTTGACTGGTACTGTATGTTCTTTTTATATGTAAGTGTAGAAATGTCAAGAAATAAGACAGAAATTAGAAATATTTTATTTTTTATACCAAGTAGACACAAACTGTAAATCATTGGAGCGTTTGGCCTGTTTCTCGTCTCCCTCTCCAGAGAGAGAGTTAGGTACCTTTACCTTAGTCACCACGATTATGGTTAAGACATCTCCTTTGTTGAAGGGCAGGTCCTGCTCTGTGGTGCCCTTAAAGTTGTATTTGGCCACACACTCTGTGCCCTGTGGCCATGTTGGTGTCTGAGGGACAGGAGTGGTTATCAGGATGAAAAGCAATGAGGAATTGATATTGACCCCAGCTCAGCAATAAACCAGCTCAATGATAAGTGGTACAGTGTATCTCTATATTCGACATGAAGCAGCCATATCTGTTTATCATATCCTGGTCTCACCTGGGGTTCAGACATCCTGAAGGGGAGGAGGCAGTGGGTCTCCTCTCACAGGCCTCACACACCGAACGCTACCATCACACACACACACACCTGTGGAGAGAGAGGAAGAGACCATAACAGGCAAAACAATGGACAACCTAAGTAGACAGTCATCGCCTAAACACAACAATTAATTGGGCCATTCAGTACACCAATCCACAATGTCAAACATGGAAATGTGAAGTACAATTTTACTTCGACCATGCTGTTTCTCATGTGGGTGGTCAGATATACAGTGGGGCAAAAAAGTATTTAGTCAGTGTTACGGATACAGTTATCCTGTGTGTGTGTTTCTTTTCTCTCCTTCTCCCCTCACAGGTGAAAATCATCACTCCCCAATCAGTCAACAATCAATCATCAATCAGAAGACACACCTCCTCCTATTTCCTACCCTATCACAGTTCCTTCCCCATGGTTTAAAAACCCCATCATGTTTGCTCTGAAGCAATCTCTAGCTCAATCTCTAGCGTAATCTCTCTGTAAATGCCATGTCTGTAGGTCTCTGTGTTTCACTCTCGCTTTGTGTCTTAACCGCTCTTTTGTTAAAGCACCTCCATAGCACTTTGTCATCACCTGTGAGTATTGTTTTTGGTTATGGTGTTTGTTTGTTGCTGGTGGGAAAAGGGGGAAACCAAGACAAGTCGCCCATGGGCATACACTACCCGTAGGTGAACTTTGTTAAATACACTAGTTAGAACTGGGCGGACCACCCACTGTATTTTTGGTTAGTTAGCTGTTGTTAAAGTAGGCTAGTCTAGCTTAGGGGTGTTTTTGAATACTTATTGTTTCTTTCCTTGGGTCCAGCTCAGCCCCTTTTCCTGCTCCCCCCATTACCGTGTGTTTATAAATAAACCTAGAGTTTGACGGTAGATTTCTGTTGTCGTGGTTATTTCGTGCACACTTTTACTTTGTCATAATAATTTGCATGAGTTATGTTACGGGTCTCATTACCATCCCCCCTAGACTGTCGGGCCAAAAGGGATTCGTAACAGTCAGACACCAATTGTGCAAGTTCTCCCACTTAAAAAGATGAGAGAAAGTCCGTGTTGCCCAGCAACAGCCCCAAAACATCACTGCTCTAGAGGAGATCTGCATGGAGGAATGGGCCAAAATACCAGCAACAGTGTGTGAAAACCTTGTGAAGACTTACAGAAAATGTTTGACCAACAAAGGGTATATAACAAAGTATTGAGATAAACTTTTGTTATGGACCAAATACTTATTTTCCACCATAATTTGCAAATAAATTCATAAAAAATCCTACAATGTGATTTTCTGGATTTTGTTTTCTCATTTTGTCTGTCATAGTTGAAGTGTACCTATGATGAAAATTACAGGCCTCTCTCATCTTTATAAGTGGGAGAACTTGCACTGACTAAATACTTTTTTGCCCCACTGTATTTATCAGATATATATTTATCTATATATATTTATAGATGGAGTACAAATATTGAATCATTACAAGAATGAGTTTGACAAGGTCCAAAGAGAGAGAGAGAGAATATAAATAACACTCGGTTACAGCCAGTGCCAGAAAGCAGAAGTAACCGTTTTTGTATATATTTTTTTCCCATCTCACTTTCAAAACTGTGGGGAAGCAAGTTTCCATTATGTCGTCACAGTAGCAATAGGTTGGGCTGCTCATTGCCCACCCTCATTGCGCAACCTAATATTATGAAAGGTTTCTTAATGTTTTGTACACTCAGTATATGGAATATATTTGAAAAAGTCTCAAGTTGAATCTTTCCGTCCAAATGAGTATACTGTAGAGCTTAATATAGTTCTCCTAAACACTGAGCATGTAAACTAGTGGTAGGATCATTCAGGATTCTCCTCAATCTTTATTTTCTATTCTAGATTAGAAGACATTGACCATAAGGAGGGAAGCATTTACAGTAAAAAGTATGTATTTTATATTTACTGCGGTCAGTCAGTTACAACTTCTTTCATTATAGTTGATGCAGTCAATGACATATGGTTGTATTGACATACAGCAAGTATTTCCATGTGGCCTAACAAATGAAAAGTAGCAGAGCCACATGACATGAATGGTGAATGCATGGCTCATGGATGGTGTCATCGTCCCCGAACCCATTGAAATAGAATCACTAGAACGGGTAGTCTGAGGGACTTTTTCCTGTTCTTGTTACTCTATTTCTATGCACGAGTGGTGAATGCACGGCCCATGGGCGATGCCATCATCCCAGGACAAACCACTTCCTTTCAGCAAGGGTCAGTTCCCATGGATGAGTTCTGGGCCGTGTTCCTTAGGGAACCAAACAAAAGAAAACACTCAAACAGGGTCCTGGTCCAATAAGAAACACTAATTTTCATTTCCCGTTGTGAAACGTTTTTAAAACGCTTTACATTGCGCACACAAATGAACATGACCCTGACTGAGTAACTAGCGTCTTGTGCCACAACATGAGGTCACTTCCTCCCACGGACATGTCACAGAGAAAACCCATTACAGAGCTGAGCGGACTGTGGATGGTGAACTTCCTGCCTGACAGAGAGCCCAGACTGTGATTAATCCTACACTAGGGTGGGGTCGCTGAGAAAGAGAGCGAGAGAGAAACAGAGAGCGACAGAGAAACAGAGAGAAAGAGTAAGACAGAGCACAGACAATGACTGAACAGCATTAGTATTACAGCTAGGCCACAGCAACTGATAGTAAGAGAGAAAGTAAGGCCTAACACACTTCCCTTTGAAAACACACATGCTCCCACCATTGTTACTACTTTACAGAGACACATTTTTTAACAGAATGACGTAAATCAGGTCCAGGCAGTTAGTATGTGTGTGTTTTTTTGGTTTTACTATTCTCGAGGGAATCACAAGGATATTAAAATAAAGAAAATGCAGACAAGTGGGGACATTTCGGCGGTCCCCACATGGAAAAATGCTATTTTAGGGTTTAAGGGTCAGGTTTAGGGATAATTTAATGGGAATGGGAATTCTGAATGGGAATCAATTGTTTGGTCCCCACACAGACAGTAAAACAAACGTGCACAGGGCTCCTGAGTGGCGCAGCTGTCTAAGGTACTGCATCTCAGTGCTAGAGGCGTCACTACAGACCCTGGTTCGATTCCAGGCTGTATCACAACCGGCCATGATTGGGCGGCGCACAATTGGGCCAGTGTCGTCCGGGTTAGGGTTTGGCCGGGGTAGGTCGTCATTGTAGAATTTGTTCTTAACTGGCTTGCCTACTTAAAAATAAAAAGGTAAATAAATATCTTTGGAGCAGCAGAAGAAGCAACATATCTGAAGGGATCCTCCCAGTCTTATGATCTCTGAACTACCATGACACATGGGCTCAGGCTGTTTAGTTCCACATTCTGCAGAAATGTTTGAGGCGCTTGCACACAAGTTATACATACATGTACAAAGAAGTAGATGAAAGAGACAGACTGTCAGAGCAGAAGATCTAAACAACTGCTTAAGTTCGTGATAATACATCTCATGACGATTAAACATCAATCACCAGACGTTTGCAGTGCAGAACTACAATAAGAAGAAACCCATCAATCAACTGATGCTTTGAAGTCGATAAACACAGAAATATAAATTTGATTTATCTATGTTTACATTTAGATTTATCTGTATGATAATAGAGCTGGGTTTTTTAACTGATAGATAGCCACAGGATGGGTCTGGTTAAAGACCCCAGTGGAACAGTGACATCACCAACTATGGAATGGGTCAACAACAAGGACCACGCCTGCCTGGGATGACACTTTTGATTTCCCCCTTTATTTAAATTTTTTTTTTTTTAATGTAACCTTTATTTTAAGCAACAGCTCAGTGAAGTATATAAAAGTCCTTGAATAGGCCAACATCAAAATAGCAGCAGGCTACCAGCCCAGCATGTGTGAGTGAATGGAACATAATTCAGCATGTCTTGGTGTCACATTTAACAGATAAGGGCTATAGCCGTTTCCAGAAGGCTCCCTCTTCATCGAACCACAGCCTTTCCATTTTCAGGAAGCAGACAACACAGTCTTTGTGAGCTATTCCAGTTCAGTTTCTAATGTGACCCCTGTCTTTCTGAGTACCGTAGTCAATCAGCCCTGATCTGATACAGTCTGTGGGTAAGACACACTTTAGTTCCAGAGGTCTGTAATGTAAGGTATTCTCTGATTGTTGCAGGCTACATCTCTGCTAGCCTGAGTTCCTGACTGACAATTCAGCGAAGTGAACCCAGGTTATGTCCTTGCTGAAAGACACCACCAGAGTCCAGCACACAATGAGGTTTCACACAGTGTGTTGGTCTATAGCCTACATGCTGCAGTGCAAGCCGTACAGAAGGGTAGTAGAGTACAAGGCCAGCCGTGCGTGACATGTGCCTGAGGCTACATCAGGAACCAGGAAGTTAGCTTCAATGAGAATCTGTCTCAGCATGGATACATGATGTGCTCTGTGATACTACTGTTACAGACTACAAAGGTACAGCTAACGAACACTACTGTACATAAACCAGAGACAGAAAGGGCCATGCACTCCAAATCACAAAACAGTGGTTAACACAAACCAGTTGGCAGCCTAAGCATGGAGACATACTGTGCCCTGTGATACTGGTACAGACTAGAGCCACAGCTAAATACACCATGAAGCATACTGACACAGAGACACTGAGGGGAAATGTAGTCGACACCATCGCACATCAACTGCACTGTTTCTTTTTCCTTATTAATTGTATTTATCTTGCCTGGTACTGTCCTTAAATGACCCCATGAGGGATAATAAAGTCATGATCTTATTTTATCAACTGAAAAATGTAAACAAGTGGAGAATAGCCTTGGAAACACCCATCCCTTCTGCTATACATTCTCATCCAATTGGGTTCAAAGCAAACAGGTTTTTCATCATTTTCCGTCAAGTTGCTAAATGTCTTATGCAAGACGAGTGGTGTGTCTACTCTAGTCTAAACTAATGTATGCATGTAGAGGAACAATTGGTTCTAGGCTGTCTTCAACAGCAGCCAGTAGACCTAGCAGCAAGACGAGACAGGTAGACAGGTATGAAGGTATGGAGAATTCCTTCCTCAGACCATGGAACGTGTCTGCCACACCCTTGTTGCAGTGAGTGCTCTACCCTCACTGAACTCACTAAGCTACATGAAAACACTGCAGAACTCACAGACAAAAAACAACAATGCATTGACAACTGTAGTTATATAATGATATTAGGCAAGGTGAGTGAGAAGTGATCTGTCCAGATTATTTATTTAGTATCACATGTAAAATTATACTATTATGCTGAATTCTCAATCATTAGCCTACATACAGTATCTAGGCCTAATTGCATCAAACACTAAAATAGCCCTGCAACAGAAAGACTACATAATGGCTAACCGTGGACCTTACAAGCTCTCACACTAGACCTAGAGATGTGCACAAGCATAATACCCCATAACCACCATGCTCCCACTACCAGCCCTGCCCCATGGCTTGCATCCCAAATGGCATCCCATTCCATAAATAGTCTGCTACTTTTGACCAGGGCCCATAAGGCTCCAGTCAAAAGTAGTGCACTATGTAGGGAATAGGGTGCCATTTGAAACGCAGACCATGCCTCAGTAATTATCCCTGTGTGCCCCAATCTCTCTCTCCCTTCCTCCGTCCTCCAGCTGTGTAGGTCTCAGTAGCCATCCTCATACTGTGTGTGTGTGTGTGTGTGTGTGTGTGTGTGTGTTCAGCCATGTAGGGTCTCAGTATCCCTCCTCCTGTTCCTGTCCCTCCGGGGCTCCGTTTGGTTGAGGATGCTCTGTTTGATTACAGCCCGATACTTTGATGCTGCTGTTAGCTGCTGCTGCCCTGCTATCAGGCCTTTACAGCAGCAGCAGGGGAGAAGCCAGAGCCAAGGAGTAAGAGATGGAGGGAGGGAGGAAAACCAGGCAGCCATAGCCTGAAAGAGTAAGGAAGATAGTGTTAAGTGTGAGAGCTATGTCCCCATGCAGCAGCTAGCCTGGTGCAGGGAAGCAGCAGTGCCTGTTACAGTAAGGGAGATAGTTGTGAGAGTGTGCCACAGGGCCATCCAGCTGGGTCTGACAGACGAACAGAGTCTTAGCCAGGTACACTATAAGCGGTGCAGATCGTGAGAGAGCCACTGGTACAGTGAGCGAAGGAGTTCTGAGAGGAGTGCGTGCCACAGGGCCATCCAGCTGGGTCTGACAGACGAACAGAGTCTTAGCCAGGTACACTATAAGCGGTGCAGATCGTGAGAGAGCCACTGGTACAGTGAGCGAAGGAGTTCTGAGAGGAGTGCGTGCCACAGGGCCATCTAGCTGGGTCTGACAGACAGACAGGCTGCAGATGTTCATGTAGAGCCACAGAGCAGGAAGTCAACAACATAGACACCACCTCATCCGCCTCAGGGACAACAGCTAGATCCGGCTACAGTCAGCAACACCACTAGTTTCAGGTCCTCCCCGTTTTCTACCGTTTAGCGCCTAATGAACACCACCCAGAAATAGTGGATTTATTGTCGGTTTTACAGTTTTGGTTGGATGAATTCAGATGAGTATACGAATGAGTATACACAAGCAACAAAAGCATGTTGTTGTTGGTTTTTACAATAAAGTTTTGAGAGGCTCGTGAAAGTAAAGTTGATGAGGAGTCAAACAGTCTCCCTTTTAGATCAACAGGAAGGGAAACATGGCTATCATTTCAGAGCTGTGTGTACATCCTTCAGAGCAGCAGGGGAAAATCCCACTGCAAATGACAAGGTTTTGCATCCAGACTAGACCCGACCCGTTTCAGTCAGCTTTGAATCTGCCAAGTCGGCTAGGCCTAACCCCAGCCAAACCACACGATCGCATTACTTAGTGCACAACAGAAAACATTTCTCAACAGAAAACAAAAAGTTCAGTTGGTTCCTCCCTGTTTCAGTCCCGTTTGGTGCCCAATGAACACAACCACAGGAGAAGATATTGTTGACAAAAGCCTGTTAACCCCACTGGCTACAACCAGCGGATCGACATATTGTTCTAAAGCATTGAACATCTCTCAGTTTGAGAAGACCCATCATAAAAGAGGCTAGTTTTAAATCTGTAGCTGTGAGGTACAGTAGGAACATTTGTTTAAAATGAGAATTACAGAATGGACCTTTCTGGAAATAGTGTAGTTTGCTGGTGAAACAAATCAAATGGTCATTTTCCTACAGTAGAAGATGATAAAGGGGAAAAACAGCTGTGGTAATAGTGTGTATTTATGCATGTCTGTCTTGTCAGACACCTTTGATAAAGATGAGCAAAAATAACTGTATAAAATAAATCATTAAAATACTGAGCTATTTTGTATGCTCAAAAAAAATTGGGGAATTATATTATTTGATACACAATTACTCAGAGAAAGAGATTTTGTTTAAACAAGTAATATTTTTTTTTCTCAAAAAAGGTTGGGGTCAAAACGATTGACACCCCTGTTTTCAATACCTCACCATGTGATGATGACGGCACTGGCCCTTTTTCTTAAATGTTTTATGAGTTGTATAACACATTGGGAGGGATCTTAGACCATTCCTCCATACATCCTTCGTCTGGGCTTATGGACTGCCCTTTTCAATTCAAACCACAGGTTTTCAACGGGTCTGGAGACAGATGGCCATTGCAAAATGTTGATTGTGTGGGCAATTAACAATCTCTTTTGGGATTTTGATGTGTACTGCTTGGGGTTATTGTCTTGCTCGAAGATCCACTTGCGGCCAAGTTCCAGCCTCCTGGCAGAGGAACCAGGTTTTTCGGTTAAAATGTCCTGGTAGGTACTGGGTAAAGTTCATGATGCCATTGACTTTAACAATGGCCCCAGGACCAGTGAAAGCAAAATAGCCCCATAAAAATCATTGATAACATCAATCATATTTTTACAGTAGGTATAGGGTTCTTTTGTGCTCATGTGTTCTCATTTCGACGCCAAACCCACCACTGGTGTACGTAGTCAAAGAGCTGTATTTTCATGTCATCCTCATCCAACAAATGTAAACGCCTGGAGTTTGCGAAATGGCATTGGCAATTGAAGTGGAACCAGTGCTTTGGTCAGATGACATGAAAATAGAACTCTTTGGCCATGCACACCAGTGGTGGGGTTGGAGTAGAAATGAGAATGCCTAGCCTGTGGTTTGAATTGAGCCCAGACGAAGGATGTATGGAGGAATGGTCTAAGATCCCTCCCAATGTGTTCTCCAACTCATAAAACATTTTAGAAAAAGGCTATTGAAAGGTATTTAAAACAGGGGTGTCAATAATTTTGACCCCTACCTTTTCGAAAAAATATATATTACTCTGAGTAATTGTATTAGTATAAAATAATATAATTTCCTAATTTTGTAGAGAATACAATATAGCTCAGTGTTTTAGTTATTCATTTTATAGTCATTTTTATCAAGGGTGTCAATAATTTCAGACCCCACAGTATATATGAGACAAAGTAGAATCTCAATTCAACGGCTCAGACACAAAAGGTACAGTGCCTTGCGAAAGTATTCGGCCCCCTTGAACTTTGCGACCTTTTGCCACATTTCAGGCTTCAAACATAAAGATATAAAACTGTATTTTTTTGTGAAGAATCAACAACAAGTGGGACACAATCATGAACTGGAACGACATTTATTGGATATTTCAAACTTTTTTAACAAATCAAAAACTGAAAAATTGGGCGTGCAAAATTATTCAGCCCCTTTACTTTCAGTGCAGCAAACTCTCTCCAGAAGTTCAGTGAGGATCTCTGAATGATCCAATGTTGACCTAAATGACTAATGATGATAAATACAATCCACCTGTGTGTAATCAAGTCTCCGTATAAATGCACCTGCACTGTGATAGTCTCAGAGGTCCGTTAAAAGCGCAGAGAGCATCATGAAGAACAAGGAACACACCAGGCAGGTCCGAGATACTGTTGTGAAGAAGTTTAAAGCCGGATTTGGATACAAAAACATTTCCCAAGCTTTAAATATCCCAAGGAGCACTGCGCAAGCGATAATATTGAAATGGAAGGAGTATCAGACCACTGCAAATCTACCAAGACCTGGCCGTCCCTCTAAACTTTCAGCTCATACAAGGAGAAGACTGATCAGAGATGCAGCCAAGAGGCCCATGATCACTCTGGATGAACTGCAGAGATCTACAGCTGAGGTGGGAGACTCTGTCCATAGGACAACAATCAGTCGTATATTGCACAAATCTGGCCTTTATGGAAGAGTGGCAAGAAGAAAGCCATTTCTTAAAGATATCCATAAAAAGTGTTGTTTAAAGTTTGCCACAAGCCACCTGGGAGACACACCAAACATGTGGAAGAAGGTGCTCTGGTCAGATGAAACCAAAATTGAACTTTTTGGCAACAATGCAAAACGTTATGTTTGGCGTAAAAGCAACACAGCTCATCACCCTGAACACACCATCCCCACTGTCAAACATGGTGGTGGCAGCATCATGGTTTGGGCCTGCTTTTCTTCAGCAGGGACAGGGAAGATGGTTAAAATTGATGGGAAGATGGATGGAGCCAAATACAGGACCATTCTAGAAGAAAACCTGATGGAGTCTGCAAAAGACCTGAGACTGGGACGAAGATTTGTCTTCCAACAAGACAATGATCCAAAACATAAAGCAAAATCTACAATGGAATGGTTCAAAAATAAACATATCCAGGTGTTAGAATGGCCAAGTCAAAGTCCAGACCTGAATCCAATCGAGAATTTGTGGAAAGAACTGAAAACTGCTGTTCACAAATGCTCTCCATCCAACCTCACTGAGCTCGAGCTGTTTTGCAAGGAGGAATGGGAAAAAATGTCAGTCTCTCGATGTGCAAAACTGATAGAGACATACCCCAAGCGACTTACAGCTGTAAACGCAGCAAAAGGTGGCGCTACAAAGTATTAACTTAAGGGGGCTGAATAATTTTGCACAACCAATTTTTCAGTTTTTGATTTGTTAAAAAAGTTCGAAATATCCAATAAATGTCGTTCCACTTCATGATTGTGTCCCACTTGTTGTTGATTCTTCACAAAAAAATACAGTTTTTTGGGGTCGCCGGCTGGGATCCATTCCGTTGTCCTGGTTGAAAGGCAGAACACAGGATCCGCTTCGTGAAAATCATATTCTTGGTCGTACTGATGGTGAGTTGACGCTGATCTTATATTCAGTAGTTCTTCTTGACTGTATGTAATGAAACCTAAGATGACCTGGGGTACTAATGTAAGAAATAACACGTAAAAAAACTAAAAACTGCATAGTTTCCTAGGAACGCGAAGCGAGGCGGCCATCTCTGTCGGCGCCGAAGCTGTACAGCATCGTGAAGAAGGCGCAGCAGCGCCTCTTCAACCTCAGGAGGCTGAAGAAATTCGGCTTGTCACCAAAAGCACTCACAAACTTCTACAGATGCACAATCGAGAGCATCCTATCAGGCTGTATCACCGCCTGGTACGGCAACTGCTCCGCCCACAACCGTAAGGCTCTCCAGAGGGTAGTGAGGTCTGCACAACGCATCACCGGGGGCAAACTACCTGCCCTCCAGGACACCTACACCACCCGATGTCACAGGAAGGCCATAAAGATCATCAAGGACAACAACCACCCGAGCCACTGCCTGTTCACCCCGCTATCATCCAGAAGGCGAGGTCAGTACAGGTACATCAAAGCTGGGACCGAGAGACAGAAGCTGTTTTTCAATCTCAAGGCCATCAGACTGTTAAACAGCCACCACTAACATTGAGTGGCTGCTGCCAACACACTGACTCAACTCCAGCCACTTTAATAATGGGAAATTATGTAAAATATATCACTAGCCACTTTAAACAATGCTACCTAATATAATGTTTACATACCCTACATTATTAATCTCATATGTATACGTATATACTGTACTCTATATCATCTACTGCATCCTTATGTAATACATGTATCACTAGCCACTTTAACTATGCCACTTTGTTTACATACTCATCTCATATGTATATACAGCACTCAATACCATCTACTTTATCTTGCCTATGCCGCTCTGTACATTACATTACATTTAAGTCATTTAGCATACCATCACTCATTCATATATCTTCATGTACATATTCTTTATCCCCTTACACTTGTGTCTATAAAGTAGTAGTTTTGGAATTGTTAGCTAGATTACTTGTTGGTTATTACTGCATTGTCGGAACTAGAAGCACAAGCATTTCGCTACACTCGCATTAACATCTGCTAACCATGTGTATGTGACAAATAAAATTTGATTTGATATGTCATCTGTATGTCATGTACTGTTGCAAAGCATATTTCCCTATGGGGTGTTAGAAGTATTACTACTCTGTTCTAAAACAAAGTCATTAGGAGTTCACCATCTGACCTGGATATGCCTGCTTGATGATGTAGGGAAGACACAGCTGTGCCAATGGACAATAGGGCCCTAGGCTATGTAATGGTAAAGCAAAGTGAGTCACATTAGGACAGTTCACTATTTGACCTGGCTGAGAGGTGGATATAATTACACTGCATAATCACCAGAAACATTCCACTGGCAGGGAGGGCATTACACTACAGGCAGCATTATCACTATCAGCATGGGCAGCATTGAGCATTCCCATCACAGTCACTACATAGCCTGGAGCCCAAACCGATATGCTCCCATTGATATTGTGAAGTGAAACAAAAGTGAAATGGAGCTTATCAGTTTGGCTTCTAAGCTAGCCACTATAGGCAGTGTGAGAAAGCCTATTCTTGCTACCTCCAAAGTGCTAATAACTTTTGGTTAACACCACTTGACGAAGCTAGGCGCTGCGTCACAGCCATGCCCAGCCAGCAAGTCGGAGTAACAGTTTTACTCAGTTTCATCCAGCTCCATTATTTATTTAACTGGTTTGCCATTCTCTGTTCTCTGAGTTGTGGAGCTCCATCCGGCTACAGTGGAGCTCTCTGTGTGTGAGAATTGTGACTATGCATGCTGGCTATTGTCCATAGAGAGGGTCAGTGACAGAGGTCAGTGGCCTTACTGAGCTGAGAGAACTACTGCCTTGGCCCAAGGGGGGCATTCTGTCTCTCTGACAGATGTACACACATACACAAACACGCATTCACCCACAGAATGTCTGCCTTGGCCCAAGGGGGGCATTCTGTCTCTCTGACAGATGTACACACATACACAAACACGCATTCACACACAGAATGTCTGCCTTGGCCCAAGGGGGGCATTCTGTCTCTCTGACAGATGTACACACATACACGCATTCACCCACAGAATGTCTGCCTTGGCCCAAGGGGGGCATTCTGTCTCTCTGACAGATGTACACACATACACGCATTCACCCACAGAATGTCTGCCTTGGCCCAAGGGGATTCTCTGAACTGGAGTTAGATTCCTGTGAGTGTTGTTTTGTAATGCTCTAGTGAGTAACATTTTGCATGTATTTATTACAGCATAATTCACTTGAAATGTTAAGGTTGTCAAAGAGCAATACCCCATCATCCACACAGACATGTAAGCAGCCAAAGCCCTATTTCAGCCAAGTCTTCCAAAGCTGCCCATCCATCCATCCATCCATCCCAGCATATATAACACGCTTTTGGCTTGGCGATGCTAAAGGCTCAGTGACACCCTCTTGAGAAGCAGCCAGGTCACCATCTGGGGGCTCAGCGATACCCTCTGCCACTCCATTTTTGCCCCTTGTACCCTCCTGAGCTGAGCTACCAGGCATAATGCTGCCTTTCTGTGAGCCCAGGGAGAGGAGAGGAGGACAGAGGAGGCTGTTTGGTGGTTCTGACACAGCTGCACCCAGAGTGCCAGAGGAAGTGGCAGAGAGAGAGAGAGAGAGAGAGGCAGATAGAGATCACGACTCTTTCCATCATTACATTCCTAAGCGCACAATATCTGAGCAACAATACTGAGTGTCCTGGTGCTATCCTGGTGGTTATGGCATGATGCTCACCAATTGGCTGGCTACAGTCAGAACAAGTGGTCGTCATCAGATACTGAATCTCTACGGTTTGAAACACTGCTTGCCTAATCAAAGGGTGCACTTTTCCATTGCAATCACACCAATACGTCACACCATGCAAATAGATCAAGATGACAAAAAGGAAATAGTCTAACTGTTGACAAAGTTCAAGGAACTGAAGCTCAGTCAGTTTATGTGACTCTCATTAGGCAAGCTACTGTACAAGACAGTGGATGCTTCCCGAATGGCATCACATTTCCTACATATTAGTGCAACTACTTCTGAGCAGAATCCCTGTTGGCCCTAAAACTCAAAATAGTCTGACCATCCCATCCCTCTACAACTATGAGAAGAAGCAGCCATAATACCTGTGATTTTGGAAGATGCCGATTGTGTTAGAACACACGATGCAAGCAGCTAGATTACTAAAATTCGAGATCCCCTCGTGATTCTGGATCTGTCCATTTATTTGTTTTAAGAGCAGTCAATAACATAGGGAAACAACAGTAGTGCAACAGCTTACCTATCAAATGGAACTAAGTATCAATAGATGCATCCCTATTGATAGAACGCAGAGGCAGCCAGAACGTGGATGGAATAGATGCCAGACAGCTGTAATCTACATTCGCGTCAGTTAAAACGATTTCAACATGATGATGCAGTCAGTGTTCTTGATCTTGATGAAAACAACACGACGGGGTCTCAACCGTAGAGCGAAATATAAACCGCCGAATTAACTCAACTCGGTCACAAACTAGTGATATCAACACACATATTTAATCTAAATTCTCCAGAATGTGAAAAGTAGACAAATAATCCGCAAGCGTCAATGGTTATCCTCTGCTCTGGTCGGCCTTGTTGTAATATGAAATACATATAGTCAGCCAAGAGGAGCAGTGGTGCACAAAATTCAGACCACTGAATATAGAAATGTATCGCGTTTATTATTGGAACATTGTTGCCTGTAACTGTTCTAGATGTTACATTTCTGCAACGTTCTGCACGTTCCGCCCATATACGTTATAGTACCGCCCCTACCTTGATCCCTTGCAGTACGCATGCGCATATTCTTCCAGGCAGTGTTGGTATGCTCGCAGTTTTCGTACAAATTGGGCTACTTTGAAAACGATGTCGCGGTTGAAAATATATTGGTCGCGGGTTTTTGTGCTATTTCTAAGGTGCACCGCGGCCGCCATGGTATTTCTATTAAAAAAATAGATGTATTTCACTATGACCTGCTGCTGACTATCAGGCAGTGAGGCAGGCTTTTGCTGAGTGAGTGAGTGGTGTGGAGGGGTGAGTGTAGAGAGCACAACAGCTATTGGCTGTTGAGTCACGTAAACGGAGCAGCATGCGCGCACGTTTTGATAACTTTTAACCGGTTGAAGGTAGTCAATGTAGATCGTCATAATGAAGACACTTGTTTCCAACCCTTTCTCCGTCAAATATATTAATATGCAAATCAATAAATAATGGAGACAAAGCACTGGAAAACGACTTTGGGCGCATTAGAGAAATTCGCTCGTAGGTGGTTTAAACTGCATTCTAATGTTGACTTTGCTTAAGGGTCATTCTATGAAAATGGTGGCTTTCCTGTCCCGGTGTTATTCACAAGGAAAAACACTTAAAATTGTGAGATAATGACACATACTTTTTTTTTTTTTTTTTGCCTTGATTGAAGTGTTTTATTATTAACAAAACATATATTGCAATTTGTATGTATATATATATTGTAGAGCACGTTCAGTACCATAAAATTGTCAATGAGTCCTGGTTTAGTGAAAATTTTATCCCTCTTTAAATGTCATAATACAAAGGAAAGTATTATAGTTATTTAGTGGACTACTTTTTAAAAAATAAAATATCAAATAAATATTACAAATAATTTAATAAAGTAAAAGCTGTCCCTCAATTTCATGTCACTAGGTGTTAAAATATATAAAAACCACCACTTTGAAAATAATGCAACATCCATGCCAATTTCGTCCTGGGTCAAAGGCTCATTGGAGACGGGACTGTTTTGAAAAGCATATGCTGAGTTTGCACTCTCTCTTCATATGTTAACTATTTTATTTTTATTTCACCTTTATTTAACCAGGTAGGCTAGTTGAGAACAAGTTCTCATTTACAACTGCGACCTGGTCAAGATAAAGCAAAGCAGTTCGACACATACAACAACACAGAGTTACACATGGAATAAACAAGCATAATACAGTAGGAAAAAAGTCTATATACAGTGTGTGCAAATGAGGTAAGATAAGGGAGGTAAGGCAATAAATATGCCATGGTGGTGAAGTAATATATATGCATTTAGTTTTACTTGCATTTAAGAGCAGTTGGAGGCCACGGAAGGAGAGTTGTATGGCATTGAAGCTTATCTGGAGGTTAGTTAACACAGTGTCCAAAGAAGGGCCAGAAGTATACAGAATGGTGTCATCTGCATAGAGGTGGATCAGAGAATCACCAGCAGCAAGAGCGACATCATTGATGTATACAGAGAAGAGAGTTGGCCAGAGAATTGAACCCTGTGGCAAGAATGTGGTGATTGACAGAGTCGAAAGCCTTGGCCAGGTCGATGAATACGGCTGCACAGTAATGTCTCTTATCGATGGAGGTTAACCAGAACAGCAATGGACAAGGCATATTGACATTAGGGAGAGGCATGCATAGCCGAGTGGTCATAGGAGTCCAGTGAGTAGTTAGGCTGGCTGGAGACACGGCGATTCAGACAGATAGCAGACCGATTAGTTATGATTAACTTGGCATTTTCATGCGAGGACTTAAGATGTGTCACTGGTGTTTTCAGTTTATAGTAAGGGGAAAGGACATTGGATTTAAATTATTTATAAAATTGCATGATTAAGTGATTTATTTACAATTTAAGAAGTGTGGTTTGAGCTACAGTGGCCGCCATCTTAGATATGCCATCTTGTAACTGGTGTTACTGTTCTTGCTCGTAATACCAGTGACATGACGATAACGTCAGTGACAATCAAAAGCACTAAACTTTTTTCTCAACGTAATGTTTTATAAAACCCTCAACAATTATATAAAAAAAGACTTGTTAGCATTTAATTACTGTTTAAATATTGTAATCACATAATATGGCTTTCCTTTTGATAGATATGGCCAACCCAGTACTGCAAGGTCAGAGTTACGAGGAAGACATATGTGCTCTGTATCTAGAGAAAACCAAAGCATTAATTGCTGTCATACCTTGCGTCACTGGTATTTTTTATTTAACCTTTATTTAACTAGGCAAGTCAGTTAAAAACAAATTCTTATTTACAATGACAGCCTTGTTCAGAGACAGAATGACAGGTTTTTACCTTGTCAGCTCGGGGATTCAATCTAGCAACCTTTCGGTTACTGGCCCAATGCTCTAACCACTAGGCTACCTGCCATATTACTGTATGGCATATTGGTGTTCTGGCATCAGAGCTGCTCAATTGAATTGAATATGGTTTTTGTATCTACCTAACTGTTGCTACATTCATTAGTAAGCATTTTAAGGATATGATCATTAAATTGATGACTCAACCTCAATTATTTCTAATATAAAAAGATATTTAAAAAATCAATTAGTATAGATGTGTAAAGTTCTACTGTCACAAATTTTCCATGCGTGTTTAAATTATTACTATTCCAAACAATTTCTTGGTATTATCATTAACCTTTTCTGTTTTTGATTATATATGCAAATTAAAAAGAGTGAAATTACATTCTGGAAAGCCTGAATTGCCATCTAAAATATAGATAACACCAGTGACAAAAAGGCTGCACAAGCATTTTTTTTAAATGTAATGTTGTAAAAATATATTTTTTAATATGTTAAGCTGTCATTTATGTTGATTTTATAATGTTAAGGGGTTAACTATTATCTGACTATTATTTGATTAAAAAAATATATACAATACAATTTGTAAAAATAAAATCATAGAATGACCCTTAAATAAAACGGCATCAAGCGAAGTGCGTTATGTTTGCTCAGTTCTTGGGTCTCGTGGGCTGCCCAAGTGGAAATTTGAAAAGGAAGTTATCGAACTCCCTCGTGTGGTTCTTTTTAATGGGGAAAAGTCCTCAAAGAAATTCACATTAGGCTAAATGTGGAGAATGATACATTTGCCTATTTTGACCAACAAGTAGCCTATTCATGTGTATGCCATTTGTAGGCTACCATTTGATACAATAAATATTTTGAAATTAAGATATCACTGGAGTTATTGCAAATCAATTTGTGCCACTTGTGTAGCCTACCAGGAGCAGGCCAACCAATTTAATAAATAGCCTATAACATAAGTTTATTGATGTAGCCTTGTGTTATTATGCAATTATTTATGGACTTGTTTAGTGAATTAAATTGGTAATGATCAATGCTCTATCGCAATTACCGAGCAGTTGTTAGAACGTATTAGATTGATGGTAACAGTAGTCATATTAGGCTACAGATAAAATAAAACACTGGCTGTTGTTGACAAGCATGTTCAGTTGATTTTACATGTTATTAATATTGAATTCAGTAATTGAAATTATGTCCCCATTCTCAGTAGGCTATTTCAGCTGGCTTTTGGGAAACAAGCACTTCTTACCTCGAAATCGCCTCACTTTTCATGTTGAATAAATCAGTCTGTTAGTATGAACTAAGCAAGCTGCTAAATCGTTCAGTTTACGTCTTGCCTACATCTTGTCTAGGCTACTGTAGACTATCTGAAATGAGATGTAGGCCTATCATGGGCTATTTGCTACCTGTCTTTATTTTAGCAAACTATGGCTAAATTAAATTACAATCATAAACCCAGATTTTAGTCTGTAGCCTATGCCTATTGAAATAACAAGTGAATCTTTTTTTTTAAATTTGACCTTTATTTAACCAGGCAAGTCAGTTAAGAACACATTCTTATTTTCAATGACGGCCTGGGAACAGTGGGTTAACTGCCTGTTCAGGGGCAGAACGACAGATTTGTACCTTGTCAGCTCGGGGGTTTGAACTCGCAACCTTCCGGTTACTAGTCCAACGCTCGAACCACTAGGCTGCCGCCCCATAAATGGGCCATTTTATAACGGAATGGTTTGTAGTCTTAACAGCTGGCACATAATAACAGCACAATTGTCAGAAAATAGCCTATCATTCGTTTATTTGTTTGTCCAAGAGTTTCTTGCTCAGGGATGAAGATCTTCTGTCCATCTTTCATCACTCAAACTCTCCTGTTGGATTTACTATAGTTATGCACATGTGCAAATGGGATTTATTTACAATTATAAACCTGGTTCGAGCCTTGAATGCGGATTGGCCGGGGTATGACAAAACAATTCTTTTTACTGTTCTAATTACATTGTTAACACGTTTTATAATAGCAATAAGCCACCCCAGGGTTTTGTGGTATATGGCCAATTTACCACAGCTAACAGTTGTAACCAGGCATTTCGCATGTCATCCTTAAGAACAGCCCTTAGCAGTGGTATACTGGCCAAATACCATACCCCCTTGTACCTTATTGCTTAATTGTAGCAGTCAAACGAGTTAAATCAACATCCATTGGAAAATGATCTGCCGAGTTTAATCAGGGCATATTATCTTTTCTCTTGACACATATCCACATTTCTTTATTATGTCATAGCTTGCAATAATTATTATTTTGAGGAAAACCACATTTTGCTTCTAACGTCATTACAAGTTCCTATGATATTTCTTCTTAATTGGCTTGATAACGTTATGGGAAATGGGTTTATTATATAAATATGGCAACTCCTCTTGCTGTGAAAAAAATATGGGGCTAGGTCAGGCCTTTTGGTCAGGTTTTGAGTGGTCATTGGGCTAGAACTGTAACTTGACCTGGCTCGTGGACAACAGCAGAGGGAAAAGTGAAGCGAGAGTCTTAACTCTTGCCAAACTCTGTCCAAAATAAGCCCAATGCGTTTCTATGGCTTAATAAGTAGGCCTGCCTTTGGGATAACGACTCCCATTGTTAGGGCGGAGACATAAGCATCATACAGATCTCTGACAACAATCTGCAGTGCATGAAAGTACAATTACAGAGTTTCTAATCCCAGAGGCTCAACATCACATTACTTCCAGGAAAGGCTGCGATACAGACCAGGCCGGGAGATTGAGAAATCAAAATCTAAAGGCACAACCTATATTCGAGCCAATGTCTTAAGTAGTTTAACTTGTTATTATTCCAACCTTGTGAGAGTGACAAACTGACACATTTTCATTTTCGTCAAAAAACACTTTATATCCAAGTAGTCTCTTGGATTTGACGGCAAGCACATGCACAGTTCGGTTGGAGATGACCGTAAGAACTGATGACGTGTTCCTGTAATCGGGGATTTCTATTGGGGAAGCAGTTTTAACCTACCTTCATACTGTATTGCCTTTGGTACAATGGTTAGTCTACTCAACAAACAAAAAAATATTATGAATATGACCCGTCACTGAAATGTATGGGCGATTTTGCGATTACAGGCTTTTTTGTGTCCCAGGGCTAGATTTTAAATCCAATCAAAGTTTATTGGTGGCGTACACAGATTTTCAGGTGTTAGCATGTGCAACGTAATGCTGATGTTGCCAACAGTGCAGTAGAATGTAAAAATCTAAACAAGAAATCAAGAAATGTCAGAATGAGTCCAAATTAACAATCCAAAGTAGATATATTAGAGTGAGCAGTGTCAGAATCCAAAATATAAATACATGGTGTGTATAGACAGTATAAGTAAAAATACGCTAATAGAAAATTACTCAAGTAAAAGTGAAAGTCACCCAGTAAAATACTACTTGAGTAAAAGTATTTGGTTTTAAATATACTTAAGTATCAAAAGTAAATGTAATTGATAAAATGTACTTATGTATTAAAAGTAAAAGTATAAATAATTTCAAATTCCTTATATTAAGCAAACCAGATGGCACCATTTTCTTGTTTTTTTTAAATTGATTTATCTATAGCCAGGGGGACAGACACTCCAACACTCAGACATAATTTACAAACAAAGCATGTGTTTAGTGAGTCCTCCAGATCAGAGGCAGTAGATGACCAGGGATGTTCTCTTGACAAGTGCATGAATTGGACCATTTTCCTGTTCTGCTAAGCATTCAAAATGTAACGAGTACTTTTAGGTGTCAGGGAAAATGTATGGAGTAAACGGTACAGTATTTTCTTTAGGAATGTAGTGAAGTAAAAGTTGTCAAAAATAAAAAATATTAAAGTACAGATACCTAAAAAAATGACTTAAGTAGTACTTTTTACCTAAGTACTTTACACCACTGCTTAATTGAGAATGTCCACACTGCCACGTAAGGCTGCACGATATGGGCAAATAATCTAGGACTTATTTTTAACCAAATGTTGCAATTGTGATTTGATTTGCGAATTATAGCAAAACTGTTGGAATGATGCAAATAGAATGACTATTCCAATTCTATAGTTAGAATATAATAGTGGTCACTTTGAATACAGTGTTGTTTGAGATGACAACAAATTAAAATGCTAGGGAGTTATTGTGACAGGGTAGGAACAAAGTGTTGACAAGTGTTTCCTAGTGGACCCTATAAGCTTTGCTACATTGAATGTTCTCTTAGCTAATCAAATCCAATCAAAGTTTGTCACGTGCGCCGAGTACAACAGGTGTAGACCTTACAGTGAAATGCTTACTTACAGGATCTAACCAACAGTGCAATTAAAAAAATATATATAATAAGGTATTAGGTGAACAATAGGTAAGTAAAGAAATAAAAACAACAGTAAAAAGACAGTGAAAAATAACAGTAGGGAGGCTATATACAGGCACCGGTTATTCGGGCTGATTGAGGTAGTATGTACATGTAGATATGGTTAAAGTGACTATGTTTATATGATAAACGGAGAGTAGCAGTAGCGTAAAAGAGGGGTTGGCAGGTGGTGGGCGGGACACAATGCAGATAGCTCGGTTAGCCAATGTGCGGGGGCGCTGTTTGGTCATGTAGCTAACATATTCTTACTTTGCATACTCCTCTTTGATTTAGAAGATACTGTTGCACAAACATGCTGATTTAGGTCTACATCATCACTGGTGTTATCAGGCTGTATTAGCTAGCTACGTTTGCTCTGACTCAGTACATTTATTAGCTAGCTAGCTATTAGCATTAGTGGCTAACAATTAGAGTCTCACAAGATTCAGGGCAACTTGCTAAGAAAATACAAACTAGCTGTTTGCTGATGTAAGAAACACAAACTAATAGTGTTATTATAGAACACTAGTGGATATATATTAAGAAGCAAAGTGAAAACAGCATTGTTGTTATCAACATGACTTGCCTAGGAGGAGGTGAAAGTCATATTCTTGGTCGTACTGATGGTGAGTTGACGCTGCTCTTATGTTCAGTAGTTCTTCTCGACTGTATGTAATGAAACCTAAGATGACCCGGGGTACCAATGTAAGAAATAACACGTAAAAAAACAAAAAACTGCATAGTTTCCTAGGAACGCGAAGCGAGGCGGCCATCTCTGTCGGCACCTTTTTTGCACTATTAGTTTGAGCCTGTAAGTAAGCATTTCACTGTATTATTCGGCACACGTGACAAATAAAGATTTAAATGTTCTATAGGATTGAGGTCAGGGCTTTGTGATGTCGACTCCAATACCTTGACTTTGTTGT
Organism: Oncorhynchus nerka; assembly: GCF_034236695.1. Lineage (NCBI taxonomy): Eukaryota > Metazoa > Chordata > Actinopteri > Salmoniformes > Salmonidae > Oncorhynchus > Oncorhynchus nerka. The sequence goes on along the minus strand of NC_088420.1, from coordinate 57,982,135 downwards.
CCTTAAGCTATTTTGCAACAACTTTGGAAGTATGCTTGGGGTCATTGTCCATTTGGAAGACCCATTTGCGACCAAGCTTTAACTTCCTGACTGATGTCTTGAGATGTTGCTTCAATATATCCACATAATTTTCTTGCCTTGTGATGCCATCTATTTTGTGAAGTGCACCAGTCCCTCCTGCAGCAAAGCACCCCCACAACATGATGCTGCCACCCCTGTGCTTCACGGTTAGGATGGTGTTCTTCGGCTTGCAAGCCTCCCCCTTTTTCCTCCAAACATAATGATGTTCATTATGGCCAAACAGTTCTATTTTTGTTTCTTCAGCCTGGAGGACATTTCTCCAAAAAGTACGATCTTTGTCCCCCGTGTGCAGTGGCAAACCGTAGTCTGGCTTTATGGCAGCTTTTGAGCAGTGGCTTCTTCCTTGCTGAGCGGCCTTTCAGGTTATGTCAATATAGGACTCGCTTTACTGTGGATATAGATACTTTTGCATTTGTTTCCTCCAGCATCTTCACAAGGTCCTTTGCTGTTGTTCTGGGATTGATTTGCACTTTTCGCACCAAAGTACGCTCATCTCTAGGAGACAGAACACGTCTCCTTCCTGAGTGGTAATGGCTGCGTGGTCCCATGGTATTTACTGCACTGTCGGAACTAGAAGCGCAAGCATTTCGCTACACTCACATTAACATCTGCATGTGACCAATAAAATTGGATTTGATTTGTAGAGTGGTCCCACTGTAACGTGATCCTTCAGATCTTCACAGGAGAGTCATGACAATGTCAAGCAGTGAAGTTTCAGCTCTGTCTCTCCATGGCCTCTCTTCCTTGGTGCGCACTGTGTCCGTTTCCATCTTGTCCAGCTGTGTCTATAACCCTGTTTCTTGTCTGCATCAAAGTAGCGGTCCTTGTATCTAGTATTGGGCATGGTGCCGACACAGTAGAGGCTCAGAGAGAATGCCACTGAATCGCTCGCTCACAACCTCTAGTAGAGTACTTTTCCAAGTTAACCCGACGGTCTGTGTTGGCATTTGTGTTGAGCAGGAGTTTCAATGCCATGCCTGTATCACGTCTGCTGCAGACATAGTTGAGCTTGTTTCTCGAGTCAGTTGTTCTATTGGAGCTAGGAGTATTCATGTTTCCAAGTTTCAAACATGTTCTCAAATGCCATTGAAATGGCAGCAGCGGTATAAGAACCAGCACATTCTTAAGCATGCAATACGGCTTTCCTCAGTACGAAGTCATTGTCAACCCACTGTGCCCTCAGACTCATAATGCTCGTGGGGCTGACATCACTGACCCAAATTTCAGTCGTGAAGCTAATAGCAGTGACGCCCATAGCAAGTAGGTCATGGATGTGAGTTTCAACAATACTGTGTAACTCCGGTAGGGAGATATCAGAAAAATAGCACCTACTTGGTAGTGTGTACCGGTGCTCGACCAGTTGGTGAAAGCCAACATCAGAGAACGATTGATTGTCAAGGGCAATGAATGCCATTAGCTTGGCATTAATGGATTTCACCTTAGAGTAAGAACATTTCATTGAGACAACTCAATCAAATGACTGCTCAACTTGATGACTGATCAATACACACAGCAGACATTGTGGGCTAGGTTAGGAATACTGTGTTGCACGGGTAGCGCTATATATTTTTGTGTTGTCATTACATCATCTACCTGCGTCATATAGGTATGCACATCAGCTTTGACCACGGTTTTGCACATCGGCGTTAAACTAGACATCGGGCCAATGCTGGCTTATTTAGTTAATATCGGCTGATTCCGATATGCTTACCGATATATCGTGCATCCCAAAAACAAATAGTGGCACTAAGCGCAAACCAGATGGGATGGCCTATTGCTACAGAATGCAGTGGTAGCCATGCTGGTTAAGTGTGCCTTGAATTCTGAATAAATCACTGACGGTGTCCCCAGCAAAGAACCATCACACCTCCTCTTCCATGCTTCACGGTGGGAACCACACATGCGGAGATCATCCGTTCACCTACTCTGCGTCTCACAAAGACACGGCGGTTGGAACCAAAAATCTAAAATTTGGACTCATCAGACCAAAGAACAGATTTCCACTGGTCTAATATCCATTGCTAGTTTCTTGGCCCAAGCAAGTCTATTATTTTTATTGGTGTCCTTTAGTAGTGGTTTCTTTGCAGCAATTTGACCACAAAGGCCTGATTTCACGCAGTCTCCTCTGAACAGTTGATGTTGAGATGTCTGTTACTTGAATTCTGTGAAGCATTTATTTGGGCTGCAATCTGAGGTGCATTTACCTCTAATGAACTTATCCTCTGTAGCAGAGGTAACTCTGCGTCTTCCTTTCCTATGGCGGCAGTTTTATCATAGCGTTTGATTGTTTTTGCGACTGCACTTGAAGAAACTTTAAAAGTTGTTAATTTTCCAGATTGACTGACCCTCGTCTTAAATTAACGATGGACTGTCGTTTCTCTTTGCTGTTCTTGCCATAATATGGACTTGGTATTTTACCAAATAGGGCTATCTTCTGTATACCACCCCTACCTTGTCACAACACAACTGATTGGCTCAAATGCATTAAGGAAAGAAATTCCACAAATGAACTTTTAACAAGGCACACCTGTTAATTGAAATGCATTCCAGGTGACTACCTCGTGGAGCTGGGTGAGAGAATGCCATGAGTGTGCAAAGCTGTCATATAGACAAAGGGTGGCTACTTTATATTTGAAGAATCTCAAATATAAAATATATTTTGATTTGTGTAACACTTTTTTGATTACTACATGATTCCATATGTGTTATTTCCTAGTTTTGACATCTTCACTAGTATTCTACAATGAAGAAAATAGTTAAAATAAAGAAAAACCCTGGAATGAGTAGGTGTATACACTTTTGACTGGTACTGTACATTTCCACACCATGAGGTTGAAATAATACTGTGAAAATGACAATAATGCCCCTTTAGTGTAAGAGCTGTTTTAAAAGACCACCTGAAATTTCAGCCTGTTTTAATGGGGTGGTTTTGGGCTGCCTGGTGACATCGCCAGGTGTTAAATTTGTTTATACACCAATACGAAAGAGAGTTCCAAACCTCTCTGCCAGTAACAGCTATTTTTTTGCTTTCTCCTACCCACTAAGACCACTCCCAGATAGTCCTTGCAAAATTAAGCATCTATTTTTCTCTTTTTACCATTTTATTTGATAACAATCACAGTAAGGTACTTAATTGTTACCTAGAAATTGAGTTAAAAACAGCTGTATTGGAGCTTTACATTTTCTTTTCTCTGTCTTTCAATTTAGTTTTTTTGTTTGTTCATCCAACCAATCAGAAAATTAACAGAGGTGTTAATGGTGAATGACATGGCTGCAGGCTAATCAGGTTGAGGGCCAGCCTTTTTTTTTACACTTATGGCCTGGCATTTAAATGCAAATATTTAGCAAATTGTCATTAGCAACACAGTCATTACCACCACAAAATGTATCGGTAATAGAACCCTACAGTGGAGGTGTCATTAATACCCATCAAATCTTGCGGTCAAACATGGAAATGGTTCCAATCATTTTTCCACCATTAATTTTTACCATAGGGATTTTAGAAACACTTAAAATAAGGGCTGTGGTTCGTGTAGGCTTACCCTGGTGTGACGTTTTGATAACCATGTAAATCTCTCTTGGACAAGGTGACTTTTAGCAATATATCTGACTCGATTTACTCTGATTCAAAAATGCTAATTAGCATCAAAGAAGACATCATGCAAAACCACAAATCCCTGCAAGCTCCTGCACATCATCTCTTGCCGACACCTTTGCTAACAGGTTTTGTGTCCATTTAAAACTTGCACAAGACAGTTTACAGAATTGTCGATTTAAAGAAATGTATTAATTTAGCTAACATTAGACAGTTAATCCAGAGATGCTTACCTTTGCCTCGATTCGGCAGTCTCATCCAGAAGCCACATCATTGCATTTGTAGTTCTTTATGATAGCCACATTAGCATTTTATCTTTGGGGGGTAAATACAGGGGAATATATTAATAAAAGTCACCTTGTCCTAGAGTGATTTACACTGTTATCAAAATGTCACGCCAGGGTAAGCCTACACAAAACACAGCCCTTATTTTAAAACTTTTTTAAATTAATGGTGAAAAATCGATTGGAACCATTTCTCTGTTTGTCCGCTAGGTTTTATGGGTATTATAACTCATACTCTGGTACTCTATTAGCTGGCTAGGCTAGTCAATAAAATGTATTTATAAAGCTCTTTTTACATCAGCTGATGTCAAAGTGCTGTACAGAAACACAGCCTAAAACCCCAAACAGCAAGCAATGCAGATGCAGAAGCTTGGTGGCTAGGAAAAACTCCCTAGAAAGGTCAGAACATAGGAGGAAACCTAGGGAGGAACCAGGCTGTGAGGGGTGGCCAGTCCTCTTCTGGCTGTGCCGGGTGGAGATTATAACAGAACATGGCCAAGATGTTAAAATGTTCATAGATGATCTGCAGGGTCAATTAATAATAATCACAGTGGTTGTCGAGGTTGCAACAGGTCAGCACCTCAGGAGTAAATGTCAGTTGGCTTTTCATAGCCAATCATTAAAAGTATCTCTACCGCTCCTGCTGTCTCTAGAGAGTTGAAAACAGCAGGTCTGGGACAGGTAGCACGTCCGGTGAACAGGTCAGGGTTCCATAGCCGCAGGCAGAACAGTTGAAACTGGAGCAGCAGCACTGCCAGGTGGACTGGGGACAGCAAGGAGTCATCAGGCCAGGTAGTCCTGAGGCATGGTCCTAGGGCTCAGGTCCTCCGAGAGAGAATGAGAGAAAGAAAGAAAGAGAGAATTAGAGTGAGCATACTTAAATTCACACAGGACACTGGATTAGACAGGAGAAATACTCCAGATATAACAGACTGACCCTAGCCCCCTGACACAAACTACTGCAGCATAAATACTGGAGGCTGAGACAGTAGGGGTCAGGAGACACTGTGGCCCCATCTGACGATACCCCCGGACAGGGCCAAACAGGCAGGATATAACCCCACCCACTTTGCCAAAGCACAGCCCCCACACCACTAGAGGGATATCTTCAACCACGAACTTACCATCCTGAGACAAGGCCGAGTATAGCCCACAAAGATCTCCACCCCGGCACAACCCAAGGGAGGGCACCAACCCGGACAGGAAGATCATGTCAGTGACTCAACCCACTCAAGTGACACACCCCTCCTAGGGATGTTATGGAAGAGCACCAGTAAGCCAGTGACTCAGCCCCTGTAATAGGGTTAGAGGCAGAGAATCCCAGTGGAGAGGGCGGAACCGGCCAGGCAGAGACAGCAAGATCGGTTCATTGCTCCAGTGCCTTTCCATTCACCTTCACACTCCTGGGCCAGACTACATTCAATCATAGGACCTACTGCAGAGATTAGTCTTCAATAAAGACTTAAAGGTTGAGACGGAGTCTGTGTCTCTCACGTGGATAGGCAGACCATTCCATAAAAATGGAGCTCAATAGGAGAAAGCCCTGCCTCCAGCTGTTTGCTTAGAAATTCTAGGGACAGTAAGGAGGCCTGCATCTTGTGACCGTAGCGTACGTGTAGGTATGTACGGCAGGACCAAATCGGAAAGATAGGTAGGAACAAGCCCATGTAATGCTTTGTAGGTTAGCAGTAAAACCTTGAAATCAGCCCTGGCCATAACAGGAAGCCAGTGTAGAGAGGCTAGCACTGGAGTAATATGGTCACATTTTTTTGTTCTAGTCAAGATTCTAGCAGCCGTGTTTAGCACTAACTGAAGTTTATTAAGTGCTTTATTCGGGTAGCTGGAAAGTAGAGTATTGCAGTAGTCTAACCTAGAAGTGACAAAAGCATGGATTCATTTTTATGCATCATTTTTGGACAGAAAGTGTCTGATTTTTGCAATGTTACAGAGATGGGAAAAAAGCGGACCTTGAAACAGTCTTGATATGTTCGTCAAAAGAGAGCTCAAGGTTCAGAGTAACGCAGAGGTCCTTCACAGTTTTATTTCAGACGACTGTACAACCATCAAGATTAATTGTCAGATTCAACAGAAGATCTATTTGTTTCTTAGGACCAATGAACAAGCATCTCTGTTTTGTCAGAGTTTAAAAGTAGAAAACTTGCAGCCATCCACTTCCTTATGTCTGAAACACAGGCTTCCAGGGAGGGCAATTTTGGGGCTTCACCAAGTTTCTTCGAAATGTAAACCTGTGTGTCATCCGCATAGCAGTGAAAGTTAACATTATATTTCCGAATGACATCACCAAGAGGAAAAATAGTGAAAACAATAGTGGTCCTAAAACGGAGCCTTGAGGAACACCGAAATTTACAGTTGATTTGTCAGAGGACAAACCATCCATAGAGACAAACTGATATCTTTCCAACAGATGAGATCTAAACTAGGCCAGAACTTGTCCGTGTAGACCAATTTTGGTTTCCAATTTCTCCAAAAGAATGTGGTGATCGATGGTATCAAAAGCAGCACTAGGAGCACAGGTCTAGGAGCACAATGGATACTTTCTCATAAATGTACTCTCAATACATGCAGTGATTCACCTGGTTTGCACTGTCGTGTCTTTCCTATCATTAAATTGAAGACTTAGTTTTTATCAAAGATTCTCTGGAATTAGTGTTACGCGATCAAACGGATTAATCATGTAACCGTAATTAACTAGGAAGTCGGGACACCAAGGAAAATATTCAGATTACAAAGTTTCATTTCCCAATATAACCTTTCAGATATTTTCATATCTGATCAATAGTCTGATTAATTAATTATTTATTTGACCTCACGTTAGTCTCATTCCAAACATCGTAAATTGTTGGTTATCTGCACGAACCCAGTCTTCACTATGAGTCATCCATACATCAATGGTCTTAACTCATTTATTTATTACTAACTAAGTAATTCACAGAAATGCATAAACAAAACAAAAGTAAATATGGTTACAAGAAATTATAGGAAAATGTGTCCTAGTGGGCTAAAACGGCATGGTGGATTGTCAGACAAAAGGGAAGTGGGGGTCGACTAAGAAGTCACTACAGAGTTAATAATTATAACAATTGAAATGCTAATCCTTTACACATGAACACTCACTCATTCTGGAACTATTGCAATCAATCTATATATATATATATTTCACGCTCAGTGTGTCATCTTGATCGCTGTTGAAAAGTTTGTTTATTTTGTAGAATTGTCCGTCTCTCTCTGTCGTGGTTATAGTGGATAGTTCAGAGTGACATTCATTCATGTTGTTGTAGAATGAATGTTTGGGCGGTTGTAGTGGAAGAAATTCCTTTGTTCTCTATGAAACTTCACTCTCTCTATACTGTGTAGCAATGAGGCATGGTCTTCCCTAGGAATTTACGACCTCACTCTGACCACAGCAGTCTGGTGCTCGCTGTACCCAAAGAGGGCAACGTCATGACAGCACACTCTCTGCCTCAACTCAATGCATTGGCTGCATGCTCCGATGTATGCCGAGTCCACCTCACCCACCCACTATGCCGGAGTAGTCCCAACGGGAAGACCTAGGGTTCTTGTGGACCACAGCCACAGCAGTGCCCACTAAACAGAATCTCAGCTGGACTGACATTGTCCTTTCTGACCAGTGATTAGCTCTAGCACAGCTCTCAAAGTGATGTAAGAGCACTTTCCATGAGCCCGAACCATCAAACTGACCTGGTCGTAGTGTGGGGATCCTCTCCTGAGTAGCGTATTCGTCCTCACTGTCAGATGAGATATCATAATGTGCACACCGGGGCTGCCTGCCATGGGAACTGGATCTTGCTTGCCTGGAGCAAGATTTCATAACAGTATATTTCATCACCTTCAGTGGGCAGAGCATCACTCTGGATACATCCATGGCTGTCCTGCGACTGTGAGAGGTGATTTTTCACAGGAGGCATGGCTGGAGGGGAGGTCAGAGCTGCTGGCATCCTGTGTGGGCAATGGGAGTAAACAGCATCTACAGGGGTACACGCTGCATAGAGTATGTGGTTGGCAGAGTTGAAAGGGTTAGTGCATGGAGTATACAGCATTTCAGTAGTTGGTTGTAACACATTTCCAGAGATAGCATTTTTAGGTGATCATCTCTCATGCCAGCTGGCATAGTTTTGGTTGCGACTTAGCTGTGATTCAATTCCACTGTCACCCACAATTCCGTTTTTCCACATGAGACTTGAATGGATTAGTTTCTCTCTTTGGCCATTGAGACGTCTTTGACTCACAGCCATATTAGCTGCGGTGGGCTGCATATTAGCTACCTCTGAACTTGGCAGAAATGGATTGCAGTTACTGTTAGCATTTGCAACATCAAATTCATTAATTTGTGATTGCCATTCTTCATTCACTGTATTTAGCGACATGAATGGGTTTGAGTAGCACGTCGAATCCTCAGGCTTATGTCTATTTTTTTTCTTAATTCTTTCTTTTTTTCCTCTTTAATATTCCTGTAGAATGTGAATAACTCACCGATTCAGACAGGATAAATCCCGGGCGAGCCCCCAGTTTTACCTTTGCTGCCTCGACCTCCAGACTAATCGGGACTGATCAAGGGAGCCTTCACTTGCTAGCTCCAGGGCAATTTACAGATGCTCTGGGGTAATTCCCACATTTTGGAATCTTATCCGCTGCTAATGATGACAAGTTAGTCTGGAATTCCACTGAAGTAGTTCACTTTTATTAAAACTTATATCATTTGAGGTAGTCTGAATGCAAAATAAAGTAGTGGTCTAACGTAGCAAAAATAGCATAGCTCACAGTTCGGCTACATCCCCTTCACACACAATTGCATTCCAAAAAATGAAAGTTAACTTACAACGTTACCCATAATGCACATCTAAAGCTATAACCCTACTTTACCAACAATAGTCAGTGTCTCTACCTCGGGACTGCAGCTCAATTTCTTACACACACACACACACGGCCAAAAGTTGAGAATGACACAAATATTAATATTCAGTCTGCTGCCTCAGTTTATATGATGGCAATTTGCATATGCTCCAGAATGTTATGAAGAGTGATCAGATGAATTGCAATTAATTGCAAAGTCCCTCTTTGCCATGCAAATGAACTGAATCGCAAAAAAAACATTACCACTGCATTTCAGGCCTGCCACAAAAGGACCAGCTGACATCATGTCAGTGATTCTCTCATTAACAAAGGTGTGAGTGTTGACGAGGACAAGGCTGGAGATCACTCCGTCATGCTGATTGAGTTTGAATAACAGACTGGAAGCTTCAAAAGGAGGGTGGTGCTTCTAATCATTGTTCTTCCTCTGTCAATCATGGTTAACGGCAAGGAAACACGTGTCTTCATCATTGCTTTGCACAAAAAGGGCTTCACCAGCAAGGATATTGCTGCCAGTAAGATTGCACCTAAATCAACCATTTATCGGATCATCAAGAACTTCAAGGAGAGCGGTTCAATTGCTGTGAAGACTTCAGGGCGCCCAAGAAAGTCCAGCAAGCGCTAGGACCGTCTCCTAAAGTTGATTCAGCTGCGGGATTGGGGCACCACCAGTACAGAGCTTGCTCAGGAATGGCAGCAGGCAGGTGTGAGTGCATCTGCACGCAGCAAATAAAAAATAAAAAAAACATCATGGACAGACTGATATTCTGCAAAAGGTACAGGGATTGGACTGCTGAGGATTTTCTCTGATGAATCCCCTTTCTGATTATTTGGGGCATCCAGAAAAAAACTTGTGAGCGTTACCATCAATCCTGTGTCATTCCAACAGTAAAGCATCCCGAGACCATTCATGTGTGGGTTTGCTTCTCAGCCAAGGGAGTGGGCTCACTCACAATTTTGCCATGAATAAAGAATGGTACCAACACATCCTCCGAGAGCAACTTCTCCCAACCATCCAGGAACGGTTTGGTGACGAACAATGCCTTTTCCAGCATGATGGAGCACCTTGCAATAAGGCAAAAGTGATAACTAAGTGGCTCGGGGAACAAAACATTGATATTTTGGGTCCATGGCCAGGAAACTCCCCAGACCGTAATCCCATTGAGAACTTGTGGTCAATCCTTAAGAGGCAGGTGGACAAACAAAACCCCACATATTCTGACAAACTCCAAGCATTGATTATGCAAGAATGGGCTGCCATCAGTCAGGATGTGGCCCAGAAGTTAATTGACAGCATGCCAGGGCGGATTGCAGAGGTCTTGAAAAAGAAGGGTCAACACCGCAGATATTGACTCTTTGATTCAACTTCATGTAATTATCAATAAAATCCTTTGACACTTATGAAGTGCTTGTAATTATACTTCAGTATTCCATAGTAACATCAACAACAAAAATATCTAAAGACACTGAAGCAGCAATCTTTGTGGAAATTAATATTTGTGTCATTCTCAAAACTTTTGGCCACAATGTTAATATTCTCTCTTCCTCGTCCTAGATTTGATAAATGCGCCGTCGAACGTCAAAATAAATGCTTCTTCCAACAAGAGGTGAAATTAGATGTCAATCAGCATCAAACTGCCAGAAGCGAATTACATTTTGGGGTGGCCAATCAGATGTCAGGGGTGTCCAGTGCCACCCTGGACACCCCTCTGGCTCCGCCCCTGCCACAGCGTTCACTTTTGTCTCATGTAAATGTAACTAGATAAAAATATGAAATAAACCATTTATTCAGGAAATATTAAGTCTTTGTTCTTTTCTTCATAAGCATGTTGATGATTTGAAGTTGTATTGGATTTATTTACATTTTTATATTAGACATTGAATACATTTTGTTTAGTATATTTAGTTTAGTTCTCTGAGAAGCAAGTTCATTTAAAGTTATGTGATTTGGTTTATGTAGCGACTGTATTACATTTCAATGTTATCAATACACAAAGAAACCAAAAGGTTGATCTAATTTGCATATTCATAATGAGTTAGCAGCAAACAGTAGAATGTTCGCCACAAGTTTCCATAAGTGCCCCAAATTTGCTGCAACAGTTTGCCCAAAAACTAATTTGCATGTGAAAACATGAGCTTGCCACAAAATGGCCAAAGATTTGCAACAACTGTTTGCAAAAAGCCTGTTTTTTTTCGATAAGGGGATACAAGACTTCGCTCTTACACAGTCACATACATTATCTGCACATTATGCACAGGTTCGCTTCACACTGTGTGGCCTAACCAGTAGAGAAGTTGAGCCCCGTGCTTCAACGCTCTTAGTTGTTTCTGAAATTGACCCACTATCCTGTATACTTTTTGCTTTTATGTCACATTGCCATCTTTAAAGGCCCAGTGCAGTAAAATTCTGGTTTTCCTGTGTTTTATATAATATTGTACAACAGCTGATGAAACTAACACTATAAATATGTGAAAAAATGTCAGTGTTATTTCCTGATTGGTTGAAAATACAATTGACACAGAACCTTCTAATCGGCAGGTTTGCATGCTTTCCATGGTGACCTGACCATGCGGTAAACTGGTTAATATTTCCTAACCTCTCTGCCAATAACAGTTAGATTTCAGTTTCCCTTCCCCACTCAGACCACTCCCAGAAAGTCCTAGCAAAATTCTTGCTTGAGAAATAGTTTGTGCTGAAAAGCCATTTTAGCTCATTTTAATGGAAATCTATTATAGTAAGGTACTCCATTTTTACCCAGAATGATTTGATATTTATATAAAAATGGCTGCATTGGGCCTTTAACCTGCATGTGATAATCGAGTCTGGTGGGGAGAGACAAAATGATCATGCGCATGCACACAGCCGGTGTAGCCATGGTGTAAATTCCATCCCTGTCTTTGTACGTGAAGCTTTCTAGAGCTAGCTAGCTGGCACATTCAGCAGGCAGATTACATAACAACAATAGCCAGCTTAATCAGTTTATTAAAAAACTGAACTATATTATTTATATAAGTATTCAGACCCTTTGCAATGAGACTCGAAATTGAGCTCAGGTGCTTCCATTGATCATCCTTGAGATGTTTCTACAACTTGATTGGAGTCCACCTGTGGTAAATTTATATAAGGTCCCATAGTTGACAGTGCATGTCTGAGCAAAAGGTTGAAGGAATTGTCCGTAGAGCTCCGAGACACGATTGTGTCGAGGCACAGATCTGGGGAAGCAAAAATTCTGCAGCATTGAAGGTCCCCAAGAACAGTGGCCTCCATCGTTCTTAAATGGCGGAAGTTTGGAACCACCGTTTGGCCAAACTGAGCAATCGGGGGAGAAGGGCCTTTGTCAGGGAGGTGACCAAGAACCCGATGGTCATTCTGATAGAGTTCCAGAGTTCCTCTGTGGAGAATGGAGAACCTTCTAGAAGGACAACCATCTCTGCAGCACTCCACCAATCAGGCCTTTATGGTAGTGGCCAGACGTAAGGCACATGACAGCCCATGAGATAAAGGCTCACCTTCCAACAGGACAATGACCCTAAGCACACAGCCAAGACCATGCAAGGACAGTCTCTGACAATACAAATGTCAAGAAGAAGAAATCAGATGACTGTTTTTTTTCTCGGGTAGTAGCTGCTGTTTGCTCCAAAATGTCCAGTTGAGAAAGCGTGGGAATGTAGCAAGATAAATTGAAGTTACGGATATCAATAGTCTGTGGTATTTTCAAGGGGATAGTGGATGATGATAGTGGACATCATTGATATAAACAGAGAAAAGAGTTGGCCTGAGAATTGAACCCCAGAGGTCCGGACAACACACTGAACTCTATCTGAGAAGTAAATGTCAAGTTCGAGTTGCCAGTTCGAGTTTTGGAGGTGAAATGGAAAAGGTGACATGTATGTTGAGGAGCCCAGAGACCGAGCCTTGAATCAATGGACATGGTTTTGACAGAGATACGTTTGGTCCAGTGGGAGTGAGATTTTTTAAGTGGGTGGATCCAGGCCATAGGTGGCTTCAGGTTGGTTGGAAAATGTGGTGGGTGCTATTGAGTCGTTGAAGGTAGCCCAAAGTGGACTTGTGATGTTGGTTTGTGTTTCTTCAGATCAGAGTGAGCAGGTGAAAGACCTGTATCTTACTTTACGCTTATGTACAGGGCACCATTGAAGGGAGTAATTTCTGGGGTAGTCTGTTCTTTTGAGCTTTGGTTTATAGTCTTTACCTGACAAAGTAATGTTAGGATAAATTAGAGCTTTTGTGCCACATCCACTGCAGTGTTATAGGTGTCACGTTTATGGGCATGTCGCAGCAGTGTGTAGGAGGGAGATTCCAAGATGTGGGAAGTGTGCAGGAGGACATGGGACAGATAGATTGTGTAGTTTCGGTAGAAAGAGTTGTGTGTGTCAACTGTAGGGTTGCTCATGTTGCTGCGGATCGGAGGTGTCCGGTGCGAGAGAGGCAGGTTGAGGTGGCCAGGGTCAGAATGTGTCATATGCTGTGGCAGTGAAGAAAGTAGAGGTGTGTGAATCAAAGTTGAGGGATTCTGAGAGAATCCTTGTGAATAATAGATCTATGCCAGAACAGATGGATAGGCAATATATATGGTTCAGTAAGGTTGGCTTCTTAGCGTTCATAGCAATGGTTATCAACTGTATCGCAGAGATGGAACGTAAGTCACAGAAAATAGATGTTGTGGTGGCAGCAGCAGAGAAGTACTTGGAGGTACTAGATTTGATTTTAGAAGAGTTAGAGCCAGGGTCGGCTCTCCCATTACGCAAGATTATGAGGCCATGGCGGCATTTGAATTTGGGGGCAGCATTTTGGCAATTGGCTGCCGCCCTCTGGCACCCCTGATCGGCTACTACACTGCCGGCGGCATGCCAGCCATAAGCTATTGCTGCTGTTCCCGCCCCCACCCCATTCCCGCTTCTCCCGAAGTTCACTCCCACTATCCTTGGTAGCTATGGGGATGTTTGTGTTATGGGATTATCCAATGAATTATTGTATTGTTTTATTTATGTTTGTGTGTGACAAAGATGATTAATGAGTAAGGCAGTAGCCTAACCTGTTAATGTTAGCTAGCTACTACTAGTGGATATAATTTCAGCTAAAAGTAAGCTATAGAGATTTGAAACATAATTTGCTACCATGTCTAAGAGACAAAAACTTTCAAGAAGCAAATCTTTTTTTTTTAAACGAAAGAGAAAAGAGGCATAATCTCTAAGCCAAAGAAATTCGCTGCTGATATTTATCAGCATGCAGCAATGTCCATCAGCCGGTGTGGAGAACGACAAGCCTCCGATGACAGCCCATTAATTTGCCGAGATGGACTAGCCCCTGTTCGCTGGTTTTAGCAGCGAAGAACGCGAACCGGAGGAGTTCGAGCCATCCACTTCCACTAATGATGACAGCTCTCACACCTCCAAACAATGCTGGAGGAGACCCTACTATCTTGGACCTGGACTCAGATTCTGCGGTCCCCATCCCCGATGAAAGTGGTGCTGTTGCTGCTAAATCTGACTCCCAGACAAAAAACATAAAAGATCCCGGTGAGTGGCCAAAATATATGAATGGATCTTTATAGGATATGTTATTGCAGGCTGGACCACATCAGGATTAGGAGGGGAATTTCCCAAGAGACTAATATTTTCGGTGGCCCACTTCAATAGGAGGATGCCAAACGGGGAGAGAGTGGAGAGACCATGGCTTGTCTATTCCAAGCAAAAATGGTGGAGCCTTCTGTTTTTGCTGCAAACTTTTTCACACGAGTGCAAATCTGTGCTGGTCAGGGAATGAACCAGGGACTTGAAGAATCTGAGCCACCTCAGCTCGCATGAGAAGTCACATCACCACCTAGATAGTTTCCAGAGGTGGAAGGACCTGGAGATCAGGCTGGTGTCCAAGCAAACTATCGATGCCCAAGCCCAACGGGCTATTGACGGAGAGACTCCACTGACTGCAGGTGCTGTCAATGCTGGGTATCATAAAGGAGCATGTAAGGAGAGTACAGTCCAAATGAACACATGTGCACTACCCCAGTAAAAGAATCCAGGATGAAATCATTGACATGATGGCCCAAGAAATCCAGCAGTGAGCCAAAAGCAACCAAATATTATTCTATAATTTTGGACTGCACCCCAGACGAGCAAAACAGAGCAGATGGCCATGGTGGTGCGTTGTTTCAATTGAGGATGATTGGTGTCACACCCTGACCATAGTTTGCTTTGTATGTTTCTATGTTTTGTTTGGTCAGGGTGTGATCTGAGTGGGCATTCTGTTACATGTCTAGTTTGTCTATTTCTATGTTTGGCCTGATATGGTTCTCAATCAGAGGCAGGTGTTAGTCATTGTCTCTGATTGGGAACAATATTTAGGTAGCCTGTTTGGTGTTGGGTTTTGTGGGTGATTGTTCCCGTCTCTGTGTTTGCACCAGATTGGGCTGTTTTAAGTTTTCACGTTTATTGTTTTGTTAGTCTGTTCATGTGTAGAGTCTTTATTAAAGAACCATGAATAGAAACCACGCTGCATTTGGTCCGCCTCTCCTTCACCGCAAGAAAACCGTTACAGAATCACCCACCACAACAGGACCAAGCGGCGTGGTAACGGGCAACAGCAACAGCGGCGCAAAGAGGAATGGACATGGGACGATGTATTGGATGGCAAGGGTTGCTACACATGGGAGGAGATCCTGGCGGGAAAGGATCGCCTTCCATAGGAACAGGTGGAGGCAGCTAGGAGACCAGAGGCAGCCGGAGAGAGGAGCCAGGGATATGAGGGAACACGGGTGAAAAAGAAAGCCCGAGAGGCAGCCCCAAAAATTTCTTGGAGGGGGGCACACAGGAAGTATGGCGAAGCCAGGTAGGAGACCTGAGCCAACTTCCTGTGCTTACCGGAGGGCTAGACAGACCGGGCAGGCACAGTGTTATGCTTTGGAGCACACGGTGTCCCCAGTGCGGGTGCATAGCCCGGTGCGGTACATTCCAGCTCCGCGTATCGGCCGGGCTAGAGTGGGCATTGAGCCAAGTGCCATGAAGCCGGCTCTACGCATCTGGTCTCCAGTGCGTCTCCTTGGGCCGGCTTACATGGCACCAGCCTTGCGCATGGTGTCCCCGGTTCGCCTGCATAGCCCAGTGCGGGCTATTCCACCTCGCCGCACTGGCAGGGCGACCGGGAGCATTCAACCAGGTAAGGTTGGGCAGGCTCTGTGTTCAAGAGCTCCAGTGCGCCTGCACGGTCCGGTCTATCCGGTACCACCTCCACGCACCAGCCCTCCGGTGGCAGCCCCCCGCACCAGGCTGTCTCTCAGTCTCATCCTTACAGGTGCTACCGCCTGTCCAGCACTGCCGGAGCCTTCCTCCTCTCCAGCACTGCCAGAGTCTCCAGTCTGCCCAGCGCCGCCTGAGCCGCCCGTCTGCCCAGCGCCGCCTGAGCCGCCCGTCTGCCCAGCGCCGCCAGTGCCGCCAGTCTGCAAGGGGCCGCCAGTGCCGCCAGTCTGCAAGGGGCCGCCAGTGCCGCCAGTCTGCAAGGGGCCGCCAGTGCCGCCAGTCTGCAAGGGGCTGCCAGTGCCGCCAGTCTGCAAGGGGCCGCCAGTCAGCCAGGGGCCGCCAGTGCCGCCAGTCAGCCAGGGGCCGCCAGTCAGCCAGTGCCGCCCCTCTGTCCCGAGCTGCCGCCCCTCTGTCCCGAGCTGCCGCCCCTCTGTCCCGAGCTGCCGCCCCTCTGTTAAAGAACCATGAATAGAAACAACGCTGCATTTTGGTCCGCCTCTCCTTCACCGCAAGAAAACCGTTACAATTGGCCAGTGCACAGGAGAGCCACTTCCTGGAGTCATGCCCCCCTTGAGGCAACAGGGGCATGACTGAGTTGCTCATCACAAAACTACAGAAACATGGCATCAGCATTATGGACATGAGAGGGCAGGGGTAAGACCACGAGGTGAATATGTGGGTGAGGCACAGCAGAGTTTAATAGAGAGTGCAGGATATCAATCTGAGGGCCTTTGTGCCATGCAGCATGCACTCGCTGAACCGGATTCTCTCTGATGCAGCAATGTGTTGCTTGGAGGCGGCTGAGTTTTTTTTAACACCATCCAAGAGATTTCTGCATTTTTAACCGGCTCTACAAACTGCTGGGACGTGCTGAAATAGCACCTAAAAGATGGACTCCTCAGCACCACGAGACGGAAAAGCCGGGTGGAGGTTGTGAAACCAGTGTGTTACCAATTCGGGGAGATTTATGAAGGTTGTTGGCAAAAAGCATTCCTGCCAAGATGAACAACTTTGGCTTCATGTGCGCAGTGGTTGTTTGGTATGACATCTTGTTCGAAGTGAACATCACCAGTAAGAGTTTGCCTGCTGTGAGTTTTGAGAAGTTGCTCAACTGAACTCCACCAGGGCATTCCTCCAAGACTACCGCTCTGATGCAGCTTTCGATGACGCATTAGCAAGCGCAAAAGAATTGGCAGAGGAGATATGCTGTATTGAGCCCTGTTTCCCAGTGCAGCCCATGGTCCGTCCCAGGAAGAAGAGGAGTCTGCTTGGCTATGAGGGAGAATGAGCCTGTGACTGACCCTCAGCAGAAATTCCAAGTATATTTCTTTAATCAGACTCTTAATTCTGCTATCCAGTCCGTCAACGAGCACTTCACGCAGGCCGAAGAGCACAGCAGTGTTAGCATCCTGTACAACATCCCCACCATCAAGGATATGGACACTGCAGCGCTTACCAGGGACTGCGCAACACTGAAGAGGGCCCTTATGTACGGGGATTCCAGGGACATTGATGCAAAAGAGCAGGAAACGTCTTGAGCAGGAAACGGACAGTGAGGCAAAACCACTCGACGCACTGCGGTACATATCCAAACACCAAATGGCCTTCTTGTATCCCAATGCCATTGTTTCCCTTAGAGTTCTTCTCACACACCCAGTGACAGTGGCAAACGGAGAGCTCACAATTCTCCAAGCTCAAATTCATCAAAAACTTTACTACGAATCAAGAGACTCAATGGACTCGCCACCATATCAATTGAGGACGAGTTGTCTTAAAAAAAACAACCTCCAAGAAGCAGTGCATGATTTTGCTGCTGGGAAGGCCAGGTGGATCATCTTGTCTCTGAATGAAAGGTAAGTGTTGATCATACACTCACATTAATTCTATCACCGAGTAATTTGTAAGATTACTCAATTATCTATTGCCTGTTTACTTTGTATGTTTTAGATTTAAATAGACTACATCCTAATCTTACTCTTGCCGCCTAACCCGCCATCTCCCCTCTCTCTAAAATCAAATTTTATTTGTTCAACAGGAATACAACCTTACAGTGAGATGCTCACATAACAATGTAGTTAAGAAAATACCTAGTAAAAGTAATAGATAAAAATAACAAAAAATTAAAGAGCAGCAGTAAATAACACTAGAGGGGCTATATACACAGGGTACTGGTACAGAGTCAATGTGCGGGGGCACCGGTGTCGAGGTAATATGTGCATGTAGGTAGAGTTATTAAAGTGACTGATAATAACAGAGAGTAGCAGCAGCGTATAAGGGGGGCAATGCAAATTGTCTGGGTAGCCATTTGATTAGATTATAGGATTCTTATGGCTTGAGGGTAGAAGCTGTTCCGGTACCGCTTGCCATGCGGTAGCAGAGAGCACAGTCTATGACTAGAGTGGCTGGAGTCTTTGACCATTTTTATACAAGGCGGTGTCAGAGGAAGGCCCTAGAGGTCCTGGATGGCAGGAAGCTTGGCCCCGGTGATGTACTGGGCCATACGCACTACCCTCTGTAGTGCCTTGCAGTCAGAGGCTGAGCAGTTGCCATACCAGGCAGTGATGCAACCCGTCAGGATGCTCTCTATGGTGCAACTGTAAAACCTTTTGAGGCTCTAAGGACACATGCCAAATATTTTCAGTCTCCTGAGGGGGAATAGGTTTTGTAGCTGTATTTATTAGAGAGGGGTAAAGAAAGATTTTGTTCAGGCACCATGCAGGTATTAACCATGCCGAAAGGAAAAGAGTAGAATAGAGAGAGTACCACTACCAGACCCACACACATCAGCAGAAGAGACTGCTGTTACGGAGTCTAGTTGATAGGTAGTCGACTAGCCGGACTGTTCCCCAGACTCCAGTTGTAGGGATTTGTACAATGCACAAACAAGGCTATTGTACCTGACATTGGTGTCTGTCTTTATTCCTTTATCTAACATATCATACTGAAACATGGTATCAGAAGTGGCTCGGAAAACACACGTTTGTTATTTTTGTAGCTAAGTACAGTATAGGCGCAGTTACGTTCCATATGCGAACACACGCCGTTTCCTACTCACAACACTGATCAACTCGTTGTTAGCTGGCTAGCTAGCATCACTACCTACGTCGATGACTGAAGGCAAAGAAATCTCATATTCCATTGCTATGGCAGCGAACATTCCGCCACCAAATACCATGGTTTTCACAGGGGACCGGAATACTAATTGGGACAACTTCAGGGATCAATTCGAGGACTATGATTTACATGCATGAATCCATTGGGGCTGTACACTCAAGAGGGAAGAAATGGTTTGTGACACAACAAACGATTACACAACAAGCAACAACAATGTCAACTGGATTCTGGTGCTACATGCAACATAATGAGCTACAAAGACAAAATCAATCTGGCACCTGACACACATCTATTGCCCAGCGATACTAGACTAAAGCTCTACTCAGGAGAGCTAATGAGCTCTATGGGCACCTTTGAGACCGAATGTGTTATTCGGGGACGCAAACACAAGCTGGAGTTTGAGATTGTAAAAACCAGTCAACATCCTCTCCTCTCAGGCTCTACATGCGAACGCCTGGGACTGATGCAGTTCACTGTACCAAATGACCTGCACATTGTGGATCATGTCCAGCATGGACCCCTGTCCAAAGAACAACTACTTAGCAGATATGACAATGTATTCAACATGCCCGTTGAATCTGTGCCTGGGGAGGTACACTTTGAAGTGGATGAGAGCATCACTCCAGTCCAGTGTGCTCCTCGCAATGTGCCCATTGCAATGAAAGTGGCTGTGAAGGCCCAGCTGGACAAGTATGAGGCCGATGGCCACATGACATCTGTGACTGAACCAACTGACTGGATCAGCAATATGGTCATAGTGAAAAAAACAGAGAAGCTGAGGGTCTGCATCGACCCAAAGCATCTGAACCAAGCACTGAAACGATCCCACTACATCATGCCGACACTAGAGGATGTCCTCTATAAGCTTCCCAAGGCCAGGATTTTCACATTGGTGGATGCCCGAGATGCATTCCTTCAATGCAAGCTGGATGAAGAAAGCAGCCTCATGACTACCTTCTGGACCCCCTGGGGTCGGAAACGCTGGCTCAAGCTCCCGTTTGGTGTCTCGGTGGCGCCTGAGATATACCAACGTAAGCAGCACGAGTTACTGGCTGGGCTCAAGGGCATTGAACCCATCGCCGATGATGTCCTGATCGTAGGCTGTGGTGACACAGACGAAGAAGCAGTACGCGACCACGATGTGAAGCTCCTGGCACTGATGGAGTGCTGCCGATCAGTTAAGCTTCGCCTTGGCCTGAAGAAGCTGCAGTTCAAGGTGAAAGACGTCCACTTCCATGGCCACATTCTCTCGGCAAAAGGCCTGAAGCCGGACCCAGACAAGGTCAGAGCGATCCTCGACATGCCAAACCCGTCTGATGCAAAAGGAGTACAGCGTCTCATCGGCTTTGCAAACTATCTTGCAAAGTTCATGCCACACCTATCAGCAGTCTGTGAGCCTCTGCGCCGGTTGCTGGACAAAGACACACCATGGCACTGGCTACCCAAGCACGAGGCCGCAGTGCAGGAGATGAAATCTCTGGCTTCATCCATGCCAGTGTTGCGCTACTACGACGTCATGAAGCCTGTCACAATCCAGAGCGACTTCAGCCAAAGGGGACTTGGATGCTGCCTTATGCAGGAAGGCCAGCCCGTTGCGTTTGCCTCGAGAGCGCTCACCCCCACCGAACAAAACTATGCACAAATTGAGAAAGAGTGCCTCAGCATAGTCTTCTCCTGCCAGCGATTCCATCACTACTTATATGGGCGAGACCTGGTCATCGCTGAAACTGACCACAAACCACTCATTGCCATATTCAGTAAACCTCTCCTCAACGCGCCCAAGAGGCTTCAAAGCATGCTCCTGACTCTGCAAAACTATAGCCTGAAGGTCATTTAAAAGCCAGGACCAGAGATGTACATCAGCGACACACTGAGCAGGGCAACACCACAATGTACAGGCAGAGGCACTGTCTATCAGCGGCAGGCCATCTGTTCGCTACAGCAGGAACAACAAGATGTTCAACAGATCAATCAGGCAGACTATTTAAACGTCACAGATCACCGCCTAGCCCAGATAAGGCAACACACCGACAAGGACGAACGCCTACAGTCACTGAAGTCCATGGCTCTCACAGGTTGGCCATACCTGAAAGAGGAGACACCTTTCACAGTGAGAGAATACTGGACCTTTCGAGATGAGATCAGCGTGCAAAATGGAGTCTTGTTCAAAGGTCAGAAGGTCATTATTCCCAAATCACTACGTCCAGAGATGCTTACCCGCATACACTCCAGTCACGTTGGAGGTGATGCATGCTACCGCCAGGCTCGTGAAACATTATACTGGCCAAACATGCAAGCAGAAATTAAAGACTTTGTCAGCAACTGTACCACATGCAACGAGTACGCTCATGAACAGCAAAAGGAAACCATGATGTCACACGAACTGCCCACAAGGGCCTGGCAAATAGTCAGCATGGACTTATTCAGCCACAGACAAAAGGACTATCTTCTCATCGTTGATCACTACTCTGACTTTTGGGAAATTGAACTGCTCCCTGACTTGTCTGCAGAGACGGTCATAAAGCGCTGCAAGACGCAGTTTGCAAGGCAAGGTCAGCCTGACAAGGTAATCACGGACAATGGCCCACAATTCACTGCACAGTTCAAGCGTTTCGCCTCAGAATGGGAGTTTGACCACGTGACCTCCTCTCCAAGACACCCAAAAGCAAATGGCAAGGCAGAATCAGCTGTCAAGATTGCAAAAAAACCTGTTAAGCAGGGCCTTGCGCGACAGCAACGACCCATGGAAAGCGATCTTACAGTGGAGGAACACACCCACCGAAAACATGGAGAGCAGCCCAGCACAACGCCTTCTGTCCAGACGTCTGAAGACTACCATCCCGTAGCTAACAAGCTACTTGAGCCCTGCGTCATGGTTGGCGTCACGGACAAACTGCGTCACAGAAAGCAGCTCGCTAAGTGCTTCTACGACCGGACTGCTCGAGACCTACCAGAGCTGGAGGTGGGTGAAACGATAAGGATGAAACCACTGCCAGGAGACCACACAGGACTTTAGAGGCCTGCAGAGAGTTGTACCACGTTCTTACCTGGTGGATGTTGGTGGCTCCCTCTATCGTCGCAATCGGGTGGATCTGCGAGTAGCAGAGCAGACAAACCAGAACACGCCATACACTCACCTAGATGAGCTTGATCACAGGCCAGGCCTAAGGGTAAGGGGTGCAGAATTGAGACATGGGCCAACTGAAGGTGAGGCTTCTACCCCACCAAGCTCTCCAGCTCGTGCCCCTAATCCTACCCCTGTCAGAGCCAATACTTACTCACGGGTGGGTCGGCTGTGCAAGCCACCGACAGGCTTACTCTGTAAGCAAGGGACTGTTAACTTGCCCTCGGTTAATTAAAATCTATATTTTTTCTTAAATAATTCAATTGAAATTAAAAAAGGAAGATGACAACTGAAGTAAAAAAGAAAATGTAATGCTTTTTCTATTGTTATGACCTGACTGTTAAAAATGTAATGTTATGCCTTTATGTTTGCACTTTCTATTGAAAAGGATGATGTTACGGAGTCTAGTTGATAGGTAATCGACTAGCCGGACTGTTCCCCGGACTCCAGTTGTAGGGATTTGTACAATGCACAAACAAGGCTATTGAACCTGACATAGGTGTCTGTCTTTATTCCTTTATCTAACATATCATACTGAAACAACTGCCTAGAGTGTAGCCTGTTTACCAGATAGCCAGTGGAGAGAAAAGAGAATACACACCATATAAAACCCACATCACAGCACCTATAAAACCCACATCACAGCACCGGGGTAACCCCAACAAGAATACCTCATACAATAATACTAATACTAATAATGGCAGAGCAATTTCACAGCAACTTCATACAAGAACGAACCCAGTCATCAGAGGATTTGCAATAATCTGTATTATTTTCTAGTGGATGAGTGCAGAGGGTATGAATGTGGGGGGTGTTCGTCGACACAACAAAGGCCTTAAAAATGTCCAGTCTTCTCGGCCACATGTCATTAGTACACCTCATCTCAATACAGTTCACATATCAATACACAACTTGCAAGCAACCTCCCTTTGAACTAAAATGTCCATCCAAATACTTCTGGCAGGGCAATAGTCCAGCTCTAATGAACTTCAATGGGAAGTGCATTTGAAAAATAGAGAGTCTGTTGCAGGTTAAAGCACTGGAACGAGAGGGAAGAGAAAGAGAGAGAGAGAAAAAGAGAAATCTTAGCTGTGGTCTTCAGGCCTTGTTAGCAATTGGATATGTAGATGGGTGAGCCGGTCAAGGATCGATTCAGACTAAGTGGTAAATTTTATGACAAGTAAACAGTTTATTCAGAGTGAAAATATGTAGTACAGCGTAATTACGGCTCTTCCGTTAGTTCGTGTTGGAACCGCAGGCAGAGAGCCAATGCAATAGCCATGTATTTAGCAATAGATTGGTCTCCTGCATAATAGCAATTCTTTACAAAACCCTCTCTTCACGTCTCACCAGAGACGTGACACAACCTAACTAGATCCAGACACAAAGAGAAACTTCTCCCAAAAGGACTATGAAATAAGGCACGGTATTAAACAGAAATAGATATTTATGTATTACCATCATGTTCTCCATTCAATCCCACTATGTACTAAGTTGGCTACCAGCCACCTAGGAACTTACAACCCTCATTTAACAGAGCGGAGAACAGCTCAAAATAAAAGTAAAAATTATTGTCCACATTAGCCAACTTTTTCCAGCAGGAAAAAGTTTCTGATACCCTCTCTTCACATCTCCTAAGAGATGTGATATAGTCCAGATACATTACTCCAAGCAAAAACGAAGACATAATCCAAAAAGGAAAAATATCCTAAACTAGGTATGTCTATCCGGAAATGGCCCACAAAGAAAAATAATTTCCCCCTCTTCCCATCCCAGATGGGACACGACATACAATGGAGAAGCTTAATCAATAAAAGCAACTGGATCTCCCTCCCAAAATTGCTGCAAAAACTGAAAGATGGGTCTCATGCTCCATACCGTTATCTCGCACCTGGCTCCTGTTATCTAACCAAAAAGACCGCTTGTTCTCGCAACCCCACGCTCTGAATGTGCCCTCCCTTCTGTATTTTTCCAGCATGAGAAAGTTCCATGGCCCTGATACTTTTAACAATGTTTCAAATCAGCTAGGTAGCATAACACATACATACATCCACACCAGGCAACAGCAGATAATATTCAATCATATATATGGTAATGGCTATAATGTAAAATAACCCCAAGGGTGTGAACAAAAACTCAGCAATGAATCACATAACAGTTACAAAGTTTAAACTACCTCATGTCAAAAGAGAACAGCTCATTCAAAAACAGAACAAAAGAAAATAGTGTGAAATTTAGGTCACCCTTTTGACTCCCGCTAGGGTGTCACTCAATTATCCTTTATTTCAGCAGTCATAGCATTTCATGAAAATAATAAAAAGTTTATTACTAATAACAAGTTATATATGCCTTTGTTGTATGCTTTTGTTCCCCCCAAGGGTGTCACTTATCAAAAACAGGATAAAACTTTATTGCTATTGACATGTAAGATGTAGGATAAAACTTTGGTCATGGAAAACAGAGTAAAGAATTATTAGAAACCATCTGGTCCTCTCAGCTACTCCTATCCTGTACCAGGTGGGCTCCTTGCCACCCAGGGACTCCAAACCATGTGTCATCCTCAGTCAGTCCCATCCTCCCCTGAAAGCATGCTTCCGTATCGGCATCGCCAACTGGAGCATCAAGCAAAGGCATATGCCTGAAGCCCTCACCACATCTGTAACAGACTTCTCAAAACACGGTATGATGCAAGCAGCACATCACATCAATAACAAATAATACATGAATTAGGGTCAGAAATCCAGTAACCATCATACCAGTGTACTTACCAAACCAGGCCAAGAGAACAGACTCCTCCACCCCCCCGTGGACCTCATCTTAGCAGATAGTGCATCAACCCCGCCTAAGATTGTCATCTGGACTGGTATTATTAGGAATATATGTGCAACATTGTTTACCGAACATCTTGCAGACGTCCCCCTGACTGGCAAGAAGCATATCCAAGGCAAGTCTATTCTGTCTGGAAACCCCAAATGTGGCCTCAAGCTGTTCAGACATACTAGTGAGTGCATCACGGGAGTAATTCACAAAACGCTGTTGATTATAGTAGATATAATTAATCCATGCAGTCTGTCTAGCATCCACCATGGCTGGACCCAGAGTAGGTAGTAAGTGCCAGAGTCCATCATTCCTACCCAAGGCCTGAAACTCATGAGGAATCCCCACTGGCACTCCCAACAGGTTAGTGTGTATGTCAACTACATCCTCTGTCCATGGAGCACTACTACATCTATGTCTCCCATGGGATGGAATGTTTTCAGGTCCCCTGGTTACAGAACTCAGCAGCTGTTCAGCAACAACATCAACAATGGTCAGTGGAATTATCAAACTGGTCAGACCACACGTACCTTGCCATTCTCCTCTAAGAATGGGTCTCAGCCCTCTTTTGGCTCCACTCATCCAACATACATCAGCCAGACCACTAGTTTGGTTTAGGCCTGTAACTGGCCAAGTGGAATTAATGGTTATGTTACTCCTGCAATCAGCTTCAGGCAATCTCCCATAATCAATGCCATTACCTGTACCCGTGATGCACTCGTAATTGCCCCCATATGCCTCAACACCCCAAGAGGCCCGATGAGGAGGTACTGCAGGAAACACAAGGCTCAAAGAGGAACAGAGGGTTGAATTGGGCTTAACTTGGTAAAAACTTCTCAAAATACACAACCACCCCCCTCCTTCTTTTACAGCAAATGGGTGTGTAGCCAGAACAGGTCTATCATGACTACAAATAATACAGTCCTTTCTTCTCAGGGTTTTAGCTGTGTACCTCATATAAGACAGCCACAAATTGTCCCTACTATCAAAACCAGTCTCAGTTTCTAATTGATCCATAGCCGAATAGTCTCTAACATTAATTACCTGAATGGTATTTTTTAACACAGTGGTGGTAGAGGAGTGTGTCCGGTTACCTCTGGTCTTGGCAGTACCTTAATAGAAAACACACCCATCATGTCTGTCCTCGTCCTTTGTAGTCCGAGGGTGTGAGTGCCTGCATCAGAGAGCTTAATAGTTTTGATGGTTAGTAGGATTTCATCACCTTTACAAAGTTCAACATTGCTCCCAGGTTTCCCCATATCATGGAAAACCTATCCACCCTTGTGGGATCCCCCATGCTATAAGGATACCCTCTTCTCCAATCCTAGAACTGTCCGAAGTCGGTTATCATGTAATCTCTACTCTAACTTCTTGTCTACCCAGATCTAGGGATTTCTTATGCTTATTTTGGAACAAAATACACATCACTTAGCCAGAGCCAGACACATCTTCACTTCTATGAACAAAAACAGGGGTGATAGGACAGGTAGGGTTACTTCATTCGAGAGTTGGCCCCCGGAATTCTGTTAATTCCAGTTCTTCTCCCGAACTCTGTTTATTGTCCGACAGTGAAAAAAGTGTCTTACCCTTCCGCCGTGCGATATGAATCTGGGTAGCTCTTTCAGCTAGCTGTCACCAGGGGTCTTCTATGGTCCCCAAGCCTCTGGGACTGGATTGAGTGACTTCACCTGTAGTTCACCTGTAATGCATAAAATCCTGGACATACAGGCTTGGTTAACAAACAATTTCTCATATGTTTTATCTGATTATATCTTTAACTTCTATTCCCAATTGTTAGCTTACATATTTTTTTTATTAGTTTCTTATCCAATAAGCCCCATCCTATCCTAGACCACAATTTACCCATCCCCCTTTTGATACCTGACTCTGCCCAGGTATCAACCTTACCTACTCTAAATAATGACTTAGGTAAGATTAGTATATTATCCTTATGTCTGATATCATCATGAAGGAGCCCTTTTAGTTTTCCACATGTCCAATTCTCCCTTGGGCGTCAATCCAGTACCAATTCCCTGTCAAGTTTCTTATCTACTTAAGAACTATCTGCGCTACTTATATATTTTCTTAAATATATATTTACCAATTTAAACCTTTTCTCTCATATTTCTCAAATACCACTAAGCTTCTAACTGTTTGACTTTATCTAAAATCATGTCTATGAGTGTCAATCTCTAAAGTCCTTACATTTCCTTAATCAACCTAACAATAATCCTAAATCATCACAGATGTCCTATATACCTGTTTAATTTAATACTATTTTTTTTAAACCCCTAATGGTAAAAAAAATTCAAAACAAATGCTTATCATATCAAAATCCTTCCTTCAAGGACCCTCAGTATTCTATCTGACAATAAAATGAATTTAATATATGTTGCAGAGTGCAGAATTCCTTATCTACAGTAATTTATCACCCCTAAGAACTGAAACTTATTTTTCTATGTAATTCCCTGCCCTATTGGCTTAATATATCTCCTATCCTAACCTCCTAACCTAAACTCCTTTATAATGAATTTACCTTAAAACTAGTATCTCAATATGACCACATTCATTATACCAATGACTCTCCCCTAAGGCTGATCAGACCTTAGAAGACAGTCATGATAAGGTCCATGAGTCAACCCACCCTTTTATAGTCAAGTTCTATACTACACTAGACATATTAAAGAACCCTTTATCCTTAAAATCCAAATTCACTTGTGTAATTTAAAACTCATAAAATAAAAACTCATAAAGTTCCATATTTGAGCGTGTCTCTTTAAAATACCTTTGCACCAAAACAAATAGTCCTAACAAATGTTTTATGTGTATATATTTGCAAACCTTAATGATTAATCAAAACTTCCAGGCCTTTCCAATTTGGTCGTTTATGGCCTCATTCTCCCCAAGATTATAATCCCTGATATTTAATAAAAAATAACGTATTTTCCCTTGGCTCCTTCAACTCACATTTACATCTCAATAAAACAAAACACCATCTGCGTGTTCCTCAAGGAAAAACAACTTGCCCCTGTTACGTATGTCTACGTATCAAGGGAAATGTTCAAATAACCAAATTCAACCTCGCTAGTTTACCGAAACATGTACAATTATGTTTTACCATAGAGGTTGCTTTTCACCATTAATACCCTGACACCGTTCCACATAATGGAAACAGTGCTCAAATTCACTGGTGCTATTCAAACAATCAAACCAAGAATCAACCACCATCAGAATCCACCATCGCGATGTTTTATGACTCAGACATCCAATCCCTCTCTCTCACGGCCCAATTACAGTCCAAATAAACGCCACAAATCAATGATACCCACCCAGCGAATCAGCTGCTAGTTTTTAGCATCTTTCCTGACGATTTACATACTCCTTTTTTTAAAAATGTATTTCGAAATGTTTATCATCTTCTGAAAAGTGACTCAACATTAATGCCCGCACCTCCTCTAACGGACACTAACCATTTTCTCTGTCACCCCCAGTCAAGACATCATTTCCGTGGCGACGGAAACCTCGCGAGTGATGTCATCAACAAGCGCTCAATCTTGACTCATTTCGCAACGATTTTCAACTCATTGTAAATAATGGTTGGCTGTCTGCAACAACAGTATTTCGGGTTCGATAAACCAAACCTAATTTATCACATCTGTTGAATCCTGAATTAGAGTTTACAACATCAATCAACATCTCTCAATTCGCTAATCTTATAAAAACATTTCGATGGACACAAATCTATCGTAATTGTTCCCCCGTTATTATTCAGAATTAATTTGATTTAAGTTACTGTCTCGTCTTTGAATTAGCATTTTAATTACGACTCTTTTCCCAATGTATTATTCCCAACAAATCATTTAGTGAACAGACATCGCCTTGCATCAAAATCTCCGTTCTTATATTAAGTTGAATGAATTAGTCTTTCAATTTGAACCAAACAAACTATTTAAAACGTTCAGTTTATATCTTATACCAATACTAGTGACTATAACTTTCTCTGCAAAACAACCAGTTCAATTACAACCAAAAACTCAGACATATATAACTATTCTTTACACCTCAGCTGGGAACCGAACCCCGGCCTCCCACGTGGCAGGCGAGAATTCTACCACTGAACCACCAATGCTTATGGAACTGAGATTCTCCGCAAATAGACCCAATTTTTAGTTATCTGCATTTGTTACTCCGGCATCTGAACAACAGAAAACAGCACCAACCTAAACGCCCAAAGTTTTCCCTCAATCAGGATTCTCATCAATCTCGCTCCCTTCGTATCTGACCCCTCCCTCCTAAATACGTGATTTTTTTCTTTTCTGCCTCTTTCTCTCTATGTAACCACCAACAATCTTAATGGAAACAATTACAACCACCTTGCATTTTCATATAAACAGTTACAAATAGACAAAACAAGACAAAACACACAATTACAGGTTATATCTCTGACCTCTTATTAATCGACCCCTATCAGACCGAACTAAGCGGATTTCCTGGATAGAATTCAACTCTAGAATTCAACTCTATCCCCTACTGACCCCTATCGAATTAACAATATCAGAATTAATACACGTTATCTCTCTGACCTCTGAAAGCCGATCCCTATCAGTGAATTTCTATCGGACTGAGCCGTGCCGGGTCGCGGGAGAAAATTACCATTTCCCCCCTCGGTGCCAGATTTAATGAATAGTAATTAACTATCCCCTTACCGATCTCTATTCCTGATTTATATCACACTAACCCCTATCAGAATTCATACACATGTCCAACCCCTATCGGAACTGAATTTATATATGTCCGACCCCTATTGGAACTAAGTAGGCCTTTAAGTGATCTCTCATCAATTGAAAGCTACCAGACTGTGCTGACCGGGTCACGGGACAAAATTACAATTTCTCCCCTCAGTTCCAGGTTTAATGAATAGTAATTAACTATCCCCTACTGATATCTCATCAATGATTTATATCACACCAGCCGTCGCTGGCTTGTTTCTACATATCTTCACTACACTGTTCTTTTCGACTCGTCAGCAAATTTATAAATTTACACAAGAATTCATACTTACTCGGAAATACTGATCAAAATTTAGGCAGACTATACGACAATATGCAAAGTTTGATTTAACCTCTTGCCTCTACTTGGGACGCTTGCGTCCCAACTAGAGCTCTGGAAATGCAAATGCGCTACGCTAAATGCTAATAGTATTAGTTAAAACTCAAAAGTTCATTAAAATACACATGCAGGGTATCAAATTAAAGCTACACTCGTTGTGAATCCAGGCAACAAGTCAGATTTTTTAAATGCTTTTCGGCGACAGCATGAGAAGCTATTATCTGATAGCATGCACCAATACACTACAACAGAAAAGCACAGCAGGGGACGTAAACAAAATAATTAGCATTTCGGCGTTACACAAACCGCACAATAAAATAGAAAACAGTCATTACCTTTCACCATCTTCTTTGTTGGCACTCCTAGATGTCCCATAAACACTATTGGGTCTTTATTTCGATTAAATCGGGCCATATAAAGCCAAGATATCGTTATATGTAGACTGTGTGATAAACGAAAAAAACAGCGATTTCACAACGTAACATAATTTTTTAAAATTCAAAAAGTAGACGATAAACTTTCACAAAACACTTCGAAATACGTTTGTAATGCTACTTTAGGTATTAGTAAACGTTAATAAGCGATAAAAATCATCCATAGGCGATGTTGAAATCATTAGCTGTCGTCTTGGAAATAATTTCAGGAGAGAGCTCTTCCGGAATGATCTGGGCGGAGACCGGAGGTAAGTCGTGCCCCTCTTTCGGTTCAACCAAGAATCAAAGATGATTCAATTCACAAGACTCTAGACAACATGGGGATGCTGTGGGAGTTGAATGCTCGGTCTTATCTAATTCGGCTCACTGTTAACAATTGCTGGAAGTGGCGCAAGGATATTTATTTCCATTTTCTGTGATCAGGTTTTCCTGCGCTTTCCGATGTAACGCACGTTATGTAATAGCCACAGTCGTGATTTAACCAGTTTTAAAAACGGCCGAGGGTTTCCTATCCACACATTCTAACCATATGAACGTACTATATTCCTGGCATGAGTAGCAGGGCGCTGAAATGTTGCGCGATTTTTAACAAAATGTTCAAAAAAGTAGAGGGTCGACTGAAGAGGTTAACAGGTTTTGCTTACCTTATTTATGGTGCACCTTTAGATCAGTTTCCCGAGTTGAGCAGAATTGTTGTCCACCCCCCGAAAATCAAATTATCACTGTCCTTCTCGAATCTTCCTTTCCACGAGCTCACCCCCTCTCTCACACCCAATCTGCTCGCTTCGACTGGACCGTTAGTTAACCATCCTCTGCGTACCATTTCTGTTAGCAATTGGATATGTAGATGGGTGAGCCGGTCAAGGATCGATTCAGACTAAGTGGTAAATTTTATGACAAGTAAACAGTTTATTCAGAGTGAAAATATGTAGTACAGCGTAATTACGGCTCTTCCGTTAGTTCGTGTTGGAACCGCAGGCAGAGAGCCAATGCAATAGCCATGTATTTAGCAATAGATTGGTCTCCTGCATAATAGCAATTCTTTACAGCCTGCAGGTGTACTGTCTGACTGGTGGATGGTTTGTATGTTAGAGCTTCGCAACAATGCTGCTACTAATCCATGCGATCCATAACGGGCGCGGTCCCAAACAAAACAACCACGATCTAAAGTGATCACACCGATGATTGAGTTAAATACTTTATAAACTACAAACAAAACTTCTACAGCACACACAATCAAACTGTCGCGCCACCCAAGAGCCCCTCCCCAAAGAGCTGAATGAGCTCTCTTTATTTCCTCCTTCCTTACTGCTCATGCGCTCTTAAAGTGGCAGTGCACGGTGAAGGCTCCGTGCAGATTTCGCCACAGTTTTGTCGTGCCCTCTTCACGCCTCTTCTTGGTGTGCTTGGACCATGTTAGTTTGTTCGTGATGTGGACGCCAAGGAACTTGAAGCTCTCAACCTGCTCCACTACAGCCGCGTCAATGAGAATGGGGGCGTGCTCGGTCCTCCATTTCCTGTAGTCCACAATCATCTCTTTTGTCTTGATCACGTTGAGAGATAGGTTGTTGTCCTTGCACCACATGGTCAGATCTCTGACCTCCTCCCTATAGGCTGTCTCATAGTTGTTGGTGATCAGGCCTACCACTATTTTGTCGTTGGCAAACTTAATGATGGTGTTGGAGTCGTGCCAGGCCATGCAGTCATGTGTGAAAAAGGAGTACAGGAGGGGACCCTAACCCTAAGCACACAGCCAAGACCATGCAGGAGTAGCTTGGGACAAGTCTCTGACTGTCCTTGAGTGACCCAGCCTGAGCCCAGACTTGAACCTGATCGAACATCTCTGGAGAGAGCTGAAGAGACATTCTGACGGAGTTACCTCATTTTTAAATTGAGTTTTTATTTTAAAAAATGTGCATTTACATCCCGCCCTGAATGTAAGCCAGGGTGGGATCAGCTTCCCGCATGCACGATTCATTTGCGATTCATTTGCGATTCACCCCACGCGGAGGGGTGAACATCTCCTGCTCTGACTGCAGCTGGGAGGGACTGCTGCGTGAGGACTGGGCCGCCTGTGCGTGCTTTGGGACGGGGGTGGGGCCCATTGCCGCACCCGCTGCTCGTTGAGAAGAGTAAGAACGATATGTGCTTTCATGTCAGAGTCTCCAAAAGTCTCCAATAACAACAGAAAAAGTCGCTAGATTTGTTGCTGGTCACCTTTTTGAAAATGTGTCGCTAGAGGGGTCTGAATACTCGCTAAATATAGCGACAAAGTCGCTAAGTTGGCAACACTGGCACTGAGCCATGCTGACTGACAAGTGGCGTGGATTGACGCATGGCAATTCTACAGTAATGAAGTAATGCGGAGACTCAGATTTTTCACTTTGAAATGCATGACAAACAGAGTTCCTGCGCATAGAGTTTTATGGTTTGTTTCACTTCAAATCATTGGTTTTGGTCTGACATACATTTTTAAAATGAAAAATGTATGTCAGCATCACTTGTAACCATAGAATTGCCCTACAGCTCGGCTCAACCCCACATCTTATCACTTATTTGGCTAAATGATTAACCATAGTTTCCTCTTTTGATAAACCACTGCAGTCCTAAAATAGACCTTGAATGCAACATTAAGATGGTAAAACATTTTAACTCCAATTGAACTCTGTCTGTGACATCTAATTTCCCTCTCTCTTCCACACCAGTTGTTCTCAGCAGACAGGTCAGTGTGTGTAGAGAGAACACATGTACCAGGTGGAGTCAGGCTTATACTTCATTGCCCTGGACCGCTACACCAACAAGGCAGAGGAACTCAAGTTTGGACTAGTGAGTCACCAACTCATCTTATGCCTTCCTTTCACAACTCGACACATACATTACATGACCAAAAGTATGTGGACACCTACTCATCGAACTTCTCCTTCCAAAATCATGGAGTTTGTCCCCCACTTTGCTGCTATAACAGCCTCCACTTTTCTGGGAAGTCTTTCAACTAGATGTAGAAACATTGCCCTGCTAGAGCTGCCCCGGTGTTACTGTAATTTAATTATACCAATGTGTTTTCATTAATTGAATTCCCTTAATCTATTTTATGAGAATTTGTAAGATTCTTGTTTGCATAAAATAGACGGAGACCAGTCTTATCAATAATAGGTAACATAATTTATTCTCGGAGCGCGCTGCCACGTTACTACGAGCAACAGTTTATATACAAGACCATGGTGCTTGCCTACGGAGCTGTGAGGGGAACGGCACCTCAGTACCTCCAGGCTCTGATCAGGCCCTACACCCAAACAAGGGCACTGCGTTCATCCACCTCTGGCCTGCTCGCCTCCCTACCACTGAGGAAGTACAGTTCCCGCTCAGCCCAGTCAAAACTGTTCGCTGCTCTGGCCCCCCAATGGTGGAACAAACTCCCTCACGACGCCAGGACAGCGGAGTCAATCACCACCTTCCGGAGACACCTGAAACCCCACCTCTTTAAGGAATACCTAGGATAGGATAAAGTAATCCTTCTCCCCCTCCCCCCCCCCTTAAAAGACCTAGATGCACTATTGTAAAGTGGCTGTTCCACTGGATGTCATAAGGTGAAAGCACCAATTTGTAAGTCGCTCTGGATAAGAGCGTCTGCTAAATGACTTAAATGTAAATGTAAATGTATATACAATAACATGACGTCATTTCATTGCTTAACAGAATCCCCTCCTCTCGACCGGGACAAAGGGAACTTTGAAAGTTCATTCTGACCCCCTAGCACATACACAGGACACACAACACAACTGAATTAACTTTTGACCCCTCAACATTATCGATCACCACTTAGCTGACAGTTCTAATTAACAGAAAACCTAGGAATGCACTCACTGTCTTATCTAAAACACCCCAGAGTTTCGTCGGTTCAACCATAGGTTAACTACCTTATCTGTTTACTTAATCCACAACCCATTTCTTTCTTCCTAGTTGGAATGGTGTTCATTAACTTTAATTACTCCTTGTCCGTGTCACACAATCCCTTCTTATGAACTCATATTATTAATCAGATATAATAAAACAGAGTATAAGTTTACTTAATTACAGTTCCATTTAAAATGATTTTTTCCAGTCATTTAATCATAATTTTCCTAACTCCCGGTCAACTGTAAGTGCTGTTATTGTGAAGTGGAAACATCTAGGAGCAACAACGGCTCAGCCGTGAAGTGGTAGGCCACACAAGCTCACAGAATGCGAGCACCGAGTGCCCGAAGCGGGTAGCGTGTAACAATCGTCTGTCCTCGGTTGCAACACCCACTACCGAGTTCCAAACTGTCTCTGGAAGCAATGTCAGCAAAATGATTGTTAGTCGGGGGATTCATGAAATTGGTTTCCATGGCCGAGCAGTCGCACACAAGCCTAAGATCAGCATGCATAATGCATAGCGTCGGCTGGAGTGGTGTAAAGCTCACCGCCATTGGACTCTGGAGCAGTGGAAACGCGTTCTCTGGAGTGATGAATCACGTTTTCACCATCTGGCAGTCTGACGGACAAATCGGGGTTTGGCGGATGCCTGGAGAATGCTACCTGCCCGAATGCATAGTGCCAACTGAAAAGTTTGGTGGAGGAGGAATATTGGTCTGGTGCTGTTTTTCATGGTTCGGGCTAGGCCCCTTAGTTCCAGTGAAGGGAAATCTTAATGCTATAGCAGACAAATTCTAGACGATTCTGTGCTTCCAACTTTGTGGCAACAGTTTGGGGAAGGACCTTTCCTGTTACTCCATGACAATGCCCCCATGCCCAAAGTGAGGTCCATACAGAAATGATTTGTTGAGATTGGTGTGGAAGAACTGGACTGACCTGCAGAGAGCCCTGACCTCAACCCCATCGAACACCTTTGGGATGAATTGGAACGCCGACTGCGAGCCAGGCGTAATCGCCCAACAATGCCCGACCTCACTAATGCTGTTGGAAGCAAGTCTGAATGGAAGCACGTGGCTGAATGGAAGCAAGTCCCTACAGCAATGTTGCAACATCTAGTGGAAAGCCTTCCCAGAAGAGTAGAGGCTGTTAAAACCACAAAGGGATGACCAACGCAATATTAATGCCCATGATTTTGGAATGAGTTGTTTGACGAGCAGTTGTCCACATACTTTTGGTCATGTAGTGAATTTATTCTGTTTATTCTGGGGTCTATGTATGTTAGCAAACACTTCCTGATAACCTATTTTGTTTAGGCGTTAGAGCTGTGTTTCTTAATCTTGGTCCTCGGGTCCCCAAGGGGTGCACGTTTTGGTTTTTGCCCTAGCACTACACAGCAGATTAAAATAATCAACTAATGATTAGACAGCGTGCCAGCTTAGTGGAGTCTGCCCCTAGCACAGTCAGTGTAGTCAGCTCAGTTCATCTAGGACTGGATGACTTGACAGAGAACTTATTTGCGAAGGGGAGTACCTTGTAATGCACCAGAGAGAGTGTACGTTGTTACAAAATACAGCACTGAAGCAAAGAACATTAAAAATAATAATTAAAAATAATTGGGGAATCATCCAAAGTTATACTCTACTATGCAGGCTTTCCAGAACCAATAGTCATAAGCTTTAAGAGATGTCCTACCCTAAATGACAAATTAGTCCACAGCTATCTTCCTGGTGACTCTCAAAAGACTTGGCTAGAGCACAAACCCAAGGGCTCTTTTAAATGCAACCATTGCAGAAATATTGCACGGAAAAAGTATTTTGGTTGACACAGCTTCTAAAATTGAGTATCAAATCAGGTATTTAATTAACTGAAAAACCACTCACGTCCTCTACAGATTGGAATGTCCACAGTGCAAGGTGTTCTACATTGGACAGACAAAGAGATGCCTTCTGCTTAGCAGAACACAAGTACGCCATACGGGTAGTCAATGAAGACTGCCCCATGGCAAAGCACTACAAGTCCTTACCCCATGCCAACCCTGCTTCCCTACAAGCTATGTTCCGGCCTCAATTAGAAAAGTAAGTAAGTAAGTAAGTACCCTAGTTTAAATGAAGATATGGATTTCTCGCCTTTCCTGTAGGATCGTTTGAGGTCCCTTTGCTCTCATCTAGTGGACATGTTACTATATTGCCCTCAGCTATGTTTAGACTGTTGTGGTCCATGTTTGGTCCGTGTTCTAGTGTACTATAAAATAGATGGGTCTCCTATTCTTAACACTTTGACGCATCATATTCAAGGTTAGAACTACCTTTCTAGGGGTTCTGATGATTCTAGCCTTGAGATGCATTTTTGATAACATATCTACAGTATTTCACTTCTTAATGTGTATAGTATTGCTTACTAGGTGTTATCCAATTAATTCTGTAACCACTCTCTCTTCAAATCAGGGTTGATTGGAAAAAGCGGTTCAAAAGCGGACATTATCATATTTTTGTACTCCCTGGCAAAGGCCATGCAGCCAAAACACGTCAGAGTTTTAAAACTTTGTTTCCATTGAACATGCCATACAAATAAAGGCATTTTCATGAATTGGTATGACTAGACATTAGATAGTGACTAGTCATTAGATAGCTAGTTAGCAGAAAAGTAGATCAAAAAAGTATTTTGTATTATTTAGAAAATAGTACAAATAAAGAAAAGCCCTTGAATGAACGTCCAAACGTTTGACTGTTACTACATATAAAATCAAAATGTATTGGTCACATACACATATTTAGGAGATGTTATTGCAGGTCCAGCAAAATGCTTGTGAATTAAAAAATTACACTTTGAGTAATTATATAATACATAGATCAATAATTAAATACATTCAGATAAATAGATACAATTAATACATTTTAGTCAGTATTTTTGTATTTCCTTGCTCATTTATTTAATTGTGGGGGTTTATTTGTTAATTTATCTTTTTATGTGTTCATTCATTTATTTATTCATGCATTTCATTCTAATTACAGCTGGTTTGGTCCGCCATAGTAATGAGCCTTGCTGTTGGAAAACCACATCACAACAGTGTCCGACTTCCGGCTGTCGCAGAAGCACATCCTCCGATTTTACTCCTCTACTTTCATCTGCAGTCGGTTGCTTCAGCCTTACCACTCAAACAAGTCCTGTGAAGAAGCAGAGATACTTTTGAGGAGATGGAAAACTCAATTGGAATAGTATTTAGTGCCCATTGTGTACGTTGCCCATGCGTCGGTAATGGGCCGCGCAGTGCATTTTGGGTGAATCTGGGACAAGGAGAGCGCTCCTTTTAAGGAGTGAATGGGAGTCAATTGGTCGCTAGCTCAAAAACCCAACATTAGCATGTATTTCATGAATAAGAAGTACATTACAAATATTTTGAGACGTGATATAATTCATTTGTCTGTAACATCGTATAGCTTTGTAATCGTGACATTATGTACTTTAGAGGAAAATAGGCAGGTTTGTCGACTCAGCCTAACAACTTCAACGCGATTAGTCGACAGTCTGCTGGATGGTGCCTTATACGTTGATATCTCTGTATTTATTTAACATCTCTGGTTAAAGAATTCTGTGCATCCCCGGCCTCATTCACATTGTAGCTATCGGTTTCTATTCGGAGGCATTTTGGGAGTTGAAAAATCACTTCCGGCAAGTAACTTGGATGGTAAAGGTTAAAGCTATTAAAGGTAGCCTTGCTCTGGTCTCAAAACATTCACATTGGTGGGATATATCCGAGCAAATTCTGCATTGATCTCGCCTGCTTCAAAGTGTTTAAAGAGGAGGAATTCAAGAAAAGCGATGAAACAGCAAGACGTTACTGCTCTCTCTTCCAAGTATTATCAAATCTTTGGTATGATACATAACTAGCTACTTACACGGTTTTGAACGTTTGCTTGCTAGATAACGTTAGCGAACCTCAGTTTATGCGTTAGCTCGGTGCCACCAAATATAGGACAACGTTGCAAATCGAACCCAAAAGTTAGTACAGACAAATAATACGAACTAGTTTTCATGCGACTTGTTAGCTAGGTGCTGTGGAATAATGGGTTTTAGTTCAGCAACGAGTTATCAACCACGCTCAATTGAGTTTTTCATGTGAGCATTGGAGATTGTTTCGGTATTTTAATGGGAGGCGGGCTGCGTTGGAGTGCATCTAGTGGGCGACACTTGCGAAGAAGGCGGAGGTGCCGGCGACCTGCTAGGCTTGGATGGAGTCGCTTGCCGGGTACGTCTACAAAGCGGCCGCTGAGGGCCGAGTCCTGACGCTGGCCGCCTTGCTGCTCAACCACTCCAAGCCAGAGACACGATATATACTGCGTTATGTGACCC
The DNA here is from genome assembly GCF_034236695.1 of Oncorhynchus nerka. NCBI lineage: Eukaryota > Metazoa > Chordata > Actinopteri > Salmoniformes > Salmonidae > Oncorhynchus > Oncorhynchus nerka. The sequence continues at coordinate 57,943,189 of NC_088420.1, read as the reverse complement.
ACCTCGCCGGCCAAAGGTCAACTCCTCTCATCATCGCAGCTCGAAACGGACATGACAAAGTTGTGAGGCTGCTGCTGGATCACTACAGGGTGGATACTGAACAAACTGGCACAGTCAGATTTGACGGGTTAGTATTCATGAATTTAATAATTCTGTCTGTTCACCCCCATGGCAGCCTGGCAGCACACCAACTCCTCAAATTCAATTGTGTGTTGTGTCAATTGTGTGTATTTGCACTTCATTTATGTTGGTATAATTGTGGGAAATTCTACCCATCTCCTCTCTCCTTCAGGTATGTCATTGATGGGGCCACTGCTCTGTGGTGTGCGGCTGGCGCAGGACACTTTGAGGTAGTCCGCCAGTTGGTGTGCCACCAGGCCAAAGTCAACCACACCACTGTCACCAACTCCACCCCCCTGAGGGCAGCCTGCTTTGACGGGTGTCTGGACATTGTGAAATACCTGGTGGACCACCAGGCCAAAATCGGCATCGCCAACAAGTATGACAACACCTGCCTGATGATTGCTGCCTACAAGGGCCATACGGACGTAGTGGGCTTCCTGCTGGAGCATGGAGCTGACCCTAACTCCAAGGCCCACTGTGGGGCCACCGCCCTGCACTTTGCTGCTGAGGCGGGCCATCTGGACATCGTTAAGGAGCTGGTGCGCTGCCAGGCTGCCATGGTGGTGAACGGCCACGGCATGACACCGATCAAGGTGGCGGCGGAGAGCTGCAAGGCGGAGGTGGTGGAGCTGCTGCTGTCTCATGCCGACTGTGGCCCGCACAGCCGCATCGAGGCCCTTGAGCTGCTGGGTGCCTCGTTCGCCAACGACCGGGAGAACTATGACATCCTCAAGACCTATCACTACCTGTACCTGGCCATGCTGGAGCGCCACCGCGATCCCGTCAGCCTCATCGCCAAGGAGCTGCTTCCGCCCATCGAGGCCTACAGCGGCCGGGGCGAGTGCCGCACCCTGCAGGAGCTGGAGGCAATCCGGGCAGACCGCAACGCGCTGCACATGGAGGGCCTGATGGTGCGTGAGCGTATTCTGGGATCGGATAACATTGACGTGTCGCACCCCATCATCTACCGGGGAGCTGTGTACGCCGACAATATGGAGTTCGGCCAGTGCATCAAGCTATGGCTGCACGCGCTGCACCTGCGTCAGAAGGGCAACCGCAACACGCACAAGGACCTGCTGCGGTTCGCCCAGGTCTTCTCCCAGATGGTGCACCTGAAGGAGCCGGTGGGGGCGGAGCCAGTGGAGCAGGTGTTACACTGCAGCGTGCTGGAGATCCAGAGGAACATCGCAAGGGTGGAGGCGGCGCCTGAGGCAGGGCTGCACACGGCCATGGACAACTACGAGTCCAATATGTTCACCTTCCTCTACCTGGTGTGTATCAGCACCAAGACTGTGTGCGGCGAGGAGGCACGTGCCCATGTCAACGAGCAGATATACAACCTGATCCAGCTGGACCCGCGTTCACGGGAGGGCTTGTCCCTGTTGCACCTGGCCATCAGCTCCAGCACGCCTGTGGACGACTTCCACACCAATGACGTGTGCAGCTTCCCCAATGCTCAGGTCACCAAGCTGCTGCTGGACTGCGGTGCGCAAGTGAACGCGGTGGACCACGAGGGCAACAGTCCTCTGCACATCATCGTCCAGTACAACCGGCCTATCAGCGACTTCCTGACACTGCACGCCATCATCATCAGCCTGGTGGAGGCTGGCGCCCACACTGACATGACCAACAAGCAGAAGAAGACGCCACTGGACAAGAGCACCACAGGTGTGTCGGAGATCCTGCTTAAGACCCAGATGAAGATGAGCCTCAAGTGCCTGGCGGCACGTGCCGTCCGCCAGCACCAAATCACCTTCCGCAACCAGATCCCTAAGACCCTGGAGGAGTTTGTGGAGTTCCACTGATCCACCTGGCTAAGGAGGCTTTTTAAACCATTTAGAAAACGTGTGTTCTTGTGATTTAAAAAAAATTGTATATATTTTTTTATTGTTCTAATTTTCTATCAAATCAAAATGGTGCTTGCTGCTGATGATGATTAGGAATAGTCAGATGCATTTAGTTTTTTAAAACAATGGTTCCTTTTTTCTGTTTTAGATATGAATCACAAGTACCAGCAGCATCTCCCATATCTCTCCCACTGAAGTGTTACGGTCTGTGGCTGTCATTGTGACACAGTGGGTGTCACTAGCAGAATGAGGAAATTGTCAGCCAACTTTGAGCTTTCACTTTCCCCAAAGTCTTCCAAAGAGAATACCTGGCAAAGCCAAGCATCCACACAATGGTGACAACAGCAGCACCTTTTGGCTGCTTTTAGTGCATGGACCTAATTGTCCCAGACTCTTAGCTAGGTTCGCAACCATGAAAAGTAGCATTACTCTATTGATTAATTTTGCAGGTTGCCTGTTGAAGTGGTGTTGTATGCAGGTTTGCAGTGATTATTAAGGCCCGTTGTTTGAGCAAGTGAATGTGTGTCTGTGAGAGAAGAGATGAGAAGGTAGTAGTTGAATTTAGAACTTTGTACTTAAGAGTTTGTTTTTTCATAACCAATATAAAAAAAAGGTTTATTTAAGAGGTGTGTGATTTTGTTTTGTACTTAAAAATATATGTATAATGAGCTTTCTTTTACATGAACACTGACTGGTAAAGATGTGCCTTATTTTATATTTTGGAATAATTAGGCCTAGATATCCCTTGTAACCAAGTCACCAACACTTGGGTTGTTGGCCCTCCTGACTTGCTTGGCTTCTGTGTGTGGAGACTTCACGGCTTTGGTTGAGCATTGCCACATAATGACCGTTTTTAAATGGATGCTGCTGGTATTGATGTTTGAGCATGTCTTCCATTCTCTGTCTTGTGTTTGTGTGTGGGTACACATGCTAAGCGAATGAGAGAGGGACTGTGGATTGTTCGTGACGGTGTTGAATGTTGGCTTTTAGCCTTTTCCACTCATGCTTGCAACCTGTCCTTTGTCCTTAACAACTAACGATTCTAATGTCTGTCATTTTGTGTGTTCGAATCAGATGATCAGAGATTAAAGCTGAGAATGAAAGGTGATTCGATTCAAGATTTTCATCCAAGTGAATCATAGCGTGGTGTTGTACAACTGAAAATGCTATATTGATTTGACCAGATTTTACTTAACCGTGTGACCGTATGTTTTTATTTTGGGGGGCTTGAGTGGAGATTGTATGTATTTGTATTTTGTGCAAGTTAGCCTAAAGACAGTATAACTCTGTGCTTCTTCATCAGTTTACGTTTATCAGAAATGCCAATACCAAATGTTTTAACATTGGTCCAAAAAATGTCATGTGTAAATGTAACATTTTCTGACATCCAAGAGGGTAGTATCAAAATTGGTCCAATGCCGCATGCAATGACCCACATGTCACGCATACAGATGGCTTCTGGATTGAGTCAGAGCAACAGTGGGCTTAAATCTTAACTGATAATTCCACACAAACACACACAGCTATCATTTCATATGGAATCTGGCCAATTTACCCTGTTGCTATACAGATATTGCTCAATTGTTAGGATTTTTCAATTTCATGTGATATGATGGAATGTGTTTTATTTTTAAATGTATTTTTTACCTCCCTTTTTCTTCCCAATTTCGTGATATCAAATTACGATCTTGTCTCATTGCTGCAACTCCCCAATGGGCTTGGGAGAGGTGAAGGTCGAGTCAAGCCTCCTCTGAAACATGACCCGCCTAACCGCACTTCTTAACACATGCCAGTTTAACCCGTAAGCCAGCTGCACCAATGTGTTGGAGGAAACAACACCATCTTACTGACAAATGAAGTCATCCTGCAGGCACCTGGCCTGCCACATGGAGTTGCTAGAGTGCGATGAGCCAAGTAAAGCCCTTCTGGCCAAACCCTCCCCTAACCCGGACAACGCTGAGCCAATTGTGTGCTGCCGTATGGGACAAAACTGTCGTAACATTCAATTATCAATTCATTTCTGTCATACCATTCAATTATCGATTAATTTAATTAATTATTGCACCATGCAATCAATGATCAGTTCCTAAGATGTCTTTTCCTTATCTATACTGTCTGCACCATGATCTATTTAGCCTGTGCACATATGACAGACAGTTGTTGGTGGGAGCAGATCCCTGGAGGAGCGTGTATTGATCCTGCTGTGGAATTCATTGTGGCCAGCAGTTCTAACAAATGAGTCACTCAGAAAAACAAATCATGACTCTCGAGTCGGTAGAAATGGTTGTTTCAGTGGAAGGGCTCAGCACAGCAAGACTGGTGTGCTTTTTGGCCAATGGCAAAGTGGGATAAGGGCACCGAGCTGGCACCCACATTCTCATGTCTGGGGTGTGCTGGGGGTCCCTGAGAGCTGGGGCTGAAGCAGGTCCACACTCGCCATGGTTACCGCTCTTCTGGCGTCTTCCCGATAGCTACTTGCTCCTCCTCATCCTTCTGCCTGTTGAAGAAGCCCCGCTGGGAAGGCAGAGAGAGGGGAAAGAGTGAAACCCAGGGGTTAAAGCAAAGAAAATCACTCAATCTCTGATTGTCTGCGGGGCCAAGTTAACCTCCCCTTTCATGTAAAAAAAAAGTTATGGCCATCATGTTGTTGTTGTTGGAAAAGAGTACTGTAATGATCTTTTGTGCATGTATTAAACTGAAAGTTTGACCAATTCCAGTCCTTTTCAATTTATATATTTTTAAGAATCAATATGACAAATCTGTCTCAGTGACAGAGAACTTTAGCCCCTGGAAACCAAAACATTTAACCAGGTGTCTCCAGGCAGCAACATACTGGTAACCACTAGATTAAAAAATACATATGTTAGAATAACCTTTGGCAGTGATTACAGATGTGATTCTTTCTGGGTAAATCTCAGTGTTACACAACAGCCATAGATAATCAAGCTGATTTAAGTCAAAACTGTAAGTAGGTCACTCAGGAACATTCAACGTCGTCTTGGTTAGCAACTCCAGTGTATATTTGGCCTTGTGTTTTAGGTCATTGTCCTGCTGATAGGGGAAATTGTCTCCCAGTGTCTGTGGGAAAGCAGACTGAATCAGGTTTTCCTCTAGGATTTTGCCTGTGCTTTGCTCTATTCCATTTCTTTTTCTCCTAAAAAAACTCCCTTGCCGGTTACAAGCATACCCATAACAGGATGCAGCCACCACCATGTTTGTAAATATGAAGAGTGGTACAGAGATGTTCACAAATCTTTGAGGTAGAGGTCAAGTCTTAGACTTAAAATGTGTGCAACACATGACTATAAACCTAGTAAGAGACTTCCTTGGTCATTAGTCCATACTTGTATGAAAGAAATTTCATCAGGCACTATTTAAATCAAAATAAATGTCCTTTTAAAATGTAGACAGATTACAGTAATAAAATTACTTTAATAAAAGTCAGTGTCTCCTGACCCCTCCTCTCAACATCTAAAATCACTACTTGATAGGAAGAAGACCAGTTTATGCTGAGGGTGATAGACAGGCTTTAAGAGATGTACAACGTGAGATAAAAATACAGATACTGGTGGACAAGGAGGCATACAAGCAAAGGGTGGAGAGGACCCTCTCCTCAGGAAGCGCAAGGGTGGCCTGGCAAGGGATTAAATCCATGGCTAGTGCCCCCCACATAGGCAGGGGAAAAACCAGTGCTGACCTTGGGGGATATGGCTAATGAACTGAATGTTTTCTTCTCAAGATTTGAATCAGACAACTTTGTGTCGGAGGTAAAACAAATGGACGCATCATTACAAATGTTTGAGAGAGTTGTTGTTAAACAATCTGATGTTTTAAAGTTGTTCAGGGGATATAACGCATACAAAAGCCCAGGCAAAATAAGTGGACATGTGTTAAAGCACTGTGCTGAACAAATTGGCTGGTGTTTTTATAGACATTTTCAAATGCTCCTTCGACCAGCAACACGTTCCAGTATTGTGGAAAAAATCAATAATTATACCAATTCCTAAAGCATCCAATCCCTCTGTGCTGAATGACTACCGCCCTGTCGCCTTGACATCCTTAGTAATGCAATGCCTTGAGAAAATTGTGAAAAGTCATATTCTCAGCGTCACCCAGAAGCTTTTCGACCCATTTCAGTTTGCCTATCAGCCTAGCAGAGGAGTTGATGATGCCATTCTTAACCTCCTTAACATGGTCTATAGACATCTAGAGGGTGCTAAATCCCATGTCAGGGTTCTGTTTGTTGACTTTTCTTCTGCCTTCAACACAATCCATCCAGCCTTACATTCTGGCACAGAGACTCATTCGGGACTTCTCCTTAGGTGGGGGGCTGTTGGACTTCCTGAGCCAACGCACACAGCGAGTCAAAATAGGTCCCCATGTATCTGATATACGCAAAACCAACGCAGGCTTTTGTTTATTTTTTGATTCAACATGATTTTTTTTAAATCACGTGTTTGAAAGGGGAAAATGACCAGTTCCCTGAGGTCCTGGGGCCTGTTGCACAAAACTAGGATAAGGGATTAAGCCAGGATATCTTGGTGATCCTGGCTCAATTGATCCGTAATCCGGTTGCACTAAAGATGGATAGGGGGCAGGAGGATATGTTATGGTATAAATTACCATGGAGATTTATTCTGTGGAGCTAGCCTGCTCCAGACCAGGCTAAATTCCAGGATCTATTTAATCTCATCCCTAATGTCAGTCAGCAGTCACCACAAATGGAAACCAATAGTTATTTCACTGCTCACTATACATTGTTATCACATATAACTAGACCCACTGTTATTATTTAAACGTTTGTGATCATTAATTTCAATGATTTTGGATAAAAAATTATTTTTAGATGATGTTGCTATCATTAGATAATTTACAGTTTCCCATAGACTATAAGGCTATATATAAAATGATAGAATATTAGGGCCACAGAGGGGAAAAAAAACACAAGTCATAATATTGTAACCAGTTGTTTTAAAGGAGGACAGTTGTTAAAATGACAGATGTGGGGCATTTCGTGAAATTGTACTTCAGTATGGTTTCATAACCAAAGACATGCTGATGTGCCAGAATATTAAGTATCACATTGTCATAAGTATCAAAACTGTAAAAACAATATGTAGCTTTTCTGCAGAAAGAACCAGCCTCGTAAATTTATGACTTTATCCTTTTTCTTCAGTGTGGCCCTAGTACTCTGTCATATAAACAAATACACATTCCATATGAATATAAAAACACAATGTGTAACATTATGTTCCTTTATTGAATAAGGACAAAACAAAGCAGGTAAACCATCAGCTCCTTTCGAAACTGAAGTCACAGTGACTCTACAAGATGGAAAGCACAGAATCCAAGCATATTATACAAAATGATACATACACATTCAAATCAAATCAAATTTATTTATATAGCCCTTCGTACATCAGCTGATATCTCAAAGTGCTGTACAGAAACCCAGCCTAAAACCCCAAACAGCAAACAATGCAGGTGTAAAAGCACGGTGGCTAGGAAAAACTCCTAGAAAGGCCAAAACCTAGGAAGAAACCTAGAGAGGAACCAGGCTATGTGGGGTGGCCAGTCCTCTTCTGGCTGTGCCGGGTAGAGATTATAACAGAACATGACCAAGATGTTCAAATGTTCATAAATGACCAGCATGGTCGAATAATAATAAGGCAGAACAGTTGAAACTGGAGCAGCAGCACAGTCAGGTGGACTGGGGACAGCAAGGAGTCATCATGTCAGGTAGTCCTGGGGCACGGTCCTAGGGCTCAGGTCCTCCGAGAGAGAGAAAGAAAGAGAGAATTAGAGAGCATATGTGGGGTGGCCAGTCCTCTTCTGGCTGTGCCGGGTGGAGATTATAACAGAGCGTGGCCAAGATGTTCAAATGTTCATAAATGACCAGCATGGTCAGAATAATAATAAGGCAGAACAGTTGAAACTGGAGCAGCAGCACAGTCAGGTGGACTGGGGACAGCAAGGAGTCATCATGTCAGGTAGTCCTGGGACATGGTCCTAGGGCTCAGGTCCTCCGAGAGAAGAAAGAAAGAGAGAAGGAGAGAATTAGAGAACGCACACTTAGATTCACAGGACACCGAATAGGACAGGAGAAGTACTCCAGATATAACAAACTGACCCTAGCCCCCGACACATAAACTAATGCAGCATAAATACTGGAGGCTGAGACAGGAGGGGTCAGGAGACACTGTGGCCCCATCCGAGGACACCCCCGGACAGGGCCAAACAGGAAGGATATAACCCCACCCACTTTGCCAAAGCACAGCCCCCACACCACTAGAGGATATCTTCAACCACCAACTTACCATCCTGAGACAAGGCCGAGTATAGCCCACAAAGATCTCCGCCACAGCTCAACCCAAGGGGGCGCCAACCCAGACAGGCCGACCACAACAGTGAATCAACCCACCCAGGTGGCCTTTTTCCCCCAGGGACGGCATGAGAGAGCCCCAGTAAGCCAGTGACTCAGCCCCCGTAACAGGGTAGAGGCAGAGAATCCCAGTGGAAAGAGGGGAATCGGCCAGGCAGAGACAGCAAGGGCGGTTCGTTGCTCCAGAGCCTTTCCGTTCACCTTCCCACTCCTGGGCCAGACTACACTCAATCATATGACCCACTGAAGAGATGAGTCTTCAGTAAAGACTTAAAGGTTGAGACCGAGTTTGCGTCTCTGACATGGGTAGGCAGACCGTTCCATAAAAATGGAGCTCTATAGGAGAAAGCCCTGCCTCCAGCTGTTTGCTTAGAAATTCTAGGGACAATTAGGAGGCCTGCGTCTTGTGACCGTAGCGTACGTGTAGGTATGTACGGCAGGACCAAGGTCTGTATATAACACACCCTGCATGTCTGCACACTAAAATAAATGCAGGACAAATCCATACACATCAACTGAACAGACAAATGAATGGATGCAGTAGCCTCCCTGCAGCCTTGTATTACACACAGTATACCGCACAAACATCATAAGAGGCCAAATTCGTCAAAAAACGAACCCAAAAAAACCAAATTCCTCTGCCACCGCAGGACATATTTTAACCAAAATTGAAAGCACGCATACTAACTAAAATAATTCAACACATATTGGTCCCTCAGCAGCCGACCACTGTCGTCATCAGGGAAGATTGCCGGATTGTCCCAGTCCATGGCTGGTGGCACTCTGGGGGCCCTCTCCTTCCTCAGGCAGGCCACATTGTGGAGGACAGCACAAGCCACAGTAATATCACATGCCCTAACAGGGCTGACCCTTAATTTGTGAAGGCAGTGAAAAGCGTGCCTTCAGGAGGCCAAAGGTCATTTCAACTCTGGCCCTGGTCCTGGCATGGGCATGGTTGTAGGCCTGCTGTGCTTCCTGGGGGTCTGTGAAAGGTGTCAGGAGAAAGGCTGGCAGCCATACCCCCTGTCTCCCAGCAACACACCAGAGAATTCACCTGTCAACACAAAATCTCATCATTACTACCTCATAAACACAGTGATATTCTTGACACAGCCATGATGGTTATAAATAGGGGTTGTGTGGCTTACCTTGTGATAGGCACTGATAGATTTCAGAGGCCCGAAAGATTCTGGAGTCATGGACTGAGCCAGGCCATTTTGCCACAACATTGCTGATCACACAGTCAGCATTGCAGACCATCTGAAATCATAAGATGAGGAATATTACACCAATCAATGCACATCACTGGCAATGCAGAGTGTTCGTCAATGGACAATATCAAAAAGTTATGTTCACCTGAACATTAATGCTGTGAAAGGATTTCCTATTCACAAAATCGGCCTCATGGGCACCTGAGGGGGCTTTTATCCTTATGTGTGTGCAGTCCACTGCACCAATGACATTGGGGAAACCTGTCACACAAAGTAATGAGTATCCTACTATGTGTTAACAGTTGTCCTGTAATTTGTAGATCCTCTTACCTGCAATCCTATAGAACTCCTCTTTGATGTCACAGAGTCTTCTGTGGCCAGGGAAGGAGATGAAGACATCTGCTAATGCTTTGATAGCCAGACACACACTCCTTATTGTGCGGCAAATTGTGGCCTTGTTCAGCTGTTCTGCATCCCCCACTGAGTACAGGAAGGCTCCACTAGCAAAAAAAGCGCAAGGCCACACAAACCATTTGCTCCACACTCAGTGCATGGCTCCGTGCAGTGCGGTGCTTAATCCTGGGACCCAGTAGTCTGCATAGATACCTGATGCCATCTGCAGAAAGCCTGTATCTTTCATATAGATGGTCATCAGGGAAGGCCAATGGGTCCAACCGGTCCCTGAAGACCCTTTCTCGCCTGAAGGCTCTCCTCAGCACAAGTGCTTCTTCATCCACCACATCTCGCACGAATGGGCATGCCATTGTCAGAGCAGAAAGGAACACACAATTTTGGGCCTTCATATAGACTAGTGGCCACACCTGGTGCTGGGGGGTGGGCAAAAGAGGCGATGCCTTATAACGATGACTTGGTTGTACTGATTGCTGGGAAAATTAAAAAAACCTTAGAAAGATGCCACCGTCCTGTGTGCTCACAATAAGAGCTCATATGTCATGGCTCACTTGACTTTACGAGAATATACCTAATTTTTATTTTGAGCTGTGTCATCTTCTTGGAGCTGGGGAGGAAAGAAAAATAATGATTAATACATTTGTGTTACAGTTAGCATACAGTGTACATTGAAGGCATATCTCACCTCCCTCTCAAGTTTTTTTATTTCAAGGTCAGTTTCCTAATTGTCCTCTTTTTTATTTCGGACTCCAGTGCAAGATTTTCCATCTTTTTCTTCTTGTACTGAATGTCTATGTCTGCCAGTTCTATTTGGCGCCGGAGGTGGTTGCCATACAACTTTCTGATAGCTTGTGAGCTTTGTGAACACAATACAATTAGCGCAGCTGGAATTTGGCAGGATGTGGTGTCCTTTTATTAATACGCACTATGTTGCCAGGCTGGTTTTCCCACTGTATAGCATCTGGGTCCTGTAAAAGAAATTAGATTTTTTGATTTTGATGAGGACTCCTCACCATTGTAGAGTAAATAGTACTTTCACAGTCTTAACATGATACCTCATGCCTTCTGGAATCCAGAGAGATGGTCTCCTCCTCATCATCGTCTCCATCATGTGCTGTTGCTGCTGCACTGGGGCCTTCACCCTATCACATTTAATCGGATTCATATTGAAGCTAGTAGACAAGACATGCCAGGCCTACAGTATGCCTTTGATGGAGTACTCACTGGATCAGCATCGTCTGGTGCTTGTGCTGGTGGCTCTAACAGGAACACAGTGCTGCCAGGCACTGCAAGGCAATAGGTAAACCAAAGTCAGACAGTCCAAATTGATTCAATATGAATGTGGTTGTATCCCATGTAGAGATGGAAGGACATACCTTGAATGAAGCGGGTGGCATCTTGGGAGGAACCTATGCTCGTCTCTTTCCCCCAGGGATCCCCTCTAAAGACGGGCCTGCCTTTATTTAGCTCCAAGGCCATGTCCTCTGCTGGGGTAAGGTCAGCCTTTGGTGACCCACCACCCGTGCCTTGTCTGTGGGTATTCTTTTTCACTGCTAAAACAGTACAGACAATGTGTGAGCAGGCACCTTCTGGGTACAATATATGCTTGTGCTTTGTTAAATATTAGTCAGGGACCATACCATTCTGCAGAATGTTCTTGTATTTGATTTTGACCTGCTGCCATGTCCGTTTTGGCCCGTTCATGTTTAATCTACACACACACACACACACACACACACACACACACACACACACACACACACACACACACACATTTAATGGAGTCACACTGCAAAAAATTACTTGGTATTTTTGTCTTGTTTTCAGTAAAAATATCAAAAAATTTATCATAGCTTTATACAGTGTGATGGAGTTACTTTACACAATTTCACTCATATCTGCAGTGCATTTCAATTAAAATTCTACTTTTGTGCAACAGGCCCCAGGATCCCAATCTAGTGACATTTGTATCAAAACAAAAACACAAAATCAATCCATTTGAGGTAACTGTCATCCCTTATTAACATATATTTTCCATTCTATAAGCAGACTGAACATAGTATCACTGTATAAGTACCCAAAGACCAGGGGCCTGTTGCACAAAAGTAGAATTAAGACATCCGGGATAAATGACTCAGCTGAGCTCAATGAAGCCAAAACATGTGCGTCCAGGCTTAATTGGTTGCACAAAGACCAAGCCAGGATGAGCAGACACGGATTCATTAAACCAGGTGAAACCAATCCTGGATAGGTGCGCGCTCACGGCTCACTCAAATAGACCCCGCCACAGATCACAGATTAACTGATTTACCATGGCAACTAGAGCCGCGTACTTTTCCCCGTCGGAAGCACAAATCCTCATGGAGGCATACGAGGAGGTAAAAGATATAATTAAGAAGAAAGGCAACACCGCCACAGTGATAAAGCAAAGAGAAAAAGCGTGGCAAAGTATTGCAGACCGCCTGAATGCGTAAGAATAGTGCACATATTACACACTCACCGCTCCGCTGAAAGATCACAATTACAATTCAAATATTTAATTCACATCTCCAAAATGCAGTTGTACTGTAATTATGAAACGTTAAATTTTTAATTGAAATGCACTGCAGATATGAGTGAAATTGTGTAAAGTAACTCCATCACACTGTATAAAGCTATGATAAATTTTTTGATATTTTTACTGAAAACAAGACAAAAATACCAAGTAATTTTTTGCAGTGTGACTCCATTAAATGTGTGTGTGTGTGTGTGTGTGTGTGTGTGTGTGTGTGTGTGTGTGTGTGTAGATTAAACATGAACGGGCCAAAACGGACATGGCAGCAGGTCAAAATCAAATACAAGAACATTCTGCAGAATGGTATGGTCCCTGACTAATATTTAACAAAGCACAAGCATATATTGTACCCAGAAGGTGCCTGCTCACACATTGTCTGTACTGTTTTAGCAGTGAAAAAGAATACCCACAGACAAGGCACGGGTGGTGGGTCACCAAAGGCTGACCTTACCCCAGCAGACGACATGGCCTTGGAGCTAAATAAAGGCAGGCCCGTCTTAGAGGGGATCCCTGGGGGGAAAGAGACGAGCATAGGTTCCTCCCAAGATGCCACCCGCTTCATTCAAGGTATGTCCTTCCATCTCTACATGGGATACAACCACATTCATATTGAATCAATTTGGACTGTCTGACTTTGGTTTACCTATTGCCTTGCAGTGCCTGGCAGCACTGTGTTCCTGTTAGAGCCACCAGCACAAGCACCAGACGATGCTGATCCAGTGAGTACTCCATCAAAGGCATACTGTAGGCCTGGCATGTCTTGTCTACTAGCTTCAATATGAATCCGATTAAATGTGATAGGGTGAAGGCCCCAGTGCAGCAGCAACAGCACATGATGGAGACGATGATGAGGAGGAGACCATCTCTCTGGATTCCAGAAGGCATGAGGTATCATGTTAAGACTGTGAAAGTACTATTTACTCTACAATGGTGAGGAGTCCTCATCAAAATCAAAAAATCTAATTTCTTTTACAGGACCCAGATGCTATACAGTGGGAAAACCAGCCTGGCAACATAGTGCGTATTAATAAAAAGGACACCACATCCTGCCAAATTCCAGCTGCGCTAATTGTATTGTGTTCACAAAGCTCACAAGCTATCAGAAAGTTGTATGGCAACCACCTCCGGCGCCAAATAGAACTGGCAGACATAGACATTCAGTACAAGAAGAAAAAGATGGAAAATCTTGCACTGGAGTCCGAAATAAAAAAGAGGACAATTAGGAAACTGGACCTTGAAATAAAAAAACTTGAGAGGGAGGTGAGATATGCCTTCAATGTACACTGTATGCTAACTGTAACACAAATGTATTAATCATTATTTTTCTTTCCTCCCCCAGCTCCAAGAAGATGACACAGCTCAAAATAAAAATTAGGTATATTCTCGTAAAGTCAAGTGAGCCATGACATATGAGCTCTTATTGTGAGCACACAGGACGGTGGCATCTTTCTAAGGTTTTTTTAATTTTCCCAGCAATCAGTACAACCAAGTCATCGTTATAAGGCATCGCCCTCTTTGCCCACCCCCAGCACCAGGTGTGGCCACTAGTCTATATGAAGGCCCAAAATTGTGTGTTCCTTTCTGCTCTGACAATGGCATGCCCATTCGTGCGAGATGTGGTGGATGAAGAAGCACTTGTGCTGAGGAGAGCCTTCAGGCGAGAAAGGGTCTTCAGGGACCGGTTGGACCCACTGGCCTTCCCTGATGACCATCTATATGAAAGATACAGGCTTTCTGCAGATGGCATCAGGTATCTATGCAGACTACTGGGTCCCAGGATTAAGCACCGCACTGCACGGAGCCATGCACTGAGTGTGGAGCAAATGGTTTGTGTGGCCTTGCGCTTTTTTGCTAGTGGAGCCTTCCTGTACTCAGTGGGGGATGCAGAACAGCTGAACAAGGCCACAATTTGCCGCACAATAAGGAGTGTGTGTCTGGCTATCAAAGCATTAGCAGATGTCTTCATCTCCTTCCCTGGCCACAGAAGACTCTGTGACATCAAAGAGGAGTTCTATAGGATTGCAGGTAAGAGGATCTACAAATTACAGGACAACTGTTAACACATAGTAGGATACTCATTACTTTGTGTGACAGGTTTCCCCAATGTCATTGGTGCAGTGGACTGCACACACATAAGGATAAAAGCCCCCTCAGGTGCCCATGAGGCCGATTTTGTGAATAGGAAATCCTTTCACAGCATTAATGTTCAGGTGAACATAACTTTTTGATATTGTCCATTGACGAACACTCTGCATTGCCAGTGATGTGCATTGATTGGTGTAATATTCCTCATCTTATGATTTCAGATGGTCTGCAATGCTGACTGTGTGATCAGCAATGTTGTGGCAAAATGGCCTGGCTCAGTCCATGACTCCAGAATCTTTCGGGCCTCTGAAATCTATCAGTGCCTATCACAAGGTAAGCCACACAACCCCTATTTATAACCATCATGGCTGTGTCAAGAATATCACTGTGTTTATGAGGTAGTAATGATGAGATTTTGTGTTGACAGGTGAATTCTCTGGTGTGTTGCTGGGAGACAGGGGGTATGGCTGCCAGCCTTTTCTCCTGACACCTTTCACAGACCCCCAGGAAGCACAGCAGGCCTACAACCATGCCCATGCCAGGACCAGGGCCAGAGTTGAAATGACCTTTGGCCTCCTGAAGGCACGCTTTCACTGCCTTCACAAATTAAGGGTCAGCCCTGTTAGGGCATGTGATATTACTGTGGCTTGTGCTGTCCTCCACAATGTGGCCTGCCTGAGGAAGGAGAGGGCCCCCAGAGTGCCACCAGCCATGGACTGGGACAATCCGGCAATCTTCCCTGATGACGACAGTGGTCGGCTGCTGAGGGACCAATATGTGTTGAATTATTTTAGTTAGTATGCGTGCTTTCAATTTTGGTTAAATATGTCCTGCGGTGGCAGAGGAATTTGGGTTTTTTTGGGTTCGTTTTTTGACGAATTTGGCCTCTTATGATGTTTGTGCGGTATACTGTGTGTAATACAAGGCTGCAGGGAGGCTACTGCATCCATTCATTTGTCTGTTCAGTTGATGTGTATGGATTTGTCCTGCATTTATTTTAGTGTGCAGACATGCAGGGTGTGTTATATACAGACCTTGGTCCTGCCGTACATACCTACACGTACGCTACGGTCACAAGACGCAGGCCTCCTAATTGTCCCTAGAATTTCTAAGCAAACAGCTGGAGGCAGGGCTTTCTCCTATAGAGCTCCATTTTTATGGAACGGTCTGCCTACCCATGTCAGAGACGCAAACTCGGTCTCAACCTTTAAGTCTTTACTGAAGACTCATCTCTTCAGTGGGTCATATGATTGAGTGTAGTCTGGCCCAGGAGTGGGAAGGTGAACGGAAAGGCTCTGGAGCAACGAACCGCCCTTGCTGTCTCTGCCTGGCCGATTCCCCTCTTTCCACTGGGATTCTCTGCCTCTACCCTGTTACGGGGCTGAGTCACTGGCTTACTGGGGCTCTCTCATGCCGTCCCTGGGGGGGTGCGTCACCTGGGTGGGTTGATTCACTGTTGTGGTCGGCCTGTCTGGGTTGGCGCCCCCTTGGGTTGAGCTGTGGCGGAGATCTTTGTGGGCTATACTCGGCCTTGTCTCAGGATGGTAAGTTGGTGGTTGAAGATATCCCTCTAGTGGTGTGGGGGCTGTGCTTTGGCAAAGTAGGTGGGGTTATATCCTTCCTGTTTGGCCCTGTCCGGGGTGTCCTCGGATGGGGCCACAGTGTCTCCTGACCCCTCCTGTCTCAGCCTCCAGTATTTATGCTGCATTAGTTTATGTGTCGGGGGCTAGGGTCAGTTTGTTATATCTGGAGTACTTCTCCTGTCCTATTCGGTGTCCTGTGTGAATCTAAGTGTGCGTTCTCTAATTCTCTCCTTCTCTTTTCTTTCTCTCTCTCGGAGGACCTGAGCCCTAGGACCATGCCCCAGGACTACCTGACATGATGACTCCTTGCTGTCCCCAGTCCACCTGGCCATGCTGCTGCTCCAGTTTCAACTGGCCTGGGCCCTAGGACCATGTCCCAGGACTACCTGACATGATGACTCCTTGCTGTCCCCAGTCCACCTGACTGTGCTGCTGCTCCAGTTTCAACTGTTCTGCCTTATTATTATTCGACCATGCTGGTCATTTATGAACATTTGAACATCTTGGCCACGTTCTGTTATAATCTCCACCCGGCACAGCCAGAAGAGGACTGGCCACCCCACATATGCTCTCTCTAATTCTCTCTTTCTTTCTCTCTCGGAGGACCTGAGCCCTAGGACCGTGCCCCAGGACTACCTGACATGATGACTCCTTGCTGTCCCCAGTCCACCTGACTGTGCTGCTGCTCCAGTTTCAACTGTTCTGCCTTATTATTATTCGACCATGCTGGTCATTTATGAACATTTGAACATCTTGGTCATGTTCTGTTATAATCTCTACCCGGCACAGCCAGAAGAGGACTGGCCACCCCACATAGCCTGGTTCCTCTCTAGGTTTCTTCCTAGGTTTTGGCCTTTCTAGGGAGTTTTTCCTAGCCACCGTGCTTTTACACCTGCATTGTTTGCTGTTTGGGGTTTTAGGCTGGGTTTCTGTACAGCACTTTGAGATATCAGCTGATGTACGAAGGGCTATATAAATAAATTTGATTTGATTTGAATGTGTATGTATCATTTTGTATAATATGCTTGGATTCTGTGCTTTCCATCTTGTAGAGTCACTGTGACTTCAGTTTCGAAAGGAGCTGATGGTTTACCTGCTTTGTTTTGTCCTTATTCAATAAAGGAACATAATGTTACACATTGTGTTTTTATATTCATATGGAATGTGTATTTGTTTATATGACAGAGTACTAGGGCCACACTGAAGAAAAAGGATAAAGTCATAAATTTACGAGGCTGGTTCTTTCTGCAGAAAAGCTACATATTGTTTTTACAGTTTTGATACTTATGACAATGTGATACTTAATATTCTGGCACATCAGCATGTCTTTGGTTATGAAACCATACTGAAGTACAATTTCACGAAATGCCCCACATCTGTCATTTTAACAACTGTCCTCCTTTAAAACAACTGGTTACAATATTATGACTTGTGTTTTTTTTCCCCTCTGTGGCCCTAATATTCTATCATTTTATATATAGCCTTATAGTCTATGGGAAACTGTAAATTATCTAATGATAGCAACATCATCTAAAAATAATTTTTTATCCAAAATCATTGAAATTAATGATCACAAACGTTTAAATAATAACAGTGGGTCTAGTTATATGTGATAACCCCCCTTAAAAGACCTAGATGCACTATTGTAAAGTGGCTGTTCCACTGGATGTCATAAGGTGAAAGCACCAATTTGTAAGTCGCTCTGGATAAGAGCGTCTGCTAAATGACTTAAATGTAAATGTAAATGTAATAACAATGTATAGTGAGCAGTGAAATAACTATTGGTTTCCATTTGTGGTGACTGCTGACTGACATTAGGGATGAGATTAAATAGATCCTGGAATTTAGCCTGGTCTGGAGCAGGCTAGCTCCACAGAATAAATCTCCATGGTAATTTATACCATAACATATCCTCCTGCCCCCTATCCATCTTTAGTGCAACCGGATTACGGATCAATTGAGCCAGGATCACCAAGATATCCTGGCTTAATCCCTTATCCTAGTTTTGTGCAACAGGCCCCTGGAGTGAGAATTCTAGTTAGTGGGCTAACTTCATGATCTGGTAACTCTTCTGTTAAGGGTTGCGTCAATCGAATCTGGTATCAGGATAAATATGACATTGAGTCACTGATTGTATACTATGTACTTTTTATTAGATAAGCAATAAGTGGTAAATGCAATTTTCTATATACGGGTTCGCAGTAACACCACGCAGGGTAGAACAGAGAACTGACTTGTTCCTGACAAAGTTATTATAATATACTCTGACAGAAGTAGTTCCTGCTTCCTAGCTGGCTTGTCAGAGTAGACTGGACGTGGTTTAAACTCACCCAGCCTATCGTTGATTGTTGGCGCACGAGCTGGTCCCAGCCCCCTAGGCGCTTCAGCGGTCAGTCGTTGTAGTTGTGTAGAATATACAGTTATCACACACCTGGCTCCTGTTATCTAACAAAAGACCGTTTGTTCCCTACCCTACGTTCTGTATGTGCCCCCAACAATTCATGATAGCTGCCTACACCCAAGCCAAGGCCAGCCACAGCCTTTCCGCTAGTCACACCATATGTTGCAAAATGTTGCTTTTAACATACACAGACACTCTCATGATAGGCCAAGCATATTTTCAATCCTCACACTTCCGAGAAGTTGCCAGTAGAATAAGGGAGTATGGACTCATTTAGAAAATGTTTTTTAGCAGTAACAAAATAGATGGCATCATGAGGCAGGAAAATTATGTGGATATATTGAAGCAACATCTCAAGACATCAGTCAGGAAGTGAAAGAGCTTGGTCGCAAATGGGTCTTCCAAATGGACAATGACCCCAAGCATACTTCCAAAGTTGTGGCAAAATGGCTTAAGGACAACAAAGTCAAGGTATTGGATTTGCCATCACAAAGCCCTGACCTCAATCTCATAGAAAATGTATGGGCAGAACTGAAAAAGTGTGTGCGAGCAAGGAGGCCTACAAACCTGACTCAGTTACAACAGCACTGTCAGGAGGAATGGGCCAAAATTCACCCAACTTATTGTGGGAAGCTTGTGGAAGGCTACCTGAAACGTTTGACCCAAGTTAAACAATTTAAAGGCAATGCTACCAAATACTAATTGAGTGTATGTAAACTGCTGACCAACTGGGAATGTGATGAAAGAAATACAAGCTGAAATAATTCCTTCTCTTTACTATTATTCTGACATTTCACACTCTTAAAATAAAGAGGTGATCCTAACTAACCTAAGACAGTGAATTTTTACTAGGATTAAATGTCAGGAATTGTGAAAAACTGAGTTTAAATGTATTTGGCGAAGGTGTATGTAAACTTTCGACTTCAACTGTAAGTGTGGAAGTGTGTGTGCCTGTGGGTATGTGTTATGTGTGAGTGTATGTGTTGCAGTGTCAGTGTAAGTAATAAGTATGTGTAAGTGTGTGGGTGAGTCAAATAGAGTTAGTGCCGAAAAGGGTCAATGCAAGAAGAATTATAGTAGAAGGCTTGTGTCCAAAAGTGATTGATGACCTATTTTATGTGTCACGTGGTTATGCCCATTTATGCACATCCTGTCCGGATGTTGTCACGCTATCGAGTGAGGGATTATGTAACCTGATAGTGCAGCTGTTTCAGGTTAAGCATGTGTTTGCAATAAAGCTGTCCTGGTGATTGGTGTGTAGGGACCTTGTTGAACTGTGGAAAGTGTTTGATCATTTGAAAGAGTTGTGAAATTTTCATAGTGAACTTATGGATCTGCTGTTTGGGAGGCGTGTATATGAAACAGTAATTAAAAAAGTCTTAAAAATAAGAGTGGGGCAAGAGGTGACCCGGGACTTTGACTCTATCTTGGAGGAAGGAGGAGCACACAAGAAAGTGCAGACTGACGGCGGTAAATCATTTTTTAGTAATACTTTTCAGAAACTCATGAAGAAGCACAATATCATACATTTTGCTACAGTTTCGGATTTGAAAGCTTCAGTGGTTGAACGCTTTAACAGAACTTTGAAGGAAGGATGTGGAAATACTTTACAGCACACAACACCCATAGATATGTGGATATAGTTCAAGATTTAGTAAAGGGTTATAACTACAGCTACCATAAGTGTATAGTATGTATGAAACCCTCCAAGGTTTCTTCTGAAAACTCTTTTCAAGTCTAAAAATATGTATGGTTTCCCCCTTCGGCGTAAGAAAAAAATAGATTTTAAATTCATAGTGGGTGACTTGGTACGTATATATCCAAGTTGAGGGGTGTTTTCGACAAAAAATATGAGCAAGGTTACAGCGATGAGCTGTTCACAGTTACCACGTATACCCCCTGTCTACAAGTTAAAAGATTATGATGGGGAGCTTATAGAGGGTTCCTTTTATGAGAAGGAACTCCAGAAGGTACAGCTGGGTAAAGACAAAGTCTTTCACGTGGAGGAGATTCTGGATCAAAAGAGAGAACAGGGTAAAAAATGGCTGTTGGTCCATTGGAAAAACTGTCTACAAAAGTTTAACAGTTGGATATTAAAAGAAGAGGTGATGAAGGCAGTATTGGGTATATGTGGGGTAGGATGGGTATTGACAATAAACATTGCCGGTCGATCCTTCCATTTCTCAATAGGTAGTTCATCACAAACCCATACTCCACAAAATAAAAAATATCTAACAAATTACCCCACATATACCCAATTAAGACTATATACACATGGACGAGCGATGTCAGAGCGCACTAAGATACCGTAGAATAGTATAGAATACAGAATATACATATGAGATGAGTAATGTAAGATATGTACATTATTAAAGTGACTAGTGTTCCATTCCTTAAAGTGGCCAGTGATTTCTAGTCTATGCCTATAGGCAGCAGCCTCTAATGTGCTAGTGATGGCTGTTTAACAGTCTGATGGCCTTGAGATAGAAGCTGTTTTTCAGTCTCTCGGCCCCAGCTTTGATGCACCTATACTGACCTCACCTTCTGGATGATAGCAGGGTGAACAGGCAGTGGCTTGGGTGGTTGATGTCCTTGATGATCTTTTTGTCCTTCCTGTGACATTGGGTGCTGTAGGTGTCCTAGAGGGCGGGTAGTTTGCCCCCGGTAATGCGTTGGGCAGACCGCACCACCCTCTGGAGAGTCTTGCGGTTGCGGGTGGTGCAGTTGCCGTACCAGGCTGTGATACAGCCTGACAGGATGCTTTCAATTGTGCATCTGTAAAAGTTTGTGAGGGTTTTAGATGACAAGCCAAATTTCTTTAGCCTCCTGAGGTTGAAGAGGCTCTGTTGTGCCTTCTTCACCACACTGTTTGTGTGGGTGGTCCATTTCAGTCTGTCAGTGATGTGTACGCTAAGGAACTTTCCACCTTCTCCACTATGGTCCCGTCGATATAGATAGGTGGGTGCACCCTCTGCTATTTCCTGAAGTCCACGATCATCTTCTTTGTTTTGTTGACGTTGAATGAGAGGTTGTTTTCCAGGCACCACACTCACAGAGCCCTCACCTCCTCCCTGTAGGCTCATCATCGTTGGTAATCAAGCCTACTACTGTTGTGTTGTTTGCAAACTTGATGATTGAGTTGGAGGCGTGCTTGGCCATGCAGTCATGGGTGAACAGGGAGTACAGGTGGTTTTCCAAGAGGTGGTGAGTGTTTCTGAATGGTCCAGTCTCAGCCATGACTTAAATGCGCTTGAAAACCAGAGAAGGTTTGAATGTTGCTGTCCAATGATTCCCAACACAAACAACTGATAAATTATTCAGTTCTGTAATGGCTGCCAAATGTGAATTAAGTTCCACCAAGTATTAATTCTGGGGTGTGAAGATATACGCAATCCAGACATGTTCGTGTTTTAAGATGTGAAGTCTGTGCAAGGTGTTTGTAGACCCACTAGCGACTGTATTTAGCCTTTTCCCAGAGATGACTTCAAGTGATGCAGAGCATGAATGGCCATACAGCGCTCACTGGCATATTAAATTAGCTGGCAAAGGAAGGGTACAAAATGATGGTTAACCTTTTGAAAGCAATTCCACATGGCAAAAATACTAAAACCATGAGAGTAGACATGCCTAGAACCATCATCAACCACTTGTGAATGGATGGGGGAGATACCAAGGAATGATTCTGCTGTTCGGGGCCTCCTGTGTCTCTTTGTTCAGAACTGCAAAAATGTATAGCCTGAGAACCCCACAATTGAGGCATCTGAAAATGAGCCACGTGCAGCAAATGGGCAGAAGAGAAAATATGGGTAAATCAGAGGAGGAGGGGTCAGCACCAGGTCCAGGGAAGAAAGGGAACAGCAACAAGGGTAATCCTCCTCTTCCATTTCAGCATGCCTCAAACTCCCTTTATTATGCACATCGCACGTCTGAAAAGCTGTGGTCAACTTGGCAATAAAGCAAGGGAAGGTAGTCAAAATAGGATGAGACAAGTTTCATTAAGGTTTCTGGAGGGAGCAGGCAAGGTGACCAATGTACGCTCCAAGTACTACGACAGTACTATGGCAGTATTTCTCTCAGCTCAACTCAAAATAACCAGGGTTCTTACAATTCAGGATCCTCCATTGGAAACTGTGAAGTGGTCCATAATATACACTGCTCAAAAAAATAAAGGGAACACTAAAATAACACATTAAATATTCTTATTAAATCTTATTAAATACTTTTTTCTTTACATAGTTGAATGTGCTGACAACAAAATCACACAAAATGATCAATGGAAATCAAATTTATCAACCCATGGAGGTCTGGATTTGGAGTCACACTCAAAATTAAAGTGGAAAACCACACTACAGGCCGATCAAACTTTGATGTAATGTCCTTAAAACAAGTCCAAATGAGGCTCAGTAGTATATGTGGCCTCCACGTGCTTATACGACGCCTGGGCATGCTCCTGATGAGGTGGCGGATGGTCTCCTGAGGGATCTCCTCCCAGACCTGGACTAAAGCATCCGCCAACTCCTGGACAGTCTGTGGTGCAACGTGGCGTTGGTGGATGGAGCGAGAGATGATGTCCCAGATGTGCTCAATTGGATTCAGGTCTGGGGAACGGGCGGGCCAGTCCATAGCATCAATGCCTTCCTCTTGCAGGAACTGCTGACACACTCCAGCCACATGAGGTCTAGCATTGTCTTGCATTAGGAGGAACCCAGGGCCAACCACACCAGCATATGGTCTCACAAGGGGTCTGAGGATCTCATCTCGGTACCTAATGGCAGTCAGGCTACCTCTGGCGAGCACATGGAGGGCTGTGTGGCCCCCCAAAGAAATGCCACCCCACACCATGACTGACCCACCGCACAAAGGCAGAGGTAGCGGTCCTGCTGCTGGGTTGTTGCCCTCCCACGGCCTCCTCCACGTCTCCTGATGTACTGGCCTGTCTCCTGGGAGCGCCTCCATGCTCTGGACACTACGCTGACAGACACAGCAAACCTTCTTGCCACAGCTCGCATTGATGTACCATCCTGGATGAGCTGCACTACCTGAGCCACTTGTGTGGGTTGTAGACTCCGTCTCATGCTACCACTAGAGTGAAAGCACCGCCAGCATTCAAAAGTGACCAAAACATCAGCCAGGAAGCGTAGGAACTGAGAAGTGGTCTGTGGTCACCACCTGCAGAACCACTCCTTTATTGGAGGTGTCTTGCTAATTGCCTATAATTTCCACCTGTTGTCTATTCCATTTGCACAACAGCATGTGACATTTATTGTCAATCAGTGTTGCTTCCTAAGTGGACAGTTTGATTTCACAGAAGTGTGATTGACTTTGAGTTACATTGTGTTGTTTAAGTGTTCCCTTTATTTTTTTGAGCAGTGTATATACAGTGCCTTGCGAAAGTATTCGGCCCCCTTGAACTTTGCGACCTTTCTCCACATTTCAGGCTTCAAACATAAAGATATAAAACTGTATTTTTTTGTGAAGAATCAACAACAAGTGAGACACAATCATGAAGTGGAACGACATTTATTGGATATTTCAAACTTTTTTAACAAATCAAAAACTGAAAAATTGGGCGTGCAAAATTATTCAGCCCCTTTACTTTCAGTGCAGCAAACTCTCTCCAGAAGTTCAGTGAGGATCTCTGAATGATCCAATGTTGACCTAAATGACTAATGATGATAAATACAATCCACCTGTGTGTAATCAAGTCTCCGTATAAATGCACCTGCACTGTGATAGTCTCAGAGGTCCGTTAAAAGCGCAGAGAGCATCATGAAGAACAAGGAACACACCAGGCAGGTCCGAGATACTGTTGTGAAGAAGTTTAAAGCCGGATTTGGATACAAAAACATTTCACAAGCTTTAAACATCCCAAGGAGCACTGTGCAAGCGATAATATTGAAATGGAAGGAGTATCAGACCACTGCAAATCTACCAAGACCTGGCCGTCCCTCTAAACTTTCAGCTCATACAAGGAGAAGACTGATCAGAGATGTAGCCAAGAGGCCCATGATCACTCTGGATGAACTGCAGAGATCTACTGCGGAGGTGGGAGACTCTGTCCATAGGACAACAATCAATCGTATATTGCACAAATCTGGCCTTTATGGAAGAGTGGCAAGAAGAAAGCCATTTCTTAAAGATATCCATAAAAAGTGTTGTTTAAAGTTTGCCACAAGCCACCTGGGAGACACACCAAACATGTGGAAGAAGGTGCTCTGGTCAGATGAAACCAAAATTGAACTTTTTGGCAACAATAAAAAACGTTATGTTTGGTGTAAAAGCAACACAGCTCATCACCCTGAACACACCATCCCAACTGTCAAACATGGTGGTGGCAGCATCATGGTTTGGGCCTGCTTTTCTTCAGCAGGGACAGGGAAGATGGTTAAAATTGATGGGAAGATGGATGGAGCCAAATACAGGACCATTCTGGAAGAAAACCTGATGGAGTCTGCAAAAGACCTGAGACTGGGACGGAGATTTGTCTTCCAACAAGACAATGATCCAAAACATAAAGCAAAATCTACAATGGAATTGTTCAAAAATAAACATATCCAGGTGTTAGAATGGCCAAGTCAAAGTCCAGACCTGAATCCAATCGAGAATCTGTGGAAAGAACTGAAAACTGCTGTTCACAAATGCTCTCCATCCAACCTCACTGAGCTCGAGCTGTTTTGCAAGGAGGAATGGGAAAAAATTTCAGTCTCTCGATGTGCAAAACTGATAGAGACATACCCCAAGCGACTTACAGCTGTAATCGCAGCAAAAGGTGGCGCTACAAAGTATTAACTTAAGGGGGCTGAATAATTTTGCACGCCCAATTTTTCAGTTTTTGATTTGTTAAAAAAGTTTGAAATATCCAATAAATGTTGTTCATGATTGTGTCCCACTTGTTGTTGATTCTTCACAAAAAAATACAGTTTTATATCTTTATGTTTGAAGCCTGAAATGTGGCAAAAGGTCTCAAAGTTCAAGGGGGCCGAATACTTCCGCAAGGCACTGTATATATATATATATATATATATATATATATATATATATATATATATATATATATATATCCACTAGTTCCAATATATCCATAATAATTGTGATTTCCTTAAGTGCATGAGGATGATAGTTTGCTGTAGTGTCCATTGAGGTACTTAAAACCGTATTATAATCTCCCACCATAATAATTGAGTCATGTATTGCCTGTAAGCTTGATAAATGATTAGATATATTTTCAAAGAAACGTGGATCATCATTATTTGGTCCATATAGATTAATGAGCCAGATCTGTTTATGGTCCAATAGCATATTTAAACGGATCCACCTTCCTTGTGGACCTGTTTGAACAGTTTGCACATTCGGATCAAACTGATTGTTAATTCATTTCCCTACTTCTGAGTTTCCCTGCCCATGGCAGAAATATATTTTGCCCCCCCAAGTCCATTTTCCTTACAACTTAGTCTCAAGGTGTAGAATGAGTTTCCTGTTAACAATTATATCCCTTCTCTTTTAGCCAGGTAAAGATTGTATTTTCTTATTATCTGCTAAGCCATTACAATTATAACTAGCTATACTTATTTCACCACTTACCATAATAAGATACAAGTTTTGATTATACTTACCAAAATACCAAAATATTTCAAATAAAGTTTTATTTGTCACATACACATGGTTAGCACATGTTAATGAGAGTGTAGCGAAATGCTTGTGCTTCTAGTTCCCAAAGTACAGTAATATCTAACAATGAATCTAACAAATCCCCAACAACTACTTAATACACACAAATCTAAAAGGGGTGAATGAGAATATGTACATATAAATATATGGATGAGCAATGACCGAGTGGCATAGGCAAGATGCAATAGATGGTATGAAATACAGTATATTCATATGATATGAGTAATGTAAGATAAGTAAACATTATTAAAGTGACATTATTTAAAGTAGCATTGTTTCAATGACTAGTGATCCATTTATTAAAGTGGCGAGTGATTGGGTCTCATTGTAGGCAGCAGCCTCTCTGAGTTAGTGATTGCTGTTTAGCAGTCTGATGGCCTTTAGATAGAAGCTGTTTTTCAATCTAGGTCCCAGCTTTGATGCACCTGTACTGACCTCGCCTTCTGGATGGTAGCGGTGTGAACAGGCAGTGGCTCGGGTGGTTGTTGTCCTTGATGATCCATTTGGCCTTCCTGTGACATCGGGTGCTGTAGGTGTCATGGAGGGCAGGTATTTTGTCCCCTGTGTTGTGTTGTGCAGACCGCACCCCCCTCTGGAGAGCCTTGCGGTTGAGGGCGATGCAGTTGCCGTACCAGGCTGTGATACAGCCTGACAGGATGCTCTCAATTGTGCATCTGTAAAAGTTTGTCAGGGTTTTGGGTGACAAGCCAAATTTCTTCAGCCCCCTGAGGTTGAAGAGGCGCTGCTGGCCTTCTTACCCACTGTGTATGCGTGGTTGAACCATTTCAGCTAGCCTGTGATGTGTACGCCGAGGAACTTAAATCTTTCACCTTCTCCACTGCTGTCCCTTCAATGTGGATAGGGCGGTGCTCCCTCTGCTGTTTTTAGACAAACTTTAACAAACCTCCAATGTTTGTAAACTTACCATTAAGAAGTGCCATGCTAATTGAGTGTCCATATAGCTGAACTATGATATCCACACTGTTAAACACACAGTAGCTGCAACTAAGCAAACCTCCAATTGTCCTCCAATATTCCACCTGCTAAAACCTCCCCCCATCCCAAGTTGGTTTGTTGTCCCCGTGAACTACTTATTTTCCACCATAATTTGCAAATAAATTCATTAAAAATCCTACAATGTGATTTTCTGGAATTTTTTTTCTCATTTTGTCTGTCATAGTTGAAGTGTACCTAATGATGAAAATTACAGGCCTCTCTCATCTTTTTAAGTGGGAGAACTTGCACAATTGGTGGCTGACTAAATACTTTTTTTGCCCCACTGTATATACTGTACTCGATACCATCTACTGCATCTTGCCTATGCCATTCTGTACCATCACTCATTCATATATCTTTATGTACATATTCTTTATCCCTTTACACTTGTGTGTATAAGGTAGTCGTTTTGGAATTGTTAGGTTAGATTACTCGTTGGTTATTACTGCATTGTCGGAACTAGAAGCACAAGCATTTCGCTACACTCGCATTAACATCTGCTAACCATGTGTATGTGACAAATAAATTTGATTTGATTTTGAGTGGCATCCATCCCTTTGACATCAGCGGTGACCATGGCAGCCAGATACACTCTGTTTGTATAAAAAACGTTTACATCCAGTTCCTTACTCTTTAAACTTAACCTAAACATGAACTAAATCTATATATGTGCAGCAGCATCCTACATGGCCACTTTGAAACACATACACAAGGTCCAGTTGCCGCTTTGCACCACCACAATACTTTCCATAGAACTCAATGGAGTTTGTCCCCTTTCTGGACACATACTCTAAAAGCAAAGACAAGTCAGTAGGATTGTCAAATGTTTTCCTTCTGACAGTACTTAGCACCTCTAAACAAAGTGTCGGCAGTCAATCTCTTTTGTGTTCACACGGCAACGACCTTGGAAGTCGTCAGCCATGCAGCCTTGTTAAAATACTCCAAACCAGAAGATGGCAGCAGTGTTGTTTGGCAATGCATATTGCTTATGGTCTAGATTTCAAGCTATCTGCGTTAATGTTGCTATTTTGTAGAAAGCCTATTTTGATACTAGCCAGATGGCCACAGCTAGATAACTACCTAGCAAGATGACAAAGAAAAATGTAATTCACTGTACTAGGGTTAGGGTTAGGGTTAGGGTTATCCCATACTGCCAGTGCCAGCCCATGGACAAATGTTTAGCAAAATAATTATTTTTCTTATTAATCTACTTGAGAACCATTTAGGGTTCAAATAAAACTTTTGAATGAGTGAAGCTTTTAGAGAGATGTTTAGTGCTTTTATATTTAATAATCTCAACTCACCCAATTCATATTCATTATATAGATAGGCTCGTTTATTTTGTCTGGTTTAGCGTCCCAGATAAAGCGAAATATTTTTTGCTCATCTGATTTGAAAAACAAATCATCAGGAGTAGGCAGCGCCATAAGTAAGTGAGTAAACTGAGATATGACTAAGGAGTTAATCAGGGAAATTTCTCCATAAATAGACAGGTATTTACCTCTCCATGGTTGCAGGATCTTGTCAATTTGTACATGTTTTTTATTGAAATTCATTGTGGAGAGGTTATTTATATCTTTTGTGATATGAATACCGAGTAAGTCTACTTCACTATCAGCCCATTTTACAGGTAAGCTGAAAGGTAATGTAAAAGTTGTATTTTTTACGGATCCTATACATAATATTGTACACTTATCATAATTAACTTTTCTGTACTCTCTGGACTAAAACCTATCTAGATCTTCAATGAGACATTGAAGAGTAACGATAACTTGGCTATATACACGTGGTACCAGTACCGAGTCAATGTGCAGGGGTATGAGGTAATTGAGGTAGATATGTGCATATATGTAGAGATAAAGCAACAGGATAGATAATCAGTAACAGCAGTGTATGTAATGAGTCAAAAGAGTTAGTGCAAAAAGGGTCAATGCAGATTGTCTAGGTATTGGTTACCTATTTAACTAACTATTTAGTGGTCTATTGGCTTGGGTGTAATAGCTGTCCTGTTGGTTCCAGACTTGGTGCATTGGTACCGTTCCGTACAGTCTTAACTTGGGTGGAAGGAGTCTCTGACAATTTTAAGGGCCTTCCTCTGACACCGCCTGGTATAGAGGTCCTGGAGGACAGGCAGCTCGGCCTCAGTGATGTACTGGGCTGTTTGCACTAGCGCTTTGTTTTCAGATGCCAAGCAGTTGCCATACCAAGTGGTGAGGCAGCGAGTCAAGATTCTCTCAATGGTGCAGCTGTAGGACTTTTTGAGGATCTGAGGGCCCATGCCAAATCTTTTCAGCCTCCTGAGGGGGAAGAGGCGTTGTCGTGTTGGTGGGTGTGCACCATGATAATTCCTTGTGGACACCGAGGTGTGGACACAGAGGAACTTGAAGCTATCGACCTGCTCCACTACAGCCCGGTCGATGTGGTGGGGGCGTGCTCGGCCCTCTTTTTCCTGTAGTCTATGATCAGGTCCTTTTTCTTTCTGACAACTTATTCAAGTCTGTGCTAGTGAAACAGTCCTGTAGTTTAGGATCTGCTTAATCGGACCACTTACGTATTGAGCGCATCAGTGGTACTTCCTGTTTGAGTTTTTGCTCATAAGCAGGAATCAGGAGCATAGAGTTATGGTCGAAATTGCCAAATGAAGGGCGAGGGAGAGCATTGAATGCATCTCTGTGTGTGGAGTAAAGGTGATCTAGAGTTTTTTGCCTCGTTGTACAGGTGACATGCTGGTAGAAATGAGGTCAAACGGATTTCAGTTTTCCTTCATTAAAGTCACCGGCTACTATGAGCGCCGCCTCTGGGTGAAAATTCTCTTGTTTACTATGGCCCTATATAACTAGTTTAGAGCGGTATCTGTGCCAGCATCGGTTCTTGGTGGTAAATAGAGACAGCTACGAAACATATAGATGAAAAATCTCTTGGTAAATAGTATGGTCTACAGTTTATGATGAGGTATTCTAACTCAGGTAAACAGATTTCCATGATATTAGATATTGCACACCAGCTGTTAACCTCTTCAGTCGACCCTCTACTTTTTTGAACATTCTGTTAAAAATCGCGCAACATTTCAGCGCCCTGCTACTCATGCCAGGAATATAGTATATGCATTTGCTTAGTCTGTGTGGATAGAAAACACTCAGACGTTTAAAAAACTGGTTAAATCACTGCTGTGGCTTTACCAGAACGGCATTTACATCGAAAAGCACAGGAAAAACTGATCACTGAAAATGGGGAAAATATATCCATGCGCTACTTGAACCCATTGATAAACGTGAACCACAATTAATTGACTGAGGTTGCAGTACCTACAGCTTCCACAGGGTGTCTAGAGTCTTGTCATTTCCCTTCGAGTTTTTTCTTGGTCAAACACATACAGGACACCGTATCTAATCCGGTCTAGGACCGGATATTTTCGTTGAGTTTCTAGCCGGACATTTTTCCAGACGGACAGCTAATAATCTTTACATCGCCTCCTGATGAATTTTATCGCTTATTAACGTTTACTAATACCTAAAGTTGCATTACAAACGTATTTCGAAGTGTTTTGTGAAAGTTTATCGTCGACTTTTTGAATTTAAAAAAAATGACGTTACGTTTTGAAACGATGTTTTTTTTCGTTTATCACACAGTCTACATATAACGATATCTAGGCTTTATATGGACCGATTTAATCGAAATAAAGACCCAAATAGTGTTTATGGGACATCTAGGAGTGCCAACAAAGAAGATGGTGAAAGGTAATGAATGTTTTCTATTTTATTGTGCGGTTTGTGTAACGCCGAAATGCTAATTATTTTGTTTACGTCCCCTGTGGGTCTTTTGGGGTGTTGCATGCTATCAGATAATAGCTTCTCATGCTTTCGCCGAAAAGCATTTTAAAAATCTGACTTGTTGCCTGGATTCACAACGAGTGTAGCTTTAATTCGATACCCTGCATGTGTATTTTAATGAACTTTTGAGTTTTAACTAATACTATTAGCATTTAGCGTAGCGCATTTGCATTTCCAGAGCTGTAGTTGGGACGCAAGCGTCCCGGGTAGAAGCAACAGGTTAATAAAGAAATACACACCCCATCTCCTGAGCTTCCCAGATGCCACAGATCTGTTCTTCCGATGTTCTTGTTCAGCCACGACTCTGAGAAACATAGGATATTACAGTTCTTCAGATCACGTTGATAGGATAGTCTCGAACGGAGCTCATCCAGTTTATTCTCCAGTGATTACACGTTCGCCAATAGAACAGAGGGTAGAGGCAGTTTATCCACTCTCCAAAGTAGTCTCATCAGGTATCCCGCACACTGGTCTCTATAGCGTCGTCTCGTCCTTCTTTGAGTGTCGGGGATTTGGGCCTTGTCTGGGATAATCAATATGTCTTTTTTCTCAGACTAATTGAAGTAGAAGTCCTCGTCCAAATCAAATTAGTGATAGCTGTAATGATGTCCAGAAGTAATATTTTGTCATATGAAACGATGGCGGAAACATTATGTACAAAACAGTTACGATTAGTGGAAAAAAATTGGTCCCTCCAGCGCCATTCTCTGTTTCTCTCAACAAGTAATATCGGTAGGTTCATTGCTACTGGGTCAGCACGCAGCAGGTACTGCTTTGGTTCTAGCAAGAGGAGGAACAGCCTCCCACTGTGATAAGTAACTATCAGCAGTCTATCGGTGGTGAGATTCTCTGTATGTTTCATGTTTAAATTTACACATCCCTTTCTGCACAAATAATCTGTGGTCGCACAGCCGCTCCATGGGTCAGTGGACCAATCGTCTGTATGAGTACTTCAGGCAGCCGGACAGCCAGGTGGTGAGCACCAAGAGCCTGAGCACAAGTGACACGGATCCCCCTGGTACTGCTGCTCATTCCTTGCACCAACTCTGGAGGTCTACGTCACTGGCCTTCTAGGCGTAACTGAACTGGATTCATTACCACCAACCCCGGACTGTCTTGTCTCACTACGCACACCAGAGAGAATAAAGTAGACGGCACGGGTCAGTAATTGTAATTGATTTATGACCCTGTGTCCATGATGACGTGTACATGTCCAAATATGGGCCTCCGGCCAGGCCATCCTGTTCCTGTGGTCACGTGTTAGAGGGTGTGTGTTATTTTATATCTATATTGCATCCTTTGAAGTAGTCATGGTGATTGATGTCTAGGGGCCTGGTTGAACTGGGGTGGTTGAGTGTTTGAACTTTTGAACGTGTATGTCCCCCACCCCCAGTTGTATTGCCCTTATGGTTGTTATCTGATGAAGCAGGAATGTCTCCTAGGCCAATTCTCGGGGTGCTCTGCAGCTCATGTCATGAGCCCAATGACAAAAGCCTGGAGGATGTTTTGCGTGAGGCTCCAGAATGTTTTAAAGGAAAGGCCCTGAGTGCTTCAAGTCTACCCGGATATGCGTTGGAAGAACAGGTCTGCGGACGAAATGATCTGATGGCCCTTTGAGTCTGATGGCCCTAAGAGTCGCTTCAATGGCGTATAGCCCGGACTCCAGAGTACATTTTTTTCAAATAATGTTCAGTTTTAAATGGCGCGATTACCATATTTTCCGAACACTGATGAATAAGCTGGACAGTCTTTCCAAGGTTTTTTACATAAAACACTCATGATGCATGTTTAAATATTATTCAAATTTGTTAATTCATTCTAACATGTCTTAAAGGTTGTACGAAATATTTTGGAATTCAATAAAAGGAATTTAAAAACTGTATCTCAAGTTAGGGACAGAACGTGGAGCATATATTTTAACACTGTTAGCACAGCTTTAGCGCAAACCCACAGCCCCGAATATTTAGCTGCCAGGACAGATTAAAAAATATATTCTGAATAAGTGAATCTCTCCTAATGGATATTTCTGGAGGTGAGTAAGTGAAAAATATATTTTAAGTTTTGTTTGAATATTATCGGGATAATTATTGTAATATTAAACCCGAGTTATTTGTGTATTTCAGGCCAAATGCCAATATAAGTTCAAAAGTGTATATATAGCGTATAACTGTTAATATTATCTAACGTTTGTTAGGATCCCAAACATTTACGCAGCTTTTACGAGGTTTAACGTATCTGGAACAACATGAGGGGGATTCTCAGTCTCAAAAACCCGGCAGTCAATCACCATCATCATATTTTCGCGGTAAGTCCTTATAATTAATCACATACCCAAGAATATTTATATATAAAAAATAAAATACAAAAATAGTGTGTAC
The DNA here is from genome assembly GCF_034236695.1 of Oncorhynchus nerka. NCBI lineage: Eukaryota > Metazoa > Chordata > Actinopteri > Salmoniformes > Salmonidae > Oncorhynchus > Oncorhynchus nerka. The sequence goes on along the minus strand of NC_088420.1, from coordinate 57,909,720 downwards.
TATTTTAAAAGCTATTTTATGTATTTACAGCCGACATACAGCCAAGAATGATAAAGGATTCGTTATGGACATCTGACACATCGGGTGACAATTCTCCCGTTCTGTACGAACGTTTTTTCAAACACACCGCGAATCCCGGGAACCTCCACCCCCTCACGACATATTCCAAACCCCAACAAGCAGCGCACAACACGGGCTCTAGTACATTGCTCAGAATCCACCCCTCCAGAAAAGTACTACTGGGCAGGGAACTTGCGGCTTCACGAGCCGGCGCTCCATGGACACGGTATGAGACCATTATACATTATACATACAAAATTTTATACGTTTTTTTATTAGTTATACCTCTTTTGATAGAATATGTTAAAACAAGGACAAATAATGTTTTTTCAGACTGCCAGGAGACCGGCCCTGCAGAATCGGGAACACTAGATGAAAAAAGTCACACACCCCCTGTTTCTTCGATATGTCAGAACAGCCAGCGCCAAAAAAGCTGAGGTATTTTAACTATGTATTGTTAATATATAGTATTATACCTGAAATGTATTTGACATTTTATGTATCTAACATATTTTTTTATTTAATAACCTATTTTGTATGTATTATTTTCTTTCAGACTCGGCACAGAAGGACACATACATCTAGAGCTGGGGGATTCCGGCGCACCGAACATTCCCGATGAAACAACCAAAGCGGAGGATAGACCTGTTTTTAATGACATTTCAGATGTTGACGAACAGTTATTCTGTGATGCGGCCAACCTTATCTACCCCGTCAATTCTATGGCACCGGGATCTGCAATAGAACAAGCAAGGTTTTTCACATTATTTTCCAGGGCTTTGAAATCGAGGAACGTTTTGCTATACAAACGACTGGGGGTTTTATTTGAGAGACAGTACCGAGACGATATGTTATTCTGGCATAGAACAATTCCACGCATGTTAAACAGCAAACCGATTAAAAAATGCAAATACAGACGCTAAAATCATACATGTAACACCTATCATTCCAGAAATACCCAAAAACGCACATCCTTAATTATCCAAATGGCAGAACTACAGGAACAAGGTGAGACAGTTGAAAGCCTCTTAGCCTGTTAGGGAGGCTGCGAATTTTCGCAGCTTTTTGTTAAAAATCGCGCAACATTTCAAAGTCCTGCTACTCATGCCAGGAATATAGTATATGCATATGATAAGTATGTGTGTATAGAAAACACTCTGAAGTCTCTAAAACTGGTTAAATTGTGTCTGTGGCTATAACATAACGTGTTTAGGAGTAAAAATCCCTCGAAAAACTGTTCACCAAAAACCCCCCCAAAAAATGTATCCGCCAGTCAATGTATTTTTTTCCTGCTTTATCCTTGGTTAGATGACGCTTCCTTTCTTGGAGCTCGCCCCAGGATGTTGTGAAATGGAAAACATGGACGATGATTTCAAGACTTGCTGCTATCGAATACAGATCGCCCCGTGATCAATTTTATAGATTATTAACGTTTATTAATTAATTAATTAATACCAATAAGTTGGTTTAGAAAAGTAGTTTGAAGTGATTTGTAAAAGTTTATAGGCAACTTTCGTAATTTTAAAAAGTGACGTTGCGTCTTGTAAAAGGGAGTATTCCTGGCTCAGACCGGTCTTCAGAAAATGACATTTTGCCTATACAATGACGGATTTAATCGGGAAAAAGACCCAATTGTGATGTTTATGGGATATATAGGAGTGCCAAGAAAGAAGCTCGTCAAAGGTAATGAATGTTTTATATTTTATTTCTGCGTTTTGGGTAGCGCCGGCTACCGCAAAATCTGTTGTTTAGGTGAAGGTCTGGTATTCTGGGGGGTGCATGCTATCAGATAATAGCTTCTCATGCTTTCGCCGAAAAGCATTTCACAAATCTGACTTGGTGGCTAGATTCACAACGAGTGTAGCTTTAATTCGCCACATGATGTTTTTGGGGAATTGGAAAATTGTCTAATAAATCTGGAGGGAGATGGTATTGATAGACGTGTCCGGGTTGTGTACCGGAATAAATTCAACAATACAGAGATTCGACAGTTTTTCAATTTCCTATGGGCAAGGCAGAATCTTGACTATGCTATGTTTTATGTAATGATAATTGACACTCTGAACTGTTAGAGACGGCAAGAGATTATGGCGAAACACGTGATATCTTACAATTGGAGATTTGTGGAGATAGCCTGCATAATACAGTATCTCTTATTTTACCCAATGGCGAAGCAGATCTTGAACAATTTATCACGCTGCTAGAACGCCTTGTTCAGTCAAATATAGCCGTCATAGCAGATCGGACCCTCGAGCTTGTAGTGCAAATAATATGTCAACCCCAGGGTGGTGGTGGGCAGAGAAGGAAGCTTGATAGCCTAATGCAGTCAGAAATCATAAGCAATAAAAGGGCCCACCTCATAAACGTTCACAATCCCGATAATAAGCTATGTTTTGCAATAGGCCTAGCACATTTACTTAACCCAGGATGTACTGATCTGACGGCATTGCAAAAGGCTTAGAGAGCTCCAAACGTCCGTGGGTCTCGGTATACAGGATGCTGTGGCTTTCTCTGACATAGTCAAATTTGAAAACTTTCTGAATATCAAGATTGTGGTTTTGTACCACAGTAGAGCTAATGCAGCTCTCTTGAAGTTCCAAAACACCCCCCAACCGCACCCTCAGATTCTGTACTTTTATGTGCAAAACGAACATTACTACGCCGTTACCAACATCACTGCATTTTTAGGCGCACCATATGTGTGTCCATCCTGCCATACCGGCTACACCCGAAAGGGGGGGCACTCGTGCCGTTATAACTGTTCAGTATGTCAGGATGCAGATTGCCCAATGCAACCCTTAAATTTGACACCCTGTGAGGATTGCCACCGCACATGTCGTTCGACCTACTGTTACGAAAAACACAAAATTGAAAAATGGCACCCCAAGGCATGTAAATCTGTAAGCATTTGTGACATTAACAGGAAATGCCCAAAATGTCATTGCAATTACAACCTTAAAACAGATAGCCCTAAACCGCATGTGTGTGGAATCATACATTGTCCAATCTGTAAAGGACCTTTGAAAAGCAGAGACGCTGAAGTGGTTCAAGAAGTGCCACACGAGTGTTATATTCAGCCCTTGGCTGAAGATGAACATTCAGAGAAATATGTGTTCTATGATTTTGAGACAAATCAGCAATCGGGGGATCATTTGCCTATTTTTGTATCTACCATGACTTTCAAGGGGGAAAAGTGGTCTGCAGAAGGATCCAATTGTGCACTACTCTTTCTAAAACATTTTAGAAAGCCACAGTACAGAAACTTCACGTTTATAGCGCACAATGCTAGAGCCTACGACTCTTACCTTCTTCTCAACCCAGTGATACAGCAAGGCGTGGCACCCCGGGTCATAGCTCAAGGTAGTAAAATCTTGTGTTTTGTAGACCCAGCCTTCAACCAGAGATACATTGACAGTTTAAGCTTCTTACCCATCCGATTGGCTCAAATGCCAGAGGCCTTGGGTTTTGAAAACTCTGTGAAAGGCTGGTTCCCCCACTTCTTCACATCTGAGGAGAATCTACATTATGTCGGATCATATCCCAGGCCCGAAATGTACGGGTGTGATCAAATGTCTCCCAAAGAGCGTGAGAGATTCATGACGTGGTACGAGCCAGTAAGACATGGCACCTTTGATTTCCATAAAGAGATGGAATCATACTGTGACAATGATATGGTTATACTTCGTGAAGGATGCCTCAGATTCAGAGAAGAGGTAATCAAAGATGCAGGCATTGACCCCTGGAGTTGTACAACTATTGCATCGGCATGCATGAAAACCTATCGTACACACTATCTGCCTACATCCTCTATAGCTATCCCCTCGCCTGACAACTACCGACACCAATTCAAGTCATACTCTAGTGGGTCCATTCAATGGTTGGAGTATATGGCCCAGGATAAAGACATTTTTATTCAACATGCTTTGAATCGGGGGAAGAAGGCGTTTGGCTCTTACCATGTAGATGGCTACACCCAGATTGATGGGGTTGAGACCGTGTATGAGTACAACGGTTGTTTCTTCCATGGTTATAAATCTTGCTTTGTGCCCCAGACCATGTGTGTCCTAACCCAAAAGACTTTTGGGGAAATGTACCAAGAGTTTCAAGACAAATTGGATTCTTTACAGGCTACTTACGGCCTAAAAGTGGAGGTTTTGTGGGAGCACGAATGGGCCGCCCTCAAAAAGTCTGATCCTCATGTTCAAGCCTTCCTTTCCAGCTATTACATTTACATTTAACATTTAAGTCATTTAGCAGACGCTCTTATCCAGAGCGACTTACAAATTGGTGCATTCACCTTATGACATCCAGTGGAACAGCCACTTTACAATAGTGCATCTAAATCTTTTAAGGGGGGAACCAAAAATAAAAACTGAGAAGGATTACTTTATCCTATCCTAGGTATTCCTTAAAGAGGTGGGGTTTCAGGTGTCTCCGGAAGGTGGTGATTGACTCCGCTGTCCTGGCGTCGTGAGGGAGTTTGTTCCACCATTGGGGAGGCACTGGCACAGTTTTGACTGGGCTGAGCGGGAACTGTACTTCCTCAGTGGTAGGGAGGCGAGCAGGCCAGAGGTGGATGAACGGTGCCCTTGTTTGGGTGTAGGGCCTGATCAGAGCCTGGAGGTACTGAGGTGCCCAGATGAGAAAAGGGTTCCCCTCACAGCTCCGTAGGCAAGCACCATGGTCTTGTTCTGATGCTTGTTGTTATTAGTCCCACCCTTCGCTCATTCAACTGCCTCGAAGCCAGTGGAGAGGCCGGGGTTCAGACAGTGATGTGGTCAAGATCACCACCCCGTAAACCGTGACCAAAGTTGAACACCAGACGGGCTGAAGACTGCTGGAGCATATTTAGAATCCGCCGTTGAGCACAGGCAGGGAGCCCAGCCAGACCTCTATAGTTGCAGTGAATACTTAAAGTCCTGGATGTCCTGGGGAGTGCCGGGACCAGGTAAAAGCCGCTTCCTGTGTGAGACTTGCAATGGAAGCCAGTGGAGAGAGAAGAGACTAATTCTCTCCCCTGTGACCCTCTCTGCGTGACCAAACATCCGTCCGGGACGTGGTCTCCCTGACCTAATTATCGGTTATCTAAAACCATGTTAGGAAGGGGGATTTGTCAAGCTGAACGGGGTGACATTTACATTTAAGTCATTTAGACTGTCAATTTTCGGTGGTCAGTGATGGAAAGGGTTTTGGGCCCCCTCAAGCCAATGTCCCACACCTTTGCCAACGGATTGCACGCTCGCACAGGGCGGAGCTGAGGTACTGGATGCGTCCACCTCCACTATGAGTTTGGATGCGCCAGCACGGAGCCGGAGTAAAAAGAGCTTCCCTGTCCCTTACAAACTTGTGCATTCACCTTGGTGACATAGCCAGTGGAACGGTTATCTGGCCATTTAGCAGACTCTTACAATGCATCAGTCTAAATCTTGTAAGAGAAGGATTACTTTATCCTATCCTAGGTAGAAGAGCAGCGAACAGTTTTGACTGGGCTGAGCGGGAACTGTACTTCCTCCCAGTGGTAGGGAGGCGAGCAGGCCAGAGGTGATGACGCAGTGCCCTTGGGGTGTAGGGCCTGAGGCCTGGAGAGTACTGAACACCAGACGCACCATGGTCTTGTAGCGGATGCGTTTTGGATGAGTTGTAGGGGCTTTAATGGCATGGCAGGCAGGGAGCCCAGCCAACAGCGAGTTGCAGTAATCCAGATGGGAGATGACAAGTGCCTGGATTAGGACCTGCGCCGCTTCCTGTGTGAGGCAGGGTCGTACTCTGCGGATGTTGTAGAGCATGAACCTACAGGAACGGGCCACCGCCTTGATGTTAGTTGAGAACGACAGGGTGTTGTCCAGGATCACGCCAAGGTTCTTAGCGCTCTGGGAGGAGGACACAATGGAGTTGTCAACCGTGATGGTGAGATCATGGAACGGGCAGTCCTTCCCCGGGAGGAAGAGCAGCTCCGTCTTGCCGAGGTTCAGCTTGAGGTGGTGATCCGTCATCCACACTGATATGTCTGCCAGACATGCAGAGATGCGATTCGCCACCTGGTCATCAGAAGGGGAAAGGAGAAGATTAATTGTGTGTCGTCTGCATAGCAATGATAGGAGAGACCATGTGAGGTTATGACAGAGCCAAGTGACTTGGTGTATAGCGAGAATAGGAGAGGGCCTAGAACAGAGCCCTGGGGGACACCAGTGGTGAGAGCACGTGGTGAGGAGATTCTCGCCACGCCACCTGGTAGGAGCGACCTGTCAGGTAGGACGCAATCCAAGCGTGGGCCGCGCCGGAGATGCCCAACTCGGAGAGGGTGGAGAGGAGGATCTGATGGTTCACAGTATCGAAGGCAGCCGATAGGTCTAGAAGGATGAGAGCAGAGGAGAGAGAGTTAGCTTTAGCAGTGCGGAGCGCCTCCGTGATACAGAGAAGAGCAGTCTCAGTTGAATGACTAGTCTTGAAACCTGACTGATTTGGATCAAGAAGGTCATTCTGAGAGAGATAGCGGGAGAGCTGGCCAAGGACGGCACGTTCAAGAGTTTTGGAGAGAAAAGAAAGAAGGGATACTGGTCTGTAGTTGTTGACATCGGAGGGATCGAGTGTAGGTTTTTTCAGAAGGGGGTGCAACTCTCGCTCTCTTGAAGACGGAAGGGACGTAGCCAGCGGTCAGGGATGAGTTGATGAGCGAGGTGAGGTAAGGGAGAAGGTCTCCGGAAATGGTCTGGAGAAGAGAGGAGGGGATAGGGTCAAGCGGGCAGGTTGTTGGGCGGCCGGCCGTCACAAGACGCGAGATTTCATCTGGAGGGAGAGGGGAGAAAGAGGTCAGAGCACAGGGTAGGGCAGTGTGAGCAGAACCAGCGGTGTCGTTTGACTTAGCAAACGAGGATCGGATGTCGTCGACCTTCTTTTCAAAATGGTTGACGAAGTCATCTGCAGAGAGGGAGGAGGGGGGGAGGGGGGAGGAGGATTCAGGAGGGAGGAGAAGGTGGCAAAGAGCTTCCTAGGGTTAGAGGCAGATGCTTGGAATTTAGAGTGGTAGAAAGTGGCTTTAGCAGCAGAGACAGAAGAGGAAAATGTAGAGAGGAGGGAGTGAAAGGATGCCAGGTCCGCAGGGAGGCGAGTTTTCCTCCATTTCCGCTCGGCTGCCCGGAGCCCTGTTCTGAGAGCTCGCAATGAGTCGTCGAGCCACGGAGCGGGAGGGGAGGACCGAGCCGGCCTGGAGGATAGGGGACATAGAGAGTCAAAGGATGCAGAAAGGGAGGAGAGGAGGGTTGAGGAGGCAGAATCAGGAGATAGGTTGGAGAAGGTTTGAGCAGAGGGAAGAGATGATAGGATGGAAGAGGAGAGAGTAGCGGGGGAGAGAGAGCGAAGGTTGGGACGGCGCGATACCATCCGAGTAGGGGCAGTGTGGGAAGTGTTGGATGAGAGCGAGAGGGAAAAGGATACAAGGTAGTGGTCGGAGACTTGGAGGAGTTGCAATGAGGTTAGTGGAAGAACAGCATCTAGTAAAGATGAGGTTGAGCGTATTTCCTGCCTTGTGAGTAGGGGGGGAAGGTGAGAGGGTGAGGTCAAAAGAGGAGAGGAGTGGAAAGAAGGAGGCAGAGAGTAATGAGTCAAAGGTAGACGTGGGGAGGTTAAAGTCGCCCAGAACTGTGAGAGGTGAGCCGTCCTCAGGAAAGGAGCTTATCAAGGCATCAAGCTCATTGATGAACTCTCCGAGGGAACCTGGAGGGCGATAAATGATAAGGATGTTAAGCTTGAAAGGGCTGGTAACTGTGACAGCATGGAATTCAAAGGAGGCGATAGACAGATGGGTAAGGGGAGAAAGAGAGAATGACCACTTGGGAGAGATGAGGATCCCGGTGCCACCACCACGCTGACCAGAAGCTCTCGGGGTGTGCGAGAACACGTGGGCGGACGAAGAGAGAGCAGTAGGAGTAGCAGTGTTATCTGTGGTGATCCATGTTTCCGTCAGTGCCAAGAAGTCGAGGGACTGGAGGGAGGCATAGGCTGAGATGAACTCTGCCTTGTTGGCCGCAGATCGGCAGTTCCAGAGGCTACCGGAGACCTGGAACTCCACGTGGGTCGTGCGCTGGGACCACCAGATTAGGGTGGCGCGGCCACGCGGTGTGGAGCGTTTGTATGGTCTGTGCAGAGAGGAGAGAACAGGGATAGACAGACACATAGTTGACAGGCTACAGAAGAGGCTACGCTAATGCAAAGGAGATTGGAATGACAAGTGGACTACACGTCTCGAATGTTCAGAAAGTTAAGCTTACGTAGCAAGAATCTTATTGACTAAAATGATTAAAATGATACAGTACTGCTGAAGTAGGCTAGCTGGCAGTGGCTGCGTTGTTGACTTTGTAGGCTAGCTGGCAGTGGCTGCGTTGTTGACACTACACTAATCAAGTCGTTCCGTTGAGTGTAATAGTTTCTACAGTGCTGCTATTCGGGGCTAGCTGGCTAGCTAGCAGTGTTGATTACGTTACGTTGCGTTAAAAGAACGACAATAGCTGGCTAGCTAACCTAGAAAATCGCTCTAGACTACACAATTATCTTTGATACAAAGACGGCTATGTAGCTAGCTACGATCAAACAAATCAAACCGTGTACTGTAATGAAATGAAATGAAAATGTGATACTACCTGTGGAGCGAAGCGGAATGCGACCGGGTTGTTGAGTGCGGAAGTTCTATTCGGTAGACGTTGGCTAGCTGTTGGCTAGCTAGCAGTGTCTCCTACGTTAAGGACGACAAATAGCTGGCTAGCTAACCTCGGTAAATTAAGATAATCACTCTAAAACTACACACTCTAAACTACACAATTATCTTGGATACGAAGACAGCAAAGACAACTATGTAGCTAGCTAACACTACACTAATCAAGTCGTTCAGTTGAGTGTAATAGTTTCTACAGTGCTGCTATTCGGTAGACGGTGGACGTTTGCTAGCTGGCTAGCTGCTGGGCAGATAGCAGTGTAGACTACGTTAGGACGACGAAATACGATAATTACGCAATTATCTTTGATACAATGACGTTCCCCAGCCGGTGTAACACTGCCATGTGGTGTTGAACTCGCTCCTCCACGGACCCTGGGAGTGCGTCTGCTCCTGCTGACTCCATAGCTGGTGCGGGGTTCTATGATAAGGTGCGTCTCGGTGAGAGGTGTAAGAGTCAGGCATAAGAGTGTAAGAGTCAGGCGCAGGAGAGCAGGGATTTTTGAGAAGTGTGTTTAATATATATAGTCCACCAATACAAAAATGTAACAGACGAAAATCCAAAAAAACTACGCTCTCGAATCAGAATCAGAAACTCGTGCCAACACACGGAGGAACAACCACAGTTCCGACACTTACATACACGTGCCATAATAGTGAAAACAATACATAAACTTGTGCAAAACGCACAGAGGAACAAACTCAGTTCCGACACTTACATACAGGTGCGTAATAGTGAAAACAATAAACATCAAAGATAATCCAGCGCAAATACACACAAGCTTAATCCCGCACGAACTAAGGCAGGCAACAGGTGCCCTATATACACACAGAAATAAACGCAAATTAAACCAGGTGTGAAAAGGAACACAGACAAAACAACCAGAAAAGGAAAAAGGGATTGGTGGCGGCTAGTAAACCGTAAATTTTCCATTCCATGATAGCAAGATTTTATCTAATTTTGCTAACTTTCTATTAAAATGTATTGGCGTGAGATAATTGATTTCTTTTGGAATATGCATCCCGAGTATGTCCACACTCCCGTCAGACCATTTTATTGGTAAACTTCACGGTAATGTAAAATTTGCAATTTTTTGTGATCCAATAGTACACTTATCATAATTTGGTTTTAATCCAGAGAGGTTAGAAAAAGTATCTAGATCCTCTATGAGGCTGTGGAGGGATTCTAATTGTGGTTTTAAAAGAAAACATGACTCATCAGCGTACAATGACACATTTGATTTTAAGCCACGGATTTCTAATCCCTTAATTTTATTGTTGGATCTCATTTTAAAAGCTAACATTTTGATGGCAATAATAAATATATTTGCCGATAGTGGACAACCTTGTTTTACTCCTCGACAGTTTAAAACTTTCTGAGATGTAGCCATTATTTACTATTTTACACCTTGGGTTACTATACATAACTTGAACCCATTTTATAAGAGATTCTCCAAAATTGAAATATTCCAGGCATTTATATATAAACTCCAGTTGTACTTTATCAAAAGCCTTTTCAAAATCAGCTATGAAAACCAGGCCTGGTTTCCCCAATATTTCATAGTATTCTATTGTTTCCAGTACTTGTCTTATATTATCTCCAATGTATCGTCCATGTAAAAAACCTGTCTGATTAGAATTAATAATATCTGACAATACCTTTTTAATTCTATGTGCCAAGCATTTAGCTGGACTTTTGCATCACAACATTGAATTGTGAGGATTGGATCTTTATATATACACACCACTGTTTCAGTAATAATGAAATCAGACCTTCTTGTTGCGGGTCCAATAATCTACCATTGATATAGCAGTGGTTAAACAATAATGGTCCTCCGAGTATATCAAAACAAGTTTTGTATACTTCCACTAGTATGCCACTCAGCCCTGGAGTTTTCCCGGACTTAAAGGCTTTAATTGCATTAAGAAGTTCCTCCTCTGTAATTTGGACTTCACATGAGTACTTCTGTACAGATGTTAATTTTCCATTATTAATAGGAAAAAAATCCATACAATTAGCTTCGGTTAGTGGAGATGGAGGAGACTGAAATCAAAATATATGCTTGAAGTACTTTACTTCCTTTCAAAATATCGTTCGGTGAATCATGCCTGACTCCATCATTTGTAACAAGTTTCAATAAAACATTTTGGTAGCATTTCTATGTTGAACATTGAAGTTTTTTCCCCAATATTCCGTCCAGTTCGCTTTATTTTTATAATACACTGCTCACAAAAATAAAGGGAACACTAAAATAACACATCCTAGATCTGAATGAATGAAATATTCTTATTAAATACTTTTTTCTTTACATAGTTGAATGTGCTGACAACAAAATCACACAAAAATTATCAATGGAAATCAAATGTATCAACCCATGGAGGTCTGGATTTGGAGTCACACTCAAAATTAAAGTGGAAAACCACACTACAGGCTGATCCAACTTTGATGTAATGTCCTTAAAACAAGTCAAAATGAGGCTCAGTAGTGTGTGTGGCCTCCACGTGCCTGTATGACCTCCCTACAATGCCTGGGCATGCTCCTGATGAGGTGGCGGATGGTCTCCTGAGGGATCTCCTCCCAGACCTGGACTAAAGCATCCGCCAACTCCTGGACAGTCTGTGATGCAACGCGGCGTTGGTGGATGGAGCGAGACATGATGTCCCAGATGTGCTCAATTGGATTCAGGTCTGGGGAATGGGCGGGCCAGTCCATAGCATCAATGCCTTCCTCTTGCAGGAACTGCTGACAAACTCCAGCCACATGAGGTCTAGCATTGTCCTGCATTAGGAGGAACCCAGGGCCAACCGCACCAGCATATGGTCTCACAAGGGGTCTGAGATCTCATCTCGGTACCTAATCGCAGTCAGGCTAGGAGGAGGACTGTGCGGCCCCCCAAAGAAATGCCACCCCACACCATGACTGACCCACCGTCAAACCGGTCATGCTGGAGGATGTTGCAGGCAGCAGAACGTTCTCCACGACTCTGTCACGTTTGTCACATGTGCTCAGTGTGAACCTGCTTTCATCTGTGAAGAGCACAGGGCACCAGTGGCGAATTTGCCAATCTTGGTGTTCTCTGGCAAATGCCAAACGTCCTGCACAGTGTTGGGCTGGGGCCCGACCCCCACCTGTGGACGTCGGGCCCTCATACCACCCTCATGGAGTCTGTTTCTGACCGTTTGAGCAGACACATGCACATTTGTGGCCTGCTGGAGGTCATTTTGCAGGGCTCTGGCAGTGCTCCTCCTTGCACAAAGGCGGAGGTAGCGGTACTGCTGCTGGGTTGTTGCCCTCCTACGGCCTCCTCCACGTCTCCTGATGTACTGGCCTGTCTCCTGGTAGTGCCTCCATGCTTTGGACACTACACTGACAGACACAGCAAACCTTCTTGCCACAGCTCCCATTGATGTGCCATCCTGGATGAGCTGCACTACCTGAGCCACTTGTGTGGGTTTGTAGACTCCGTCTCATGCTACCACTAGAGTGAAAGCACCGCCAGCATTCAAAAGTGACCAAAGCATCAGCCAGGAAGCATAGGAACTGAGAAGTGGTCTGTGGTCATCACCTGCAGAACCACTCCTTTATTGGGGGTGTCTTGCTAATTGCCTATAATTTCCACCTGTTGTCTATTCCATTTGCACAACAGCATGTGAAATTTATTGTCAATCGGTGTTGCTTCCTAAGTGGACAGTTTGATTTCACAGAAGTCTGATTGACTTGGAGTTACATTGTGTTGTTTAAGTGTTCCCTTTATTGTTTTGAGCAGTGTATATTACACTGGATCATTCTTGAATAACTTCCTCCATTTCTTTTTGTTTTTCCTCTAACTTTTTTTGTGTCTCTATGGCACAGTTTTTATTGTTATCTATCTGTACTGTTAGTCCTTCAATTTCCTTTGTTAATATGGACTCTTTTGACCTAAATTTGTTTTGTTTTGTAGATGAGTACTGAATTGCATGGCCTCCAAAGGCACATTTAAAAGTGTCATAATACAATAAGGGGATCTGCTGTACCTATGTTATGTCGGAAAAAGTCAGTTATAACTAGGACAGAATAATTTATAAACAAGTTATCATCCAGTTGGCTTTGATTAAATTTCCAATATCCTCGCCCATGTGGAAATTCTGTAAGAGTAATATATATACCAATTATGTGATGATCCGACCGCATTCTGTCCCCTATCAACACTTTTTGTGCCAGAGAGAATGACATAAGAAAGTAATCAAGATGACTAGGTTGTTTAAGCCTCTGCCATGTATATCTAGGTCAGGGTATTTAAGCCTCCATATATCCATGACATTCATGATTTCCTTAAGTGCCTGAAGGTGATAGTTTGTAGTGTGATTTCCTTTACTGTCCATAGAGGTATTTAAAACTGTATTAAAATCCCCCACCATAATAATAGTCTAGTGTTGCTTGTAGTGTTGATAAATTATTATATATATTTTTAAAGCTTGGATCATCATTATTTGGACCATATAGCCATATCTGTTTATTGTCCAATAACATATTTAAAATAATCCATCTACCTTGATGATCTGTTTGGACAATTTGCACATTTGGATCAAAATTACTGTTAATTAATATCATCAACCCCTTTTGAATTTCTTTGCCCATGGGAGAAATAGTTATTTTTCCACAAAACTTCATCTAAAATTGTTGAATGAGTTTTCTGTAAACAATAGATATTATATTCCTTCTCTTTTAGCCTGGTAAATACTGATCGTCTTTTCTTGTTCTCTGCTAAGCCATTACAATTGTAACTGGCTATACTTATTTCACAAATGATCATAATTAGACACAAGTTTCAATTCTATTTATCATACTATATGTTTGTAAATGTACCATTAAAAGGGAACATGATGATTGAGGGTCTATATAGCTGTACCATGATATTTACATTGCTACTAAGTAAACCTCCATTTGGTCCCTACTATTCCACCCGCTAAAACCCCTCCTCATCCCGAGTTGGGTTGTCATTCTAATGCCTGGAAGACCACCCCTGACCCCCCGGATCCCATGGCCCCGAAATGTTCGCAGATTTGACCTTTAGCTCAATTCAGGTAAGCATTATTTGCCCGTTGTTCATATTGTGTGTGTGTGCGTAAATTGCTTCTGTGTGTGTTTGTCTGTTCAGAATACGCCATATTGCTACGGCACTGATACTAACATTGAGTGGCTGCTTCCAACGTACTGACTCAACTCCAGCCACTTTAATAATGGAAAAAATGATGTAATAAATGCATCATTAGCCACTTTAAACAATGCCACTTTATATAATGTTTACATATTACTCATCTCATACCATCTACTGCATCTTGCCTATGCTGTTCGGCCATCACTCATTCATATATTTTTATGTACATATTCTTATTCATTCCTACATTTGTGTGTATAAGGTAGTTGTTGTGAAATTGTTAGGTTAGATTACTTGTTAGATATTACTGCATGGTCGGAACTGGAAGCACAATCATTTCGCTACACTCGCATTAACATCTGCTAACCATGTGTATGTGATAAATAAAATTTGATTTGGATCTGTATAAGAGCACTGTTTTTTTGTAATTGATAATGTGTTATTTGTTGTAACCAACAGTCTACAAAACTATTATACAGAAATCCAAAATAAGTCTGTCAGCATGGACCTGTCTACAGCATAGTTTAGTAAACAATATGATTTCCCCAGATGTCTCTAAATCAAAATCATAAGTCCTTGGGACCGCAAGGGGTGCGCGTTTTTTTTTTTGCCATAGCACTACACAGCTGATTCAAATAATCAAGTAATCATCAAGCTTTGATTATTTGAATTAGCTGCCTAGTGCTAGGGCAAAAAAACGAAATGTGCACCCCTTGAGGTTGGCAGGCCCGAGTTTGGGAAACACTACTCTAAATTATAAAATTATGTCCTGCACTGAATGGTGTAACAGGGGTCTAGACTAGAGGAACTAACTGCAATACATGAAATGCAGGCTAGAAAATACATTAAATGTATTTCAGTCATGTCTCTGTTTGAGCCGTCTTTTACATTGCCTCTTATCTTTTGATAATAAAAATGGGTTGTGTGCCTATAAAGAAGTTTTGCCTCTGGTAGTGTTCTTGAGCCAAAAGCGGTGCTTATAGTCTCCAGAAATGACCTCATTGGACAGAAAGGGGGACTCCTTCACGCAGCCTCAGTAAAATACATTTATTTCAAATGTAATTTATATAAATAATAGTACAAATAAAAAAGTAGGTTTCTTTACATTAGGATGTTTGATAATTGACTGCAAATCAAGTCATTTTAGTAAAAATTATTAAATAAATAGAGGCACCGGCAAATAACAATCTCATTCATGTTTTAGCGCATCGGTTCACTCTTGTGTTCTTTGCGATCTGGGCTCTGCTCATGTGACTGTCTGTTTCCTAAACTGGGAAACAGTATACGGATAGCTAGTACAACGAATTAGCGCCATGCAAGAAATTATGTTGAAATAGCTTTTCCAGAGGATATGAATGTAATCAATCGCAAGTATACTAGATTGTTATTTGTCAATCATATTGGTAAATGCATGAATGTGTCAAAGCTAAGTGTAGCCAGTACTCCCGGTACATTTGTGCTTGCTAGCGAATCAGCTAGCTAGTCTCTGTTAGCTTTAGTTGGTCCGCCTACGATGACAAATTTCAACAGAAATACAAATAAATAAAGGTAGGCCATGGCCTCTGTAGACTTTTAGCAGATTGCTTGTTAGGTCTCATATGTGTATGTGTTAAAATACTTGTGTAGCTAGGTAGTTATGCTAATATCCGGGACTGGCACTTAGGATTGCTAGCTACCCCCTCCTAGCTAACTTTAGCTAGGTAGCTAACTATAGCAGCTTTTTTTTGTATTGGCTATTTACCAAGTTTAGCGGGTTAACATGGCTAGTTAGCCGTTTTCCCTGGGTAGCCACACACGCAGAGTCTGACAAATTAGCGAACGGAAGTTATGAAAAAACATTTACTATTCGCTGGGCTTCTGGTTGCTAGCTATCATTTTGAAAGGATTGGTTGTGTTTGTCCACCGAATATGACACGTAGTTTAGTTTTCTATCGAGTTAATATTTGCTTGCTAACTTTGTTTTTGACTACTTGGTTGATTAGCTGACCTTTTTCTAGCTCGTTGGTTAGCCCTAGTTGTTTCATAACCATGTCTTGAGTTAGCTAACATTAACAAGCTGACCGCAGCGGTTTTTACTTTCGATATTTGGAGCACGGTCGTCAATAGCTCTCTAACGGAAGGTCCTAGGATGACGGTAGAGTTTATTTGTATTTTTTAATATATATATATTTTTTTACCGATGGTCCCACTCTTTCCGAGCCAGCAAGGATGAAATAAGCTGCTTTCTGGCGCTCCCGGTGGTTAGGGACCATCGTAAAAGTGCAATACACTTTTAGTGTATTGCGTGTATGCATTTTTGTTGTTGTTGCAATCACATTTCTCTTCAGTGGGGTTTTAACAAAGGTTGGCATCCAATGTTTATAGTGCATTACCGCCACCAACTGTCCAAGGGTAAAACAAACAAACTCCATACAGTGATTGGGGGTGTAATCCAGATACACTTTTTTTTTTTACAAAACTCTCTCCCATTTCTTCAATAGCTCCCTCCCCAGGCTCTTGGGCCTGAGAGGGTAGCACTGCTCGCAACAGCAGTGATAACTCCTTGAAATCCATTAGTCCCAGGAACTGCTCGGCCACATCCACAATTATGTAAATCTTCCCTCCACTAGCTATGCCGTTGATCACCATTACCATAAATATCAAAGATCACCTTCTTTACACGTAATATCTCTGGCTCCTGCTGGTGGGAGGCCAACTCTGCAGCCTGCAGTGAATGCCTATCCAACTCCATGGAGTCCTTAGAAGAATCATTCATTCCCTCAACCATTTGGATCACCTCTGCATATGAAATGCTCGGGACGGCTCTGACTTTGTCAACTTCATTCTCTTTCGACCTCGACAGGCACTCTGAAGATTTCCACCACAGCTGCAACACTTTACACGGTTTCTTCATTACATTCACCATGAACTTCTTTTCCACACCTTCCACCTGCAGACATTTTGTACATGTCCAAACATTCCACAGTACACAATTTACACTGCAAAATAAAAGCCTAGAAATAAAAGCTCTTACCAGGTTTACTCGGGTCGGGAGGGACTCCACAAGAATAAACACTTTTCTTTCTTGCCATCAACTCAAAAATTCATCCTACGTGCATCAACCGCTCCATGAATACTCTTCAGCACTTTGATGCCTACTTCTTCCGAGACCCCGGAAATGAATGCCTTGACAGGTGCTCTTCTCCTTAGCTCAAAGCACAGCCATCCATTCGCCTGGGATTCCAAAACAAGCTTCTTCTGTTCAGCAGAAACACACAAAAATCAAGGCCAACCCAATCCTCCTGACCGCCTTTATTTCCACTTCTCTCCACCATCTTGGATACTTCCAACGAATTCGTCAATTTGGGCCCCAACCCTCCCAGAAACCAGACTCCCAACAGATATGAGGTATTCTCAACACTAGGCGTCTTCTTTCCCATCCCAACGTTGTTCCTTTCCCATTCTTCTTCATTTCCACCTCCTAATTCATGTTCCACATCCTCCTCCATCCTTGTCTGTGCTCTCATCTTCTCCCGACGTGCTATTGGTTTCAGACATGTTCCTAACTTTTCCATCGGCCATGCTTCTTTCAGAGTTCGCTGCTTTCCCTGCATTCCATTCTTGAGGTTTAGCCCTATATGAAGATTATACACACTGCATAGGGCCCCCAGTCGCTGAAGGGCCCAGCATTTTTATTAGTTACCGCTAACTACTAAGGGTGATATATTTGAACCATTTACAAGGATACTGTTCAAAAGCTTCCTATCAAGGTGAACTAGAGATGTAAAACCACAATGTGAAGTAACAAAAATTACTCTGGATACAATCAGTAACATGAAACGAATATCTCTGGAAGAAATAAAGACCCGCACACTGTCGAAAAATGGAATAGTTCCAAAATTGAGGCTTGAATGCAAAATAAGGATGTTCATTGAAACACGATGCCCAAAAAACACATTGTTTTCACTTTTTATTTATGCACCTTCTAGCACTATAATACATTTTTGGGGGACACCATGTTTCAATGAACATCCTTATTTTGGATTCAAGCCTCAATTTTGGATCTATTCCTTTTTTCGACAGTGTGTGGGTCTCTTTCTTCCAGTATTCTTATTTTGACTCCTACTCATCTGGAACAGTAGATCATTCAATAATATTCCTGGAAAATCTGGGGTAGGTGCAACATAAGACAAAAAAATGACAAGGGTTTGAGTGAGAGGACTAACTGGTGTCTCCAAGTGGCCACACACCAAGTGTGCCCAGTTCCTAATTAATTTCAATGCACTTTTGTGACTCAAAGAAGAGTCTTCAACTATAAGGTGCTTTTATTTGTATTTTTTAATTATTTTTTTGTTCTCCTAGATGTGCCACTGAGGAACTAGAGCAAGCACACTTGTAGTTTCGTTTGGAACACAAACCTGAATCCCCGCAATTACACAATTACTGTTGTTTACATAATCCAACGGCCCATTATAAATCACAATCTGTTATCTGTCATCTTGTTACAAATCATCAAACATAGTGATCATAAATGTTCACACCGTTTATGACATGTTTTATGATATGGGAATGTGAAGTGCACATTTGGATTCCCAGGTGTTTGGCTTGCTTGTATGACATCAAAGCGGTATTTATTATAATCCTCAACATCTCATCTTTCAAAATACAGAGTCCTCTTCATTTACAGTATTTCCCTCACTTACGGGTACAAGTGTAAAGGGTTAATTCACGTACAGATCAAATTTTAAATAGCTTCCAGTACAATTGACATATACACCTAAAAACCACTTGATGTTGGGTTTCTGACCTTCCCCGCCCATAGGTACGCCCATTAGAAATGCAATTTTTTATTGAACTGATTTTGCATGAATATATACTGTGATGGGTCTAATTTTCAATAGCTCACGATCCATATAAGCTACAGATCAACTTGATCTCTTATCAAAGTACATGTTTTTATTTTATTTTTAATCCTCCCGTTTGATTCGCCAGAAATATTTTTCATATTAGTGTTTTGGTTACTAATGCACATGTAGATCTTATTTTCTATAGTTAATATCCAGATGGTTTTGAAATCCAACACTGAAAATACTTTCCAATATTGTACATATTTATCATGTACAGTCACCTCAAATTTTTGCCACCCTTGATAAAATTGAGCAAAAAATACTATAACATTAATCATTTAAATACGGAACTATATTGTATGTTAAAAGAAATTGATGACGTTATACTAAACAAAAACATGAACGCAACAATTTCAAGATTTTTCTGAGTTACAGTTAATGTAAAGAAATCGGTCAATTGAAATAAATTAATTAGGCCCTAATCTATGGATTTCACATGACTGGGCAGGGGTGAAGCCATGGGTGGGCCTGGGAGGGCATAGGCCCAGGCACTTGGGAGACAAGCCCAGCCAAAAAAGCGATCCCACAGATGAAGAAGCCGGATGTAGAGGTCCTGGGTTGGCATGGTCTGCGGTTGTGAGGCCGGTTGGACGTACTGCCAAATTTAGTTTGAGGTGGCTTATGGTAGAGAAATTTACATTCAGTTCTTTGGAAAAATCTCTGGTGGACATTACTGCAGTCAGCATGTCAATTGCATGCCCCCTCAAACTTGAGACATTGTGGCATTGTGTTACGTGACAAAACTGCACATTTTAGTGGCCTTTTATTTTTCCCCAGCACAAGATACACCTGTGTAATGATCATGCTGTTTAATCAGCTTCTTGATATGCCACACCTGTCAGTTGGATGTATTATCTTCACAAAGGATGTAAACAAACTTGTGCACAACATTTGAGAGAGATAAGCTTTTTGTGCGTATGAAAAATCTCTGGGATCTTTTACTTCAGCTCATAAAAAATGGAACCAGCACTTGTTGTGTTTATATTTTTGTTCAGTGTATATTGTTTTATAGTAACACAATTGGACAGACAAAGATATTGTTTAAAAAGTAATATGAAAACATGTCAAGGTAAACAGCACCCCTGTTTTCGAATCTCCAGCAACCACCTACTGTAAAATATAGGGGTGGATCTTTGATGTTATGGGGCTATTTTGCTTCCACTGGTACTGGGCATCATGAACTTTACCAAGTACATGGACACACAGTTTGTAGTGCAAGTGGTGTCGTATATTCGGGTTGCTTTTTAAACAACATATGGTGTGCACTTTGAGAAATCACCAGACTCTTCAAAGTCTGTTTTTGAGACTCATCACCATAGACTCATACTCGGCACAAATACATATATCACTGGCCCTTCAAACCCAGTTGTTCCATCTTGGATTGTAATTTACATCAGTCTAACCACAGAGAGAGTAATGAAACACCACTTTTTGGAGTCCTGGAATACAATATTCCATAGCACAATGATCTGTGTTTGGACCCGATTTGGATGTCTGTCTTACTTGGAATTCCAATTAGGCCCACCGGTCATGGTTTTAAACTAATGTTGCGCCGCCTGCCAAGGATTGTGTATTCCCAATCGGACTCTTGTGTTGGTCATCTTTGTTTATAGGAAAATCTCCCGTCCCAGTGTTGGAAAAATGTTCCCCTTGTTTAAAATGCCTTGGGGCTTCAACCCTAAGGTTGATGTCCACGCCCACCCGGAAATCTAATTAGCATAATAATAAAATATTCCTTAAAAATCCTTCATTTTAAGCTAGAGAGATCTGTTTTTTTTGTGGCATTGGATGCGTCTCAATCGACTGCGTCCGCCTATGTAACACTTCTGTATTTGCGGTGACAGAGCTAGAGTGGTGTTTGTCAGACCATGAGACATCCCGAAAATCGGTCTTCTCACAAAATCCTCTTTTAGCGTCCGAATAGTTTGGCCTACAAACTATGACCCTTCTATGGAAAGATGACTCTCAAACACAGTGGTGTTCTCCGTTTTGCTCCATGACCCCACAAGCGTCTTGTGACTCGTCTGAAGTTTGTACAGCCGATCTGCCAACTTCTGTCAGTAGCGTCTGAACATTTTGGGCTACACCCTAATATGACCCCTCTGTGTAAAGGTGAGACTCTCCCGAACACGTACATGTTTTGCTCTAGGACGCCCACGGGCCTCACAAGACTCGAATGAAGGTCCCGCGGTACCAGTTGAACAAAATGAATGGAGGTACAGTGGGGCAAAAAAGTATTTAGTCAGCCACCAATTGTGCAAGTTCTCCCACTTAAAAAGACCAGAGAGGCCTGTAATTTTCATCATAGGTACACTTCAACTATGACAGACAAAATGAGAAGAAAAAATCCAGAAAATCACGTGTGATTTTTTAATGAATTTATTTGCAAATGATGGTGTAAAATAAGTTTTTGGTCACCTACAAACAAGCAAGATTTCTGGCTCTCACAGACCTGTAACTTCTTCTTTAAGAGGCTCCTCTGTCCTCCACTCGTTACCTGTATTAATGGCACCTGTTTGAACTTGTTATCAGTATAAAAGACACCTGTCCACAACCTCAAACAGTCACACTCCAAACTCCACTATGGCCAAGACCAAAGAGCTGTCAAAGGACACCAGAAACAAAATTGTAGACCTGCACCAGGCTGGGAAGACTGAATCTGCAATAGGTAAGCAGCTTGGTTTGAAGAAATCAACTGTGGGAGCAATTATTAGGAAATGAGAAGACATACAAGACCACTGATAATCTCCCTCGATCTGGGGCTCCACGCAAGATCTCACCCCGTGGGGTCAAAATGATCACAAGAAAAAAAAATCCAGAACCACACGGGGGGACCTAGTGAATGACCTGCAGAGAGCTGGGAGTAACAAAGCCTACCATCAGTAACACACTACGCCGCCAGGGACTCAAATCCTGCAGTGCCAGATGTGCCCCCCTGCTTAAGCCAGTACATGTCCAGGCCAGTCTAAAGTTAGCTAGAGAGCATTTGGATGATCCAGAAGAAGATTGGGAGAATGTCATATGGTCAGATGAAACCAAAATATAACTTTTTGGTAATAACTCAACTCGTCGTGTTTGGAGGACAAAGAATGCTGAGTTGCATCCAAAGAACACCATACCTACTGTGAATCATGGGGGTGGAAACATCATGCTTTGGGGCTGTTTTTCTGCAAAGGGACCAGGACGACTGATCCGTGTAAAGGAAAGAATGAATGGGGCCATGTATCGTGAGATTTTGAGTGAAAACCTCCTTCCATCAGCAAGGGCATTGAAGATGAAACGTGGCTGGGTCTTTCAGCATGACAATGATCCCAAACACACCGCCCGGGCAACGAAGGAGTGGCTTCATAAGAAGCATTTCAAGGTCCTGGAGTGGCCTAGCCAGTCTCCAGATCTCAACCCCATAGAAAATCTGTGGAGGGAGTTGAAAGTTCGTGTTGCCCAGCAACAGCCCCAAAACATCACTGCTCTAGAGGAGATCTGCATGGAGGAATGGGCCAAAATACCAGCAACAGTGTGTGAAAACCTTGTGAAGACTTACAGAAAACATTTGACCTCTGTCATTGCCAACAAAGGGTATATAACAAAGTATTGAGATAAACTTTTGTTATTGACCAAATACTTATTTTCCACCATAATTTGCAAATAAATTAATAAAAAATCCTACAATGTGATTTTCTGGATTTTTAAATTAGTTTTGTCTGTCATAGTTGAAGTGTACCTATGATGAAAATTACAGGCCTCTCTCATCTTTTTAAGTGGGAGAACTTGCACAACTGGTGGCTGACTAAATACTTTTTTGCCCCACTGTATATATGGAGACTGTTTAGTGCCCAAAATAAGGTCTTAAAAATAAAAACTTTCTTATACAGTTGAAGTCGTAAGTTTACATACACCTTAGCCAAATACATTTAAACTCAGTTTTTCACAATTCCTGACATTAATAATAATCCTAGTAAAAACTCCCTGTCTTAGGTCAGTTAGGATCACCACTTTATTTTAAGAATGGAAAATGTCAGAATAATAGTAGAGAGAATGAGCTTTTATTTCTTTCACCACATTCCCAGTGGGTCATAAGTTTACATACACTCAAGTAGTACTTGGTAGCATTGCCTTTACATTGTTTAACTTGGGTAAAATGTTTTGGGTAGCCTTCCACCGGCTTCCCACAAAAAGTTGGGTAAATTTTGGCCCATTCCTTCTGACAGAGCTGGTGTAACTGAGTCAGGTTTGTAGGCCTCCTTGCACGCCTTTTCAATTCTGCCCACACATTTTCTATAGGATTGAGGTCAGGGCTTTGTGATGGCCACTCAAATACCTATATTTTGTTGTCCTTAAGCCGTTTTGCCACAACTTTGGAAGTGTGCTTGGGGTCATTGTCCTTTTGGAAGACCCATTTATGACCGACCAAGCTTTAACTTCCTGACTGATGTCTTGATATGTTGCTTCAATATATCCACATAATTTTCCTCTCATGATGCCATGTATTTTGTGAAGTGCACCAGTCCCTCCTGCAGCAAAGCACCCCCACAACATGATGCTGCCACCCCCGTGCTTCACGGTTGGGATTTTGTTCTTCAGCTTGCAAGCCTCCCCCTTTTTCCTCCAAACATAATGATGGTCATTATGGCCAAACAGTTCTATTTTTGCAGTTGCACACTGTAGTCTGGCTTTTCTATGGCTGTTTTGGAGCAGTGGCTTCTTCCTTGCTGAGCGGGCCTTTCAGGTTATGTCGGTATAGGATATAGATACTTTTGTACCTGTTTCCTCCAGCATCTTCACAAGGTCATTTGCTGTTGTTCTGGGATTGATTTGCACTTTTCTCACCAAAGTACGTTCATCTCTAGGAGACAGAAAACGTCTCCTTCCTGAGCGGTATGACGACTGCGTGGTCCCATGGTGTTTATACTTGCGTACTATTGTTTGTACAGATGCTCCCTTGGATGAACCAGACTTGTGGAGGTCTACAATGTTTTTCTGAAGTCTTGGCTGATTTCTTTTGATTTTCCCTTGATGTCATGCAAAGAGGCACAGAGTTTGAAGGTAGGCCTTGAAATACATCCACAGGTACACCTCCAATTGACTCAAATTATGTCATTTAGGCTACCAGAAGCTTCTAAAGCCATGACACCATTTTCTGGAATTTTCCAAGCTGTTTAATGGCACAGTCAACTTAGTGTATGTAAACTTCTGACCCACTGGAACCGTGAATTATAAGTGAAATAATCTGTTTTAACAAGTTTTAATGACTCCAACCTCGGTGTATGTAAACTTCCGACTTCAACTTCATCTCTCAGATATAGGATAAACACTTCAGAACAAACTTCCTTTGTATTTTTTGGGGGGGACTATGTTATTCCATGTAGTGATTATGTTATTCAATTTGTTTGAATGGGCTAACAGCGGTAAGGCCCAAATAATTATTCATCAAATAATTTGTCATGTTATTTTGATACTTCAAGGGGTCTTAAAATTCAAATAGCAAGATTATCCTCCCTGTGACATTCCTAAAACATTTCCATATAGCTTAGTATTACCCCATCCCCCGGCTTAGATGGGGTTTAGACTCTTATGGGTTAAGGGAGTGCTAAAGCTGTACTGTTTCGCATTGGCAGTGGTGTTTTGCCAATTTGGAACCAAAACATGACAAAATTGTAAAACAGCGCACCGTTTAGGCAACCTTCCAGATGTGAGGTTTTAGCTTTGGCTGCATGTGTATGCTAGCCAGAGAGCTGCAAACTTGCATGTTTTTATTTAAGGACACACAATATTTTAGTACTGATCTCCTAAATAGTTCCAATGCACTCATTGGGGAATGCTGCCTCTAGCTGTCAGTTTACATAATGGGCTATCTTCGCCAATCATGCTACTAATAAAGTTCAGGCCTAGAACTGCCCCCTCACATCACACAGCACACACCCTCATGATCTTCAATGTGGTCCTCTGTCAAACTCTCATTTTCTGTTACTTTTCAATAAAGTAAACTACTAGGCAACCCTCTTTTTTTCCTTCTCTTTCCCTGTGCAAAACCTATGCCTGCACACACAACAACTAACTACGATCTCCTTCTTGGCACTCTCTTCCCTCCCCAGCCTCTGCATGGCGAGCTAGCAGCAGCAGAAGTGACTCTCCCTAGAGCAGGCAGAGAGCAGTGGTGTGGCCCCGGCCTGTAGAGGAGGAGAACCATGGCCTCTAGTCATCAAAGGAACTCTGTGCGAATCCTGTCCACCCGGGAGCGCGGCTCGCAGGCCTTTGGCTCCCAGCGCCTCCTGCAGCAGATGGTGGAGGAGAAGGTCCGCTGGATGAAATGGCAGAGTCAGGTAACAGCTGAAGACGACCCATTATCCCAGTAAAGAGATATGTCAAAACTGCTTTGGTTTCAACTAGGGCTGGGCGATATGGCCAAAATATTATATCACAGTATTTTTAAAAAATTGGACATTAAATGAGGGTATTTTTTAAAAAGTTGTAAAAAAGTTTTTGAATAATAAAAGTTCTACATTTGCTTTATGAGTAGTGAGTGATCCTAGGGTGGCAACTCACACACATTCTAAGTGATTTCTCCATTCTGATTGTTTTATACTGTTCAATTCAACTTCAACTAAAATACATTTCAGCACTTTTATCTTTTCTGCCATTCCTGCACTCAATTACAGTGGTGGAAAAAGTACCCAATTGTCATACTTGAGTATAAGTAAAGATACGTTAATATAAAATTACTCAAGTAAAAGTGAAAGTCACCCAGTAAAATATTTCTTGAGTAAAATCTGAAAGTATTTGGTTTTAAATATACTTAAGTAATCAAAAGTAAATGTAATTGGTAAAATGTACTTAAGTATCAAAAGTAAAAGTATAAATAATTTCAAATTCCTTATATTAAGCAAACCAGATGGCACCATTTTCTTGTTTTTTAAAAATGTATTTATCTATAGCCAGGGGGACACTCCAACACTCAGACATAATTTACAATGTGTTTAGTGAGTCCTCCAGATCAGAGGCAGTAGATGACCAGGGATGTTCTCTTGACAAGTGAGCGAATTGGAGCAATTTCCTGTCCTGCTAAGCATTCAAAATGTAACGAGTACTTTTAGGTGTCAGGGAAAATGCATGGAGTAAACGGTACAGTATTTTCTTTAGGAATGTAGAGTGAAGTAAAAGTTGTCAAAAAAACAAATAAATATTAAAGTAAAGTACAGATACCCCCCAAAAATACTTAAGTAAAAATACTTTCAAGTACTACTTAAGTACTTTACACCACTGCTCAATTGAGATAATTTCCACACTGCCACGTAAGGCTGCACGATATGAGCAAATAATCTCGGACTTATTTTTTACCAAATGTTGCAATTGTGATTTGACTTGCGGATTAGAGAAAAACTGTTGGAATGATGGAAATAGAATGACTATTATAATTCTATATTTTGAATATAATAGTTGTCACTTTGAATACAGTGTTGTTTGAGATGACAACTAAAAAAAATGCCAGGGAGTTATTGTGACAGGGTAGGAACAAAGTGTTGATAAGTGTTTCCTAGGGCTACTTATGTAGCTAACATATTCTTGCTTTGCATATTCCTCTTTGACTTAGAAGATACTGTTGCACAAACAACATGCTGATTTAGGTCTACACCATCACTGGTGTTATCAGGCTGTATTAGCTAGCTCGCTAACAATTAGTGTCTCACAAGATTCAGGGAAACTTGCTAAGAAATGACAAACTAGCTGTTTGCTGATGTAAGAAACACAAACTAATGGAGTCATTATAGAACACTAGTAGAGTTCTATTAAGAAGCAAAGTGAAAACAGCATTGTTGTCATCAACATTGTTGCATGTGCTGCATTGACCATGCAGACTGAACACAAGTGTCTCGTGGTTGAGGAACATCAAATGCGCTCATTGAATGACGGGGCGTTTCTAGGTCTGTATGGATGACTCAAGTAGCGAAGTAAACTATAAAAATGTACATTACACATGGCGTGTCACATTTAACAAACCAAACATTCAAATACCAGTAAAGAAAAACCCAAACCGCTGCATCATTACCGGTATATCATAAAATACAGTATACCGCCCAGCCCTAGTTTCAACAGATATGGAATAGTAGTAGGCGATCCATCTCTCGCTGCCCACTTGCTGCAGAAGGCGTTTTGATCTGGAGTGCATTATACAATTGATGTAACTCGTCACCATGGAAACAATGTCCTGTGCTTATCTTTATCATCTTCAGTCTATTTGGGGGCTGGCTGTTCTTCAAAATGCCTAATAATATGAAGTTAATGCATCATAATTCGACTTGAATCAAGTCATAAGTTTAAAAAACCTGTCTATTTTGTGTTTGTCATTTTGTGCTTTTAATAATCAATGTGCTACCTCCATGTAAGGCTCTGGTGTTAAGTGATGTTTGTTGCCTCACACAGAAAGTAGAGCTGCCAGATAGCCCTCGCTCCACGTTCCTGTTGGCCTTCAGCCCAGACCGGTAAGGAACTCAACTGACCCAGCCGCATGAATCGATTCATGAGCACATTTTAGAGGCAGAGCTTCCTTTAACATTATAACAGCAGCAGTACCATTCACTCCATGCACCTGTTTTCTCTCTCCCCCTCTTCTATCCACTCTGATAGGACCCTCATGGCTTCCACTCACGTCAACCACAACATCTACATCACAGAGGTGAAGACTGGAAAGTGCCTGCATTCGCTCGTGGGCCACCGCCGCACACCCTGGTGTGTGACCTTTCACCCCACCATCCCCGGCCTGGTGGCCTCCGGGTGCCTTGACGGAGAGGTCCGCATCTGGGACCTGCATGTAAGTGGTGCCTTTTCTAAAACACAGACAGGCCCCTATTAAGATGAATAGGACAAGTTTCAGGTCCCTGCTTGCTAAGTTGTATTGGTATATTTTATTGTTATGTTAGGTTGTAAGACTCCCATACACAGCACAGTCTCGACAGAAGTAAATGTTGAGGTGTACCCCAGGGAACTCGCCTTTGTCCGACTGGTTTGTGGCGGCTCCAGGCGTCATAAAGAAACTTTTCCATCTTCAATGTGTTGCTATTGGTTGCCTAGTTGATAAACCCTGATCACAGCAGTCCGCATTCCGTAAACATCAGGCAAATGTTTTCTATCCAGTATTGCCGTACCGTTCTTGTTTCTTTCTCTATTAAACCCCCTTCTTGTGTTTGTTTCTGCAGGGTGGCAGTGAGAGCTGGTTCACAGAGAGCAACGTTGCCATTGCCTCACTTACCTTCCACCCCACCGCCCAGCTCCTCCTCATCGCCACCAACAATGAGCTACACTTCTGGGACTGGAGTCGGCCCGAGCCCTTCGCCGTGGTCAAAACCGGCAGTGAGACTGAAAGAGTCAGGTGGGACACCATTTAGGCACAATTATTTATATTGTGTTCTATTTCATTCTGTGTGACATATTTCGGGAAGATGGATTTTAAATATGTACAAAATGTCTAAACATTTATGTTCCATTCACATGCAACAACTCCTAGTGTAGTGAACATGTTGTATGGTTTGCTCCATCTCTCTCAGGTTGGTGAGGTTTGATCCTTTGGGGCACAATCTTCTGACGGCTATTGTGAACCCCTCCAACCAGCAGGTGAGTCATTCGTCGCTTTGTGCCTGAACGTCATGCTGAGTTGGGAATAAGGCACATTGTTTTCTGTCTAGAAATGAAAGAATCTGCTCAAAGCCTTAAAAACATGGCTGTACCCTAATACCCTTAAACATTCAACATGACTGTACCCTAATATGTTCTGTAGAATGATGATGAGTCCGAGGTCCCCATGGACAGTGTGGAGATGCCCCACTTCCGCCAGCGCTCCTTCCTGCCCTCCCAGCCTGTACGCCGCACGCCAATCCTCCACAACTTCCTGCACATCCTGTCATCGCGCTCGTCGGGGGCGCAGGCTGGGGGGGATGCTTCCCGCCCTGGCGGGGAGGGCAGCGGTGAGCCTCCCAGCATGCCTTTGGGCCAGTACCCAGCCTCGCAGGACCGTGGACTGCCCTACCCAGGTTGCACCCAGCACCTGGGCATGGTGTGCCTCTGCAGCCGCTGCATGGCCAACCGCAGCCCCTCTCTGGGGGAGGGTCCCTCCACCTCCAGGCCTGTTGTCCACCCCGAGCTTCCCCAGGTGGCCTCTCAGCCAGCCCCCCACGCCTCCACCTTTTCGGCCCGTACGGAGCCCCGGCAGTCTTCAGAGCCCACTGGAGCCCAGCAGCGGCCCTCGGCCTTCACTACAGTCTACTACAGTGCCGGCAGCTCCCTGCACCGCGCCGTGCCTACCACCCACGTGGCCAGCCAGCCCCTGAGCCAGCAGCTGTTGCCCCCACCCGCCAACCACCAACATCAACCCCCATCCCGCCCTCTGCCCGGACCTGACTGGACACGCAGCCTGCTAAACATGAGAAGCTCAGAGAGCGGGGCCGGAAGTGGAGGGAGCAGTGGAGGGGGTATGGGTGGTGTTGGGGGTGGGATGCTGCCCCCCCGGACCAGCTCATCCTCTGTCAGCCTGCTGTCAGTGCTGCGGCAGCAAGACGGCTCCTCCCAGTCCCCCGTCTACACCTCCGCCACCGAGGGACGAGGCTTCCCCCCGCAGCCGGGCGCCGAACTTGGCCCCAGCCCTGTGGCCAATCAGAGAGGAGGAAGTGGTGGTGGAGGAGGAGGGGTGGGCTCCAGCAGTGGGCACCACCCTTTCTGGGATGGCACGCGCAGCAACCCGGCCTCGTTCCGCAATGTGCTCCAGTGCAATCTTAGCCGCTACTTCATGGAGTTCGACCGCATGCAGGACCTGGAGTTGCCGCTGGGGGCCGCCAGCATGGATGTCGGGGGAGGGGAGGGCGGCCAGGAGCAGATGCAGGAGCTGCTCAACAACAACATAGACCCAGAGAGACCCGGGCCCTCCGTGTCCTCCCACTACCAGCCCCAGCCACCCCCACCTGCCCCTACCGAGAACAACCCCCCTCCCTTCTCTAGCGCCGCCCACTCCTCCCGGGGCCACCTGAACCGCTGCCGGGCCTGCCACAACCTGCTCACCTTCAACCACGACTCCCAACGCTGGGAGCGCACCAGCCCAGCGTCCTCCACCTCCGCTGTCTCCACGCAGGAGGGCTCCAGCTCTCCCTGGCGGCAGCCCCCCAGCCCTGCCTATGAGGAGCCCCATGCATCATCACGGAGCCGGGATCCACACCCCCATCCCCAAGAGAGGGAGAGGAGGGTAGCCCAACCCCCTGAGTCCAGCGAGCTACAGCCCTCCCCAGGCCCTCACGTTGCGGCCATGCCCTATCCCCCCATTGCGTCGTCCTCGGCCCAGCCCGGGGAGCAGACAGTGGGCCTGGTGTTCAACCAGGAGACAGGCCAGTGGGAGCGCGTCTATCGCCAGGCCGCCTCCAGCCGCTCCACCGACGCACCGCCAGAGGCCTTAAGCCAGGAAATGCCTGTGGATAACCCGGATGAGGACTCTCTGAGAAGGTAGAGTAATGAGAAAGGACTTGGTAGTCTCTGCGGTGTTGTTTTTCGCTCAGACCAGGGTCCTGTTTAGTAGGGCACACCGCAACAAAATATTTTGAAACTAAAAATGAAAATGAGCATTTCTTATTGAAGGAGCTCATATTGTACCACTCTGTTTCGGACTGTTTTCTTCAGTTTGGTATCTACTGAACACCACTTGTCTCACTTTATCTAGTGATCAACTCTGGCATGATAACATTACAGCAAGTGACTACTGGTCTGCTTTACGCAGTATTTCCGTGATAGACTTATATTGTCCAAATAGTTGTATTTGTTTAAAACAAATACACTCCCTTTGCAGAGGAGATTAATTGCTGATCCATTGCTTGGTGGGTTTGTTCACAGAAGGCTGTTGGAGTCCTCCCTCCTCTCTCTATCCCGCTACGACATGGGAGGATCCCGAGACCACCCTATCTACCCAGACCCCGCCAGGTACCAATCTTAACCCCAATTAAAATTGTATCATCTTTGATAGGACAAAACCCATTGAGTAAGGTTGAAAAGATCCTTAAGTTTCCAGGTTTGTTAACAACCTGAAAATTTGGGTGAAGTTTCTGGAATTTTGCTAGCCTACTATGAACCCTACAGCTGTAATCTCCCATTGAACCCTTCTATCTGCGGTTATTTTTTCGTCAGGTTGTCCCCGGCTGCGTACTATGCCCAGAGGATGATTCAGTACCTGTCAAGGCGGGATAGTATTCGTCAGCGCTCGCTGCGCTACCAGCAGAACCGGCTGAGGACACTCTCCTCCTCGTCGGACAGCCCTGCCGGCAACCCCTCGGCTGCCATTGAGAACAGCGATGTGGACTTTGAGGAGCTAGAGTGAGTTGGCGGCAACCCATCCTGGGTCCGGTTGCCTGATAGTGATTGAACTTAGTCTTACATGTGTTTTAACGATGCATCTTTCCTACAACGGCCCAAGATGTAAATTGTGTTTCCCAAAACACCAAGCAGAGAGAACGTTCGCTAAGTGCGTCATTGAGGCATGTGTCGATACTGATAGGGTCGAAAGAAAGGGAGTGCTGCTTTCGGATCAGCTTTCTCCATTTAAATCTTACCTTAACATTATAATTATTCCACAATACTGATGATCAGCTCCAAGAAAAATATTATCACCTATGGCCGCGAATATTGAGGTGGCTAATTCTAAGGCTTGCCCGGTAATAATTCACAAAATCACAGATTTGGCACATCATTGCACACATGTTAGGCTAGACATGAACTATATTGAGACAAATTACAGACAATAACAAGTATTATAATATAACTAAATTGATTGAACATGAAATGTATTTCAATATGATTGAAATAGGTCTATGGCCTACTGTTTATATTTTATTTCTGTTATCTCGGTTTTCATTTTGAAGCATATTTTTATACATTGGTTGTTGGTAGAAATTGCAACTTTGTATTTGTAGTCAACTTGGTTCTGAAGTTATCGGCGGTCTCAGAGAGAAGGATGAACCGTGTGTTTCTATGTTCAGCAGAGATCTTCTGTGTTGAAAGTAACGCGGAAGGGCAAAACAGTATCTAACGATGCACCTAGCTGTTCTACGAGTGGTCTGAGGCAGGCGTTAGATTACGAGCGTTTTCAGGTGCAAGGTTAATAATGATGGTTTTGGGAAACCACTCCAGAGATTTAACGATGCTTCTATGAAGGTTCTAATGATGGGAAACCGGGCCCCGGCCCCTTAAAGCTAGAATCCATAATTGAAACAGTAAAAAAGCAATCACGCCGCCTCTGTTTTGGTAAATAACTGAGGGACGGAGCTGGAGAAATGTTACCACTTTCAAATTCATAGATAGAGATATGGATGTAAGGACAGATCGGTGGTAGGGCATGCAGGCTGTCGCCAATTTTATAAATGCACATTTTGCCTAAATGTATCATGGAAACAATAATGGAAACATAAGTTTTATTGTTTAGTTATAATGTCCTTACATCCAGCTGTTTTTATCAACACAAGACTGCACCATAGCAGGCAATTGTCGCATCTGTTTTCCATGTTTTAAATGTTGACAAGAAGTCAATGGATGAGTTCATTTTGGAAACATTGGAGTAAAACACGCTTATATTTTGGGTTCTGATGGGGGTATGACAATCGAACTAAGCTCATGAGGTTATATATGTTATATTCTTCAATAATCAATGTATATATAACTAATATATATAATTATTTTATAGGTCCAAATATGGATGTAGAAAATAAGGATTCCACCTTTTTTAAAGGGATATTACGCTCTTCAATCAACGTATGCCAGTTGTTTTCAGACCTCAAAGTTGTCTTCTGTTGAAATAAGTGGAGGAGGAGATAAAATGGGTTAAGTAGATGTCCCAGGCCATCTTGTTGGAAAAGATAAGAACCATATACTGTCCAGATTTATGTTGCTCATCTATTCTATTAATTTTGGTTGAGGCATATAGCTGGATCTACACAACCGATGGTGTGGTCAGGACTAGTCTTGAAATCAGAGTTCAATGATCCTACTTTGAACCCTTAGCTTCACCACAAGTCTCCCAATAGCCTTTGTTTTCCCAATAACTGTGGGTGTGTTTAACAGTGATAACGGCGACAGGACGAGGCACAGAACACCGCGCAACGCCAGGATGTCTGCTCCTTCGCTGGGGCGCTTCGTTCCCCGGCGGTTCCTGTTGCCTGAGTATCTGCCCTACGCTGGGATCTTCCACGAGAGGGGACAGCCTGGCCTTGCCACTCACTCCTCTGTCAACAGGGTCTTAGCAGGTAATAACCAAGATTGTCCCACTAAAGTGCACTCTGCTTATAGAGCAGTGATCCAATTGTCCTGTACTCATGTCATCATTATCGTCTACAAGACGAGTGCACTGTAAAACCCTTAAACCAATACTGTGTCAAGCTGAGCTTTATTTCACTGTCCTGATTACCCATCCTTTATAGTTGGTGGAACCATTCTGAAAGGTGTAGAAGAGGATATCCAAGCTAGCGCAGTACAGTTTAAGTGTGCAACAAGTGCAACAACTGACTTGTTGACTGCTCTCATACATCTCAATGTTATCCATTTGATTGTGTTCATTTCTGCTGTCTGCAATAATGGTAGCCAGTCCTTTTCCTACTTCACTTCCAATGCTCTTTTCCACTGACCAAAATGTTTTTCTCCTGTCTCTCAGGTGCCTCCATCGGGGACGGCCAGTCGGCGGTGGCTAGTAACATAGCCAACACCACCTACCGGCTGCAGTGGTGGGACTTCACCAAATTTGACCTGCCTGAGATCAGCAACGGTATGTGAAATGTTCAGAACGTTGCAGGTAGAAATAGAATAAATCAAGATGCCATGATTCCATATTCCATCTGACAGGCAGTCGTATCTGTTCTACACAATGCACTTCTCTAAACATTCTGTAACGTTACATTCTCCTAAACAAGCCCCAGCTTGTTTTCTTGCCCTGATTGCGTTTACCTCGGTAGAATTATACTGTAGTATTGACGTGTGTGTGTGGGGCAGTTATC
This sequence comes from Oncorhynchus nerka, assembly GCF_034236695.1. NCBI lineage: Eukaryota > Metazoa > Chordata > Actinopteri > Salmoniformes > Salmonidae > Oncorhynchus > Oncorhynchus nerka. The sequence goes on along the minus strand of NC_088420.1, from coordinate 57,875,924 downwards.
CTATTCTTGTGGGGATTTCTGGGCATTTTAGGTCCCCACAAGAATAGTAAAACCAGGACAATTCGCCATCGTGGGGACATTTCCCACATCCCCATGAGGACAAAAGCTATTTTCAGCTTAGGAGTTAGGTTTACGGTTAAGGTTAAAATTAGGGTGAGGGGTTTGGGTTAGGGAAAATATGATTTTGAATGGAAATACATTTTAGGTCCCCACAAAGATAGAATAACAAAGTGTGCATGCATGTGTGTGTGCAAAATTAAACTGTAGTATTGACATCCTGTGTGTGCCTGCGTGCTTGAGTGTATTCCACACCCCTCCAGCCTCTGTGAATGTGCTGGTGCCAAACTGTAAGATATACAACGACGCCAGTTGTGACATCTCAGCGGACGGGCTGCTCCTGGCCGTGTTCATACCTAGCAGCCAGCGGGGCTTCCCTGACGAGGGCATCCTGGCCGTGTACTCCCTAGCCCCTCACAACCTGGGGGAGATGCTGTACACTAAGAGATTTGGTAAGTCATATCACGCGGTCCTCTGTTGCTTAATTGGTAGAGCATGGTACTTGCAACGCCAGGATAGTGGGTTTGATTCCCGGTTGGTTCCCAGTGGGATCAATTTATCTGTACTTAAATAATGTATGCATGCATCGATGAAAGTCACTTTGGATAAAAGAGTTTGCTAAATGGGATATTATTGCTATATATTATTTAGAAAGTATTGCCGTCATGGACTTGACCTCCAGGATAGAACTATAGCAGTCTTTCCCAAACCTTGTCTTCAAGTACCCCCGGCCAATCCACTTATTCCAGGTATTCCAGTGATGGCGGACCTGATTCCATTGTTCAACTAATCACCTCATTAGTTGAATCAGGTTTGCTAGTTCTGGAATACGTCAAATGCGTGGAACGTCTGGGGGTACTTGAGGAGAGGTTTGCGACACTGAACTAGAGAATCTATACCGAACAAAAATATAAATGCAACGTGCAACAGTATCAATGATTTTACTGAGTTACAGTTCATATAAGGAAATCAGTCAATGTAAATAAATTCATTAGGCCCTAATCTATGGACTTCACATGACTGGGAAGGGGCACAGCCATGGTTGACCCACCCACTTGGGAGCCAGGCCCAGTCAATCAGAATTTGGTTTTCCCTACACAACGTCTTTATTAAAGAAATAAATAACCCTCAGTTTCATCAGCTGTCTGGGTGGCTGGTCTCAGATGATCACGCAGGTGAAGAAGTCGGATGTGGAGGTCCTGGGCCGGCGTGGTTACATGTGGTCTATGGCTGTGAGGCCGGTTGGACGTACTACCAAATTCTCTAAAACAACATCGGAAGCGGCTTATGGTAGAGAAATTAACATTCAATTCTCTGGCAACAGGTCTGGTGGACATTCCTGCAGTCAGCATGCCAATTGCACGCTCCCTCCAAACGTGAGACATCTGTTGCATTGTGTTGTGGGACTAAACTGCACATTTTAGTGGCCTTTAATTGCCCCCAGCACAAGGTACACCTGTGTAATGATCATGCTGTTGAATCAGCTACTTTATATGCCACACCTGTACGGTGGATGGATTATCTTGGCAAAGGAGAAATGCTCACAAGCAGGAATGTAAACAAATTTGTGCACAAAATGTTGGAGAAATAAGCTTTTTGTGCTTATGGAACACTTTTATTTCAACTCATGAAACATGTAACGTTTATATTTTTGTTGAGTATAAAACATTGAATCTAATAAATTAGTGCACAAAAGAGGATATTATTTTTAGTGAACCTAAACTATACTACAATATTAACCTAGAAGAATCTTACCAACCTTGTCAGTTTGTCTTTCTTCTCCCTCAGGTCCCAATGCCATCTCGGTGAGCCTGTCTCCCATGGGCTGCTACGTGATGGTGGGCCTAGCATCTCGCAGGATCCTGCTACATCCCTCCACTGACCACATGGTGGCGCAAGTGTTCCGGCTGCAGCAGCCCCACGGCGGCGAGACCTCCATCAGGGTGAGAAAGATCTTTTTGTTTCTGTTGTATTCCATAGTGAACATGACCCTGGTTACATGTTGCTGTTAACCTATGTCAGTAGTGTGTGGGTGTGGAGGTCAACAATGAGGGAGAACATAGTAGGATAAGTAGGGGGGGGTTCATTTGGCTATTTGATTTTGCATTTTAGGATCCATATAGGTGTCCAAGAAAAATAAAAAATGTGATGAAATATTGAGTTTGGCCTTTACTACTATAGAAACGCATTGAATAACACATTCATGAATGACAAAAAACACACACACTGTGTGAAGTGTCATATTTTGAAGTGTCATATATCAAGGAAATATAATAAGGCTCATGAAATATATACAGTACCAGTCAAATGTTTGGACTCACCTACTCATTCAAGGGTTTTTCTTAATTTTTTACTATTTTCTACATTGTATAATAATAGTGAAGACATCAAAACTATGAAATAACACATAAGGAATCATTCAGCCAACGAGTGCTCAACATCTGTGGGAACTCCTTCAAGACTGTTGGAAAAGCATTCCAGGTGAGGCTGGTTGAGAGAATGCGTGGTTGAGAGAATGCGAGTGTGAGGGTACAAAATCAACATGCGATGGTGCACTCAGTGGCGCGATGGCGCACTCAGGCACACGTGCGCGTCTGGTTTGGGTCAGCATGTAAAGATGTCATCAAGGCAAAGGGGGGCTACTTTGAAGAATCTCAAATATTAAATATATTTTGATTTGTTTAACACTTTTTGGGATACTACATGATTCCATATGTTATTTCATAGTTTTGATGGAACCATGTAGAAAATAGTACAAATTAAGAAAAACCCTTGAATGAGTACATGTGTCCAAACTTTTGACTGGTACTGTAGATCCTGACCGATATATCGGTTGACTTATATTATTGGCCGATGTTGATATTTTAAATTTTATATTTGTATTGGCCGATAATTTTTCCGATATTCAATAAATAGGATGAAAAAAGGGAATCTCATGCTTATCTAAACACTTGCAGCCATTCTCATGATGTTTCACAAGGTAGTATATACATTTGAAACATATTTTTTGGATAATTGCTGTTTTGGATGCCAATTTAGGTTTAAAGCTTATTTCAATCTATTCTACTCATTTGTGACCGACCGGCTCAAATCGGTTTTATCTAGCAACATTTTTACATGGATAAAAGTAAAGACTCAGAGCTACAAAATGGTATATCTTACACTGCATTTGAGGAACACTGGGAAAGAAATTCTTCTTTGAAAGTTGCTAAACTTGTAAACTCATTTTTGAGAAAAGTTCCTTTGAATTTTTGGTACCTACTGGAGAGCACTCCTTTGTCAACACCCATGCAGCATTGTTCACACCCTTAAGCCAGCCCCATCCATCTCTTTAAGGATTCACATGTGAGGTCATGTGCTAATAAAAAAATATTTTATAAATATTAGATGACGCTTACCCAGACACACTTGTCTAAATTGATTTGTCATGTGAAAGAAATGCTATAATCCCCAGCCACATCTGGTGGAAAAAGTATTACATTGTAAAGATACCTTAATAGAAAATGACTGAAGTACAAATAAAAGTCACCCAGTAAAATACTACTTGAGTAAAAGTCTAAGTTTTTGGTTTTTAAAAATACTTATGTATCAAAAGTAAATGGAATTGCTAAAATGTAGTTAAGTATCAAAAGTAAAAGTATAAATCATTTCAAATTCCTTATATTAGCAAACCAGACAGCACAATTAAATGTTTTATTGACGGATAGCTAGGGGCACACCCCAACACTCAGACAATTTACGAACGAAGCATTTGTGTTTAGTGATGCAGATCAGATGCAGTAGGGATGACCAGGGATGTTCTCTTGATAAGTGTGTGAATTGGACAATTTTCCTGTCAAAATGTAACGAGTACTTTTGGGTGTCAGGGAAAATGTATGGACTAAAAAGTACATTATTTTATTTCAAAATGTAGTGAAGTAAAAGTTGCCAAATATATAAATAGTAAAGTACAGATACCTCCCAAAAATACTTAAGTAGTACTTGAAAGTATTTTTACTTAAGTACTTGACACAACTGGCCACATCTCGCTAAGTGGATGGGTCTTTACAGATGGTGTAAATGGTACAGCCAAATGGTTACTTGAATAGTAGCGATATCAGTAATAGATAGTGTCAATATAAATCAAATAATATACAGTATGTACAAGAACAATATCAATAACGATATCAGTGAAAGATGAGGTAGTTACAGTGGGGCAAAAAAGTATTTGGTCAGCCACCAATTGTGCAAGTTCTCCCACTTAAAAAAATGAGAGAGGCCTGTAATTTAAATATATTTGGATTTGTTTAACACTTTTTTGCTTACTACATGATTCCATATGTGTTCATTCATAGTTGTGATGTCGTCAGTATTCTACAATGTAGAAACTAGTAAAAAATAAAAACCCTTGAATGAGTAGGTGTGTCAACTTATGACTGGTACTGAAGATTAAGGGACTGATTGGCAAAATCACACTGTAGCCCCACATAGTCAACACACCTACATACAACTCAATCGCTTTGGAAAGTCAGAACCAAAATATGTCGGTTTAGAGAGCTGCACTGCACAACTGACAAACCATGAAATACGGGGGGAAAAAAACAGAACTTACCCCCTGATAGTCAGGGTTGACAGCGATGCGCACCACCCTGCCTCCAGACAGACTGCCAAACTCGGGGTCTTGGAACTGCAGAGAGAGCACAACATTAGAACTGATCAATGCCAATAGTGTGAGATTATCAGTGGGAAGCCATATGGCTCCAGGCCTGTATTCTCAATACCTGCTCTGACACGGTCCAGGGGATGAGGTCACCGGAAGCCTTCTTTCCTCTGGACAGACTGTTGAGGATGGACTGACGAGAGATCTCTCCTTCCAGACACACCTGAGAGGAACATTACGCACACACAAACTTTAGTCGATCATATCAGATGATGATGATGATTTCTACTACGGCTTGTGAGTTTGCTGACTGTAGAATCCGATGCTGCATGCACACGGTCTGCCACAGACAGAGTACACAAAGGCCTGTCCCACTGAGGCCGGTGCTGGCACTGTCATAAGCCGGTTGCTTTGCCAGGCTACGTTCTGTCCTTTTTCCCTCAACCAACTGCACTCCTTGATGGAGGAAGGCTTCCGGTGACCTCATCCCCTGGACCGTGTCAGAGCAGGTATTGAGAATACAGGCCTGGAGCCATATGGCTTCCCACTGATAATCTCACACTATTGGCATTGATCAGTTCTAATGTTGTGCTCTCTCTGCAGACGACATCACAGGTTTATTTATTTTATTTTACCTTTATTTAACCAGGTAGGCAAGTTGAGAACAAGTTCTCATTTACAATTGCGACCTGGCCAAGATAAAGCAAAGCAGTTCGACAGATACAACACAGAGTTACACATGGAGTAAAACAAACATAGTCAATAATACAGTAGAAAAATAAGTTTATATACAATGTGAGCAAATGAGGTGAGAAAAGGGAGGTAAAGGCAAATTAAGGCCATGGTGGCAAAGTAAATACAATATAGCAAGTAAAACACTGGAATTGTAGATTTGCAGTGGAAGAATGTGCAAAGTAGAAATATAAATAATGGGGTGCAAAGGAGCTAAATAAATAAATACAGTAGGAGAAGGGGTAGCTGTCTGGGCTAAATTATAGATGGGCTATGTACAGGTGCAGTAATCTGTGACCTTAAAGCTAGTAAGGGAGATAAGTGTTTCCAGTTTCAGAGATTTTTGTAGTTCGTTCCAGTCACTGGAAGCAGAGAACTGGAAGGAGAGGCAGCCAAAGGGAGAATTGGTTTTGGGGGTGACCAGAGAGATATACCTGCTGGAGAGTGTGCTACAGGTGGGTGCTGCTATGGTGACCAGCGAGCTGAGATAAAGGGGGACTTTACCTAGCAGGGTCTTGTAGATGACGTGGAGCCAGTGGGTTTGGCGATGAGTATGAAGCGAGGGCCAGGCCAACGAGTGCGTACAGGTCGCAGTGGTGGGTAGTATATGGGGCTTTGGTGACAAAACGGATGGCACTGTGATAGACTGCATCCAATTTATTGAGTAGGGTATTGGAGGCTATTTTGTAAATGACATTGCCAAAGTCGAGGATCGGTAGGATGGTCAGTTTTACAAGGCTATGTTTGGCAGCATGAGTGAAGGATGCTTTGTGGCTAAATAGGAAGCCAATTCTAGATTTAATTTTGGATTGGAGATGTTTGATGTGAGTCTGGAAGGAGAGTTTACAGTCTAACCAGACACCTAGGTATTTGTAGTTGTCCACATATTCTAAGTCAGAACCGTCCAAAGTAGTAATGCTGGACAGGTGTGGAGGTGCAGGCAGCAATCGGTTGAATAGCATGCATTTAGTTTTACTTGCATTTAAGAATAGTTGGAGGCCACGGAAGGAGAGTTGTATGGCATTGAAGCTCGTCTGGAGGGTTGTTAACACAGTGTCCAAAGAAGGACCAGAAGTATACAGAATGGTGTCGTCTGCGTAGAGGTGGATCAGAGACTCACCAGCAGCAAGAGCGACATCATTGATGTGTACAGAGAAGACAGTTGGCCCAAGAATTGAACCCTGTGGCACCCCCATAGACTGCTAGAGGCCCGGACAACAGGCCCTCCGATTTGACAATCTGAACTCTATCAGAGAAGTAGTTGGTGAACCAGGCGAGAATTGTAGAATTGAATATATAGAAAATATACAATTGTGAGAATTGCAAAAATATCAAATCGGCACCTAAGTATTGTGATCATATCGTGAGGTTGATTCCTGGCAAATCCCAGCCCTACTATTCACTGTAGAAGCATAATAAAACTACTGATACATTCTTCAATGGCTTTTAAATGTCTGTCTGGCCATTACAGACATTATAAAGCCATTCAATTATTCGAAACCAGCATGAAAAGGTTAGATCAGATGGAACATAGACATTTTATTTGCTTTAAAAAAAATATATATATTTCTCCAATGACCCCTTGCTTTCCAGTAAGACAAAATCTGTTCTTGACTTGTAGGCTTGTTGATGTTTGTTTGTGTGTGTTCTCTATTTGTTCCTTAGATGGTGTTTAATGTGGTGTACCCCATGGCTCCGGACCAGCGGCGACACGTCAGCATCAATTCAGCCAGATGGCTTCCAGACCCGGGGATGGGCCTGGCCTACGGGACCAACAAAGGAGACCTGGTCATCTGCAGGCCCGTGTGAGTAGTGCTCCTGTCTGTCCATTGTAACGCTTATACCTGATAGACTGGACCCTATCGGGACGGTGTATGATTGAATTGTTTGCTTTGTTATCAAAATACACTTTGTGTGCAAAGGTGTATTCCCGGTATCTTGAGTTCAGGGCAGTCCTTACCACCACCTCCAACGCTGGCAGTCATTTGGATTAATTTGTTCTCTGATGTTATTATTCTAATAGCCAGTAGAAAAAGGAACCCTCCAGATTGGAGAGGGTCAATTATTAGTCTGTAAAGAGGTCATTGTGTGTGATGATTACATTAAAAGGAATCTGGTTGATATCCCTTTAAATGGAGCAAAGGCAGGATATGGAACATGGAGTTTTCAAAATAGAAGCCACTTCCTGGTTTGATTTTCCTCAGGGTTTCGCCTGCAATATCAGTTCTGTTATACTCACAGACAATATTTTCACAGTTTTGGAAACTTTAGTGTTTTCTATCCAATACAAATAATAATATGCATATATTAGCAACTGAAACTGAGGAGCAAGCCATTTAGTTTGGGCAACTTATTCATCCAAGCTACTCAATACTGCCCCCCAGCCATAAGAAGTTAAGGAATTTCTCCTCATTAGAGAGATCAGATTATGACGACATCGTCGGTGCCAATGAATAATGATATCGTGCTGTCTGTCTGTTCTCCAGGTTGTACCGGAGTGACGGAGAGAGCCCGGCCGAAGCGAGCACCGAGCCCATATTCACAGTCAACAACAGCGGTGGTGGAACCAGCAGGACCCGCGGTACAGATCGACCAGGGTGAGGAGTCTAGGACCAAAGAGATGTTGTCACCTCTTTCTCTTACATGTCCTCTCTGGTCTGCTCACTGTGTTCACTGAACTATGTCAAATTACAGAAACTTTCCCAAAATTCCTAGGTTTTCCAGAAATCCTTCAACTTAAAAAAAAGGGGGGGATTTTGGGGAAGTTTCTGAAATTTGCAACTCTATACTGTGTAATGAGTATCCATCCATCCATCACGTCATATCAATCTTCTCTGTTGTGTTTGCCCACTCCAAGGGCCCCCAGTCGCTCCAGCTGGAGACTTGACAGAGACATGGGTCTGATGAACGCCATTGGCCTCCAGCCCCGACACCCCGCCCCCTCGGTGACCTCACAGGGCACTCAGACGCCCATCGTGCAGCTGCAGAACGCCGAGACGCAGACAGAGATGGACCTCTCCGGGCCCAGCACCTCCCACGCTGCTGCTTATGGTAGGAGGAGACTTTCATTGTTTCCCTGTGTAAAAACAAAACACTGAGATCCAATCAGACCCATGCTCAATGACACATTGCCTTTCAATTAATATTCAGCAGTACAAGTATTATTTAGTATTTTACACAGCTGTTAACCTTCAACACATTTCTGTCCCATATAATTTACTGTGCAGTTTAGTGTTGCAATTTAGTTTTGTTGAAGAAATGTTAGTGTATCAATGATTTCTCTCTCACTACTAATCTCAGTAGAAGCCCGTCAAGAGGTCCCGTCCACAAGCCGTGAGACCCAGGGAGGTCTGGAGCAGCCACAAACCAGCCGGACCGAGGCCAGTGCCATGGGGGACTCTTCAACAGAAGCCGGCACCTCCACAGCCAACAACGGTAATCCTCCCAGTCCCACCTACTACTCTCCCTTTCAGAATGCCTAAAGACCCCTCTTATTGTACGTTCTTACATGGTTTTAAAGCAGTCTTTCCCCTAGTTATATCTTCAGACAGGGTGGCATCAAAAGTCAATTAAAGGGTAGGAGAAACGCTTTTACAGCAGGGAAAAGTTATCAACCCCCTTGAAATTCTTACATTTACAAAGTGGGATTAAAATGTATTTGTCATTTTTTGTCAACAGTCTACACAAACTGTTCTGTAATGTCAAAGTGGAAGAAAAGTGTTTTTATTTTATTTTTTAAGATTTACAGTGCATTCTGAAAGTATTCAGACCCTTTGACTTTTTCCACATATTTCCCACACCCCATAATGACAAAGCAAAAACTGATTTTTTAAAGACATTTTTGCATATGTATGAATAAAAACAAGGACATTCACAGATTTGTGCCGAAGCCACCCCTACATTGTCTTGGCTGTGTGCTTGGGGTCGTTATCCTGTTGGAAGGTGAACCTTTGCCCCAGTCTGAGGGCCTGAGCGCTCTGGAGCAGGTTTTAATCTAGGATCTCTCTGTACTTTGCACTGTTCATCTTCCCCTCGATCCTGACTAGTCTCCCAGTCTCTGCCACTGAAAAAATCCCCACAGCATGATGCTGCCACCACCTTGCTTCACCGTAGGGATAGTGCCAGGTTCCCTCCAGACGTGACGTTTGGTTTCATTAGACCAGAGAATCATGTTTCTCATGGTCTGTCCTTTAGGTGCTTTTTAGCAAACTCCAAGTGGGCTGTCATGTACCTTTTACTGATTAGTGGCTTCTGTCTGGCCACTCTACCATAAAGGCCTGATTTTTGGAATGCTGCAGAGATGTTGTCCTTCTGGAAGGTTCTCCCATCTCCACAGAGGAACTCTGGAGCTCTGTCAGAGTAACCATCGGGTTCTTGGTCAAATGGGCGGTACATGGTACATGACAGCCCTAGGGAAAAACGGAGAACACCCTTATGTTCGTGAGAGTCTCAACTTTCCATAGATGGGGTCATATTAGTGTGTAGCCCAAACTGTTCGGACGCTACAGAAGAAGTTGGCAGAAGAGGCTTTACCAACTTCAGACGAGTCTTGTGAGGCTTGTAGGGTGTCCTAGAGCAAAACGGAGAACAGAGTCTCCTCTTTCAATAGAGTTGTTTGTCGGGCAATCCGTTCGGATGCTACAGGCGTTTTCGTGAGTAGCCCGAATTTAGGGATATCTCATGGTCTGACAAACAACTCTAGCTCTGCCACCTTTCATAGCAGATGTGGAGGGCGCTATTGGCGGATGCGGTGGATTGAGATGCAACCCATGCAAAAAAACATCTCTCTCTTAAACAGACTGACTTTGATGGGGATTTTTTAAATGTTAATTAGATTTACGTGGGGGCGCAACCATTGTAGTCCAAGGGTTCACGCAGATTTAAGTTAAAACTGTAACTTGGCCACTCAGAAACATTCACTGTCTTCTTGGTAAGCAACTCCAGTGTATATTTGGTTGTTGTCCTGCTGAAAGGTGAATTCCTCTCCCAGTGTCTGGTGTAAAGCAGACTGAAGGTTTTTCTGTGGGATTTTGCCTGTGCTTAGCTCCGTCAGTTTCTTTTTATCCTGAGAAACTTATCAGGCGTACCCATACCATGATGCAGCCACCACCATAGTTGAAAAAAAAAGGATGCAGTTACTCAGTGATGTGTTTGTTGTGTTGGATTTTCCCCAAACATAAGGCTTTGCATTTAGGTCAAAAAGTGTATTCCTTTGCTGTGTTTTTTTTGCTGTATTACTTTAGAATCAGTGATAAATTTGAAGTAATATGTGATCATTTTGGTATAAAACATTTATGCCATGTGATAACGCTGCAAGTAAGAAAAAGCCCTTCAGTTTGTTTCCCTAAAGCAAGCAATGATCATGATGATTTGGATAACCCCAGCCTATGGGAAGAATGTGGTGAAGAGTACAATGCTGATGTTGAAGCTATCCAAACCAACTGCAGGAAACAGATCTTACATTGCTTTGCCCATTCATTACAACTGGTGATTAGAGATGGACTAAAGGAAACAAAAATTATACACAGTATGCTGGCTAAGGTAACTAAACTTTGCAGCTTACTACATACTACCTGTGGTCTGAAAGAAGCATTTGAAGCTGAGTTCGGAGTCAATAGTAGTGTCCCTGCTGCTGTGTCTACCAGATGGAATTCTATCCTCCGGCTTGTTAAAGTAGTCACCAATCTGAATCAACAAAACCTCAATACTCTACTTGAGGCCCAAGGAGCTCTGCTTATCACCAAGGGAATGGAGCCAGCTATTGGACCCTTTTGTCCAGGCCACTGACTTTACTCAGGGGGAGAATGTGGTGACTCTCAGTGCGGCCCTTCCTTGTGTATTGTCACTCAACTATCATCTGCAGAGTAAACTGAGCACAAGTCATCACCTAGTCAGTCTAGTAAAAGCATTGCAGCAGTCACTCAAACACCGATTCCAGGGGGTGTTGTGAATGTCAGAATGGAGCACTTGGATGAACAGGCAACAAAACTTCCATTTGGTGACAATATATACATAATGACTGCACAGCTGGACCCATCTTTCTGCCTGTTCTGGCTTGATCATGATGTCCTCATACCACATGAAGATAAAGCTGAATTGAAGGAGAGTCTGATTGGTAGGTACAATCTCACCATGTCACTTGCATTCAAATAATATATATATATTTTTTCATGTATAATATATACTGTTATTTTATTGATCATATACATAATTTAATTCATTTTTTTCTGACCTTGTTTTGGCTGAGGCACGGAAAGTCACCGTTACGGAGAGAAGTAGTGAAGAAAAAGAAGAACAACCACCTGCCAAAACCTCCAGACTGTTCTCTGGCTACCGCAACAAGATCAGCAAGAAGAAAGGAAACATACAATCATTTGTCAGAGCAGAGATTATTCGCTACATTCAAGTATATTCTGTAGAAAATGAAGTTGATTGGTTGCATTTTTGGAGAATCCATGCAAAAATCTTTCCAAGGCTCAAGCAGGTAGCAATGACAGTGTTGGCTGTGCCTGCCACCAGTGCCCCAGTGGAAAGAGTGTTTAGTCATGGAGGCCTCATCATGTGCCCTCATAATGCCAGGCTCAGTGCAAGAACGCTGACAACTTGATCTTTCTGAAATGTAACCTGTCTGCAACAGAAATGTTCTCTGTCTTAGGGCACAGGATGTCATTTGCTACTTATTACAGGAAATGGTATTTCTGTTAAGTGTCCAGGTCAGTAAGTATATTTTAGGGATAAAGGTAATTATGTTTAATATATAGGACACTTTAGTAGTGTAGTTGTTGAGCAGTTGTCAGTCATTTTGGTTTACATTCATATTTGTTATTTATCTTCCCTCACCGACAGATTTTCTGTTTGTGTGACACAATGAAGTGAAATATAGACAATGTCTGCCACAAAATACCATGCACTTTAAAATGTTATGTTTGATTTTTTTCATATCCAGTACAATTACTTTTATTAATGTAAACTGTCTACATTTGAAAAGGAAATGTATTTTGATTTAAATAGAGCCTGATGTGATTTCTTTCATACGAGTATGGACTAATGACCAAGGGAGACCTAACCTACAGCAGGTAGAAATCCATTGCCAAAAGGGACTTGAGACTTGACTTATACTTGGCCCTAAAAGACTTGACTTGGACTCTACCTCAAAGACTTGTGAACATCTCTGGACCTTACAGATGTATGTAAGGAAGGGGTAGTCATTATTTCACACAGTGAGTCTACAACTTATTATATGATTTGTTAAGCCACGTTTTACTCCTGAACTAATTTAGGCAACAAATATATTAGTACATTTCTATTAATTTCTTAAAATGTGTCAAATTTTCTTTTGAGTATTTTGTCTAGATCAGGATTTAAAAAAAGGTAAATATAGTTCATTCCCACTTTGGAAAAATACTGTATATGGTCATTATGACAGCAAATGGTAAAATGTTCTGGAAGGGGTGGTTCAATTGTCGGTTTTGCAGAGGAGGGAATCAGTGAAAGGTATATTCTCCGTTATATGGGTAGAAGACTGGACTGGGTCTCGTTTCGCTAAAAGGACCAGTTATTAACTTCCTCCCCGGGGCCAATTAAGTTCTCATTATATTGTGTGGCAAAGTCACCAATAAAAAAAATCAATCAGCAGCTTGAAAGAGTTCATTATCATCGCTCATATGATAATGAACTCCTCCCTCCTCTATCCAGGCGAGGCCCCAGAGTATGCCCCGGGAGAGGACGCCCTGGCGCGGATCCGCCGGCTCATCGCAGAGGGCGGCATGACGGCGGTGGTCCAGCGGGAGCAGAGCACCACCATGGCCTCCATGGGCGGCTTCGGCAACAACATTATCGTCAGCCATCGCATCCACCGCGGCTCCCAGACCCGGACCGGCGCCGCAGCCTGTCGGCCCAGCAACAGTGACCCCAACCTGCCTGTCCCCGGCCACTCTACAGCCTCCATTTCCACCTCCTCCGCCTGCCCCCTCACTATCTCCCAGCCACAGCCTTCCCAGACCTTGCTTCTCAGCCTGGAGAACTTGTCCGCTCCCACAGAACCAGGCCGGGTGTGGGGGCTGCCCTTTGTCTCCCAACCACAACCCCCCAGCCATGCTTCAGGTGCTGGGGCCGGGCTCTCAGTGGCCATGGACATCGACAACGTGTTTGAAGTAGCCAGCCGAATGGACAATTCTGAGCCAGGCCCCTCTTCCTCCCTGATCTTCTCCTCTTCCTCCTCCTCTCGCAGGTCCTACCCTCCCAGCAGTGGCACAAACGGCAACGATAACAACAGCAGCAGCAGAGATAGTTACCCAGGTGACCCTTACAGCAGGTAGAGTGTGATTTGACCATTATTGCTCAGGAGTGGGAGAGAATCCCCCAGAGCAGACAGTGGGTGACTGATGCTTTGGGCCATGAGAAGGTGTATCAGGAACCCTAATGGAACTCAGTGTGGCCCTGTCTAACAGGTGCGCTTCTCCTCAAAGCCTTATCTCACAATAAATGGGTTCTCAGACACTGCGGGGTCTCCAGCCCCGAACAGAAGGGACACGAGCCCCCCCCCACCCCATCAGCTTCAGTGGCATTGTGACCCCCTCTGCATTGGTGTGCACTTACATTTGCACTTAAAATGGACCTTATCTGTATGATCATTCCATGTCAGGAAGGGCTTTTACTTGAATTGTGAGTTTTTTTCAGTCCTTCTCTTCGCATAGGCGTGACCGATAGACAAGGTTACTCCATTCAAAGTGCCAAGGGTAATTGTAAAGAACAACTAAAAAACAGAGTGTAGTGTTCTGGTGCCATGTGATTGAATTTGACATGAATTAGTGTGTTTGCTATATTTTGAATCCTCTTTTTTTTGGGGACCATGTTATAGGACGTGTATTTGTAAATGTGATGATAATGCATAGCAGGAAAATAATCCTATCGTTGTATGAATCATGATATGATGTGTGTGGCATGACTAAAGCCATGCCTTTCAAGAGAGAATCTGCAGCTGCCTGCTTTCATTATCGATTATGTCAGAGGGGTCCCCCCAAAAGGATCATGGTCATATTATGAGTCCCCAAGTGTACAGAGCATCTGATTTGATGGTACAAGTCTAAGCCCCTTATTGCTTCATGTTCAAACAGGATACAGTGGACAAAATGGTGGATGTGATGTTTCAATGTCTAGTCAATCATTTCTGACTATTGATACTGTAGTATTGTTCTACTGCATGTTTTTAATCATGCTGCATCGTTTCTGAAGAAAAAAGGGAACGCCATCGGTACAAAAGTATTGTGAAATATGGACAAATCGGCATTGAGGGAGCGAAAGAGTGTTGGGGGGAACTAATTCGCACACCTGTTTGGGGAGCGTTAGCCAGCTCTCTAGACAGGCTTGTGTCACGCTAAGAGGCAGCACCATCATTCCTCTTCTGTTGCACTACAGTGACTGGGTTTAGTGCCAAGAAGCGTGCAGTGAGGCCTGGGTCAGGATTTCTTTACCATCTGGTCCCTGGTCACCCATCCCACAAACATCCACCATCCCCCCCTAAATACGTGATGTAGACCAAGACCAGACCCAGAGCCTCCTGTCTCCTGCACTCACCACTGGTGCTCCAGGGACACCGTGAGAGCCGAGAAGTTACCACTAGGATTCAGTGAAACAAACCTGACTGTTGACTTGTTACGCCCAGTGACCCTTCCCACAAAGACTGAGGAGGAGCAGGCAGGGGGCTAGCTGGATTGGCTCAGCTGTATCTGTCTGTCAACAGGGGGAGGGTCTTCACTGAGCTTCTTTTCAGTTAAATCCCCAGCACAAACACACCCAGTGCTTAGGAAGCACTGAGGTGGAGCTGTTCCGTGTGTGTGTATGCTTGTCTCTGTGTATGCGTGTGCAGTCTTAAGTGTGTGTGGGGGTGGTGTATGTTTATTGGCTCTGCAAAATGTAGGCATTCTGCAGCGGAAAAACAGGAGAGCAAGTTTGCCTTTTGCCTATAACCGTGTGTGGGTGGGCCAGAAGGCTTGTATATGTAGCATCTCTTAGTCAAAGTTACTTTGCCCTAATGGTGTGGTTTGTCACTTGGGGTACGTCGGGGTGAGAGAGCTTTTGATTATAATCTCAATCAGCCCCGTGCTGAACCAGGAAATAGATTTTTTTTTTTAAACTTGAATTATCGATTACCATTTAGATCGAGTTTTGTACTGTAATGTCTTCAGGGGTGTGTCTGGCCTATTGTGACAGGCAGAGTGTCCTTAGCATATCATTTCACTAAAGCCCCCCTGACCACGTCGGGTGCTTACAGACAAGAAAAATAAATGCCCTGCACAGTATAACTTTTTTTTTAAAACCCATAATGCTTAGCTATTTACATTTGAATCGCTTTGTAGGGTTATTATATTGTTAGACCTCTGAGTAGAGAGAGAAAGAGCGAATGGAGCGAGTGCCCCGATTGGTTGTTTTTTGAGCTGTGCAGCGAGTCCTGAGTGCGACTCCAAGCAAACTGTTTACTGCATGTATGAAAACTGCTGCAACTGTCTTACTGATTAGAAGAAAGTCAAATTGCCTGGCAGGTGAAAAAGAAACAAACTATCTGAATGGTCCTCCTGGCTTTACTTGATTAATGAAGATTTTAAAAACCGTTTGTCGGCTGTTCATGTGTCTGCTTTGTGTGAAAGAGCGCTGTCTCCCATATGTCCCTCACCCTGAATGATACACATACTGTAGGTCCACAACTACACTTTTAACAATGCAAATCAATGGTATACAAAGTCTCACCTTATATTACAAAACTTCTATATCAAACTATCAAGTTTGTTCACTTTTTTGGCTTTGACTTTTCTGTGATGTAATTAAAAAGAGATTTGTTGACATAAAGATGAAAAAATTAACAATTATGTTCTGTGAAGAGATGGCAATCTTATTGGTTCTTAATGGAAAGCTACAGCTACTGTAAATTGTATACAGTTGCTATGACCTGCGGTATTGAACATCTTAAAGGCCCAAAGCAGCTGTTTTTATACCCGTTTCTGGGTAACAATTTTGTACCTTACTGTAATAGATTCCCATTAAAAAGGGCAAAAATAGCTTTATAGCAAAAAAAATATTTCTCAAACAAGAATTTTGCAAGGACTGTCTGGGAATGGTGGGAGGGGACAACTGAAAACCTGATGTTATTGGCAGAGAGGTTTGAAACTTTTTTTTGTAATTGGTATATTAAAGCTGCAATATGTAACATTTTGGGCGACCCAACTAAATTCACATAGAAATGTGAGTTATAGATCTGTCTTTCTCATTTAAAGCAAGTCTACGAAGTGGTATATCTGTTCTATGTGTTCTATTTTTATGCTTCCTGGGTTTCGGTACTTTCGGTTTTGTACACCAGCTTCAAACAGATGAAAATACAATATTTCTGGTTATTGAAAATATATTTTACAGTGGTTTATATGGTACAATGATTCTCTACACTATGCATTGCTTGTTTTTTCACATATGGCACACTAATATGGCAAACTATTAGAATTTTTGCAACCAGAAAATGGCACAGCGATTTCTGCATCTTGCACCATTAACCAATTGGTGGATGGCGATGTCAACATTGAAAGTCGAAACTCCCGCCCATGCAAACCTGCTCATTAGATGGTCCTGTGTAGATTGTGTTTTCAACCAGCAACTATCAAGAAATAACACTGATTAAAAAAATGTGTACCGTATATACTTTTCCGGTGTTAGTTTCACTGTATGATACAAAACACAGGAAAAAAATAATTTTGACGGCACTGGGCCTTAAAGTAACCAAATGTCATCTATACGGTTATTGCATGTGTTACCAGCAGTGAACAAATCCTATTCTTAAGGTGAAATACAATTGGTTTTCTACACATATGCAAATAACAGTGGTTTGAGTTCTGTGGAATGGAAGAAATGAAAGTGTATTTAACATAGTGGTAGTATAAAATAATTGGATACATGACACTGCATTTAGACACTAATGTTTTGTCAAACAAATCAGACTCCAGACTCCCAATATACATAGGTGTTTTTGAATGTTTAGTATAAGTTGGGAATACTGCTGATTCATCTTAACAAGTGGAGTTGTCCCTCTGTACTTACTTGTGTTTGGCATGTAAATTCATTTAATTAATAGAGATCCAATAACGGATCCCTGTGGAACACCACGTTTGATCTCAAGAGGGGGGAGTTTATTCCTTTTAAAGTGACAGGTTGCGTTCTTCCTTTTCCTTTTAAGAATGCAGATAATGGTCCCCATGTACTTAC
The DNA here is from genome assembly GCF_034236695.1 of Oncorhynchus nerka. Lineage (NCBI taxonomy): Eukaryota > Metazoa > Chordata > Actinopteri > Salmoniformes > Salmonidae > Oncorhynchus > Oncorhynchus nerka. The sequence continues at coordinate 57,858,250 of NC_088420.1, read as the reverse complement.
TTGGTTTTATATTATGAATGTCATGTTTTACACTCCATATTCTTTGTTAAGGCACTTGTGGGGACACCTGTGGTATGCAGTATGTGTGAAACATACAGATACAAACACAGTTTTGCCCACTGATACAATATATTTTGCTTGACAGTGATCACAGCATTGTCCCAATCATGTTTAATGTCATCCTTGGTTTTTATGAATTTATATCTTTCACTACTTTGCCCCTTTAGGGCCACCACATTTCATAGTCGCTGAGCTGTTTGTGAGCCTTATTTGTTGTGATATTTTTTAAACCATGTGAGGCAGAGTCTTTGGCAAAATTGTTTAGTTAATTTGAGGGAGAGCGGTAGAGGTTTTGGTCGGTGCCTGTATGGTTCACACTAGTTACTGCCACTACTTATTCTAAATCTACTAAAACTCTTGGCGCTAGTATGTAGCCAAACAGTCACTTGTTGATTATACTAATCAATTACAAATGATTGGTCTTGTTGCTTCCCTTGTTAGTGTACAATAGTCTCTGGTCTAGCCTCATGATATTCTTCCTATGTTTGGAAGGTTGATTTTATATAGATTTGAATGTAGTGGATTTTTGCCCAACACATTTCTGTTATAAATTACACCTGTGGTGCTTCAGTCAGCTACTTGTTCAACTGCTTTCACAGAAGACCTATGCTGCATATTAGAACTAGGAACAAACTAGGGCTGTTTGAAAAAGCAGTATCACACATGACTTCAGTATGAAATTGTCCAGGGGGCTAATGTTTAGGGTGTGTTGCTGTGTCACAATACTTTAAAAACATACTTTCCTTATCCTCTTTCATGACCACTGACCAGTGAAAGGACTCCATAGGTTTTCACTATACTGCTGTGCTCTCATCTATTGAGTCCTCAGGTCAGTAGTGGTGAAGAAAAGGATACCAGGTAATGTATTTACAGTATGCGTATGACTTGGGATATAGTCTTGACTGCTATGTTTCTTCCCCCTAAACTGTTATCAACAGTCTCACATGTTTTAGAGTGCTGATGTGATTAATATTTTCTGTTCTTTTAAGCTAAATTAAGATTATAGTAAAAATCCAACAAGTTCTATATCATATATAGGAACACCAAAGATCCTATGTAATGTTGACGATGAAAAAAGGCAAATAAACAATAAGAAACTTCACAAAGGTGTTGTTATTAAGGGGTTGTGACTTCACTTATAATTCACTGTATCTCAATTCCAGTGGGTCAGAAGTTTACACACACAGTTGACTGTGCCTTTAAACAACTTGGAAAATTCCAGAAAATGTCATGGCTTTAGAAGCTTCTGATAGGCTAATTGACATCATGTGAGTCAATTGGAGGTGTACCTGTGGATGTATTTCAAGGCCTACCTTCAAACTCAGTGCATCTTTGCTTGACATCATGGGAAAATCAAAAGAAATCAGCCAAGACCTCAGACCTCCACAAGTCAGGTTCATCACCCAACTTATTGTGGGAAGCTTGTGGAAGGCTACCTGAAACGTTTGACCCAAGTTAAACAATTTAAAGGCAATGCTACCAAATACTAATTGAGTGTATGTAAACTGCTGACCAACTGGGAATGTGATGAAAGAAATACAAGCTGAAATAATTCCTTCTCTTTACTATTATTCTGACATTTCACATTCTTAAAATAAAGTGGTGATCCTAACTGACCTAAGACAGTGAATTTTTACTAGGATTAAATGTCAGGAATTGTGAAAAACTGAGTTTAAATGTATTTGGCTAAGGTGTATGTAAACTTCCGACTTCAACTGTAAGTGTGGAAGTGTGTGTGCCTGTGGGTATGTGTTATGTGTGAGTGTATGTGTTGCAGTGTCAGTGTAAGTAATAAGTATGTGTAAGTGTGTGGGTGCATAGAGTCAAATAGAGTTAGTGCTGAAAAGGGTCAATGCAAGAAGAATTATAGTAGAAGGCTTGTGTCCAAAAGTAATTGATGACCTATTTTATGTGTCACGTGGTTATGCCCATTTATGTACATCCTGTCCGGATGTTGTCACGCTATCGAGTGAGGGGTTATGTAACCTGATAGTGCAGCTGTTTTGGGTTAAGCATGTGTTTGCAATAAAGCTGTCCTGGTGATCGGTGTGTAGGGACCTTGTTGAACTGTGGAATGTGTTTGATAATTTGAAAGAGTTGTGAAATTTTCGTAGTGAACTTATGGATCTGCTGTTTGGGAGGCGTGTATATGAAACAGTAATTTCCGGGGTAGGTATACCTCAGTATAAGTAAAAGCTGTGAACACTATGAGCGACAAGAAACCTCAAGAGAGATAAACCACAGAAGACTCTAAAGAAGAAAGAAGTAAAACATGGATTTGTTAGGTACTGACACGCCCGTGACGACCTTAACATCGGAAGTAGGACCACGGTTAAAACATAGAGAAAGGGATGAGTATAAAGCCGCAATATACGATGCACCAAAAAAAATTGTTTTATAAATTTGTATAGAACCCAAATACCTCCTGTAACTGTGCTAAAGGACCAAGTGTTTATGTCCAATGGACAACTATGGGGGTATATGTTTGATTACTCTGATTGTAGAGGGAAACTCTCTACCGTAGCCAAAGGAGAAGAATATACAGACCAGACCTTAGGAGTGGACTACAGGCTTGAAGACAGGCATGTGTTTCGCAAGGTGGTGTGTCCTGAACTGAGAGTTATCTCAAAGGGGTATAGCTTGTTCACGGGCTACGAGACCCGTTGGGAAGGTGCCCCTGACTCCTCAGGAAGAATATTTCATAGGGTGAAAATACAAAGAAAGAATGGACTTCCATGTGGGTGCGTGGAGTTCTATATCAGCAACGAGAAAATCCGCAATGGTAACATCCGTGATGGTGGGCTGGCTGGGGATTTTAGGTTCTGTATGCTTATTCCTTTTAAAAATGTTGGCATATAATGGAATTGAAAATGTTTGAGTTAGTGGATGCTCTCTTTGTACAGAGCCAACGCCTGCAGAATATTGTTAAAATAAGGAAGTGCATTATGCATATGAATCCTAAGGATGTTGATTCAAAGGAACCCCCAGAAGGGTCATCCCCTGGAAAAAACATATGTGGATGTTACGTTAACCACGTCCCGATCCCCAAGGAATGGTTCAACAATAAAAGGGGTGACCATAACTCTTATGGTTCTTCATTTCAGCATATACCATGGATATTCACATATCAGGACTTCGATACGTCATGGGGACCAGAGTCCCTAAGGCCTCACAGCCCTCCTTTCTACTCCCCCCAGGCAAGCCCCCAGGCACCCTCTGCATGTACACAGCATGAGGATGTGTTTGATGGGGTGGTCAGTACTATTTCTGTGGACACCATCAAGGCCTCTGTAGCCTCACGTTTAGATGTATATTGGAGAGTATATAAGAGAAAAATGCCCCGGTTGTGAGATCAGTCACTCCAGCCAACGACATCCATGTTTATATGACCCACCCCGGTTCTACTTCTTCAACCACTTTGAGGAGCTGGTGAAAAGACTGGTCCAGCCGCTTTATACCATCGATGGTCAGAGCCTTGGAGTCTATGGGTCTTGTGCCATCTATTGCCAGGTTTTATGGTGTAACAGAGGCTTTCCTACATGAACTGAAGGAGGCAATCTTCATCCATCCACTCAAAGAAATCAGGCAAGCATTGGTGGACGACAACAAATACCAGGAAGCTTTGGTGGTTGATGTGGTGACTTTCTGGCTCAATAAACCCCAAGAAAACAAGTAACATTATTTAATGTTTTAAGTTAGATATAAAGCAATGGGTAACTATCTGCATACTATGTTAGAGAGAATAAATAAATAAAATAACTCTTATTCAACAAATTATTGAAAATAAAGTGGACAACGCTATCGCTCTACACATGCAACAATACAGGGGTTAATGCAGTGTGTGTTAAAAATGGAACAAATCATGAGTCATGTAAGACATACGGGGAAGACTCTATACTGGTCACAACAGGTCTTGTGGATGATTCTGGAGAACTAGAAACATCCTTGTTTAAGATTTTAGTTCATTTGTTTTAACCATCATTTAATTGTAACATGTATCATATTTTTTGTTTATATACTTAGATAATGGATGGATGTGTTTTAAAGATTCAGAGATATAAGCCTGTAAATGTAAACCAAGTTTACCATGTATTGCATGCATGGGTCATTGATAAAACGGGTACTAATATTTTGCTACCAGGTCAGTCACCAGGGGGAGACTCGTCGAGGCCTGGTGACAGACGGAGTATACATCACTAGGCAATGGCTCCATCTGCTGGACGTGCCAGGTCTCGACGGACTCTCTGGCCAGGGTTAATTGGGGCTGATTGGGAGTTGGTGAGTAATCATGGGCTGATTGTTGGGGACGGTACCAGAGGTAACAGGAGGGAGTTCAGTTTTGATCCCCACAGGAAACAGCAAGACCCGGAGCCCAGAAGACGGTATACCGGAGAGGGTCTCTTGGGGGAGACCTATATTCTTTTCTTTTGGACTATTATTTGAATAAACACCTTTGAAACTGAGCTAATACTACTCTGTCTGATCTGTATAAATGTTTTGACCCAACCCCCTGGTCTGCCAATACGTAATACTTAAAAAGGTATGCAAAATGAAAATGAAATGTTCTCGTTATTTGAAATGGGCTCATTAATGTTACTGTACAGCAGAGAGGCAAGAAGGATGGCTTAGCAGATGATGAAAAACATGTATTATACCCCCTCTAACCCAGGGTCTTTTGGAGTGAAGGAGAGGTTCCAGAGAGCTATAGCTGAAGAAACAGGTAGCAGGTTAGGCGATTCTCAAGTGAATGATTGGATAGCAGAGCAGGATGCTTACAATCTGCATAAACCTGTGCGAAAGCAATTTCCTCAATTTTTTTTCTACTTGTCCCAGTTTCAGAAGGATCTATGTGACATGCAGGCTCTTGTAGATAAAAATGATGGAAATCGATACATGCTAACGGTTATAGACATTTTCTCTAAAATAGCATTTGTAAGGGTCTTAAAAAATAAGAGTGGGGCAGAGGTGACCTTTGACTCTATCTTGGAGGAAGGAGGAGCACCAAAGAAAGTGACAGCGGTAAATCATTTTTTAGTAATACTTTTCAGAAACTCATGAAGAAGCACAATATCATACATTTTGCTACAGTTTCGGATTTGAAAGCTTCAGTGGTTGAACGCTTTAACAGAACTTTGAAGGAAGGATATGGAAATACTTTACAGCACACAACACCCATAGATATGTGGATATAGTTCAAGATTTAGTAAAGGGTTATAACTACAGCTACCATAAGTGTATAGTATGTATGAAACCCTCCAAGGTCTCTTCTGAAAACTCTTTTCAAGTCTAAAAATATGTATGGTTTCCCCCTTCGGCGTAAGAAAAAAATAGATTTTAAATTCATAGTGGGTGACTTGGTACGTATATATCCAAGTTGAGGGGTGTTTTCGACAAAAAATATGAGCAAGGTTACAGCGATGAGCTGTTCACAGTTACCACGTATACCCCCTGTATACAAGTTAAAAGATTATGATGGGGAGCTTATAGAGGGTTCCTTTTATGAGAAGGAACTCCAGAAGGTACAGCTGGGTAAAGACAAAGTCTTTCACGTGGAGGAGATTCTGGATCAAAAGAGAGAACAGGGTAAAAAATGGCTGTTGGTCCATTGGAAAAACTGTCCACAAAAGTTTAACAGTTGGATATTAAAGGAAGAGGTGGTGAAGGCAGTGGGAGTTATAACTTAAACCCTCAGGCATGATAAAAACACCTCCATTCGAGTGTACACGGGAGTGCATCATGGAGCACAGTGGATTTTACCTGACTCTCCCCAGTAATGTGTCTGCAGATATATATAGGAATAACAAAAGTTTGAATTATACAACCAATTTCCCAAAGCCAATAGAGTTATCAGAGACCTGGGAAGTTGAGATTTGTCTACCTCCTTTGTCATCTCCTAATGTCACAGCTAGCCAATGTTCACCAGACATTGTCATCTATACTATTCTACGGTATCTAAGTCCGTTGCGCTCTGACATCGCTTGTCCATGTGTATATAGTCTTAATTGGGTATATGTGGGGTAGGATGGGTATTGACAATAAACATGGCCGGTCGATCCTTCCATTTCTCAATAGGTAGTTCATCACAAACCCATACTCCACAAAATAAAAAATATCTAACAAATTACCCCACATATACCCAATTAAGACTATATACACATGGACAAGCAATGTCAGAGCGCAACGGACTAAGATACCGTAGAATAGTATAGAATACAGAATATACATATGAGATGAGTAATGTAAGATATGTACATTATTAAAGTGACTAGTGTTCCATTCCTTAAAGTGGCCAGTGATTTCTAGTCTATGCCTATAGGCAGCAGCCTCTAATGTGCTAGTGATGGCTGTTTAACATTCTGATGGCCTTGAGATAGAAGCTGTTTTTCAGTCTCTCGGCCCCAGCTTTGATGCACCTATACTGACCTCACCTTCTGGATGATAGCGGGGTGAACAGGCAGTGGCTTCGGTGGTTGATGTCCTTGATGATCTTTTTGTCCTTCCTGTGACATTGGGTGCTGTAGGTGTCCTAGAGGGCGGGTTTTTTGCCCCCGGTAATGCGTTGGGCAGACCGCACCACCCTCTGGAGAGTCTTGCGGTTGCGGGTGGTGCAGTTGCCGTACCAGGCTGTGATACAGCCTGACAGGATGCTTTCAACTGTGCATCTGTAAAAGTTTGTGAGGGTTTTAGATGACAAGACATATTTCTTTAGCCTCCTGAGGTTGAAGAGGCTCTGTTGTGCCTTCTTCACCACACTGTTTGTGTGGGTGGTCCATTTCAGTTTGTCAGTGATGTGTACGCTAAGGAACTTTCCACCTTCTCCACTATGGTCCCATCGATATAGATAGGTGGCTGCACCCTCTGCTGTTTCCTGAAGTCCACGATCATCTTCTTTGTATTGTTGACGTTGAATGAGAGGATGTTTTCCAGGCACCACACTCGCAGAGCCCTCACTTCCTCCCTGTAGGCTGTCTCATCGTCGTTGGTAATCAAGCCTACTACTGTTGTGTTGTTTGCAAACTTGATGATTGAGTTGGAGGCGTGCTTGGCCATGCAGTCATGGGTGAACAGGGAGTACAGGTGGTTTTCCAAGAGGTGGTGAGTGTTTCTGAATGGTCCAGTCTCAGCCATGACTTAAATGCGCTTGAAAACCAGAGAAGGTTTGAATGTTGCTGTCCAATGATTCCCAACACAAACAATTGATAAATGATTCAGTGCTGTAATGGCTGCCAAATGTGAATTAAATTCCACCAAGTATTAATTCTGGGATGTGAAGACATACGCAATCCAGACATGTTCGTGTTTTAAGATGTGAAGTCTGTGCAAGGTGTTTGTAGACCCACTAGTGACTGTATTTTGCCTTTTCCCAGAGATGACTTCAAGTGATGCAGAGCATGAATGGCAATTGAGCCATCTGAAAATGAGCCACCTGCAGCAAATGGACAGAAGAGAAAATATGGGTAAATCAGAGGAGGAGGGGTCAGCACCAGGTCCAGGGAAGAAAGGGAACAGCAACAAGGGTAATCCTCCTCTTCCATTTCAGCATGCCTCAAACTCCCTTTATTATGCACATCGCACGTCTGAAAAGCTGTGGTCAACTTGGCAATAAAGCAAGGGAAGGTAGTCAAAATAGGATGAGACAAGTTTCATTAAGGTTTCTGGAGGGAGCAGGCAAGGTGACCAATGTACGCTCCAAGTACTACGGCAATACTACGGCAGTATTTCTCTCAGCTCAACTCAAAATAACCAGGGTTCTTACAATTCAGGATCCTCCATTGGAAACTGTGAGGTGGTCCATAATATACACTGCTCAAAAAAATAAAGGGAACACTAAAATAACACATCCTAGATCTGAATGAATGAAATATTCTTATTAAATACTTTTTTCTTTACATAGTTGAATGTGCTGACAACAAAATCACACAAAAATGATCAATGGAAATCAAATTTATCAACCCATGGAGGTCTGGATTTGGAGTCACACTCAAAATTAAAGTGGAAAACCACACTACAGGTCGATCCAACTTTGATTTAATGTCCTTAAAACAAGTCTAAATGAGGCTCAGTAGTGTGTGTGGCCTCCACGTGCCTATATGACCTCCCTACAACGCCTGGGCATGCTCCTGATGAGGTGGCGGATGGTCTCCAGACCTGGACTAAAGCATCCGCCAACTCCTGGACAGTCTGTGGTGCAACGTGGCGTTGGTGGATGGAGCGAGAGATGATGTCCCAGATGTGCTCAAATGGATTCAGGTCTGGGGAATGGGCGGGCCAGTCCATAGCATCAATGCCTTCCTCTTGCAGGAACTGCTGACACACTCTAGCCACATGAGGTCTAGTATTGCATTAGGAGGAACCCAGGGCCAACCGCACCAGCATATGGTCTCACAAGGGGTCTGAGGATCTCATTTCGGTACCTAATGGCAGTCAGGCTACCTCTGGCGAGCACATGGAGGGCTGTGTGGCCCCCCAAAGACATGCCACCCCACACCATGACTGACCCACCGCACAAAGGCGGAGGTAGCGGTCCTGCTGCTGGGTTGTTGTCCTCCTACGGCCTCCTCCACGTCTCCTGATGTACTGGCCTGTCTCCTGGTAGCGCCTCCATGCTCTGGACACTACGCTGACAGACACAGCAAACCTTCTTGCCACAGCTCGCATTGATGTGCCATCCTGGATGAGCTGCACTACCTGAGCCACTTGTGTGGGTTGTAGACTCCGTCTCATGCTACCACTAGAGTGAAAGCACCGCCAGCATTCAAAAGTGACCAAAACATCAGCCAGGAAGCATAGGAACTGAGAAGTGGTCACCACCTGCAGAACCACTCCTTTATTGGGGGTGTCTTGCTAATTGCTTATAATTTCCACGTTGTCTATTCCATTTGCACAACAGCATGTGAAATGTATTGTCAATCAGTGTTGCTTCCTAAGTGGACAGTTTGATTTCACAGAAGTGTGATTGACTTGGAGTTACATTGTGTTGTTTAAGTGTTCCCTTTATTTTTTTGGAGCAGTGTATATATATATATATTTTTAACCTTTATTTAACTAGGCAAGTCAGTTAAGAACAAATTCTTATTTTCAATGACAGCCTAGGAACAGTGGTTTAACTGCCTGTTCAGGGGCAGAACGACAGATCTGTACCTTGTCAGCTCAGGGATTTGAACTGGCAACCTTTCGGGTACAAGTCCACCTCTCTAACCACTAGGCTACCTGCCACCCCATATTAATCTAATAGTACAGAGCCAGAGGTGGATTGAAGTATGAAATCCTTGGACAGACCAATGATATCGAACCTGACTGCGACTTTAAGACGAGTGTCCGTGCGATGTTACCTCTCGTCGCAGAGGGAATATAATAAAAACCCTCAAAACATGGTGTAAGTTGAATCTGAATGATGTGGTTTTGTGGCTATTCAATCAATGGCTTGAAAAGTCACACAAATAGAATCCTATAATGTACTCCTTATTAGCCTGAACTTCTCCAAAATGTAATAATGATGTATAAAATGTGTAACAGATACCTCTTTAGAAATGTGGGAAAGGGCCATTAAATATCCACAATGTGATATGTGGTGCGCTGAAGTGGTACACTACATAACAAGATGGCATGAAACCTTAATTTGCTCAAGAAAAGACTTCCGCCATTTCTATCTGGTTTCTACTATGTGACTGTATGGGAAGCAGCTGTATTTCACCAGTGGTAATACTGTAATTGACAATGGATAATGGAGTAAAGGGTTTATATCACTGACCTAGACCTGTAAGATACAACTGTAAGAACTGTAAGATGCAAGGCATGTAATTACACAGCTCATAACATTTGAACCCCTTTTTATTGTTTACAAAATATTTTTTGTTGTGGCGTGCTTTCATAGAAGTTGATTATTATTATTTAGCAAATTATCAAAAGCTGCTAAATGACTGATGTTAATTTAACATATATTACTTGATATAAATGAGAACTGATCATTTGTAACTGAATTCACATTCACTGTAATTTTCGTCCTTTTTTTCCCATTCTACCTTTATTCTTTCAGGGAGGAGGGCTTTGCCTTTTTTCAAGTATTCTAAAGTCTTCCAAAATTAATGTCTACATTGTGTACAAATCAGGTTCAATAAAGTGTTTTCCCCTAATAATTAACACAGAAGACACCTGGCCGGGTGGTGACAGAATAACAACCTATCACTAAACGTAACCAAGACTAAGGAGATGATTGTGGACAACAGTAAAAGGAGGACCGAGCACGCCCTCATTCTCATCGACGGGGCTGTAGTGGAGCAGGTTGAGAACTTCAAGTTCCTTGGTGTCCACATCAACAACAAACTAGAATGGTCCAAACACACCAAGACAATCGTGAAGAGGGCACGACAAAGCCTATTCCCCCTCAGGAAACTAAAAAGATTTGGCATGGGTCCTGAGATCCTCAAAAGGTTCTACAGCTGCAACATTGAGAGCACCCCAGTCATAGACTGGTTGCATCACTGCCGGTACGGCAATTCCTCGGCCTCTGACCGCAAGGCACTACAGATGGTAGTGCATACAGCCCAGTACATCACTGGGGCTAAGCTGCCTGCCATCCAGGACCTCTACACCAGGCGTGTCAGAGGAAGGCCCTAAAAATTGTCAAAGACCCCAGCCACCCCAGTCATAGACTGTTCTCTCTACTACCGCATGGCAAGCGGTACCGGGGTGCCAAGTCTAGGACAAAAAGGCTTCTCAACAGTTTTTGCCCCCAATCCATAAGACTCCTGAACAGGTAATCAAATGGCTACCCGGACTATATGCATTGTGTGCCCCCCCAACCCCTCTTTTTACGCTGCTGCTACTCTCTGTTTATCATATACTGTATGCATAGTCACTTTAACTATACATTCATGTACATACTACCTGAATTGGGCTGACCAACCAGTGCTCCCGCACATTGGCTAACCGGGCTATCTGCATTGTGTCCCACCCACCAACCCCTCTTTTACGCTACTGTTACTCTCTGTTCATCATATATGCATAGTCACTTTAACCATATCTACATGTACATACTACCTCAATCAGCCTGACTAACCGGTGTCTGTATGTAGCCTCGCTACTTTTATAGCCTGTCTTTTTACTGTTGTTTTATTTCTTTACTTACTTATTGTTCACCTAACACCTTTTTTGCACAATTGGTTAAAGCCTGTAAGTAACCAGTTCACTGTAAGGTCTACACCGGTTGTATTCGCTGCACATGACGAATAAACGTTGATTTGATTTGAGAAAAACAATTACTTAATATGAAAAGTATTCAGACAAAACACAACAAATTTTTGTTATACAAACAACAGTACAGTATTTTATACAAACCTTGTGTTGCAATTCCAGTCATTTCTATAGTTCAAAAATACATTTTGCAGAGGAGTTCCATTGTTCCATACAATTCTAATATTTGTTTCCAGGATATAGACAGTACACATATCCACATACAAAAACGATTCCTCTAAAATCTTCTAAAATATGTATTTTTGAGCTTCTTGGAACATGGTCAACGACACTCATGATCATTGAAGAAATATTATAAGTTTGTTCATAGTGTTGTTTGTTTATGTTTAATTTTGTAACTATAGCTTTATTACAACTATCAATAGAAGTTGAGTTCTTTACATTTTCTGTTAAAAAAAAAAAAAAACACAAGATGGCCTAAAACTATGAAGACTGACTTATATGTCAAGTTTCCTACTGAAAAGAATGTAAAGATTTTTTTTAACCCTTAAAACAAATAAAAACACATAACAAGATTGTTTTCGTGAAAAGACATGAACATGAGAGTATAGACAGAGATTGTTGGGTTGTTGTTGTTTTGAGAAGGACAAAGCGCTTAGCGGCAGAGACAGATGCTACATCCCAAATGACACCCTATCCCTTATATATTGCACTACTTTTGACCAGGGCCCTCTGGTCTAAAAGTAGAGCACTATATAACGGATAGGGTGTCATTTTGGACACAGTCAGAGACACTGGCTGAGTGTTTGGCAAAGGAGGGTGACAACTGTGCTGCTGAAGTAAGCCAGAAGTCACACCTGCTGTGTCTCAGTCAGTTCTCAAGCTTCACTCTTTAGTTGTCACTCTGTCCTCTTCCCTATAAAAAAAAGAAGAAAAAGTCAGTTGTTTGGATTCAATTGGGCTATTCTCAGTCAAACGGCGCAGTGCATTTTGACAGGGTGGCTATGAAATTCCTTTCAGCATATGAATTGCTTTATTTTCTGCAGTGTTGGGTTTGTGTTTTCATGTTGTTTTGGAGAACCTGCTTTTCCAGTTTAGTGACAAATGCATACCTGCTAAGGAGTATGCCATCAGTATTCAACATCCCCTTAACAAACAGAATTTCAACCAGTTTTGCCCGCTGGGTTTGTCCTATGGTGGTCTAATAAATGAGATCCGACCTACCTTTTCCTCCCTTCCCCTTGGGCTTAGAGGAGCATGGCTTGGTCACCGTGATGGTGGCCTCGCAGTCTAACTTGAACAGGTCTTTCTTCAGGGTTCCTGACCGGCTTTTGGTGCCGGTGGTCGTGTCACACTCACCCCAATTGGTGAACCTGTACTTGCAGTCAGCTAGAAAGAAATACCATCTATTTTATCATATAAAACATCCATAAAAACATGTTGATCTAATTCCGTTATGATTAGAGACCAGAGTTTTTCCTGACCACGATGAGACCTGACCAGTGACCATGAAAAACTATGGGCCCTAGTTACTAATGATGATGGTACAGAATGCAGATACATGTAGTATATTTACATATATGTGAATATATGTATGTACTGTATGTGTCTGTCAGGACCACATCCATCTCCAACATTTGCCCTCGTACCACCAAAGGCCTTCTTCCAGTTGCAGGGGATATTGCACTTGTGTTTGGTGGTGTGCTCACTGCAGGTGGCCTCACGGAACCCATCTCCACAGTCACCAGCATTGGGCACACATTTGCCAAAGCGCTTCTCAGCACATTCTGCTTTGCCCCCCTCTTTGGCTTTCTGACCTGTGGCACCAAAAATAAAACAAATAAATAATTTAATTGATTTTGCCTGACATTTGCAGTAACACAACATAGCATGAGCTCCTTCAAAGGGATACATTTTTAAAAATCTGACATACTGTACACATTAATGTAGTTTGATCACATCTCACCTTTTTTGTCACCATGTTTGTGTGCTGCTTCTGCTGTGACCATCAAGGCCACAAGCAGCACAAGTGTCATTGAGAACACACCTTGCATTCTGTGGAGAGAAAATGTAATATCATTATCAACATATTATTGGAAAGTTTACTAGCCACTGGGCTGAAAGAGATGATCAAAACACATTATGGTTCCATGTATGTCCTATATCTTTTTTATGTTTTTGGGAGTTGTAATTTGTGAGTGACCACGGTTGAGTTCCTGCCCGACTACAGTCATGGCCAAAAGTTTTGAGAATGACACAAATATTAATTTCCACAAGGTTTGCTATTTCAGTGCCTTTAGATATTATTGTCAGATGTTACTATGGAATACTGAAGTATAATTACAAGCATTTCATAAGTGTCAAAGGCTTTTATTGACAATTACATGAAGTTGATGCGAAGAGTCAAAATTTGCAGTGTTGACCCTCTTTTTCAAGACCTCTGCAATCCGCCCTGGCATGCTGTCAATTAATTTCTGGGCCATATCCTGACTTATGGCAGCCCATTCTTGCATAATGAATGCTTGGAGTTTGTCAGACTTTGTTGGTTTTTGTTTGTCCACCCGCCTCTTGAGGATTGACCACACGTTCTGAATAGGATTAAGGTCTGGGGAGTTTCCTGGCCATGGACCCCAAATATTGATGTTTTGTTCCCCGAGCCACTTAGTTATCACATTTGCCTTATGACAAGGTGGTCTTTCATGCTGGAAAAGGCATTGTTCGTCACCAAACTGTTCCTGGATGGTTGGGAGAAGTTGCTCTCGAAGGATGTTGGTACCATTCTTTATTCATGGCTGCGTTCTTAGGAAAAATTGTGAGTGAGCCCACTCCCTTGGCTGTGAAGCAACCCCACACATGAATGGTATCAGGATTCTTTACTGTTTACACAGGACTGATGGTAGTGCTCATCTTGTCTTCTCTGGACAAGCTTTTGTCCGGATGCCCCAAACAATCGGAAAGGGGATTCATCAGCGAAAATGACTTTACCCCAGTCTTCAGCAGTCCAATCCCTGTACCTTTTGCAGAATATCAGTCTGTCCCTGATGTTTTTCCTAGAGAGAAGTGGCTTCTTTGCTGCCCTTCTTGACACCAGGCCATCCTCCAAAAGTCTTCGCCCCACTGTGCGTGCAGATGCACTCACACCTGCCTGCTGCCATTCCTGAGCAAGCTCTGTGCTGGTGGTGCCCCAATCCCGCAGCTGAATCAACTTTAGGAGACGGTCCTGGCGCTTGCTGGACTTTCTTTCGCGCCCTGAAGCCTTCTTCACAACAATTGAACCGCTCTCCTTGAATTTCTTGATGATCCGATATATGGTTGATGTAGGTGCAATCTTACTGGCAGCAATATCCTTGCCTGTGAAACGCTTTTTGTGCAAAGCAATGATGACGGCACATGTTTTCTTGCAGGTAATCATGGTTGACAGAGGAAGAACAATGATCCCAAGCACCACCCTCCTTTTGAAGCTTACAGTCTGTTATTCAAACTCAATCAGCATGACAGAGTGATGTCTAGCCTTGTCCTCGTCAACACTCACACCTGTGTTAACGAGAGAATCACTGACATGATGTCAGCTGGTACTTTTGTGGCAGGGCTGAAATGCAGGAGAAATATTTTTGGGGGATTCAGTTCATTTGCATGGCAAAGAGGGACTTTACAGTTAATTGCAATTCATATGATCACTCTTCATAACATTCTGGAGTATATGCAAATTGCCTTCATACAAACTGAGGCAGCAGACTTTGGGGAAATTAATATTTGTGTCATTCTCAAAACTTTTGGCCACGACTGTAGATGCATAGATGCATTATTTCACCTTGATTTAACCAGATAGGCCAGTTGAGAACAAGTTCTCATTTACAACTGCGACCTGGCCAAGATAAAGCAAAGCAGTGCAACAAAAACAACAACACAGAGTTAGACATAAAACAAACGTACAGTTAAAAACACAAAATAAAATAAAAATAGAAATGTAGAAGAGTAGAGAGGTTTAGCATTAATACTGGAGTGATAGATGTGCAGATGATGATGTGCACGATGTGCATGATCCTACCTCATTTGCACACACTGTATATAGACTGTTTCTACTGTATTATTGACTGTATGTTTGCTTATTCCATGTGTAACTTTTTGTTGTTCTTTTTGTCGCACTGCTTTGCTTTATCTTGGCAAGGTCGCAGTTGTAAATGAGAACTTGTTCTCAACTGGCCTACCTGGTTAAATCAAGATGAAATAAAAAATAAAAAATAAAAACTGCACGTAGAGATATTGGGGTGCAAACGAGTAAGAGGGTAAGTAATAATATGGGGATGAGGTAGTTGGGTGGGCTATTTACAGATTGACTGTGTACAGGTACAGTGATCAATAAGCTGCTCAGACAGGAGAAAAAAGACTCCAGCTTCAGAGATTTTTGCAATTCGTTCCAGTCATTGGCAGCAGAGAACTGGAAGGAAAGGCGGCCAAAGGGTGTGTTGGCTTTGGGGGTGACCAGCGCAATATACCTGCTGGTGCACGAGCTACGGGTGGGTGTTGCCAGTGAGCTGAGATAAGGCGGGGCTTTACCTAGCAAAGACTTATAGATGACCTGGAGCCAGTAGGTTTTGCGACAGAGATGTAGTAAGGACCAGCCAACGAGAGCATACAGGTCGCAGTGGTGGGTAGTATATGGGACTTTGGTGATAAAACGGATGGCACTGTGATAGACTACCTCCAGTTCGCTGAGTAGAGTGTTGGAGGCTATTTTGTAAATGACATCGCCGAAATCAAGGATCGGTAGGATAGTCCGTTTTAAGAGGGTATGTTTGGAGGCGTGAGTGAAGGAGGCTTTGTTGCGAAATAGGAAGCCGATTCCAGATTTAATTTTGGATTGGAGATGCTTAATGCGAGTCTGGAAAGAGAGTTTACAGTCTAACCAGACACCTAGGTATTTGTAGTTGTCCACATATTCCAGGTCAGAACCGTCCAGGGTAGTGATGCTAGTCGGGCGGAAGGGTGCTGGCAGCAATCGGTTGAAGAGCATGCACTTAGTTTTACTAGCATTTAAAAGCAGTTGGAGGCCACGGAAGGAGTGTTGTATGGCATTGATGCTTGTTTGTAGGTTTGTTAGCACAATGTCCAAAGAAGGGCCAAATGTATACAGAATGGTGTCGTTTGCGTAGAGTTGGATCACAGAATCACACACTGAACTCTATCTGAGAAATAGTTGGTGAACGAGGCGAGGCAGTCATTTGAGAAGCCAAGGCTATTGAGTCTGCTGATAAGAATGCAATGATTGACAGAGTTGAAGGCCTTGGCCAGGTCAATGAAGACGGCTGCACATTACTGTCTTTTATCGATGGCGGTTATGATATCGTTCAGGACCTTGAGCGTGGTTGAGGTGCACCCATGACCAGCTTGGAAACCAGACTGCATAGTGGAGAAGGTACGGTTTGGATTCGAAATGGTCGGTGATCTTGGCTTTTGAAGATTTTAGAAAGGCAGGCCAGGATCTATAGGTCTATAACAGTTTGGGTCTATAGTGTCTCCCCCTTTGAAGGGGGGGATGACCATGGAAGCTTTCCAATTTAAGGGGAAGTCGGATGGTCTAGATTGTCTAGCCCAGCTGATTTGTAGGGGTCCAGATTTTGCAGCTCTTTCAGAACATCAGCTGTCTGGTTTGGGTGAAAGAGAAGCGGGGGGGGGGGGGGGCAAGTTGCTGCACGGGATGCTGAGATGTTGGCCGGGGTAGGGGTAGCCAGGTGGAAAGCATGGCCAGCCGTGGGAGAATGCTTATTGAAATGATCGATTATCGTAGATTTATCGGTGGTGACATTGTTTCCTATCCTCAGTGCAGTGGGCAGCTGGGAGGAGGTGCTCTTATTCTTCATAGGCTTTACAGTGTCCCAGAACTTTTTGGAATTAGTGCTACAGGAAGAAAATTTCTGTTTGAAAAAGCTAGCCTTAGCTTTCCTAACTGAGTACATTTGTTCCTGACTTCCCTGAAAAGTTGCATATCGCGGGGCTATTCGATGCTAATGCATAACGCCACAGGATGTTTTTGTGCTGGTCAAGGGCAGTCAAGTCTGGGGTGAAGTCTGTTCTTAGTTCTACATTTTTTGAATGGGACATGCTTATTTAAGCACTTTTGAAGAGCAGCCAGGCATCCTCACAGGATGAGGTAAATATCCTTTCAGGATACCCGGGCCAGGTCGATTAGAAAGGCCTGCTAACTGAAGTGTTTTAGGGAGTGTTTGACAGTGATGAGGGGTGGTCGTTTGACCGCAGACCCATTACGCACACAGGCAATGAGGCAGTGATTACTGAGATCCTGGTTGAAGACAGCAGAGGGGTATTTCGAGGGCAGGTTGGTCAGGATGATATCTAAGGGGGTGCTCATGGTTATGAATTTAGGGTTGTAACGGGTAGGTTCCTTGATGATTTGTGTGATATTGAGGGCATCTAGCTTAGATTGTGTTAAGCATGTCCCAGTTTAGGTCACCTAACACTACGAACTCTGAAGATAGATTGGGGGCGATCAATTCACATATGGTGTCCAGGGCACAACTGGGGACCGAAGGGGTCTATAACAAGCGGCAACGGTTTCTGGAAAGGTGGATTTTTAATAGTAGAAGCTCGAATTGTTTGGGCACAGACCTGGATAGTATGACAGAACTCCGCAGGCTAACTCCGCCCCCTTTGGCAGTTCTATCTTGTTGGGAAATGTTATAGTTAGGGATGGAAATTTCAGGATTTTTGGTGGCCTTCCTAAGCCAGGATTCAGACACGGCTAGGACATCCGGGTTGGCGGAGTGTGCTAAAGTAGTGAATAAAACAAAGTTAGGGAGAAGGCTTCTAATGTTTACATGCATGAAACCAATGCTTTTACGGTTACAGAAGCAAATGAGAGCGCCTGGGGAATTGGAGTGATGCTGAGGGCTGCAGAGCCTGGGTTAACCTCTACATTTACCAGAGGAACAAATGAGGCGTTGCATTGCATCAACCAATGGTTGCGTGCCACCTCATCGACTGTTGAGTTGGGCATCAAATTACTAATGCCGCGTTCATGTGCTAGTCAGAATTAGGAAACTTTCTAACGTTGTACCTATGTTTGTCCATCACATACAACCACCAACTGTTTGTTCATCGCTCTTGATCTAAGATGGCAACTCAGCGCAAATGCGCATGTGCCAATTGAATCTCAACAAGTACACAGTCAGTACTTGTATTTGATTAACGTTTATTGACAGCAAACACAGAAAGACACATAACTACAGAGGGCAAACATAGGTACAAGGTTAGCATTTAATAAAAACATTTTTTTTTTAAGTATTGATCTTGGGTGAACCAATGTAGTCAGACCTGAATTCCAAAAAGCCTGGTCTCTGCTCCACCCTTTTGGTGGAGTTCATCAGAAACTTCCTTCACCATGTAGTGGAGTTTAGTCAGCTACCGTGCCTTCAGAAAGTATTCATACCCCTTGACTTAATTCCACATTTTGTTGTGTTACAGCCTGAATTAAAAGCATATATGTTTCTTACCCATCTACACACAATACCCCATAATGACAAAGTGAAAACATGTTTTTAGAAGTTTTTGCAAATATATTGAAAATGAAATACAGAACTATCTCATTTAAAAGTATTCACACCTCCATACATGTTAGAATCACCTTGGGAAGTGATTACAGCTGTCAATATTTCTGGGTAAGTCTCTAAGAGCTTTGCACACCTGGACTATGCAATATTTGCACATTATTCTTTTAAACATTCTTCAGGTTCTGTCACGTTGGTTGTTGATCATTGCTAGACAGCCATTTTTAAGTCTTGCCATAGATTTTCAAATCGATTCAAGTCAAAACTGTAACTAGGCCACTCGAACATTCATTGCCGTCTTGGTAAGCAACTCCAGTGTATATTTGGCCTTGTGTTTTAGATTATTGTCCTGCTGAAAGGTGAATTTGTCTCCCAGTGTCTGTTGGAAAGCAGACTGAACCAAATGTTCCTCTAGGATTTTGCTTGTGCTTAGCTCTATACCATTTATTTTTATCCCCAAAAAAACTCCCTAGTCCTTGCCGATGACAATCATACCCATTACATAATGCAGCCACCACCGTGCTTGAAAATATGAAGAGTGATACTCAATGATGTGTTGTGTTGGATTTGCCCCAAACATAACGCTTTGTATTCAGGACATAAAGTTCATTTCTTTGTCTCCTTTTTTATTTTTACCTATCTACCAATAGGTGACCTTCTTAGCAAGCCATTGGAAAACCTACCTGGTCTTTGTGGTTGAATCGGTGTTTAAAAATCACTGCGTGACTGAGGGACCATACACATAATTGTATGTGTTGGGTACAGAGATGAGGTAGTCATTAAAAATATGTTAAATACTATTATTCCACACAGAGTGAGTCCATGCAACTTATGTGACTTGTTAAGCAAATGTATACTCCTGAACTTATTTAAGCATGCCATAAAGGGCTGGAATACTTATTGACTCAAAACATTTCAGCTTTTCAATTTGAGTTAATTTGTAAAATATTAAAAATTAAAACATACACTAAACAAAAAATATAAATGCAACATGTAAAGTGTTGGTTCCATGTTTCATGAGCTGAAATAAAAGATCCCAGAAATGTTCCATACGCACAAAAAGCTTATTTCTCTCAAATGTTGTGCACAAATTTGTTTACATCCCTGTTAGTGAGCATTTTGCCAAGATAATCTATTCACCTAACAAGTGTTGCATATCAAGAAGCTGATTAAACAGCATGACCATTACACAAGTACACCTTGTGCTGGGGACAATAAAAGGCCACTCTAAAATGTGCAGTTTTGTCACACAACAGTTTTGTCACACAACAGAATGCCACAGAACGCCACAAGTTTGAGGGAGCGTACAATTGATACGCTGACTGCAGGAATGTCCACCAGAGCTGTTGCCAGAGAATTTTATATGAATTTCTTTACCATAAGCCGCTCCCAACGCCATTTTAGAGAACTAGGCAGTACGTCCAACCGGCCTCACAACAGCAGACTAAGTATAACCACGCCAGCCCAGGACCTCCACATCTGGCTTCACCTGAGAAATCGTCTGTACCTGTCAGACAGCGTCTACGGCATTCGTGTGGATGAACTGTTTGCTGATGTCAACGTTGTGAACAGAGTGTCCCATGGTGGCGGTGAAGTTATGGTATGGGTAGACATAAGCCACAGACAATGAACACAATTGCAATTTATCGATGGCAATTTGAATGCACAGAGATATCGTGACGAAATCCTGAAGTCCATTCTCGTGCCATTCATCCATCGCCATCACTTCATGTTTCTGCATGATAATGCACAGCCCCATGTTGCAAGGATCTGTACACAAGCTGAAATGTCCCAGTTTTTCCAAATCCTGCATATTCACCAGGCATGTCACCCATTGAGCATGTTTGGGATGCTCTGTGTCGATGTGTACAACAGCGTGTTCCATTTCCCGCCAATATCCAGCAACTTCGCAGAGTCATTGAAGAGGAGTGGGACAACATTCCACAGGCCACAATCGAAAGCCTGATCAACTCTATTTGAAGGAGATGTGTCGCACTGAATGAGGCAAATGGTGGTCGCAAATGCTGGACTGGTTTTATGATCCATAACCTTGCTTTTTTTAAAGAAATCTGTGAACAACAGATGCATCTGTATTCCCAGTCATGTGAAATCCATAGACTAGGACCTAATTCATTTATTTAAATTGAATGATTACCTTATATGAACTGTAACTCAGTAAAATCTTTGAAATTGTTGCATGTTGCATTTATATTTTTGTTCAGTGTAATTTCACTTTGACATTATGAGTTATTGTGTGTAGGCCAGGGACACAGTCTCAATTTAGTCTAAATTCAGGCTGTAATATGGAATGTGGAAAAAGTCAAGGGTGTGAATAATTTCTGAAGGCACTATATGTGTTGCTATGAGTTACTGCACCTCAATGCAGTACACTGTACTTATTATAACATACTTTGTTCTGTTTTCAGTCAGTTTATAGATTACTTTAATTTGAAGTTACTCTGCAGTTAACTGTCCTTCATCTTAGTTGGTGGATCATTTTAGCCTATGAACATAGCCTACTAATATCTGTATTTTTGTTTCCATGATTACATGGAACACCACGCAAATACACGGCCATTCAAAAGTTTGGGGTCACTTAGAAATGTCCTTGTTTTTGAAAGAAAAGCAAATGTTTTGCCCATTAAAATAACATCAAATTCATCAGAAGTACAGTGTAGACATTGTTAATGTTGTAAATGACTATTGTAGCTGGAAACGGCTGATTTTTTATGGAATATCTACAGTTGAAGTCGGAAGTTTACATACACCTTAGCCAAATACATTTAAACTCAGTTTTTCACAATTCCTGACATTTAAATCCTAGTAAAAATTCCCTGTCTTAAGTCAGTTAGGTCACCACTTTATTTTAAGAATGTGAAATGTCAGAATAATGATAAAGATAATTATTTATTTCAGCTTATATTTATTTCATCACATTCCGAGTGGGTCAGATGTTTACATACACTCAATTAGTATTTGGTAGCATTGCCTTTAAAATGTTTAACTTGGGTCAAACGTTTTGGGTAGCCTTCCACAATCTTCCCACAATAAGTTGGGTGAATTTTGGTCCATTCCTCCTGACATAGCTGGTGTAACTGAGTCAGGTTTGTAGGACTCCTTGCTCGCACTCGCTTTCTCAGTTCTGTCCATACATTTTCTATAGGATTGAGGTCAGGGCTTCGTGATGGCCACTCGAATACCTTGACTTTATCGTCCTTCAGTCATTTTGCCACAACTTTGGAAGAGTGCTTGCGGTCATTGTCAATTTGGAAGACCCAAACAAAACTACCATTCCAGTGTTTTACTTGCTATATTGTATTTACTTTGCCACCATGGCCTTTTTTGCCTTTACCTCCCTTCTCACCTAATTTGCTCACATTGTATATAGACTTGTTTTTTTTTACTGTATTATTGACTGTATGTTTGTTTTACTCCATGTGTAACTCTGTGTCGTTGTATGTGTCGAACTGCTTTGCTTTATCTTGGCCAGGTCGCAATTGTAAATGAGAACTTGTTCTCAACTTGCTTACCTGGTTAAATAAAGGTGAAATAAATAAAATAAAAATTTGCGACCAAGCTTTAACTTCCTGACTGATGTCTTGAAGATGTTGCTTCAATATATCTATATAATTTTCCTCCCTCGTGATGCCATTTATTTTGTGACGTGTACCAGCCTCCTACAGCAAAGCACCCCCACAACATGATGCTGCCACCCCCACAACATGATGCTGCCACCCCCAGGCTTCACGGTTGGGATGGTGTTCTTCGGGCTTGCAAGCCTCCCCCTTTTTCCTCCAAACATAACGATAGTCATTATGGCCAAACAGTTCTATTTTTGTTTCATCAGACCAGAGGACATTTCTCTAAAAAGTACGATCTTTGTCCCCATGGCAAGTTGCAAACCGTAGTCTGGCTTTTTTTTATGATGGTTCATCTCTAGGAGACAGAACGCATCTCCTTCCTGAGCGGTATGACGGCTGCATGGTCCCATGGTGTTGATACTTGCGTACTATTGTTTGTACAGATGAACGTGGTACCTTCATGCGTTTGGAAATTGCTCCCAAGGATAAACCAGACTTGTGGAGGTCTATAAAAGACAATTCTGAGGTCTTGGCTGATTTATTTAGATTTTCCCATGATGTCAAGCAAAGAGGCACTGAATTTAAAGGTAGGCCTTAAAATACATCCACAGGTACACCTCCAATTGACTCAAATGATGTCAATTAGCCTATCAGAAGCTGACATTTTCCAAGCTCAGTCAACTTAGTGTATATAAACTTCTGACCCACTGGAATTGTGACACAATGAATTTTAAGTGAAATAATCTGTCTGTAAACAATTGTTGGAAAAATTAAAATGGGTCATGCACAAAGTAGATGTCCTAACCGACTTGCCAAAACTATAGTTTGTTAACAATAAATTTGTGGAGTGGTTGAAAAACGAGTTTTAATGACTCCAACCTAAGCGTATGTAAACGTCCGACTTCAGCTGAACATAGGCGTACAGAGGCCCATTATCAGCAACCATCACTCCTGTGTTTCAATGGCATGTTGTGTTAGCTAATCCAAGTTTATCATTTTAAAAGGCTAATTGATCATTGGAAAACCGTTTTGCAATTATGTTAGCACAGCTGAAAACTGTTGTTCTGATTAAAGAAGCAATAAAACGGGCCTTCTTTAGACTAGTTGAGTATATGGAGCATCAGTATATGTGGGTTTGATTACAGGCTCTAAATGGCCAGAAACAAATTACTTTCTTCTGAAACTGGTCAGTCTAATCTTGTTCTGAGAAATGAAGGCTATTCCATGTTAGAAATTGCCAAGAAACTGAAGATCTTGTACAACGCTGTGTCCTACTCCCTTCACAGAACAGAGCAAACTGGCTCGAACCAGAATAGAAAGAGGAGTGGGAGGCCCCGGTACACAACTGAGCGAGAGGACAAGTATATTAGAGTGTCTAGTTTGAGAAACAGGCGCCTCACAAGTCCTCAACTGGTAGCTTCCTTAAATAGTACCCACAAAACACCAATCTCAACGTCAAGAGTGAAGAGGCGACTCCTGGATGCTGGCATTCTAGGCAAAGTTCCTCTGTCCAGTGTCTGTGTTCTTTTGCCAATCTTAATATTTTATTTTTATTGGCCAGTCAGAGATATTACTTTTTCTTTGCAACTCTGCCTAGAAGGCCAGCATCCCGTAGTCGCCTCTTTACTCTTGACGTTATGCTGATGCTCCAGATATTAAACTAGTCTAAAGAAGACCTGTGTTATTGCTTCTTTAATCAGAATAACAGTTTTCAGCTGTGCTAACATGATTGCAAAAGGGTTTTCTAATGATCAATTAGCCTTTTAAAACTATAAACTTGGATTAGCTAACACAACGTGCCATTGGAACACAGGAGTGATGGTTGCTGATTATGGGCCTCTATATGCCTATGAAGATATTCCAGCTACAGCTACAATAGTAATTTACAACATTAACAATGTCTACACTGTATGTCTGATCAATTTTATGTTATTTTACTGGACCAAACATTTTATTTTCTTTCAAAAACAAGGACATTTCTAAGTGACCCCAAACTTTTGAACGGTAGTGTACACCACTTACAGACATTTTCCTGTTGACAGTTATGCATGATGAAAGTAGGCTAATGGATTCTAACATTGCTCTTATCCGATCATAATATTTTGCCTAGATAACCTTTGTCTCACTGAATCAACTGAACGCCTTCAAGCCTTCTGCTATTACTTGATGAGTGCTCAATCAACAAGTACAGCAGTATATCCCTTTAATATGTGGGCCACAGGCATCCCCTTTGAATACATTAAATGTGTCAATAACCCATACATCTCTCCCTGTTTCTCTCCACCCCCCCATTACTGGGCTGGGAAATTACAGAGTCTTCTTTGAGAGTTCAGTTTCAAGAGAAAGGCCTCCATTAAATGAGTCCGTTCTTTCACACGTCAGCCGGCCGAGCAAATCCCGCTCGTCTCCCGGCCCCAAATGTGGAGGGCTTCTCCGGGCTTTTGTGTGAACAGAACGGGCTCTCAGCAGGCTCCCTCTCCCTCTCTGTGCTCCAGCCATGCGGAGGGAGAGGCCAAGCGCTTGCTGAAAGGCCTTTAGAGTCCCCTCAAAGGAATACTGATTCATTGGATCAAAACAAAGGGCCTTCTTGCCTGTTTTCATTTCTCTCAAAAGCCCTAACACAGATCCCATGCCACATCTTAGGAGCAAGGCCTCTCCACTGTCCAGCTGAATGTAAACCTATTTGCATAAGAAGACAATGAAGTCTTAAGATGAAGAAAATAAGCGTGATGCTCCCTTTGGTAGATGCGAGGGCAGTACATTTTGAGAACTTCCTCATGAACCGGAGAGTTCACTCTCCCAAAAGGCAAACTTCATGAAAGTCATTTAAAGATGATCTTGAACGCAGATCCGTCGTGGATCTCTAGAACAAAATTATCATATCAACCAAACACTGTATAAACAATGTGAATCAAGGTTTTACTAAGACATGACCTTGTTATATCCATGGAACCAACATGCGTAGACATACTGAACAAATAGACAACGTGAGCTGAGGAGGTCACAACTATTCACAGCTACTTCACAACAACTGTCTCACAACTACATACAAGACAAACAAAGCCTTAGCTAAAGGTTTTGGAAAATAAAATCTTTAAAAGTTGTTGTCAAGATAGGGAGCAACAAAAGAGTGATGGGGTGCATTCCATTCCTCCAATCACTCTTCCTCAGTTCAACCTTAGCTATAAAGCTTGAATATAGTCTCATATAGGATTACCTTACCATGGCATGCCTTATAACCTAAAACTAGACAAAAGTGTGTGGAAAATCTCTGGCAGGATTGACATCCTGCAAGTGCACGAAGAGTGTTGCTTTAATTGGGAGTAAAATAAAGCCCCGGGCAAACAATGAGCTAGCCATGGTAGCTGGAGAACAAACACATCTGGAAACCACACTGTCTGATGATTGTCCCATAATGAATAGAAACCACCTTTTTCTACCATTAAAACTCAATTAATTAGATCACTTGCACTATCAAAAGCTGAATTTACTTTCCCATATTTGAATTGAACAATTATATCGGATTGAATAATTACATCTGATTCTGGTTCAGGTGGTAATAGGTGTAAGCTAAACAAGTAACACCCTAGGATACGCTTTCTAACACCTAGTAGAGTTGGGCTAAATTATAACACAGGGATGCTCTTGTGGGAATGTGAAAACAAAGTTTAAAAAAATATCCCTCACATTGTAAGAAGTCTTAAAACGGTATATTCAAAATGTACCTTAAGAGTTTGAGAATATAGAGTAAAAACCCAGTCTGTAGCGATATGGTATTTGATTGTTCGTAAAACAAATTGGAGATGCCTACAAATGCATGCACTTGTTCTGAACATCGACAGCAAATCGGTGAACAAAGAAACAATGTAAATAACATATGGATATGGTCTATGATTGTTAATAATGAATGCCTTAAACTGACAAAAAATGCGGGATTAGAAAACAGTGCGTCAACTTACTTCATTCTCACAAACAGGCAACTTCACAGTCAAATCACTATACCGGTTGTGTAGTCGTTTGCTTCCCGCACCCAGAGTACAGCTTGCGTTTACTGTGTCGTCCTACTTTTTCTTCGAAACTAGTTTGAGCTGGTCGCATATGAACAATGTTTAAATCTACCACTCGGTGACATCACTTATCCATGCGGCATCACTTTAATCCATATAATGGGAGGCAAAAACATGCCCATCTAATTTGCATTATATACAGTGGTCATGATTTCTGAGACCTGCCTGCTTCATGAATTATTATTCATTCAAACGTGTTTTACAGTAAGTTTATCACATACACCTTTTTAGTGACATCCCTTTTATTATTGTTAAATACACCTGTTGTCATCAAGTAACACGGTAGACTCTCAAATATACTAATATTGCATTTAATACAGCTTTAAATGCAAATATTATGTCAGTGTTAATTACAATCCAAAATTCTGAACCACATGTCTGTTATAAGAATGTAAAGAGGTATGGGGGAAACCTGCAGAATGGAAGGTGAATTGCAAGCCAAAGAGCTGAATAGAATATACAGTTTCAGTTTTCACTACTAGGACCAGTAATTCGCATTTTGATTCTCATGTTTTCCAACCCAGCAAATGAGCTGTTCACATCCTCCATCAATGATTCACTGCATCCTTATTGCACAACAGACCCACAATGTACACATTTTTCCTATGGTCATAAACATTTATCCCTCTCTTCTATCCCAATGAAGTCCACATGACTTCTGTTATGGTGTGAGGAACACCTGTTTGGTCAGGGAATGATTCAGTTGGATAAATAATACCTATTTAAATACTTTAAGGTTTGGTCACTGGGTTATAGAGCACCATTTGGCTCTTGTTGCCCCTCTGTTGGTCTCAGTGTACACAGTAGCAACCCCTGTTTCTTTTATTAATGTTTTGTTGAGGTAATGTATTTTCATAATGTGGCTTCTTTAGTGCTATTAATTTGATTGGGGTGTCTGTATGGTTATGTTAGTATATTATTATACATTGAACAAAAATATAAATGCAAGATGTTAGTCACATGTTTCATGAGCTGAAATAAAAGATCCCAGAAATAGTCCATACACACAAAAAGCTTATTTCTCTCAAATTTTGCGCAGAAATGTGTTTACATCCTGTCACGTTCTGACCTTTATTTCCTTTGTTTTGTCTTTATTTAGTATAGTCAGGGCGTGAGTTGGGGTGGGCAGTCTATGTGTGTTTTCTATGTTGGGTTTTGAGTTCAGCCTAGTATGGTTCTCAATCAGAGGCAGGTGTCGTTAGTTGTCTCTGATTGAGAATCATACTTAGGTAGGCTGGGTTTAACTTTTGAGTTGTGGGTGTTTGTTTCCGTGTGAGTGTTTGGGCCACGGTACTGTTTCGGATTTCGTTTGTTCACTTTATTGTTTTGTATTTCAGTGTTCAGTTCTTTTCATTAAACATAATCATGAACAAAGCTGCGCTTTGGTCCTCACCTTCTTCCACCGACGACCACCCTTACACATCCCTGTTAGTGAGCATTTCTCCTTTGCCAAGATAATCCATCCACCTGACAGGTGTGGCATATCAAGAAGCTGATTAAACAGCATGATCATTACACAGGTGAACCTTGCGCTGGGGACAATAAAAGGCCACTCTAAAATGTGCGGTTTGTTTCACAAAACACAATGCCACAGATGTCTTAAGTTTTGAGGGGGTGTGCTGGGGGACATGAGGGGGACATGCTGATGTCCACCAGAGCTGCTGCCAGATGATTGAATGTTAATCTCTCTACCATAAGCCGCCTCCAACATTGTTTTAGAGAATTTGTCAGTTCGTCCAACCAGCTTTACAACCGCTGACCACGTGTATGGCGTCGTGTGAGAAAGCGGTTTGCTGATGTCAACGTTGTGAACAGAGTGCCCCATGGTGGCGTTGGGGCTATGGTATGGGCAGGCATAAGCTACGGACAATGAACCCAATTGCATTTTATCGATGGCAATTTGAATGCACAGAAATGCCATGATGAAATAATGATGCCCATTTTGTTTAAGATATCAGTAACCTAGAGATGCTTATCTGTATTCCCAGTCATGTGAAATCCATAGATTTGGTCCAAATTAGTTCATTTCAACTGACTGATTTCCTCATATGAACTATAACTCGGTAAAATATTTGAAAGTGTTGCATGTTGCATTTATATTTTTGTTCAGTATAATTATGTTTCATTGTTTATTCTAGAAAAACCTGTCAATCCACTTTGATAAAAATACAGTGACCCTTCCGCTGTATATCTTGGAAAACATTCACATGCTTCTTTATGTATATTACACATCTATTAAAGCTGTAAAAAGCAGAAGTTTATATATTTCTCTTTTGGCTTTGTGGACTGTTGCTTCTCAGGGCAGAGTTTAATGCCATCATCACCCAAGGTTGTCAGTTCCCTCCTCATGGTGAAATGGATCAGTCATGCGTGGGGGACATTGTTGGTCTGTTGCTATTGGAGCCTTCAGTTGGGAAGCTGGGAAAAGTCACATGAAGGCCAATTTGTGGAAAGAAATCTTCCCCTGCTGAGTCCTACAAAGTTGTCCTCCATTTTCCAACCCAAGAAAAGACCAGCCATCAAGTAAGGAAACAACCAATGAAATAATCTGTGAACGTTTGCTGATCACAAGGAATGTCCCCAATTAATCCCAGGGCTCGTATTCACAAATAGTCTTAGTAGGAGTGCTGTTCCGAGATTAGTTACTCTCTGTCAATATAACATTATTCATTATGTTCAAAAAGGGAAAATTCCTACTCTGAGATGCCCTTTGTTCTATTTACCTAAGAAAAGAAGAGCCAATTGAACAAAGATCCCCAGGCTTCAACTAACGTAAACGTATCAAATAACCCTAAATAGATTTTTGAAAGTAGTGACAGTCAGAAACTGCGACGATCAATGTTAAAAGGTTTATTTTTTCAAAATAAACTGTAGTAAACAGGCTTGATGAGCAAATATACAGCACAGTATTAATACGCAGCCCATACAAACATATCTCTAGCTTAAAATTGTGGATTTTGATGGGGATTTTTAAATTATGTTACTTAGATTGAGGCACCGGTGCTGTTCTTTTTTTCACTTGCCCTTTCATTTCCATTCGCTTGCTGTGTAGAGGACTTGGACCCATTCATAATAGAAGAAAAGCGGTTAACATACATGCACTCCTGACACATAGCACTCAACACTCTAGTCAAACTGAAGCATCACTAGCAAGAGGAAGAAAGAAAGACCTGCCTCCACTGGCTCACCTCTACACTTTGACCCATACTAGTAGTGTAGCCCATAGTAATAGTAATTCTATAGTCATTCTATTTCTATAGTGTAGCCAGCCTGGTCTGTTAGAGGGAAGACACCTCCCTCCCCCCTCAAATCTAGTACAGGGCTTTCTATTGTTAGGTATGGCAAACAGAGAGAGAGAGACAGAGAGAGAGTGTGGTGCGGTTGCAGTAAATAGTGGGATCATCATACAGCAGTCTCCTGGTCCTCTCGTTGGATCATCTGGCGGTTCTTCAAGTACTCAGCCAGCTCCTGGTCATTGGCCTTCTTTGCACGCCACTTCAGCGTCTCACCCTGAGGAAGGGAGGGCAGGAGAAAGGGATGAGGGGGTGGAGAGAGGGGGGGTTAGAGGAGAGGAGGGAAGGGTGGAGAGAGAAAGAAGGAGGGATGAAAGCGAGAGTGAGAGAAAGGGAGAGGGGGATGACACAGAGAAATGTAAGTGTGTATGTGTATGTGTGTGTGTGTGTGTACGCTTTTTGGTTGATTCTGATGATAATGCCCCCAAAACATACACACTGAAATAAAATCTTTTTTTTTTATATATTGGCAAGAAAACAGGAAAATATTCTCATACAATATGCTTTTTCCTGTTGCCAGTGAGTTCACCGTGGTGACTGTGTAGTGTACTAAGACCATTGTGGATCTATGGGACCAGCCAGGAATCCTGCAAGGCTACAATTCTCTCTGACAGAGAAGAACGTTAATCACCATTACAAAGTATAGACAGCCATTTTCCCCACTAATAGACCTTTACTGGACTATAGCTAGTCTTTATTATAACCATCAGGCTGGTTGTGATAACAATCAGCCTGATTCATAGAGCCCTTTACCTGAAGGTCAAGTAAAAAAAGGCCCCTTTACTGAACTAGAGCTAGGTAATTATGATAACCAGCCCGATTCAATTTAATTTATCTGAAGGTCAGTCTTCATGAGGGAAGCCCCGGCCTCCACCAGGTTGAGTTGTAGCTGGGAGCTCTAGGTTTGACCCAGTTGGCATACTTTATCCAGGAACTGAGTAATTCATATAAATTAGGTCTATTTTTATTTTATTATTTGAGGACAGCGCTTTAATAATAGAGAGTTGGCCTCAGTAATAGGCCGATGCGGTGGAAACCGGTTGCATCATGTTCTGTGTCAAAAGGGTCCATATAGAAAATCAGTAAAAGGAAGTTGACAATATGACTCACGTCTCTTTTTCTGTGACATCCAGGAGAGTGGTAGGTGCTGTGTGTGTTAAAAAATGGACAGGATTCAGATATTGCATCCAGTATCCATGTGCACACAAGCACCCTATCTACAGTATTTCACACATATCTATCAATCATGTTAGATGTGTTAGAATGCTTTTTTATGTTTGATCCACAACAGTGAGGGAAATATTAATATGTTCATTGGGTTTATACACTGAGAATAACAAACATTAGGAACACCTTCCTAATATTGAGATGCTTTCACCTGGATTCACCTGGTCAGTCTATGTCATGGAAAGAGCAGCTGTTCTTAATGTTTTGTATATTCAGTGTATGGAATATTGCAGAGCGGTTCCATTATCGAAACGTTAAAAGAGTCATATCAGTACTTGAAATCACTTTCTAATTCTTAAAGTGGGATGGGAGTCAACTGCATTGATTGATGGGTCAGTTTCTTACCGTTGTCTATGATTTACTTGTCAATCTCCTTGCAGCTCACCTCCACTGCATAATGGAGGAAGGTGCAGCCCAAAGTATCCTGCGTAAAAATATCTGCCACCTGTTTGTGGAGCTCTATGAGCTGTGAGGAAAAAATAATGGTTAATTTACAGTGCTTCAACTTTATAGTACTTCAACTTTACTGTTCTTCAACTTCACAGTGATTGAACTTCATAGCTTAATAAGCATGCCCCTTTCAAAAAATGTAGAACTAACAGATATAGCCCTTGGTTCACTCCAGACCTGACTGCCCTCGACCAGCACAAAAACATCCTGTGGTGGACTGCACGAGCATCGAATAGTCCCCACGATATGCAACTTTTCAGGGAAGTCAGTAACCAATACATGCAGTCAGTTAGGAAAGCAAAGGCTAGCTTTTTCAAACAGAAATTTACATCCTGTAGCTCTAACTCCCCAAAATTCTGGGACACTGTAAAGTCCATGGAGAATAAGAGCAC
Source organism: Oncorhynchus nerka (assembly GCF_034236695.1). Lineage (NCBI taxonomy): Eukaryota > Metazoa > Chordata > Actinopteri > Salmoniformes > Salmonidae > Oncorhynchus > Oncorhynchus nerka. Next base: position 57,826,422 of record NC_088420.1, on the reverse strand, counting down.
CTCCTTCCAGCTGCCCACTGCACTGAGGCTAGGAAACACTGTCACCACCAATAACTGTTCGCTGCTCTGGCCCCCCAATGGTGGAACAAACTCCCTCACGACGCCAGGACAGCGGAATCAATCACCACCTTCCGGAGACACCTGAAACCCCACCTCTTTAAGGAATACCTAGGATAGGATAAAGTAATCCTTCTCACCCCCCCCCCCTTAAAAGATTTAGATGCACTATTGTAAAGTGGCTGTTCCACTGGATGTCATAAGGTGAACGCACCAATTTGTAAGTCGCTCTGGATAAGAGCGTCTGCTAAATGACTTAAATGTAAATGTAAATAAATCCACGATAATTGAGAATTTCAATAAGCATTTCTCTACGGCTGGCCATGCTTTCCTCCTGGCTACCCCAACCTCAGTCAACTGCTCCAACCCCTGCAGCAACTTGTCCTGCAGCTACTTGCCCAAGCCTCCCCAGCTTCTCCTTCACCCAAATCCAGATAGCAGATGTTCTAAAAGAGCTGCAAAACCTGGACCCGTACAAATCAGCTGGGCTAGACAATCTGGACCCTCTCTTTCTAAAGCTATCCACCACCATTGTTGCAACCCCTATTACTAGTCTGTTCAACCTCTCTTTCGTATTGTCCGAGATTCCTAAAGATTAGAAAGCTGCCGTGGTCATCCCCCTCTTCAAAGGGGGTGACACTCTAGACCCAAACTGTTACAGACAGAAACCTATATCCATCCTGCCCTGCATTTCTAAAGTCTTCGAAAGCCAAGTTAACAAACAGATCAATGACCATTTCAAATCCAAAACGTACCTTCTCCACTGTGCAATCCGGTCTCCGAGCTGGTCACGGGTGCACCTCAGCCACGCTCAAGGTACTAAACGATATCATAATCGCCATCGATAAAAGACAGTACTGTGCAGCCGTCTTCATCGACCTGGCCAAGGCCTTCAACTCTGTCAATCACAGTATTCTTATCGGCAGACTCAACAGCATTGGCTTCTCAAATGACTGCCTCGCCTGGTTTACCAACTACTTCTCAGATAGAGTTCAGTGTGTCAAATCGGAGGGCCTGTTGTCCGGACCTCTGACAGTCTCTATGGTGGTGCCACAGGGTTCAATTCTCAGGCCGACTCTTTTCTCTGTATATATCAACGATGTCCCTCTTGCTGCGGGTGATTCCTTGATCCACCCCTACGCAGACAACATCATTCTCTACACATCTGGCCCTTCTTTGGACACTGTTAACTAGTTGCTCCTACCCTCTACTTTTTTGAACATTTTGTTAAAAATCGCGCAACATTTCAGTGCCCTGCTACTCATGCCAGGAATATAGTACGTTCATATGGTTAGAATGTGTGGATAGGAAACCCTCGGACGTTTTTAAAACTGGTTAAATCACGACTGTGGCTATTACATAACGTGCGTTACATCGGAAAGCGCAGGAAAACCTGATCACAGAAAATGGAAATAAATATCCTTGCGCCACTTCCAGCAATTGTTAACAGTGAGCCGAATTAGATAAGACCGAGCATTCAACTCCCACAGCATCCCCATGTTGTCTAGAGTCTTGTGAATTGAATCCTCTTTGATTCTTGGTTGAACCGAAACAGGGGCACCACTTACCTCCGGTCTCTGCCCAGATCATTCCGGAAGAGCTCTCTTGTGAAATTTTTTCCAAGACGACAGCTAATGATTTTTACATCGCCTATGGATGATTTTTATCGCTTATTAACGTTTACTAATACCTAAAGTAGCATTACAAACGTATTTCGAAGTGTTTTGTGAAAGTTTATCGTCTACTTTTTGAATTTTAAAAAATGACGTTACGTTGTGAAATCGCTGTTTTTTTCGTTTATCACACAGTCTACATATAACGATATCTTGGCTTTATATGGCCCGATTTAATCGAAATAAAGACCCAATAGTGTTTATGGGACATCTAGGAGTGCCAACAAAGAAGATGGTGAAAGGTAATGACTGTTTTCTATTTTATTGTGCGGTTTGTGTAACGCCGAAATGCTAATTATTTTGTTTATGTCCCCTGCTGTGCTTTTGTGTTGTAGTGTATTGGTGCATGCTATCAGATAATAGCTTCTCATGCTGTCGCCGAAAAGCATTTTAAAAATCTGACTTGTTGCCTGGATTCACAACGAGTGTAGCTTTAATTTGATACCCTGCATGTGTATTTTAATGAACTTTTGAGTTTTAACTAATACTATTAGCATTTAGCGTAGCGCATTTGCATTTCCAGAGCTCTAGTTGGGACGCAAGCGTCCCAAGTAGAGGCAAGAGGTTAACAAACCTCCAAACAAGCTTCAATGCCATACAACACTCCTTCCGTGGCCTCCAACTGCTCTTAACTTCTTGGATATCGGGGGCGCTCTTTTAATTTATGGATAAAAAAACGTTCCCATTTTAAACAAGATATTTTGTCACGAAAAGATGCTCGACTATGCATATAATTGACAGCTTTGGAAAGAAAACACTCTGACGTTTCCAAAACTGCAAAGATATTGTCTGTGAGTGCCATAGAACTAATGCTACAGGCGAAACCAAGATGAAACTTCAAACAGGAAGTGAGACAGATTTTTGAGGCGCTGTGTTCCAATGTCTCCTTATATGGCTGTGAATGCGCCAGGAATGAGCCTACACTTTCTGTCGTTTCCCCAAGGTGTCTGCAGCATTGTGACGTATTTGTAGGCATATCATTGGAAAATTGACCATAAGAGACTACATTTACCAGGTTGAAATTGGTGCGTAATCTCCAGCTGCATGTATTTTCCCATGTGATTCAGAGGAGAAACAAAACTGCCACGAATGACTTATCATCGAATAGATATGTGAAAAACACCTTGTAGATTGATTCTAAACAACGTTTGCCATGTTTCTGTCGATATTATGGAGTTAATTTGGAAAAAAGTTTGGCGTTTTGATGACTGAATTTTCGGGGGGTTTTCTCAGCCAAACGTGATGAACAAAACGGAGCGATTTCTCCTACACAAATAATATTTTTGGAAAAACTGAACATTTGCTATCTAACTGAGAGTCTCCTCATTGAAAACATCTGAAGTTCTTCAAAGGTAAATGATTTTATTTGAATGCTTTTCTTGTTTTTGTGAAAATGTTGCCTGCTGAATGCTAGGCTTAATGCTATGCTAGCTATCAATACTCTTACACAAATGCTTGTTTTGCTATGGTTGAAAAGCACATTTTGAAAATCTGAGATGACAGTGTTGTTAACAAAAGGCTAAGCTTGAGAGCCAATATATTTATTTCATTTCATTTGCGATTTTCATGAATAGTTAACGTTGCGTTATGGTAATGAGCTTGAGGATATAATTACGATCCCGGATATGGGATTGCTCGTCGCAACAGGTTAAACGCTAGTTAAACTAAATGCATGCTCTTCAACCGATCGCTGCCCGCACCCGCCTACCCGACCAGCATCATTACTCTGGACAGTTCTGACTTAGAATATGTGGACAACTACAAATACCTAGGTGTCTGGCTCGACTGTAAACTCTCCTTCCAGACTTATATTTAACATCTCCAATCCAAAATGAATCTAGAATCGGCTTCCTATTTTGCAACAAAGCCTCCTTCACTCACGCTGCCAAACATACCCTCGTAATACTGATTGTTCCGATCCTCTACTTCGGCGATTTAATTTACAAAATAGCCTCCAACACTCTACTCATCAAACTGGATGCAGTCTATCACAGTGCCATCCGTTTTGTTACCTAAGCCCCTTATACCACCCACTACTGCGACCTGTATGCTCTCGTTGGCTGGCCCTCGCTACATATTCGTCGCCAGACCCACTGGCTCCAGGCTGAGGTGGGACCAAGTCATTGTTTTACAAGTCACAAGTAAGTCTCAAGTTTTAGCACTCAAGTCCCAAGTCAAGTCTCAAGTCAAGACAGGCAAGTCCGAGTCAAGTCTCAAGTCAAGACCGTCAAGTGTTAAGTCAAGTTTCAAGTCCTAAACTTTGAGTTTCGAGTCCTAAGCAAGTCATAATGTGCTCTTCACCAAATGTAATACCATTTCATATTTTTAACAAGAGTATTAGTTAGTATATTACATTTATGCAAATCATGAATGCTTTTAAAAATATCTATATACATATTACTTTCCAAATAAATGTTATATTTCCATGGAAATACATGGGTACCCATGAGAAAGACCCCCCCCCCCTCAATAGTGATCAACTATCGAGGATCGCTATGGGGCGCAATCGGGCGATGTGGGCTTGTACACAATCGTCCAACCTTAACACACACTCTCTCTCTGTGTGGTTACAGTAGGCTAACGTATGTCAATGGTTATAGGAACAGCAGTAACATCAGGCCTAGCCAGTTGCAGCTCAATCTTCGGTGCAATGATCACGTTCCCGCACTGACTGACTGTGTGGAGGCTCATATTGATTTAACATTCAAATCAAATCAAATCAAATCAAATTTTATTTGTCACATACACATGGTTAGCAGATGTTAATGCGAGTGTAGCGAAATGCTTGTGCTTCTAGTTCCGACAATGCAGTGATAACCAACAAGTAATCTAACTAACAATTCTAAAACTACTGTCTTATACACAGTGTTAGGGGATAAAGAATATGTACATAAGGATATATGAGTGAGTGATGGTACAGAGCAGCATACAGTAGATGGTATCGAGTAGAGTATATACATATGAGATGAGTATGTAGACAAAGTAAACAAAGTGGCATAGTTAAAGTGGCTAGTGATACATGTATTACATAAGGATGCAGTCGATGATGTAGAGTACAGTATATACGTATGCATATGAGATGAATAATGTAGGGTAAGTAACATTATATAAGGTAGCATTGTTTAAAGTGGCTAGTGATATATTTACATCATTTCCCATCAATTCCCATTATTAAAGTGGCTGGAGTTGGGTCAGTGTCAATGACAGTGTGTTGGCAGCAGCCACTCAATGGTGGCTGTTTAACAGTCTGATAGCCTTGAGATAGAAGCTGTTTTTCAGTCTCTCAGTCCCAGCTTTGATGCACCTGTACTGACCTCGCCTTCTGGATGATAGCGGGGTGAACAGGCAGTGGTTCGGGTGGTTGATGTCCTTGATGATCTTTATGGCCTTCCTGTAACATCGGGTGGTGTAGGTGTCCTGGAGGGCAGGTAGTTTGCCCCCGGTGATGCGTTGTGCAGACCTCACTACCCTCTGGAGAGCCTTACGGTTGAGGGCGGAGCAGTTGCCGTACCAGGCGGTGATACAGCCCGCCAGGATGCTCTCGATTGTGCATCTGTAGAAGTTCGTGAGTGCTTTTGGTGACAAGCCGAATTTCTTCAGCCTCCTGAGGTTGAAGAGGCGCTGCTGCGCCTTCTTCACGACGCTGTCAGTGTGAGTGGACCAATTCAGTTTGTCTGTGATGTGTATGCCGAGGAACTTAAAACTTGCTACCCTCTCCACTACTGTTCCATCGATGTGGATAGGGGGGTGTTCCCTCTGCTGTTTCCTGAAGTCCACAATCATCTCCTTAGTTTTGTTGACGTTGAGTGTGAGGTTATTTTCCTGACACCACACTCCGAGGGCCCTCACCTCCTCCCTGTAGGCCGTCTCGTCGTTGTTGGTAATCAAGCCTACCACTGTTGTGTCGTCCGCAAACTTGATGATTGAGTTGGAGGCGTGCGTGGCCACGCAGTCGTGGGTGAACAGGGAGTACAGGAGAGGGCTCAGAACGCACCCTTGTGGGGCCCCCGTGTTGAGGATCAGCGGGGAGGAGATGTTGTTGCCTACCCTCACCTAGGGTAGGTAGGGTAGGTAGGCAACATTACGTTAGCCTACATGATACACTTGTAAAGTAATAAAATATATAGCTGTCGGCTATATTAGCCACGACTTACCGTTCTTTGTGCAGCTTCAAATGTTGAACAAAGTTGGAAATTGTTGTGCCTCTTCCCACATGTTTTGCAAGTTGAAATCCGTTTTTTGTTGATACAGCGTGTCTTCATATCCAAAAATAATAATTTTGGGGATCATCTTTCCAAGGGCTCCATCTGAATTCACCCGCCGACATTCCTCTGCACTGCCACGTGCAACTTTTTCTCAGCTGGCACAATTTGATTGGCTGCTGTCCGATTCAAAGTGTAATCTGTTAAATGAAGAGTTGATGCACTGCACACTTTTTTTAATAGAATAATTTTTAATATTTGGGCTTGGGGAGGGTATCAAATTAGGTCGAGTCATAAGGCTCAAGTCCAAGTCAAGTCACGAGTCATTGGTGTTCAAGTCAAAGTCGAGTTGCAAGTCATCATATTTGTGACTCGAGTCCAAGTCATGTGACTCGAGTCCACACCTCTGGCTCCAGGTCATCTATATGTCTCTGCTAGGTAAAGCTCTGCCTTATCTCAGCTCACTGGTCATCATAACAACACCCACGCGTAGCACGCGCTCCAGCAGGTATATTACACTGGTCATCCCTAAAGCCAACACCTGCTTTGGCTGCCTTTCCTTCCAGTTCTCTGCTGCCAATGACTGGAACGAATTGCAAAAATCGCTGAAGTTGGAGACATATCTTCCTCACTAACTTTAAGCATCAGCTATCTGTGGAGCTTACCGATCGCTGCAGCTGTACATAGCCCATCTGTAAATAGCCCATCCAACCACGACTTCATGAATTTGAAGTCATAACCCTCTGATAGCTAGCCAAGGGGAAGAGGTAGGGAGCCCTGTTCTTCCCATTAGATTCAGTAGACTGACCAGGTGAATGCTATGACCCTGTCATGATGTGCCCTGGTGGGAGGAGCATAGCCCCTCCCCCTCTCTCGCTCCACAGTTTTATGACTTTACAACAGGTCAGAAATACCTGGTAGAAACTGCCATGCAGTTTTGAGAGAGTCGAAGAGAACAAAGAACCTCTCTTGGCCAAAGTCCTAAATCCCCGAAATTGAAGAATTAAACAATATTTCCACTTTTGAGAATGTGGGAATTGTCCATGGACACTTAAGGGACAGTTATGACAAGTGCGTTTCATTTGGTGATCTCATGAGGGACAGGAAACACACAATTGTATCTCTTAAAGTGTACATTTCCCAGCTGTCAGGTTTACATCTAAATATTGTGAAATGTATGTGATTGTGAAAAGATGTAATGTGATGTTAACCTTCTAAATGAGAGTAGTTAATCTTTATATGAAAATCCATAGTCAGTGGCCACGCCCATGTGAGCATAGACATAAATTCTGTGTCATGGAACTGCCCTTTTCTACTGAAATGTATAAAACCCACACCTGATGAAATTCACACCAGACCACGTAAACCACAGTGTAAACTAAGGTTGCAAATGGTTGAATTTCTAATGCTTCGAACACACCGACTGTCATTGTGTTTTGATACACCAGAAGTACATTCATTTCCAAAGGAACGCTGCATTTGCCTTGCAACATTGCGTTGCAGTGCGTTCTGTGTGGTGCATACGTTCGATATATTGAATGTATGCATCACATTGTATGCGTAGACTTGATAGAAAGTAGCAAAATGTGAATGTTGAATTTTTGTTGCACACATATCCAGTAAAAAAAATCTGGGATTACATAATAAAAACAGTTTAATTGTATACTTTCTTTACATTTTTTATTAATTTATTTGCCAAGTATATTATTTACTCGATGACATCCACAAATTAATTGTGAAAGCCTATAATATAATTTCCCTCCAAAATTCTGTCTGCGGTGGCGGCTCTGGCGCGGGATGTGGACCCCACTTCACCATAGTTTTTCTCCGCCTCTTTATCTGCCTCCGTGGCCACTTAAACGGCGACCCTCGCCGCCGACCTCAGACTGGGGACCCTAGCCCCGGTTCCCGAATGGACGGGAGACTCCGGTAGCTCTGGAGTGAAGGGCGATTCTGGCAGCTCCTGGCTGACTGACGGCTCTGGCAGCTCCTGGCTGACTGGCTTCCATGAGGTTCATAATAATCTCAGGTGGTCCTAGATCCAGAGGTGCTTCCTCCATTTTATCGTCTTCCATGGCTGCACTGGTGGTGGTCATACTTGTGGATGATGTATATGTTGTAGAGGGTCTCGCTGCACCGGTGGAGGCGATGGTCGCACTTGTAGATGACATTGAGTGTCTTGATGCACCGGTGGGGACAACACTTGTGGATGACGTAGTAGATGGTCTGGTTGTAAAATTGTCACTCGTTGCCATAGGCACAATAAATGGATCCAGAAAAGAAAGAATGTGACAGAAGAGCCAAGGCTGCTGGCCTGAAGCTGCTGACCCAGACCTCTTCTTCTCTTTCTCTGCCCGTCTCTCTCTCTGATACCTGTCCCTGAGTCCTCTCCACTTCCTCCTACAGTCTTCTTCTACATAGACATGAACATGATAAGACAAACCATCACCTAGCATAACTATAGTTATTAGATAGATAGCTATCATGAACATGTCACCTACACAGACACGGTTATCTGACCAAATTATCAAATATCTACCATTTCTATTTATCTGACATACACTCTTTAAAAACATGATTATTTGGTTATCATTTATATGACTATTTATTTCACACACACACCACACACCACACACACACACACACTAGGTTAGCTAGCTAGCTAATGTTAACTAGCCACATCTAGCACAAGCTCACTACTAAACTGACCTGGTAATCATACTATCGTGGACACTTGTCTTCAAGCAGCACTTTTTGTGTTTATGTCCCTGTAGCTGTCAGCAGTTGTGTCAAAAGGACACGGTTTTGAGGATACTGCGAAAATGATTCTCTCCTCCATGTGTCCAACCGCATCTGACCAGCTGCAAAAGATACCTGCATCAGTATAGTTTCCTAGCTGCGCAAAATGTTATGCAGCAGTGATGCAATCACGCAGTCGGTGTGTTCGAAGCGTAAGACTAGAAAACATGCAGCTGACGCAAGCGACATGCTGAAATAGTTGGCACTACAAATCTACCAAAGGACAAGACCATGCCATGTGGAGCATTGGGTACACGGCTGGAAATGGTTCAACTCTGAGACTATCGATCACTGCGTCACTCGGGCGCAACGCCTACGGGAGCTTTAATATGTTCTGCATTTTCTTTGGGAGCAGCACATAGGCACCCAGGTGAAAGCATTTTGGCTTCGGCCTTACACTGCCCAAGAGGAACAAGGGCCTCTTCAAAAAGCCCCAGCTCTCTCTGGCAAAAAAAAGGCAATTTTGTAGGTCTGCCTGTATAAGGTGCCTCTCCTCCGCTGCGTTAAGGCAGATGTTGTTCAGCATCACTGCATGCTGCTTTGCCCAGAGCAGACTGGTCCCAACAGCTTGGGGGACAGACTGGATGTTCACCTGGGACTGGATGACACCTGGGACCAGACTGAATGTTCTTGCTGGAGAAAATCCTCTTACTCCAGTCTTGGGGGGAATTGGGGTGACTTGTTCCTTCCATGTTGCTTGATTGTCGCTTGATTTTTCCTGGAGAGCTGTATAGCAATGGTTTGTCCATCTGAAGAACAATTTTAAGAAAAATCTTGAATTTTGATATAAATCTTTCATATTGTTCAAAGCACCTGGGAGAATGAGACTTAGATAACAGCAGTGATATGCCAGCGTGTGATGCAGTGGTCAACAACACTGAACTGCCTGCAGTACCTGCATACTTTCTGACCAGGCCACAATAGAAAGAGCTCGACAGGACCAGCCTATTGGCTGCAGTACCTGCATACTTTCTGACCAGGCCACAATAGAAAGAGCACTACAGGACCAGCCTATTGCCTGCAGTACCTGCATACTTTCTGACCAGGCCACAATAGAAAGAGCACTACAGGACCAGCCTATTGCCTGCAGTACCTGCATACTTTCTGACCAGGCCACAATAGAAAGAGCTCGACAGGACCAGCCTATTGGCTGTAGTACCTGCATACTTTCTGACCAGGCCACAATAGAAAGAGCACTACAGGACCAGCCTATTGCCTGCAGTACCTGCATACTTTCTGACCAGGCCACAATAGAAAGAGCTCGACAGGACCAGCCTATTGGCTGCAGTACCTGCATACTTTCTGACCAGGCCACAATAGAAAGAGCTCGACAGGACCAGCCTATTGGCTGCAGTACCTGCATACTTTCTGACCAGGCCACAATAGAAAGAGCACTACAGGACCAGCCTATTGCCTGCAGTACCTGCATACTTTCTGACCAGGCCACAATAGAAAGAGCTTGACAGGACCAGCCTATTGGCTGCAGTACCTGCATACTTTCTGACCAGGCCACAATAGAAAGAGCTCGACAGGACCAGCCTATTGGCTGTAGTACCTGCATACTTTCTGACCAGGCCACAATAGAAAGAGCACTACAGGACCAGCCTATTGCCTGCAGTACCTGCATACTTTCTGACCAGGCCACAATAGAAAGAGCTCGACAGGACCAGCCTATTGGCTGCAGTACCTGCATACTTTCTGACCAGGCCACAATAGAAAGAGCTCGACAGGACCAGCCTATTGGCTGCAGTACCTGCATACTTTCTGACCAGGCCACAATAGAAAGAGCACTACAGGACCAGCCTATTGCCTGCAGTACCTGCATACTTTCTGACCAGGCCACAATAGAAAGAGCTCGACAGGACCAGCCTATTGGCTGCAGTACCTGCATACTTTCTGACCAGGCCACAATAGGAAGAGCTCGACAGGACCAGCCTATTGGCTGCAGTACCTGCATACTTTCTGACCAGGCCACAATAGAAAGTGCTCGACAGGACCAGCCTATTGGCTGCAGTACCTGCATACTTTCTGACCAGGCCACAATAGGAAGAGCTCTACAGGACCAGTCTATTGGCTGCAGTACCTGCATACTTTCTGACCAGGCCACAATAGGAAGAGCTCTACAGGACCAGTCTATTGGCTGCAGTACCTGCATACTTTCTGACCAGGCCACAATAGAAAGAGCTCGACAGGACCAGCCTATGGATTGTGGCCAGCAGACAGTGAATCTTCTTGGTCTGCAGACTTTCCAAAATTGCTGCACATTGTCGGAAACCAGTGTATAATCAGGTTTCTCTTCTCCATGGCCTTCGTTAACATTCATGTTAAAAGGTTTAAAACCTATATTGACTAGCCTCAATACAGTGTGACAAATATGATGGCGACAACATCGTAAAAAGGCGACTTACTTTCAAGCTGAGAAGTCAACTGAGTGTTCCTATCGCAGGTAATTGACGGGGACATCCTTTCAGACCTAGAAAATGTTATACAAATATATAAGTGAAAATATAACCGTATGAAAGCATCTCAACATAAAACTAACTAGGCTAAATCCATTTGAGTATAGATTTGAGTGTAGAGTGAATTATTGCAGCATGAAGTGATGGCACACAGGTCAGAACACTTAATGTAGAATAGATTAAGCAGGGGAGGGGGGAACTCATGTTTCTAATAAATGGAGTGGAAAGGGTCAGGTGACAACAGGAGGTGGTGATAAGAGTATAAAGTAACAGGGAGTAGCTATGCAGATCCAGGACAACGGGAGGTGTTGATAAGAGTATAAAGAAACAGGGAGTAGCTATGCAGATCCAGGACACAACAGGAGGTAGTGATAAGATTATAATGTAACAGGGAGTAGCTATGCAGAACCAAGACACAACAGGAGGTGGTGATAAGAGTATAAAGTAACAGGGAGTAGCTATGCAGATCCAGGACACAACAGGAGGTGGTGATAAGATTATAACGTAACAGGGAGTAGCTATGCAGATCCAGGACACAACAGGAGGTGGTGATAAGATTATAACGTAACAGGGAGTAGCTTTGCAGATCCAGGACAACAGGAAGTGATGATAAGAGTATAAAGTAACAGGGAGTAGCTATGCAGATCCAAGACACAACAGGAGGTGGTGATAAGAGTATAAAGTAACAAGGAGTAGCTATGCAGATCCAGGACAACAAGAGGTGGTGATAAGAGTATAAAGTTACAGGAGTAGCTATGTGACAAGAGTATAAAGTAACAGGGAGTAGCTATGCAGATCCAGGACAACAGGAGGTGTTGATAAGAGTATAAAGAAACAGGGAGTAGCTATGCAGATCCAGGACACAACAGGAGGTGGTGATAAGAGTATAAAGTAACAGGGAGTAGCTATGCAGATCCAGGACACAATAGGAGGTGGTGACAAGAGTATAAAGAAACAGGGAGTAGCTTTGCAGATCCAGGACAACAGGATGTGGTGATAAGAATATAAAGTAACAGGGAGTAGTTATGCAGATCCAAGACACAACTGGAGGTGGTGATAAGAGTATAAAGTAACAGGGAGTAGCTATGCAGATCCAGGACAACAGGAGGTGTTGATAAGAATATAAAGTAACAGGGAGTAGCTTTGCAGATCCAGGACAACAGGATGTGGTGATAAGAATATAAAGTAACAGGGAGTAGTTATGCAGATCCAAGACACAACTGGAGGTGGTGATAAGAGTATAAAGTAACAGGGAGTAGCTATGCAGATCCAGGACAACAGGAGGTGTTGATAAGAGTATAAAGAAACAGGGAGTAGCTATGCAGATCCAGGACACAATAGGAGGTGGTGACAAGAGTATAAAGTAACAGGGAGTAGCTTTGCAGATCCAGGACAACAGGAGGTGGTGATAAGAATATAAAGTAACAGGGAGTAGCTATGCAGATCCAAGACAGAACAGGAGGTGGTGATAAGATCATAATGTAACAGGGAGTAGCTTTGCAGATCCAGGACAACAGGAGGTGGTGATAAGAATATAAAGTAACAGGGAGTAGCTATGCAGATCCAGGACACAACAGGAGGTGGTGATAAGATTATAACGTAACAGGGAGTAGCTTTGCAGATCCAGGACATCAGGAGGTGGTGATAAGAATATAAAGTAACAGGGAGTAGCTATGCAGATCCAAGACAAGACACAGGAGGTGGTGATAGGAGGTAACAGTGATAAGATTATAAAGTAACAGGGAGAAGCTATGCAGATCCAAGACACAACAGGAGGTGGTGATAAGAGTATAAAGTAACAGGGAGTAGCTATGCAGATCCAAGACACAACAGGAGGTGGTGATAAGAGTATAAAGTAACAGGGAGTAGCTATGCAGATCCAGGACACAACAGGAGGTGGTGATAAGAGTATAAAGTAACAGGGAGTAGCTTTGCAGATCCAAGACACAACAGGAGGTGGTGATAAGAGTGTAAAGTAACAGGGAGTAGCTATGCAGAACCAAGACACAACAGGAGGTGGTGAAAATAGTATAAAGTAACAGGGAGTAGTTATGCAGATCCAAGACACAACTGGAGGTGGTGATAAGAGTATAAAGTAACAGGGAGTAGCTATGCAGATCCAGGACAACAGGAGGTGGATAAGAGTATAAAGAAACAGGGAAGACAAGAGTATAAAGTAACAGGGAGTAGCTTTGCAGATCCAGGACAACAGGAGGTGGTGATAAGAATATAAAGTAACAGGGAGTAGCTATGCAGATCCAAGACAGAACAGGAGGTGGTGATAAGATCATAATGTAACAGGGAGTAGCTTTGCAGATCCAGGACAACAGGAGGTGGTGATAAGAATATAAAGTAACAGGGAGTAGCTATGCAGATCCAGGACACAACAGGAGGTGGTGATAAGATTATAACGTAACAGGGAGTAGCTTTGCAGATCCAGGACATCAGGAGGTGGTGATAAGAATATAAAGTAACAGGGAGTAGCTATGCAGATCCAAGACAGAACAGGAGGTGGTGATAAGATTATAAAGTAACAGGGAGTAGCTATGCCGATCCAAGACACAACAGGAGGTGGTGATAAGAGTATAAAGTAACAGGGAGTAGCTATGCAGATCCAAGACACAACAGGAGGTGGTGATAAGAGTATAAAGTAACAGGGAGTAGCTATGCAGATCCAAGACACAACAGGAGGTGGTGATAAGATTAAAGTAACAACGTAACAGGGAGTAGCTATGCAGATCCAGGACACAACAGGAGGTGGTGATAAGAGTATAAAGTAACAGGGAGTAGCTATGCAGATCCAAGACACAACAGGAGGTGGTGATAAGAGTGTAAAGTAACAGGGAGTAGCTATGCAGATCCAAGACACAACAGGAGGTGGTGATAAGAGTATAAAGTAACAGGGAGCTAGCAGATCCAGGACAGGAGGTGGTGATGCAGATCCAGGACACAACAGGAGGTGGTGATAAGAGTATATAAAATAACAGGGAGTAGCTATGCAGATCCAAGACACAACAGGAGGTGGTGATAAGAGTATAAAGTAACAGGGCAGATCCAAGACACAACAGGAGGTGGTGATAAGAATATGTAACAGGGAACCAAGACACAACAGGAGGTGGTGGTAAAAGTATAAAGTAACAGGGAGTAGCTTTGCAGATCCAGGACACAATAGGAGGTGGTGATAAGACTATAAAGTAACAGGGAGTAACTATGCAGATCCAAGACACAACAGGAGGTGGTGGTAAAAGTATAAAGTAACAGGGAGTAGCTTTGCAGATCCAGGACACAATAGGAGGTGGTGATAAGAGTGTAGATCCAGACACAACAGGACACAATAGGAGGTGGTGATAAGACTATAAAAGACACAACAGGAGGTGGTGACAGGGAGTAGCTATGCAGATCCAAGACAGGAGGTGGTGATAAAGTAACAGGGAGTAGCTTTGCAGATCCAGGACAGGAGGTGGTGATAAGAGTATAAAGTAACAGGGAGTAGCTTTGCAGATCCAAGACACAACAGGAGGTGTTGATAAGAGTGTAAAGTAACAGGGAGTAGCTATGCAGATCCAAGACACAACTGGAGGTGGTGACAAGAGTATAAAGTAACAGGGAGTAGCTTTGCAGATTCAGGACAACAGGAGGTGTTGATAAGAGTATAAAGAAACAGGGAGTAGCTATGCAGATCCAGGACACAATAGGAGGTGGTGACAAGAGTATAAAGTAACAGGGAGTAGCTTTGCAGATCCAGGACAACAGGAGGTGGTGATAAGAATATAAAGTAACAGGGAGTAGCTATGCAGATCCAAGACAGAACAGGAGGTGGTGATAAGATTATAACATAACAGGGAGTAGCTTTGCAGATCCAAGACACAATAGGAGGTGGTGATAAGACTATAAAGTAACAGGGAGTAGCTATGCAGATCCAAGACAGAACAGGAGGTGGTGATAAGATTATAACGTAACAGGGAGTAGCTTTGCAGATCCAAGACACAATAGGAGGTGGTGATAAGACTATAAAGTAACAGGGAGTAGCTATGCAGATCCAAGACAGAACAGGAGGTGGTGATAAGATTATAACGTAACAGGGAGTAGCTATGCAGATCCAGGACAGGAGGTGGTGATAAGAGTATAAAGTAACAGGGAGTAGCTATGCAGATCCAAGACACAACAGGAGGTGGTGATAAGAGTGTAAAGTAACAGGGAGTAGCTATGCAGATCCAAGACACAACAGGAGGTGGTGACAAGAGTATAAAGTAACCGGAAGTAGCTTTGCAGATCCAGGACAACAGGAGGTGGTGATAAGAATATAAAGTAACAGGGAGTAGCTATGCAGATCCAAGACACAACTGGAGGTGGTGATAAGAGTATAAAGTAACAGGGAGTAGCTATGCAGATCCAGGACAACAGGAGGTGGTAATAAGAATATAAAGTAACAGGGAGTAGCTATGCAGATCCAAGACACAACTGGAGGTGGTGATAAGAGTATAAAGTAACAGGGAGTAGCTATGCAGATCCAGGACAACAGGAGGTGGTGATAAGAATATAAAGTAACAGGGAGTAGCTATGCAGATCCAAGACAGAACAGGAGGTGGTGATAAGATTATAACGTAACAGGGAGTAGCTATGCAGATCCAGGACACAACAGGAGGTGGTGAAAAGAGTATAAAGTAACAGGGAGTAGCTATGCAGATCCAGGACACAACAGGAGGTGGTGAAAAGAGTATAAAGTAACAGGGAGTAGCTATGCAGATCCAGGACAACAGGAGGTTGTGATAAGAATATAAAGTAACAGGGAGTAGCTATGCAGATCCAGGACACAACAGGAGGTGGTGATAAGAGTATAAAGTAACAGGGAGTAGCTATGCAGATCCAGGACAACAGGAGGTGGTGATAAGAATATAAAGTAACAGGGAGTAGCTATGCAGATCCAAGACACAACAGGAGGTGGTGATAAGAGTATATAAAGTAACAGGGAGTAGCTATGCAGATCCAAGACACAACAGGAGGTGGTGATAAGAGTACAAAGTAACAGGGAGTAGCTATGCAGATCCAGGACAACAGGAGGTTGTGATAAGAATATAAAGTAACAGGGAGTAGCTATGCAGATCCAGGACACAACAGGAGGTGGTGATAAGAGTAGAAAGTAACAGGGAGTAGCTATGCAGATCCAGGTCAACAGGAGGTTGTGATAAGAGTATAAAGTAACAGGGAGAAGCTATGCAGATCCAAGACACAACAGGAGGTGGTGATAAGAGTATAAAGTAACAGGGAGTAGCTATGCAGAACCAAGACACAACAGGAGGTGTTGGTAAATGTCTAAAGTAACAGGGAGTAGCTATGCAGATCCAAGACACAACAGGAGGTGGTGACAAGAGTATAAAGTAACAGGGAGTAGCTTTGCAGATCCAGGACAACAGGAGGTGGTGATAAGAATATAAAGTAACAGGGAGTAGCTATGCAGATCCAGGACAGGAGGTGGTGATAAGAGTATAAAGTAACAGGGAGTAGCTATGCAGATCCAAGACACAACAGGAGGTGGTGATAAGAGTGTAAAGTAACAGGGGGTAGCTATGCAGATCCAAGACACAACTGGAGGTGGTGACAAGAGTATAAAGTAACAGGGAGTAGCTTTGCAGATTCAGGACAACAGGAGGTGTTGATAAGAGTATAAAGAAACAGGGAGTAGCTATGCAGATCCAGGACACAATAGGAGGTGGTGACAAGAGTATAAAGTAACAGGGAGTAGCTTTGCAGATCCAGGACAACAGGAGGTGGTGATAAGAATATAAAGTAACAGGGAGTAGCTATGCAGATCCAAGACAGAACAGGAGGTGGTGATAAGAGTATAAAGTAACAGGGAGTAGCTTTGCAGATCCAAGACACAACAGGAGGTGGTGATAAGAGTATAAAGTAACAGGGCAGGGAGTAGCTATGCAGATCCAAGACACAACATGAGGTGGTGGTAAGAGTATAAAGTAACAGGGAGTAGCTTTACAGATCCAGGACACAATAGGAGGTGGTGATAAGACTATAAAGTAACAGGGAGTAGCTATGCAGATCCAGGACAGGAGGTGGTGATAAGAGTATAAAGTAACAGGGAGGAGCTATGCAGATCCAAGAGATGGTGGGATCAGGACACAGGATACAGTAGGGTATAGGAACATTGCATTCATGACTGGTAGGGCTAAGCCAGACAGAAAGGGGTATTTAGAAATGCAATAAAACCTTAGGTCAGAGATGAAGCAACTACTTACGCGACCCGCTGTTGCTCTGCGAGAGTTTCCACGTATCTCTCCTGCCATGTGAAGAACAACGTCCTCTTGTCTGTGAGAGTCTCCTTTATCTGATGTGTCCAAACTTCCACGTCTGACTATGTGCTGCCTACAACCTAAAGGGCCTAATTAAATCTATTGGAGAACAAAATAAACCAGTTCTACATTTTGTCATGACGTTGACCTGGGGGTAGGTTTATGACAGTCATAAATACCTCTCCCCCCATTTTTCCTCTCTCTACCCTACTGATGTTACATTTGAAAACCCCTTTGTTAACATAGAGATTCTGGGAACATCAGAAGGTGGGGGGAAATGAACTATATTCTGTTATCCGACCAATATGCTGTGGTACTTAATGAATATGATGTCAGTTCGGTTGTCATGTGAGACATTCTCATCAATAAGATGACAAACGCTACAGTGTAAAGTCTACACAGAGTTATCAGATTCACATGGAATTGTTGTTCAATTTAAATGTTTGAATATGAAATTATTTGTGATGGGATGAAATGTGAGAATTGGGTTTTCATGAGTGAATTAGGCCCGACTCGGTGGCCCGCGTGAAGAGACATAGTTTACAACCTATGAAACACACCCCCTTTCTCCCTCCACTATATAAGCCCTTGACGAAAATATAACCTCCTGTTCCAAGGATGTGAGGACGACGGTCCTATGTCAGAATGAACTACAGAATGAACTACAGAACGAAGCCAACATCAGCGTGAGCTTTGGTTGCGAATGGTATGAACTTTGAACTCTTATTCACTACAGAAGTGATACCTCCTAGCCGTTGAGTTAGCAACAGCACCTGCAAACGAGGGTTAGGAAGGGACAGACAGAGTATTCCGTCTATCACACAACGTTACTACAACATATCCAATTGACCACCAGAGACATTCTTCAAAGGACAAAGGACTCGGTTTGGCAACACGGCCTTCCATCTACTACCAACTTACCGAAGCGCAGCTCAGAGTAAATATTTATTGCATTTTCCTTTTCCAAATGGGCGATAATTTAGAAGGCATAAGATACTATATTTACGATAGCACAGCTTCTTCCTTTGTCCCTCAGTCTTCCCGCTCTTTCGCTCAAACCCAGCCCTTTTCTTTTGTGTAACCAGCTGTCATATCTGTTCCGCCCACTAGGGACGTTTTCCTTTATGACATAATTTGTAATCAAGGTATAATTCATTCTTTGTATATGTAATTCTGTGTGATTAGTTAGGTATTTAGTAAATAAATAATTAAACCCAATTTTGTATTGCTGATTCAACTTGTTAGCCAGGGTTTGTGCAGATAACCAAGAATTTACAACTTTCAGATGACAATTAATATTGACTGCTAATGATGTAAAATATTACTAGGTCTTTAAGAGTTTATTTGGAAGATAACAGCTCTATAAATATTATTTTGTGGTGCCCTGACTCTCTAGTTAATTCTCAATCTCAATCAGGAAATATTAATTACGGAGAAATTATTTTATAGAATAGCATGTCATATCACTTATTCCGGCATAGCCAAAGATACAACAATGTTCAATGCTCAGAAGTTAGAGAGAAATATCTTACGGACAATGTAAGGAATTTGACAAAAATATCAAATTGTCACTGAAACCACAGCAAGGATTTCATCATCAAATCAAACAAATGTATTTTATAAAGACCTTTGAACATCAGCAGTTGTAAAAAAAGCATCAAAGTGCTTTACAGATACCCTGCCTAAAACCCCAAAGAGCAAGCAATGCAGAGGCAGAAGCACAATACAAGAGGTTTGCATGGTGTGCATGCTTGTCAGACTGATGGATAATCAGAACAGGATAGAGCACACAAAAATACTTTCAAATGTTCATAGATGACCAGCAGGGTCAGGCTATAGAGGGTGCAAACATGGCTTTCATGTTTAAGGAAGTCAAGGTTTATGGGTGGGGTGGGTTGCGTGGTTCACCTTCCCACCCACGGGGAAAAATAAAAAGTAGGTGGGCGTGGGTTCCCCAGTAGCTTATGTAGGTTTGCTACTTGCTTACGAAGAGTAGCTACCTCGCTCCTGTAGTTGTCCGCAAATATTGACTGCCTATCACCAAGCTGCCCACTCAGGAAAAAACTTCAAACTGTAACCAGTGTCTGCAACCTGGATCAGGTTGTCAGTCAACCTACCAGGGTAGTTACAAACAGCACAATAATTAAATCATCAACATGCATTGATCACATCTTTACTACCGCTACAGATATTTGCTTTAAAGCAGTATCCAAATCCTTAGGATGTAGTGACCACAATATAATAGCCATATCTAGGAAAACCAAAGTTCCAACGGCTACAAGAAGTTTAGTAGTGATTCATACGTTGATGTAAAGAATGTTTGCTGGTGTGTGGTGTGTAATGAGGAGCAACCAGACGCTGCACTTGACGCATTTATGAAACTACTTATTCCAGTTACTAATAAACACGCAGCCATTAAGAAAATTAAGATTAAAAAAAAAAATCTCCTCGGATTGATGAGGAATTGAAAAATTGTATGGTTGATGCAAAAGGTATGGCAATTAAGTCGGGCAGCCCAATTGATTGGCAAATGTACTGCAAATTAATAAATCATGTGACTAAAATAAAAAAAAATAAACTACACTATGAAACAGATAAAGCTTTTTACTATCATTCTTTATATAATTTGGGGCACCTTAAATTCAATTTTGGGGAAAATAGTCAACTCGGCTCCTTCATTAATTGAATCAGATGGCTCATTCATCACAAAGCCCACTGATATTACAAACTACTTCAATTTAGGGCTGCAATCCCGTTAACGGGATCAATATGACAACAGCCAGTGAAAGTGCAGGGCGCCAAATTCAAAACAACAGAAATCTCATAATTAAAATTCCTCAAACATACTGTACATGTATTTTATACCGTTTTAAAGGTAATCTTGTTGTTAATCCCACCACAGTGTCCGATTTCAAATAGGCTTTACAGCGAAAGCACCACAAACGATTATGTTAGGTCACCACCAAGCCACAGAAAAACACAGCCATTTTTCCAGCCAAAGATAGGAGTCAAAAAGCACAAAGAGAGATACAATTAATCACTAACCTTTGATGATCTTCATCGGATGACACTCATAGGATTTCATGTTACACAATACATGTATGTTTTGTTTGATAAAGTTCATATTTATATAAAAAAATCTGAGTTTACATTGGTGCGTTTGTCACACGGGACTAGGTGTGTGAGGAAGGAATCAGGTGCAGAGAATTCCACAGGGAAAAAGTGCACTTTAATCCGGCAAACAAACAAACAAGACCCAACACAGGGCACGGAAATAAATGGACCACCCAAAACACAGGGTGCCAGGTCCAGAACACGAACACACCTAACTAACGTACACACGTAACACAAAATGAATCCTGCAACAAACAAGGGCGGGTAAATGTACTTTAAATAAGGAAGCACATCATGCACACTCAAAAGGACACAGGTGAAACTAATAATACAAAACAAACAGACAACGAAAAAGGGATCGGTGGCGGCTAGTAGGCCGGTGACGACGACGGCCGAGCACCGCCAGAACAGGCACGGGAGCCAACTTCGGCGGAAGTAGTGAGTTCGTTACGTTCACTAGTTCCAAAAACATCCAGTGATTTTGCATAGCCACATCAATTTTACAGAAATACTCATCATAAATGTTGATGAAAATACAAGTTACACATGGAATTATAGATATACCTCTCCTTAATGCAACCGCTGTCAGATTTTTTTTTAAAACGTACGGAAAAAGCAAACCATGCAATAATCTGAGAACTGCGCTCAGATTTTTTTATTTTTTATCAGCCATGTTGGAGTTAACAGAAGTCAGAAATAACATTATAAATATTCCCTTACCTTTGATGATCTTCATCAGAATGCACTCCCAGGAATCCTAGTTCCACAAGAAATGTTTGATTTGTTCGATAATGTCCATTATTTATGTCCAAGTATCTACTTTTGTTAGGGCGTTTAGTACACAAATCCAAACGCTTGTTCAGTTCCAGCCGAACGTCGGACGAAAAGTTCAAAAAGTTATATTACAGGTCGTTTTTAATCATAAATCTTCAATAACGTTCCAACCGGAGAATTCCATTGTCTGTAGAAAAGCCATGGTTGCGTACATGTGAAATGCGCGTGACTAGGACCTGGCTCTATGCCAGACCACGGACTCAAAGAGCTCTCATTGGCCCCACATCACAGTAGAAGCCTCATTCAAGTTTCCAAAGATGGTTGACATCTAGTGGAAGCCCTAGGAAGTGCAACATAACCAATGTCCCACTGTGTATTCAATAGGGCTGAGTTCAAAAACTAAAAACCTCAGATTTCCCACTTCCTGTTTGGATTTTTTCTCAGGTTTTTGCCTGCCAAATTAGTTCTGTTATACTCACAGACATCATTCAAACAGTTTTAGAAACTTCAGAGTGTTTTCTATCCAAATGAATGTACTAATAATATGCATATATTAGCAACTGGGACTGAGGAGCAGGCCGTTTACTCTGGGCACCTTATTCATCCAAGCTACTCAATACTGCCCCTGCAGCCATAAGAACTGAATTACTTTTTCATTGGCAAGATAAGCAAACTTAGGGATGACATGCCAGCAACAAACACTGACATCCAGGTATATCGGACCAAATTTTGAAAGACAAGAATTGTACTTTTGAATTCTGTAAAGTCAGTGTGGCAGAGGTGAAAAAATTATTGTTGTCTATCAACAATGACAAGCCCCCGGGGTCTGACAATCTGGATGGAAAATTACTGAGGATAACAGCAGACGATACTGCCACATCTTCAATTTAAGCCTACTAGAGAGTGTGTGCCCTCAGACCTGGAGTTAAGATAAAGTCATTCCGCTACCCAAGAATAGCCCCCTTTACTGGCTCAAATAGCCGACCAATCAGCCTATTACCAACACTTAGTGAACTTTTGGGAAAAAATTGTGTTTGACCAGATATAATGCTATTTCACAGTAAACAAATAGACAACAGAATTTCAGCATGCTTATAGGGAAGGACACTCAACAAGCACAGACTTACACACATGACTGATGATTG
This sequence comes from Oncorhynchus nerka, assembly GCF_034236695.1. Classification (NCBI taxonomy): domain Eukaryota; kingdom Metazoa; phylum Chordata; class Actinopteri; order Salmoniformes; family Salmonidae; genus Oncorhynchus; species Oncorhynchus nerka. The sequence goes on along the minus strand of NC_088420.1, from coordinate 57,803,894 downwards.
GCTGAGAGAAATTGATGATAAAATGATTGTGGGGGCTGTCTTGTTAGACTTCAGTGCAGCTTTTGACATTATCGATCATAGTTTGCTGCTGGAAAAAACATAAATGTTTCAGGCTTTACACCCCCTGCTATACTGTGGATAAAGAGTTACTGTATAACAGAACACAGAGGGTTCTTTGATGGAAGCCTTCCAAATATAACCCAGTTAGAATCAGGAATTCCCCAGGGTAGCTGTTAAGGCCCCTTACTTTTTTCAATTTTTACTAACATCATGCCACTAACTTTGAGTAAAGCCAGTGTGTCGATGTATGCGGATGACTCAACGCTATACACGTCAGCTACTACAGCGACTGAAATGACTGCAACACTCAACAAAGAGCTGCAGTTAGTTTCAGAGTGGGTGGCAATGAATACGTTAGCCTTAAATATTTCTAAAACTGAAAGCATTGTATCACTCACTAAACCTCAACTAAAACTTGTTATAAATAATGTGGAAATTGAGCAGGTTGAAATGACTAAACTGCTTGGAGTAACCCTAGATTGTAAGGGTTGTCATGGTCAAAACATATTGATGCAGTAATAGCTAAGATGGGGAGAAAAAAGGACTTATGAAAATTGCAATTGGCTCAGAACAGGGCTAATATTAATCATATGTATGTCAATCTCTCCAGGCTAAAAGTGGAGGAGAGATGGACTTCATCGCTACTTTTATTTATGAGAGGTATTGAGATGTTGAATGCACTGAGCTGTCTGTCTAAATTACTGGCACACAGCTCGGACACCCATGCATACCCCACAATACATGCCACAAGAGGTCTCTTCACAGTCCCCAAGTCCAGAACAGACTAAGGGAGGCACACAGTACTACATAGAGCCATGACTACATGGAACTCTATTCCACATCAAGTAACTCATCCCAGCAGTAAAATTAGATTTAAAAAACAGATAAAAAAAACACTGTATGGAACTGCAGGGACTGTGAAGCAACACAAACATTGGCAAAGACACATGCAAACACACACACACACGATAATGTACGCATTATACATACTGTAAGGAATTGCTATTTCGTATGCAGGTGACTAACTTACTGCTAATTACATGGCTACAACTCACAGTAAAGCCTGTGGGGTCCCCTACAGGATAGCTCCCACATTACACACATAATCTCCCTTTTTTTAACCGAACACTGTGTGCCCGAAGAAGATCCTACGATGACGGACAGACAACTGAGCCAATGGCGGAAGACTACAGACTACAACCAGCTGAACCAATCCGGAGATCCGATCTTTCTAGGGTCAACCTACTTTCTGTGACGTATATAAGGGCTGTGCTGACTGTTTACGCTCTCTCTGCCTGCCGTTCCACACGAACTAACGGAAGAGCCGTAATTACGCTGTACTACATATTTTCACTCTGAATAAACTGTTTACTTGTCATAAAATTTACCACTTAGTCTGAATCGATCCTTGACCGGCTCACCCATCTACATATCCAATTGCCAACAGAAATGGTACGCAGAGGATGGTTAACTAACGGTCCAGTCGAACGAGCAGATTGGGTGTGAGAGAGGGGGTGAGCGCGTGGAGAGGAAGATTCGAGAAGGACGGGTGATTTGATTTTCGGGGGGTGGACAACAATTCTACTCAACTCGGGAAACTGATCTAAAGGTGCACCATAAATAAGGTAAGCAAAACCTGTTAAATCAAACTTTGCATATTGTCGTATAGTCTGCCTAAATTTTGATCAGTATTTCCGAGTAAGTATGAATTCTTGTGTAAATTTATAATTTGCTGACGAGTCGAAAAGAACAGTGTAGTGAAGATATGTAGAAACAAGCCAGCGACGGCTGGTGTGATATGAATCACTGATGAGATATCAGTCACAGTCTGATAGCTTTCAATGATGAGAGATCAATTAAAGGCCTAAAAAGTTCCAATAGGGGTCGGACATATATAAATTCAGTTCCGATAGGGGTTGGACATGCGCATCAATGCTGATAGGGGTTAGCACGATAGGGGTCGGGAATAGAGATCAGTCAGAAACCTAACGCCGAGGGGGAGAAATTGAAATTTTGTCCCGTGTACCGGTAGAGGCTAGTCTGAGAAATTCACTGATAAGAGTCGGGAATAGAGATCAGTCAAAACCGCCGAGGGGGAGAAATTGAAATTTTGTCCCGTGGGAGAAATTGAGAAATTTTAAGAGTCCCGAGATCAGTAAACCGGCCGAGAAATTGCTAGACTGATAACCGAGATTCGACTGATAGGGGTCGGGGTCGGCTTTCAGGGGTCAGAGAGATAACGTGTATTAATTAATTCTGATAGGGGTTAAATTCGATAGGGATCAGTAGGGGATAGAATTGGATTCTAGAGTTGAATTCTATCCAGTAAATCCGCTTAGCTCGGTCTGATAGGGGTCGAATTAATAGAGGTCAGAGATATAACCTGTAATTGTATGTTTTGTCTTGTTTTGTCTATTTGTAACTGTTTATATTAAAATGCAAGGTGGTTGTAATTGTTTCCATTAAGATTGTTGGTGGTTACATAGAGAGAAAGAGGCAGAAAATAACAAAAATCACGTATTTAAGAAAGAGGGGTCAGATACGAAGGGAGCGAGATTGATGAGAATCCTGATTGAGGGAAAACTTTGGGCGTTTAGGTTGGTGCTGTTTTCTGTTGTTCAGATGCCGGAGTAACAAATGCAGATAACTAAAAATTGGGTCTATTTGCGGAGAATCTCAGTTCCATAAGCATTGGTGGTTCAGTGGTAGAATTCTCGCCTGCCACGTGGGAGGCCGGGGTTCGGTTCCCAGCTGAGGTGTAAAGAATAGTTATATATGTCTGAGTTTTTGGTTGTAATTGAACTGGTTGTTTTGCAGAGAAAGTTATAGTCACTAGTATTGGTATAAGATATAAACTGAACGTTTTAAATAGTTTGTTTGGTTCAAATTGAAAGACTAATTCATTCAACTTAATATAAGAACGGAGATTTTGATGCAAGGCGATGTCTGTTCACTAAATGATTTGTTGGGAATAATACATTGGGAAAAGAGTCGTAATTAAAATGCTAATTCAAAGACGAGACAGTAACTTAAATCAAATTAATTCTGAATAATAACGAGGGAACAATTACGATAGATTTGTGTCCATCGAAATGTTTTTATAAGATTAGCGAATTGAGAGATGTTGATTGATGTTGTAAACTCTAAATCAGGATTCAACAGATGTGATAAATTAGGTTTGGTTTATCGAACCCGAAATACTGTTGTTGCAGAAGGCCAACCATTATTTACAATGAGTTGAAAATCGTTGCGAAATGAGTCAAGATTGAGCGCTTGTTGATGACATCACTCATGAGGTTTCCGTCGCCACGGAAATGATGTCTTGACTGGGGGTGACAGAGAAAATGGTTAGTGTCCTTTAAAAGGAGTATGTAAATCGTCAGGAAAGATGCTAAAAACTAGCAGCTGATTCGCTGGGTGGGTATCATTGATTTGTGGTGTTTATTTGGACTGTAATTGGGCCGTGAGAGAGAGGGATTGGATGTCTGAGTCATAAAACATCGTGATGGTGGATTCTGATGGTTGTTGATTCTTGGTTTGATCGTTTGAATAGCACCAGTGAATTTGAGCACTGTTTCCATTATGTGGAACGGTGTCAGGGTATTAATGGTGAAAAGCAACCTCTATGGTAAAACATAATTGTACATGTTTCGGTAAACTAGCGAGGTTGAATTTGGTTATTTGAACATTTCCCTTGATACGTAGACATACGTAACAGGGGCAAGTTGTTTTTCCTTGAGGAACACGCAGATGGTGTTTTGTTTTATTGAGATGTAAATGTGAGTTGAAGGAGCCAAGGGAAAATACGTTATTTTTATTAAATATCAGGGATTATAATCTTGGGGAGAATGCGGCCATAAATGACCAAATTGGAAAGGCCTGGAAGTTTTGATTAATCATTAAGGTTTGCAAATATATACACATAAAAAATTTGTTAGGACTATTTGTTTTGGTGCAAAGGTATTTTAAAGAGACACGCTCAAATATGGAACTTTATGAGTTTTTATTTTATGAGTTTTAAATTACACAAGTGAATTTGGATTTTAAGGATAAAGGGTTCTTTAATATGTCTAGTGTAGTATAGAACTTGACTATAAAAGGGTGGGTTGACTCATGGACCTTATCATGACTGTCTTCTAAGGTCTGATCAGCCTTGGGGGAGAGTCATCGGTATAATGAATGTGGTCATATTGAGTACTAGTTTTAAGGTAAATTCATTATAAACGAGTTTAGGTTAGGAGGTTAGGATAGGATATATATTAAGCCAATAGGGCAGGGAATTACATAGAAAAATAAGTTTCAGTTCTTAGGGGTGATAAATCACTGTAGACAAGGAATTCTGCACTCTGCAACATATATTAAATTCATGTTATTGTCAGATAGAATACTGAGAGTCCTTGAAGGAAGGATTTTGATATGATAAGCATTTGTTTTGATTTTTTTTTACCATTAGGGGTTTAAAAAAAAAAAAAAAAAATAGTATTAAATTTAACAGGTATATAGGACATCTGTGATGATTTAGGATTATTGTTAGGTTGATTAAGGAAATGTAAGGACTTTAGAGATTGACACTCATAGACATGATTTTGGATAAAGTGAAACAGTTAGAAGCTTAGTGGTATTTGAGAAATATGAGAGAAAAGGTTTAAATTGGTAAATATATATTTAAGAAAATATATAAGTAGCGCAGATAGTTCTTATGTAGATAAGAAACTTGACAGGGAATTGGTACTGGATTGACGCCCAAGGGAGAATTGGACATGTGGAAAACTAAAAGGGGCTCCTTCATGATGTCAGACATAAGGATAATATACTAATCTTACCTAAGTCAGTATTTAGAGTAGGTAAGGTTGATACCTGGGCAGAGTCAGGTATCAAAAGGGGGATGGGTAAATTGTGGTCTAGGATAGGATGGGGCTTATTGGATAAAAAAAAAAAAAAAAAAATATGCAAGCTAACAATTGGGCATAGAAGTTAAAGATATAAACAGATAAAACATATGAGAAATTGTTTGTTAACCAAGCCTGTATGTCCAGGATTTTATGCATTACAGGTGAACTACAGGTGAAGTCACTCAATCCAGTCCCAGAGGCTTGGGGACCATAGAAGACCCCTGGTGACAGCTAGCTGAAAGAGCTACCCAGATTCATATCGCACGGCGGAAGGGTAAGACACTTTTTTTCACTGTCGGACAATAAACAGAGTTCGGGAGAAGAACTGGAATTAACAGAATTCCGGGGGCCAACTCTCGAATGAAGTAACCCTACCTGTCCTATCACCCCTGTTTTTGTTCATAGAAGTGAAGATGTGTCTGGCTCTGGCTAAATGATGTGTATTTTGTTCCAAAATAAGCATAAGAGATCCCTAGATCTGGGTAGATAAGAAGTTAGAATAGAGATTACACGGTAACCGACTTCGGACAGTTCTAGGATTGGAGAAGAGGGTATCCTTATAGCATGGAGGATCCCACAAGGGTGGATAGGTTTTCCATGATATGGGGAAACCTGGGAGCAATGTTGAACTTTGTAAAGGTGATGAAATCCTACTAACCATCAAAACTATTAAGCTCTCTGATGCAGGCACTCACACCCTCGGACTACAAAGGACGAGGACAGACATGATGGGTGTGTTTTCTATCAAGGTACTGCCAAGACCAGAGGTAACCGGACACACTCCTCTACCACCACTGTTAAAAATACCATTCAGGTAATTAATGTTAGAGACTATTCGGCTATTGATCAATTAGAAACTGAGACTGGTTTTGATAGTAGGGACAATTTGTGGCTGTCTTATATGAGGTACACAGCTAAAACCCTGAGAAGATAGGACTGTATTATTTGTAGTCATGATAGACCTGTTCTGGCTACACACCCATTTGCTGTAGGAGAAGGAGGGGGGTGGTTGTGTATTTTGAGAAGTTTTTACCAGGTTAAGCCCAATTCAACCCTCTGCTCCTCTTTGAGCCTTGTGTTTCCTGCAGTACCTCCTCATCGGGCCTCTTGGGGGTGTTGAGGCATATGGGGGCAATTACGAGTGCATCACGGGTACAGGTAATGGCATTGATTATGGGAGATTGCCTGAAGCTGATTGCAGGAGTAACATAACCATTAATTCCACTTGGCCAGTTACAGGCCTAAACCAAACTAGTGGTCTGGCTGATGTATGTTGGATGAGTGGAGCCAAAAGAGGGCTGAGACCCATTCTTAGAGGAGAATGGCAAGGTACGTGTGGTCTGACCAGTTTGATAATTCCACTGACCATTGTTGATGTTGTTGCTGAACAGCTGCTGAGTTCTGTAACCAGGGGACCTGAAAACATTCCATCCCATGGGAGACAGATGTAGTAGTGCTCCATGGACAGAGGATGTAGTTGACATACACACTAACCTGTTGGGAGTGCCAGTGGGGATTCCTCATGAGTTTCAGGCCTTGGGTAGGAATGATGGACTCTGGCACTTACTACCTACTATGGGTCCAGCCATGGTGGATGCTGGACAGACTGCATGGATTAATTATATCTACTATAATCAACAGCGTTTTGTGAATTACTCCCGTGATGCACTCACTAGTATGTCTGAACAGCTTGAGGCCACATTTGGGGTTTCCAGACAGAATAGACTTGCCTTGGATATGCTTCTTGCCAGTCAGGGGGACGTCTGCAAGATGTTCGGTAAACAATGTTGCACATATATTCCTAATAATACCAGTCCAGATGATAGTTTTTAAACTTCACAATCTAAGGCGGGCTTGATGCACTGTCTGCTAAGATGAGGTCCACGGGGGGGTGGAGGAGTCTGTTCTCTTGGCCTGGTTTGGTAAGTGCACTGGTATGATGGTTACTGGATTTCTGACCCTAATTCTTGTATTATTTGTTATTGATGTGATGTGCTGCTTGCATCATACCGTGTTTTGAGAAGTCTGTTACAGATGTGGTGAGGGCTTCAGGCATATGCCTTTGCTTGATGCTCCAGTTGGCGATGCTGATACGGACGCATGCTTTCAGGGGAGGATGGGACTGGTACCACCTGGTACAGGATAGGAGTAGCTGAGAGGACCAGATGGTTTCTAATAATTCTTTACTCTGTTTTCCATGACCAAAGTTTTATCCTACATCTTACATGTCAATAACAATAAAGTTTTATCCTGTTTTTGATAAGTGACACCCTTGGGGGGAACAAAGGCATACAACAAAGGCATATATAACTTGTTATTAGTAATAAACTTTTTATTATTTTCATGAAATGCTATGACTGCTGAAATAAAGGATAATTGAGTGACACCCTAGCAGGAGTAAAAAGGGGGATCCAGTTGCTTTTATTGATTAAGCTTCTCCATTGTATGTCGTGTCCCATCTGGGAAGGGAAGAGGGGAAAATTATTTTTCTTTGTGGGCCATTTCCGGATAGACATACCTAGTTTAGGATATTTTTCCTTTTTGGATTATGTCTTCGTTTTTGCTTGGAGTAATGTATCTGGACTATATCACATCTCTTAGGAGATGTGAAGAGAGGGTATCAGAAACTTTTTCCTGCTGGAAAAAGTTGGCTAATGTGGACAATAATTTTTACTTTTATTTTGAGCTGTTCTCCGCTCTGTTAAATGAGGGTTGTAAGTTCCTAGGTGGCTGGTAGCCAACTTAGTACATAGTGGGATTGAATGGAGAACATGATGGTAATACATAAATATCTATTTCTGTTTAATACCGTGCCTTATTTCATAGTCCTTTTGGGAGAAGTTTCTCTTTGTGTCTGGATCCAGTTAGGTTGTGTCACGTCTCTGGTGAGACGTGAAGAGAGGGTTTTGTAAGGAATTGCTATTTCGTATGCAGGTGACTAACTTACTGCTAATTACATGGCTACAACTCACAGTAAAGCCTGTGGGGTCCCCTACAGGATAGCTCCCACATTACACACATAATCTCCCTTTTTTAACCGAACACTGTGTGCCCGAAGAAGATCCTACGATGACGGACAGACAACTGAGCCAATGGCGGAAGATTACAGACTACAACCAGCTGAACCAATCCGGAGATCCGATCTTCCTAGGGTCAACCTACTTTCTGTGACGTATATAAGGGCTGTGCTGACTGTTTACGCTCTCTCTGCCTGCCGTTCCACACGAACTAACGGAAGGGCCGTAATTACGCTGTACTACATATTTTCACTCTGAATAAACTGTTTACTTGTCATAAAATTTACCACTTAGTCTGAATCGATCCTTGACCGGCTCACCCATCTACATATCCAATTGCCAACAATACACATGAATTTAGTACTGTAGATATGTGGACGGGGTAAAGTAGGGGCCTGAGGGCACACAGTGTAAAATCAAAATATAGCCACCTTTGCATTGATGACAGCTTTGCACACTCTTGGCATTCTCTCAAACAGATTCACCTGAAATGCTTTTCCAACAGTCTTGAAGGAGTTCCCACATATGCTGAGCACTTGTTGGCTGCTTTTCCTTCTCTCTGTGGTCCAACTCATCCCAAACCATCTCATTTCTGTTGAGGGATTGTGGATGCCATAATAAATAAATATATAAATATTGTATTATATATATTTATATATATATATTGTATTATATATATATAATACAATATATATATATATATATATATATGATACAATATATATACATATATATAAAATACAATATATATAAAATACAATATATAAACATTTTAAAAATTACTCATGGTAAAAAAAACTCTTACACATATGGTTTGACTTCCAATTTTAAAATACAATAAATACCTTCCAGTATGCATTGGATTTATGGAAAGCCACCACACTCCAGCTGCAGGGCTGCAAACTGTCACAGGAGTTCCACTGAAATTGCTGTTTGGGGCAGATGGGAGGTTTGGCAGGCCAGAGTCTGTGGCAGATCAGGATGACAGGAAAACTGCAGCCAGACATCTCTTCCTGAAATGAGGACATTCCGTTTCTTAGATTGCATTGCTAAACATTACATCCGATGTTGGTGAGATGCATGTCTCTTAAGAACATTCGAAATTACTCCAATATTGGACAATCTCACACAAATTATCAATGAACCTACCAGGTACCACCCCAAAGCCGTAAACACGGGCAGCCTCATAGATATCATCCTAACCAACTTGCCCTCTAAATACTCCTCTGCTGTCTTCAACCAAGATCTCAGCGATCACTGCCTCATTGCCTGCATCCGTAATCAGTCAGCGGTCAAACGACCTACACTCATCACTGTCAAACGCTCCCTGAAACACTTCAGCGAGCAGTCCTTTCTAATCGACCGGGCCCGGGTATCCTGGAAGGATATTGACCTCATCCCGTCAGTAGAGGATGCCTGTTTTTTTTTAAATGCCTTCCTCACCATCTTAAATAAGCATGTCCCATTCAATGGGGCATATACAAAGACCTTCCTTTTGTACATATACAAAGACCTTCCTTTTATAACTTTCTCTTACCCTACACACCAACATAGGGATTTTCTCATGAGTCTCACCACAGTTCATTACCACTCAGCTGACAGTTCCAGTCTCCCCCAGATACAAGAGCTCGAGGGGCCCTCCCTGTCCTACCTTATCTCCCCAGAGTTACAGCCAGGTCGGTTTAAACATAGGTTAATGCCGACACACACATCCATACATTCCTTTCTTCCTAGGTCTATGCTACAAAACCCTTTCCTAATGAACAAATATTATTTAACACTACTAGAAAGACAGGGTAGAATTCTGTTAGTTGTAATTCTACGTTAAATGTATACATCATTTAGTCATTATTCATAATAAATCCCATAACAAAAACAAACTCAAAAGAGTTCTGGGACACTTATTCTCCATGGAGAATAAGAACACCTCCTCCCAGCTGCCCACTGTACTGAAGATAGGAAACTCTGTCACTACCGATAAATCCACTATAATTGAGAATTTCAAGAAGCATTTTTTTTTTACAGCTGGCCATGCTTTCCACCTGGCTACCCTTACCCCGGTCAACAGCATTGCACCCCCCACAACAACTCGCCCAAGCCTCCCCATTTCTCCTTCACCCAAATCCAGATTGCTGATGTTCTGAAAGACCTGAAAAATCTGAACCCCTACAATTCAGCTGTTCAACCTCTTTCGTGTCGTCTGAGATTCCCAAAGATTGGAAAGCAGCTGCGGTCATCCCCCTCTTCAAAGTGGGGACACTCTAGACCTAAACTGCTACAGACCTATATCAATCCTACCCTGCCTTTCTAAGGTCTTCGAAAGCCAAGTCAACAAACAGATTACCGACCATTTCGTATCCCACCGCACCTTCTCCGCTATGCAATCTGGTTTCAAGAGCTGGTCATGGGTGCACCTCAGCCACACTCAAGGTCCTAAACGATATCTTAACCGCCATCGATAACAAACAATACTGTGCAGTCGTATTCATTGACCTGGCCAAGGTTTTCGAGACTGTCAATCACCACATCCTCATCGGCAGACTCGATATCCTTGGTTTCTCAAATGATTGCCTCGCCTGGTTCACCAACTACTTCTCTGATAGAGTTCAATGTGTCAAATCGCAGGGCCTGTTGTCCTGGCCTCTAGTAGTCTCTATGGGGGTGCCACCGGGTTCAATTCTTGGGCCGACTCTCTTCTCTGTACACATCAATGATGTCGCTCTTGCTGCTGGTGAGTCTCTGATCCCCCTCTACGCAGATAACACCATTCTGTATACTTCTGGCCCTTCTTTGGATACTGTGTTAACTAAACTCCAGACGAGCTTCAATGCCATACAACTCTCCTTCCATAGCCTCCAACTGCTCTTAAATACAAGTAAAACTAAATGCATGCTTTTCAACCGATCGCTGCCTGCACCTGCCCGCCCGTCCAGCATCACTACTCTGGACGGTTCTGACTTAGAATATGTGGACAACTACAAATACCTAGGTGTCTGGTTAGACTGTAAACGCTCCTTGCAGACTCACATCAAACATCTCCAATCCAAAGTTAAATCTAGAATTGACTTCCTATTTCGCAACAAAGCATCACTCACTCATGCTGCCAAACATACCCTAGTAAAACTGACCAACCTACCGATCCTCGACTTCGGCGATGTCATTTACAAAATAGCCTCCAACACCCTACTCAATAAATTGGATGTAGTCTATCACAGTGCCATCCGCTTTGTCACCAAAGCCCCATATAATACCCACCACTGCGCCCTGTACGCTCTCGTTGGCTGGCCCTCGCTTCATACTCGTCACCAAACCCACTGACTCCAGGTCATCTACAAGACCCTGCTAGGTAAAGTCCCCCTTATCTCAGCTCGCTGGTCACCATAGCAGCACCCACCTGTAGCACGCGCTCCAGCAGGTATATCTCTCTCGTCATCCCCAAAACCAATTCCACCTTTGGCCACCTCTCCTTTCAGTTCTCTGCTGCCAATGACTGGAACAAACTACAAAAATCTCTGAAACTGGAAACACTTATCTCCCTCACTAGCTTTAAGCACCAGCTTTCAGAGCAGCTCAGATTACTGCACCTGTACATAGCCCATCTATAATTTAGCCCAAACACCTACCTCTTCCCCTACTGTATTTATTTATTTAGCTCCTTTGCACCCCATTATTTCTACTTTGCACATTCTTCCACTGCAAATCTAACATTCCAGTGTTTTACTTGCTATATTGTATTTACTTCACCACCATGGCCATTTTTTTTTGCCTTTACCTCATTTGCTCACATTCTATATACTTATTTTTCTATTGTATTATTGACTGTATGTTTGTTTTACTCCATGTGTAACTCGGTGTTGTTGTATGTGTCGAACTGCTTTGCTTTATCTTGGCCAGGTCGCAATTGTAAATGAGAACTTGTTCTCAACTTGCCAACCTGGTTAAATAAAGGTGAAATAAAAAAATTAAAATATAAGGGGTGCCGTGTCTGCACTCTTGTCCATCGTATGAAAGGCCGCTTTGTTAAGAGATGAGGCGTGTATGTTGTGAAATTGCCTGTGAGTGAGTACAACCTTCTTGGTAGTTAAGAAAGTTTAGCTCGTTTGGCTAACTTCAGCTGGTGGAATTATCTTGGAACCCATCATCGGGCAAATTTCACATTTTGTCCCAGTTTTCTAGACTATATTGTAATTTACTGTTAATGAATGTAGCGAACGGTAACGTTAGCCTAAGTGCAGACTGTTGCTAAATTACCTGTGAGCGCCTAATAAAATTATTTAATGACGTATATCTTGAGTTATGTAAATCATATGCGGGAAAAAAAAAGTCAGATGACGTTTCCACCTTCATTGGCTACATTTGAATTAATTGGAGGTGTTAACTTCCAAGATGCTCTTTAAGAATCTTTCATTTACATTTTTGTGGTAATCAGTTCATCACTGTAGTACTACAGCTAAACAATCGTAATCGGCAACAAAGTCATCAGGTGGTGTGGCTTTCGTTATTAAATTGTTACAAGAACCTGCAGGATAATGCCAGTGGCAAAAAAACAAAATGCTGTTTGCAAAACTTATGGAATTAACACTAAAGATGCTGGCGCAACTACATCTAACTTCATCCGACATTTGAAAACGAAACGCGAAATGTCAGTTAGGCTAGCTAGCTAACAACGTTACAATGTGATTAGACTAATAGCCTGTTTAGCACATGCCAGCTTGATATAGCTAGCTTTCTTGTGTGTTTTCTTTTAGCTAACAGGAAATGTATTACTGTTGAATATTTCTTGAAAGGTTAAGAGGTGGGTTGTCAGATAGCTAGGCCTACTTGTTAGCAGAGATTATTAAATTACATCTCGGCCATATGCATATCACTCTGAGATTAATATACTTTCTGTTGTAGCTTGTTCCTAGGAAGTAACTTAGTATAAAACGAGAGTTTAGAGCATGCAACTTCTTGGACACTTCTGCTGTAAAATCCCATCGACCATAAATATTTGTTTGTGTCCTTGTACTTCCATATCAAGTCAGCAACAACTATCCATCGTGTTGTTCATCTGCAGGTTCACTGAATTCTGCAAAGCAAAGGTGGCCAGCGCAGGGACAGAAGGACAAAGCAGCATTGACTCATTCTTGACCACCATGTGTACAGCTAGGGCCACCCCAGGCAGAAGGCCATAACAGAGGCTGCATAAGCTGACCATTTCCTTAGTGGTCAGCCCTCACTTTAGGCATTTCATGTCAGTGGTAGATGACAAATATAGACCAGTAAGTAGGCCCATGTTGATCAGGTGCCTGCAACACTGAACAAAGAGGCTACAATCAAATGTGCCCTAGAGAAGACAGAATCAGTGTCTGTCTATCCTGAACAACTTTGCCGATATCAGGCGTACCCATACCATGATGCAGCCACCACCATAGTTGAAAATAAGGAGGCAGTTACTCAGTGATGTGTTGTGTTGGATTTTCCCCAAACATAAGGCTCTGCATTTAGGTCAAAAAGTGTATTCCTTTGCTGTGTTTTTTTTTGCAGTATTACTTTAGAATCAGTGATAAATTTGAAGTAATATGTGATAATTTTGGTATAAAACATTTATGTCATGTGATAACGCTGCAAGTAAGAAAAAGCCCTTCAGTTTGTTTCCCTAAAGCAAGCAATGATCATGATGATTTGGATAACCCCAGCCTATGGGAAGAATGTGGTGAAGAGTACAATGCCGATGTTGAAGCTATCCAAACCAACTGCAGGAAACAGATCTTACATTGTTTTGCCCATTCATTACAACTGGTGATTAGAGATGGACTAAAGGAAACAAAAATTATACACAGTATGCTGGCTAAGGTAACTAAACTTTGCAGCTTACTACATACTACCTGTGGTCTGAAAGAAGCATTTGAAACTGAGTTCGGAGTCAATAGTAGTGTCCCTGATGCTGTGTCTACCAGATGGAATTCTATCCTCCAGCTTGTTAAAGTAGTCACCAATCTGAATCAACAAAGCCTCAATACCCTACTTGAGGCCCAAGGAGCTCTGCTTATCACCAAGGGAATGGAGCCAGCTATTGGACCCTTTTGTCCAGGCCACCGACCTTACTCATGGGGAGAATGTGGTGACACTCAGTGCTGCCCTTCCTTGTGTATTGTCACTCAACGATCATCTGCAAAGTATACTGAGCACAAGTTGTCATTCAGTCAGTCTAGTAAAGCACTGCAGCAGTCACTGAAATGCCAATTCCAGGTGGTGTTTTTGAATGTCAGAATGGAGCACTCAGGTTAACAGGAAACAAAACTTCCATTTGGTGACAATGTATACAGAATGGCTGCACAGCTGGACCCATCTTTCTGCCTGTTCTGGCTTGATCACGATGTCCTCATACCAGATGAAGATAAAGCTGAATTGAAGGAGAGTCTGATTGGTAGGTACAATGCACTGCAACATGCACTTTAAAATGTTATGTTTTTTTTTCTTCATATCTGGTACAATTACTTTTATTAATGTAAACTATCTACATTTTAAAAGGAAATGTATTTTGATTTAAATTGTGCCTGAAGTGCTTTTTTCATACAAGTATTGAACAATGAACAAGGGAGTCTCTTCAAATCATTTACAAGGTTTATAGACCTAACCCACAGCAGGCAGAAAGCCATTGCCAAAAGGCATTTGAGACTTGATTTAGACTTGGCCCTTAAAGGCATGTTAATAAACCTAGACAACAGTACCACCGTGTGGCTGTCGCCTACCATTGAACGTGTAACTAACATGTCGTCATACCAGCGCCTTACTAACATCTGCGTGACGCCTGTGTTTTAACGAAAGTCATAAGGTTGCATAGTTTATATTTATATTAATTAAATCTCAACCATAATGTTAGAAACTTACTTTTTTTCCCTGTGCAAGCCAACATTCCGATGCAGCCACCTTGAACTATAGTGTAGCCTACGGCTTGTGTATTTCCTGTTATCTCTAATGGCCTAAAAAAAGATTATATCTAATCTATAGGTCATTTGTCATCCCCTCAACACCTCATGGGATGGTATGTTATCTTATCTCACTGTACAGCACCAGTCAAAAGTTTGGACACACCTACTCATTCCAGGGTTTTTTCTTTATTTGACTATTTTCTATATTGTAAAATAATAATAATGAAGACATAAAAATTATGAAATAACACATATGGAATCATGTAGTAACCAAAAAAAAGTGTTAAACATATCAAAATCTATTTTAGATTTTAGATTCTTCAAAGTAGCCACCATTTGCCTTGATGACAGCTTTGCACACTCTTGCCATTCTCTCAACCAGCTTCATCTGGAATGCTTTCCCAACAGCCTTGAAGGAGTTCCCACATATGCTGAGCACTTGTTGGCTGCTTTTCCTCCACTCTGCGGTCCAACTCATCCCAAACCATCTCAATTGGTTGAGGTCGGGTGATTGTGGAGGCCAGGTCATCTGATGCAGCACTTCATCACTCTCCTTCTTGGTCAAATAGCCCTTACACAGCCTGGAGGTGTGTTGGGTCATTGTCCTGTTGAAAAACAAACGATAGTCCCACTAAACGCAAACCAGATGGGATGGCGTATCACTTCAGAATGCTGTGGTAGCCATACTGGTTAATTGTGCATTGAATTCTAAATAAATCAGTGTCACCAGCTAAGCACCCTGACAGAATCACACCTCCTCCTCCATGCTTCACGGTGGGAACCACACATGCGGAGATCATCCGTTCACCTACTCTGTCTCACAGAGACACAACGGTTGGAACCAAACATCTCAAATGTGGACTCATCAAATCAAAGTTTATTTGTCACGTGCGCCGAATGACCTTACAATGAAATGCTTACTTACAGGCTCTAACCAATGGTGGAAAAAAGGTATGTGTGTGTGTGGGTGGGTGTGTGTAAGTAAAGAAATAAAACAGTAAAAAGGCATTTGAAAAAAAGAGTAGCAAAGATATATACCAGACACCTGTTAGTCAGGCTTATTGAAGTAGTATGTACATGTGGGTATCGTTAAAGTGACTATGCATATATGATGAACAGAGAGTAGCAGAAGCGTTAAAAGAGGGGTTGGAGGGTGGTGGGACACACTGCAGATAGCCCAGTAAGCCAATGTGCGGGAGCACTGGTTGGTTTGGCCAATTTAGGTAGTATGTAAAAACAAAAAAATGAATGTATAGTTAAAGTGACTATGCATATAAGATAAACAGAGTAGCAGCAGCGTAAAAGAGGGGTTGGGGGGGGGGACACACACTATGCAAATAGTCAGGAGACTCATCAGACCAAAGGACAGATTTCCACCAGTCTAATATCCATTGCTGGTGTTTCTTGGTGTCCTTTAGTCGTGGTTTCTTTGCAACAATTCGACCATGAAAGCCTGCAGTCTCCTCTGAACAGTTGATGTTGAGATGTGTCTGTTACTTGAACTCTGAAGCATTTATTTGGACTGCAATGACTGTCTTCCTTTCCTGTGGCGGTCCTCATGAGAGCCAGTTTCATCATAGAGGTTGAGATTTTTGCAACTGATCTTCATGTCTTAATGTAATGGACTGTTGTTTCTCTTTGCTTATTTGAGCTGTTCTTGCCATAATATGGACTTGATCTTTTACCAAATAGGGCTATCTTCCCTTGTATAATTTTCTACACCTCCCAGGTATTTGCTTTTAAAGTAATGTGTATGATTACTGCTGCTAGGTGGAGCTGTGATGTCAATGGGGAGCATTTGTGAGTTCTTGGAGGTTTCTTCTTAAATCTTGGAGAACACCTTCTACTGAAAACGAAAGTATCTGTCTCATCATTTTACCTTAATAATTCAAGTATGTAATGTGCAAAAGTGTAATATGACTTTCAAAATATTAAGGTAGCATGGTAAACTACATAGTCCATGAGTTTGGTGATGTTTGACGACAATTGAAGGGAGTTTTAACCGAGTGAAAAACTGGTTGGTATTTTCCCCATTGTAAGTAATGGAGGTTGGCTAGGTTACTAACAGTTTACATGTAAGAGAAGGGTTTAAGATGGTGTCCAAACTTTCTGTAATTTATTTAAACAACGGTTCTAAATCCTATTTGTTTTATTTTCTATGAACATTGGCTCAGTTTAGTTCAGGTAGTTATGTAAATATTGGATGTCTTGATAAAATGTGTTAGTGTTAATATTTGTATGAAAATTGCATTTAACAGTTCGCTAGGTTGATGCTTTGCAAAGTTAGATCTCTTTGCACACAACAGCAGCATCCAGGCCTCCAGAGTACTCACCCTATCGCCTTCTGTAGGGATGGGAGCCGCAGCTGTTTACTGAGGCAAACAATGCAATTGTGTGTGTGTGTGTGTGTATATAGGAATTTGAACAGGAAAAATGATTGTCCGCTGTCAAATTTATTTTCAGGCCCTCGAGGAGATATGTAAGAGATGTGTTTGTAATAGGATGAAATATAATTGTATTTATTTCTATTGTCAATGAAGGTGAGCCTGAACATGGACAAGGTGCAGGAGAAACTGAAGGAAAACCACCAGAGGAGAATCAAGAAGGGGACCAAGTGCTTCGACATCCGGTCAAATTACTTGGCTTGGAAGAAGGATGAAAGGAAGGCGAGACCTTGCTGCTCTTTCGCTCCTAGCTGGGGTCACTATCCGTTCAGGTGAATATAAACAATCTCAGATGATAACTATTCGCATTTGCCTCCTTGTTTGTGGGTGGCATCGCCATGTTGTCAGGAGTATCAACACTGGCCCAAGAGTTTCTCCAAATAGTAAATCTCAAAGCTAACCACTGGGTCACGTTAAGTAACCTCTGCTTCCAGGTAGGTGCTGTTAAGGTGTATGACTCCAGTGGTCATAACACCACCCTGGAGTTTCTCTCACAACTCACCTCTTATCTTTTCCAGGGACCATCCCTCACCTCCCTCATCAACCCCACTGACAAAGAAAATACAGACAGGTATCCTT
This sequence comes from Oncorhynchus nerka, assembly GCF_034236695.1. Lineage (NCBI taxonomy): Eukaryota > Metazoa > Chordata > Actinopteri > Salmoniformes > Salmonidae > Oncorhynchus > Oncorhynchus nerka. Next base: position 57,785,988 of record NC_088420.1, on the reverse strand, counting down.
TTTTCTGTCTGTCGTTAACATTATTGCATGTCTAATCAAACATGTTAAATTAAATAATTCAATAACTGTATTTTTACATACCTGATCAACCTGTAACCTGTGTGTTTGCTTGTTTACGTCTGTCTCCTACCCTGTTCCCTTTACTTTGCCCCGGTTCTCCAGGACCTAGGGGTGCTGCCCAACACCCAGATGTGGATCCACCTGATGTCCTCCATTACCAACCACCCTCCAACTTTTCATTACATCATCTACAGCTACTGTTATTGTCATGTTGTCATTATCTGCTAAGAAAGAGCAAGAACACTTTCATACTGGGAACATAGTGAGATACACAGAGGATCTAAAAACACTAGCACTCAGAACAAAGAGAGCAGCAGTACATGGACTTCAGTCTCCCTCTTCCGAGACTGACTGTTTGTTGGGAACAAGTGAAAGACAGAACCTCCCACCCACATAGCACCCACCTCCTCTCTATTCCACACACGAGAAGTCAGTATTTCAGTCTATGATTGCCATGTGAGGACAAAAAAATCTAAGTTAAATCGTAAATATTGCCAGGTTGGTTTTCAGAGCTTGTTCATTGTAATGTATCCCTTGATGGTATTTGTTAGTTCAACATTATTCATAGTTGTATCATAGGACCCACAATATATATATATTCAACCACAAGGGTGTACTAATGAGCTATATAAACTCAGAAAAAAAAGAAACGTCCTCTCAACTTATTTTCAGCAAACTTAACGTGTAAATATTTGTATGAACATAACAAGATTCAACAACTTAGACGTAAACTGAACAAGTTCCACAGACGTGACTAATAAAACTGGAACAATGTGTCCCTGAACAAAGGGGGGGGGGTCAAAATCAAAAGTAACAGTCAGTATCTGGTGTGGCCACCAGCTGCATTAATTACTGCAGTGCATCTCCTCCTCATGGACTCCACCAGATTTGCGAGTTCTTGCTGTGAGATTTTACCCCACTCTTCCACCAAGGTACCTGGAGGGTTCCCAGACAATTCTGGAGGGAATGGCCCTAGCCTTCACCCTCCGATCCAACAGGTCTCAGACGTGCTCAATGGGATTGAGATTCGGGCTCTCCGCTGGCCAAGGTAGAACACTGACATTCCTATCTTGCAGGAAATCACGCACAGAACGAGCAGTATGGTGTCATTGTCATGCTGGAGGGTCTTGTCAGGATGAGCCTGCAGGAAGGGTACCACATGAGGAAAGAGGAGGTCTTCCTTGTAACGCACAGCGTTGAGATTGCCTGCAATGACAACAAGCTCAGTCCGATGATGCTGTGACACACCACCCCAGACCATGACGGACCCTCCACCTCCAAATTGCTCCCAGAGTACAGGCCTCGGTGTAAAGCTCATTCCTTCAACGATAAACTGGAATCCGACCATCACAAAACCGCGACTCGTCAGTGAAGAGCACTTTTAGCCAATCCTGTCTGGTCCAGCGACGGTGGGTTTGTGCCCATAGTCAACATTGTTGCCGGGCATGTCTGGTGAGCCCTCAGTCCCGCCTCTCTCGGCCTATTGCAGACAGTCTGAGCACTGATGGAGGGATTGTGCGTTCCTGGTGTAACTCGGGCAGTTGTTGTTGCCGTCCTGTACCTGTCCCGCAGGTGTGATGTTCGGATGAACCGATCCTGTGCAGGTGCTGTTACACGTGTTCTGCCACTGTGAGGATAATCAGCCGTCCGTCCTGTCTCCCTGTAGTGCTGTCTTAAGCGTCTCTTCAGTACGGACATTGTGTAAATCAGCTAGAAAGATGTGTCGGCATCAAGTAATTGTCTCTGACCCCCTCCCAGTTAGGGGGAGTGATGAGCTCTACAGCAGAAGTCAATCACTGGTTGAAAACTATTTTCTGCCCCTACCAAAAGATAGAATTTGTAGATAATTGGTCCTCTTTCTGGGACTCACCCACAAACAGGACCAAGCCTGACCTGCTGAGGAGTGACTGACTCCATCCCAGCTGGAGGGGTGCTCTCATCTTATCTACGAACATAGGCAGGGCTCTAACTCCCCTAGCTCCACAATGAGATAGCCAGCCTGCCAGCTTAGTGGAGCCTGCCACTAGCACAGTCAGTGTAGTCAGCTCAGCAATCCCCATTGAGACCGTGTCTGTAACTCGATCTAGGTTGGGCAAAACTAAACATGGCGGTGGTTGCCTTAGCAATCTCACTGGAGTTAAGACCTCCCCCATTCCTGCCATTATTGAAAGAGATTGTGACACCTCACATCTCAAAATAGGGCTACTTAATATTAGATCCCTTAATTCCAAGGCAGTTACAGTCAATTAACTAATCACTGATCATAATCTGGATGTGATTGACCTGACTGAAACATGACTTAAGCCTGATGAATTTACTGTGTTACAATGAGGCCTCACCTCCTGGTTACACTAGTGACCATATCCCCCGTGCATCCCGCGAAGGTGGATGTGTTGCTCACATTTATGATGGCTAATTTCAATTTGCAAAAAGAAAAACATTTTTTTTGTCTTTTGAGCTTCTAGTCAGTCTATGCAACCTACTCAATCACTTTTTTTTGCGTTCCTCACTGAGTTCCCTGAATTCCTATCGGACCTTGTAGTCATGGCAGAAAATATTCTAATTTTTGGTGACTTTAATATTCACATGGGAAAGTCCACAGACGCACTCCAAAAGGCTTTCGGAGTCATCATCGACTCAGTGGGTTTTGTCCCACATGTCTCTGGACCTACTCACTGTCACAGTCATACTCTGGACCTAGTTTTGTCCCGTGGAATAAATGTTGTGGATCTTAATGTTTTTCCTCATAATCCTGGACTATCGGACCACCATTTTATTACATTTGCAATCGCAACAAATAATCTGCTCAGACCCCAAACAAGGATCATCAAACGCTGTGCTATAAATTCTCGGACAGCCCAAAGATTCCTAGATGCCCTTCCAGACTCCCTCCACCTACTCAAGGAAGTCAGAGTACAAAAATCAGTAAACCACATAACTGAGGAACTCAATTTAACCTTGCGCAATACCCTAGATGCAGCCGCACCCCTAAAAACATTTGTCATAAGAAACTAGCTCCCTGGTATACAGAAAATAACCAATCTCTGAAGCAAGCTTCCAGAAAATTGGAACGGAAATGGCGCTACACCAAACTGGAAGTCTTCCGACTAGCTTGGAAAGACAGTACCGTGCAGTATTGAAGAGCCCTCACTGCTGCTACACCAAACTGGAAGTCTTCCGACTAGCTTGGAAAGACAGTACCGTGCAGTATCTAAGAGCCCTCACTGCTGCTCGATCATCCTATTTTCCCAACTTATTTGAGGAAAATAAGAACAATCCAAAATGTATTTTTGATTCTGTCGCAAAGCAAACAAAAAAGCAGCATTCCCCAAAGAGAAGATGGTTTTCATTTCAGCAGTGATACATTCATGAACTTCTTTGAGGAAAATATCATGATAATTAGAAAGCAAATTAGGGACTCCTCTTTAAATCTGTGTATTCCTCCAAAGCTCAGATGTCCTGAGTCTGCACAACTCTGCCAGGACCTAGGATCAAGGGAGACACTCAAGGTTTTTAATACTATATCCCTTGACACATTGATGAAAATAATCATGGAAATAATCTAAACCATCAAGCTGCATACTGGACCCTATTGCAACTAAACTACAGAAAGAGCTGAGTCTGCGTATTTCACATGGGTAGGCAGACCATTCCATAAAAATGGAGCTCTATAGGAGAAAGCCCTGCCTCCAGCTGTTTGCTTAGAAATTCTAGGGACAGTAAAGAGGCCTGTGTCTTGTGACCGTAGCGTACGTGTAGGTATGTACGGCAGGACCAAATCAGAGAGATAGGTAGGAGCAAGCCCATGTAATGCTTTGTATGTTAGCATTATAACCTTGAAATCAGCCCTTGCCTTAACAGGAAGCCGGTGTAGAGAGGCTAGCACTGGAGTAATATGATCACATTTTTTGTTTTTAGTCAAGATTCTAGCAGCCGTGTTTAGCACTAATTGAAGTTTATTTAGTGCTTTATCTCAACTTTTAAGTCTTTATTGAAGACTCAACTATTCAGTTAGTCCTATGATTGAGTGTAGTCTGGCCCAGGAGTGTGAAGGTGAACAAAAAAGGCACTGGAGCAACGAACCTCCCTTCCTGTCTCTGCCTGGCCGGTTCCCACCTCTCCACTGGGATTCTCTGCCTCAAACCCTATTACAGGGGCTGAGTCACTAGCTTACTGGTGCTCTTCCATGCCATCCCTAGGAGGGGTGCATCACTTGAGTGGGTTGAGTCACTGACGTGATTGGGGGTTGGTGCCCCCCCCCTTGGGTTGTGCCGTGGGGGAGATCTTTGTGTGCAATACTCGGCCTTGTCTCAGGATGGTAAATTGGTTGGTTGAAGATATCCCTCTAGTGGTATGGGGGCTGTGCTTTGGCAAAGTTGGTGGGGTTATATCCTGCCTGTTTGGCCCTGTCTGTGGGTATCATCGGAAGGGGCCACAGTGTCTCCTGACCCCTCCTGTCTCAGCCTCCAGTATTTATGCTGCAGTAGTTTGTGTCGGGGGGCTAGGATCAGTCTGTTTTTTTCTGGAGTGTTTCTCAGCCCTAGGACCATGCCTCAGGACTACCTGGCCTGATGATTCCTTGCTGTTTGTTCCCAGTCCACCTGGTTGTGCTGCTGCTCCAGTTTCAACTGTTCTGCCTGCGGCTATAGAACCCTGACCTGTTCACCGGACATGATACCTGTCCCAGACCTGCTGTCCAAAACCTGCGAATTAAGGGACATTTCTTTTTTTCTGAGTTTATATATATATATACATTTTAAAAAAAAAATGTATAATCATAATAGTGGACTTATTGAAATAATATTATTTCAGTGTAGATAAGGAAAGGCCAGCTTAAAATGAAAACATGCCAGCCAGACAAGCCAGTGTATGAATCAAATGTATTCGCAGATTAATGGAGTGGAAATTAGCTGACTTTGTGATCTGTCAGGTAAATAACAATGTGTGTGGGGGGTGATTTTTGTTTTGTTTTACCCCAATGCCTGTTTATACTTAAAGCAGAATATAGTAAATATAATTAATCGCAATGGGTAGCCTATGCAAATGTATAGGAAAACATTAAAAGCTTATTAATAGGACTATTGTTTGTCAAATCCAGATTAAATATAGGTCTTCATGTGTATCAAATCTGTAGGTGACTGTGAGCTAAATCAATGACCAGGCTGTGGTGTTTTCGGTTCCGTTTAGGCAAATTTTAAGAATGCAACTGCACTGACATTTTTGGGTCTTTTGCTGTAGGCATAGCCTACCACTAATATTTTAAATTGCGGAGCATTTAATAAAACAACCATATTTTCCTATGATAGCGACACTTGCTTTTAATTAAAAAATGAATGTTTCATAAGCCTATAGAAACCATGTTGAGGCTGAGCAAGACCTTCGATAGGCTAGTAGATTATAAGGAAATAATTGTGGAGTTGAAATCATTATTATGGCCTAGATAGTTTATATCATCTGGACCGTTGTTTTTTTTCTAAGGCTAAGCAAACAAGAGGTACATATGTTTTTTGCCCATCTCTATAACAAGGGTTAGGCCTATATCCTCACACCCACTGAATTCAAGCCCTGCTTTTAACCAAATGGATAGCCTAAGGACATAAGTGATTTTCAGGTCGGAGAAAGATGCCAGAGTTTCTGAATTGGAATTCTGCTTTGAATGACCGTTCAAAACTATTTTTCATAGTTTGAACTCGTACGACTTCCCAGTTGTCTTGAACTCACTGAAGTCGGAAGTCAGAGATTTCCACTAGAGACCTAATGCGTCACTAGAGAGACCTAGGGTACCTCTTATTTGTGAATAGGGCTACCTCCAACAAAGAAGCCCTTGTGTCCGTATTGATTTGAGAAATAGGCATATATACACAGTAATGGTGGCTGGCTGCAAATCAATTGTATTGAGGTGATATGCCCATTTGAGATAAATCAACAGATAAAATTGATTAGATTACTTTGGCAATGAAAAATATGTTTTACAAAATCATGTACAGTGCCTCCGGCAAGAATTTTCAGACCCCTTGACTTTTTCCACATTTTGTTACATTACAGCCTTATTCTAAAATTGATTAAATAAATACACAATTCTCAGCAATCTATACACAATACCCCATAATGACAAAGCAAAAAAAAGTTTTATTTTAGCAAATGTATAAAAAAAATAGAAATACCTTATTTACATAAGTATCAGACCCTTTTCTATGAGTAGAAATTGAGCTCAGGTGCACCCTGTTTCCATTGAACATATTTGAGATGTTTCTACAACTTGATTGGAATCCACGTGGTAAAATCAACTGATTGGACATGTTTTGGAAAAGCACACACCTGTCTGTAAAAGGTCCCACAGTTGACAGTAAATGTCAGAGCAAAAACCAAACCATTAGGTCGTAGGAACTGTCCGGAGAGTTCCGAGAAAGGATTGTGTCGAGGCACAGATCTGGGGAAGGGTACCAAAAATGTCTGCAGGAATGAAGGTCCCCAAGAACACAGTGGCCTCCTTCATTCTTAAATGGAAGAAGTTTGGAACCATCAAGGCTCTTCCTAGAGCTGGCCGCCCGGCCAAACTGAGCAATCGGGGGAGAATGGCCTTGGTCAGGGAGGTGACCAAGAACCCAATGGCCCTGACAGAGCTCTAGAGTTCCTCTGTGGATATTGGAGAAAACTCCAGAAGGACAACCATCTCTGCAGCACTCCTCCAATCAGAGGCCTTTATTGTAGAGTGGCCAGACGGAAGCCACTCCTCAGTAAAAGTCTGATGAAACCAAGATTTAACTCTTTGGAGGAATCCTGGCACCATCCCTACAGTGAAGCATGGTGGTGGCAGTATCATGCTGTGAGGATGTCTTTCAGCGGCAGGGACTGGGAGACTAGTCAGGATCGAGGCAAAGATGAACGGAGGAAAGTACAGAGAGATCCTTGATGAAAACTTGCTCCAGAGCACTCAAGACCTCCTACTGGGAGAAAGTCACCGAATACAGGTGTGCCAAGCTTGTAGCGTCATACCCAAGAAGACTCAATGCTGTAGTCGCTGTCAAAGGTGCTTCAACAAAGTACTGAGTAAAGGATCTGAATACTTATGTAAATGTGATATTTCAGTTTTCTATTTGTAATACATTTGCAAAAAAATCTAAAAACCTCTTGTTGCTTTGTCATTATGTGGCATTGTGTAGATTGAGGGGAAACGATTTTAATCAATTTTAGAATAAGGCTGTAACTTAACAAAATGTCAAAAAAGTCTAGGGGTCTGAATACTTTCCGAAGGCACTGTACATGTAGACGTCAAGGCGTTCATGGTGATATCTTTCATAATAAATTGACAAGTAAAAACAGTTTAAAAAAAATGTTAACCTTTATTTAACTAGGCAAGTTAGGGCACGGCGTGACACCTGTCGACAACATTCGGTGAAATTGGAGGGAGCGCAATTCAAATAAATATTCGTAATATTAAACATTTATGAACATACAAGTATCTTATATCGGTTATTAAAAGATTACATTTGTGTTAATCTAACTTCATTGTCCAATTTACAATAGGCTTTACAGCGAAAGCATACCATGTGATTGTTTGAGGACGGCGCCCTACATCAACATATTTTTCAACCAGCACAGGCTTCATAAAATCACAAATAGCGATTTAAATAATCACTTGTTTTTTGAAAAGCTTCATGTTTGTAATCCCAAGGGTCCCAGCTACAACATGCATGGTCGTTTTGTTAGATAAAATCCTTCTTTATATCCCAAAAAGTCAGTTTAGTTGGCGCCATCGATTTCAGTAATCAACTCGTTCAACATGCAGACAAAGGAATCCAAAAAGCTACAGAAAGTTTGTTAAAACAAGTCAAACTACATCTCTATTAAATCCTCAGGTACCCTAAAATGTATATACACTATAATATTTCATACAGAAGGTAATATGTTCAATGAAAAAGTAAAATTAGCAAGTGCGCGTCCTCTTTGTCACGCGCCCACAGACTGATTCATTTTCTTCGGATTCTTTGCTACCATATCAATTGTGTTATAGTCTAATACATTATTTTAACATTTCTACACAATGCAAAGTGTTTTCTATCCAATGATAGCAATTATATGCATATCCTTGGGCACATCAGTCAGGCGGAAATTGAGAAAAAAGGACCCTACGCCTAGTTTCCTGAATCGGTCACATTTTATCTCTGGAACCCCCAGGGTGACAAATCAGAGCAAGATTACTGAATGTAAGTACATTATTTACCTTCAGAGGTGAATGTAGCAAACCAGTTGCCGTGATAAAAGTATTTTGTTGTTGTGCACTATCCTCAAACAATAGCATGGTATTTTCTTTCTGTATTAGCTACTGTAAATTGGACACTGCAGTTAGCTTAAATTCTTGTTAATCTTTCTGCCCATATAAGACATGTCCAGGAAAGTTGGTGTTGTATGCAACGTTTTCTAGTCATTATGGCATATGATGACTGGTGTTTTGCGGGTACTGTTTAATGAAGCTGCCAGTTGAGGACTTGTGAGGTGTCTGTTTCTCAAACTAGACACTAATGTACTTGTCCTCTTGCTCAGTTGTGCACCGGGGCCTCCTACTCCTTTCTATTCTGGTTAGAGCCAGTTTGAACGGTTCTGTGAAGGGAGTAGTACAAAGCGTTGTACGAGATCTTCAGTTTCTTGGTAATTTCTCGCATGGAATAGCCTTCATTCCTCAGAACAAGAATAGACTGAAGAGTTTCAGAAGAAAGTACTTTGTTTCTGGCCATTTTGAGCTTGTAATCGAACACACAAATGCTGATGCTCCAGATACTCAACTAGTCTAAGGCCAGTTTTATTGCTTCTTTAATAATAAGTTTTCAGCTGTGCTAACATAATTGCAAAAGGGTTTTCTAATGATTAATTAGTCTTAAAATTATACATTTGGATTAGCTAACATGCCATTGGAACACAGGAGTGATGGTTGCAGATAATGGGCTTCTGTAAGCCTATGTAGATATTCCATTACAAATCTGCCGTTTCTACAATTGTCATTTATAACATTAAATGTCTACACTGTATTTCTGATCAATTTGATGTTATTTTAATGGACAAAAACCTTTATTTTCTTTAAAAAACTAGGAAATTTCTAAGTGACCCCAAACTTTTGAACGTTAGTGTATATTTAATCCATTTTAAATTCAGACTAACACCATTTTTTTATTATTAGTTGAGGTATGAATACTTTCTGAAAGCACTATACCTGAAGGCTTTATGTAAAAGTGTAATATTGAACTCAAAAGTTATAATTTGACTTCATCGTATGTGTAGCACAGAACAATTCAAAGTTGAACCAAACTGTAAACTGAACCAAATTTAATGGCTACATCGATTTTTGGACATAACTTATAAACTAATGAATGCCTCATGAGCTTAGTTAAAACTGTTATACACCATCAGAACCCAAAATAAGTGTGTTTTACAACAATGTTTGTAAACAAAGTAAATGTAAACACTGCATAATTTTTATATCATCGATGGTCAGTTCTTGCGTCAATAGCTCTGTCTATGAATTTGAGTGGTTACATTTTTTTTTTTTTTTAAAGGTGGGTGCCGCTTTGTTATTGTTTCACCTGCGGATTATAGCTCCAAGTCAGTTTTGGTCCTCTGTGGCTCAGTTGGTAAAGCATTTTGCTTACAATGCCAGGATTATAGGTTTGATTCCTGCTGGGGCCACCCATACCAAAATATACAGTGCCTTGCAAAAGTATTCACCCCCCGTGGCATTTTTCCTATTTTGTTTTCTTACAACCTGGAATTAACATAATTTTGGGGGGGTTTGTAATCATTTGATTTACACAACATGCCTACCACTTTGGTAGATGCAATATATTTTTTATTGTGAGACAAACAAGACAACAAAACAGAACATAACTATTAATTCCCCCAAAGTCAACACTTTGTAGAGCCACCTTTTGCAGCAATTACAGCTGCAAGTCTCTTGAGGTACATCTCTATAAGCTTGGCACTAGAGGTCGACCGATTATAATTTTTCAACACCGATAGCGATTATTGGAGGACCAAAAAAAGCTGATACCGATTAAATAGGACAATTATTTTTGTAAAAATGACAATTACAACAATACTGAATTAACATTTATTTTAACGTAATATAATACATCAATAAATTCAATTTAGCCTCAAATAAATAATGAAACATGTTCAATTTGGTTTAAATAATACAAAACAAAAAGTGTTGGAGAAGAAAGTAAAAGTGCAATATGTGCCATGTAAAAAAAGCTAAGTTCCTTGCTCAGAACATATGAAGCTGGTGGTTCCTTTGAACATGAGTCTTCAATATTCCCAGGTAAGAAGTTTAGGTTGTAGTTATTATAGGAATTATAGGACTATTTCTCTATACCATTTGTATTTCATATACCTTTGACTATTGGATGTTCTTATAGGCACTTTAGTATTGCCAGTATAACAGTATAGCTTCCGTCCCTCTCCTCGCCCCTACCTGGGCTCGAACCAGGAACACATCGACAACAGCCACCCTCGGTTATCATCTGAGACATTCTCATCAATGATAAGATGACAAACTCTACAGTGTAAAGTCTACACATCAGAGTTATCGGATTCACATGGAATTGTTGTCAATTTAAATGTTTGAATATGAAATTATTCGTGATGAGATGAAATGTGATTTTAGCTTCTAAAATGTGAGATTTGGGTTTTCATAAGATAGGGCTCTGCTTAATCAGTGGCCCGCACCTGTGAAGGGACATGGGCTATAAAACTTTTCAAACACGCCTCCGCTCCCTTCCTATATAAGCCCTTGACGACAATGTAACCTCCTGTTCCGAGGATGTAGGACGACGGTCCGATGTCAGAATGGTTCAGATAATAACTACAGAATGAAGCCAACATCAGCGTGAGCTTTGGTTGCGAATGGTATGAACTTTGAACTCTTATTAACTACAGAAGTGATACCTCCTAGCCGTTGAGTTAGCAACAGCAGCTGCAAACGTAGGTTCGGAAGGAACAGACAGAGTATCCCGTCTCCCACATAACGTTACTACAACGTATCCAATTGACAACCAGAGACATTCTTCAAAGGACTCGGTTGTGCAACACGGCCTTCCATCTACCACCAACCTACCGAAGCGCAGCTCAGAGTAAATATTAATTGCATTTTCCTTTTCCAAATGGGCGGTAATTTAGAATGCATAAGATACTGTATTTACGATAGCACAGCTTCGGCCTTTGTTCCTCAGTCTTCCCACTCCTTCACTCAAACCCAGACCCTTTTCTTTTGTGTAACAAGCGGTCATATCTGTTCCGCCCGCTAGGGATGTTTTCCTTTGACGTAATTTGTAATCAAGTTATGATTTAATTATGTGTAATTCTGTGTGATTAGTTAGGTATTTAGTAAATAAATGATTAAACCCAATTTTGTATTGCTGATTCAACTTGTTAGCCAGGGTTCGTGCAGATAACCAAGAATTTACAACTTTCAGATGAGACTGAATTAAGTTGACTATTAATATTGACTGCTATTGATGTAAAATATGACTAGGTCTTTAAGAGTTTATTTGGAAGATAACAGCTCTATAAATATTATTTTGTGGTGCCCTGACTCTCGTTAATTACATTTACATGATTAGCTCAATCAGGTAATATTAATTACGGAGAAATTATTTTATAGAATAGCATGTCATATCACTTAATCCGGCATAGCCAAAGACACGACAGGAGCATAAAGCATGTAGAACACAACTTTCACAGCAGGTGGCTGCTGTCTTTGACTACCCCCAGGAGGAAGTGGATCCAGAGAGCAGACCTAATGTGTCATATTTTTCTCGATGTGGCCGTGAACCAGAACAGGCCCCATCTGTATCTGAGGGTGGGACATTAGAGAAAGTTTTGAGTATGTTAGAGAATGCTCTTCTCAGCAATACTCAATCTGAACAGAGGACCCCATAAACAGTTCCCCAAACGTGAGCGCGCTGTCTGTGGAAGCACTAATCACTGGAACAAAGCTCACTGTCAGATGCACCAGCTGTGTTTCAAGTGCTTCTCTCCTGGCCACATGAGCTTTGACTGTAGTGAGACTGGGAAGCGAAAGAGCCCTGGATGTGGACAGATTGGCAGGTCTCAGGAAAACTAGAAAGTCTCCATTCTGAGGGCAGTCTAATTTTTCCTCAAATGATGATGATATCCAATCTGTTTATTCTTATTTTTCTGAGTTAGTACCCAAGAACACAGTAATTTTTCAGAACACAATGAGAATTACTCAGAATGACAGTTTGTTTTACACCACTGTGTTGGTACAGGATACAGTTGAGCTGAAGGGAATGTTAGATAGTGGGTCCATGGCTACTACTCTGCGTGCAGATATTGTACCTCGGTTGAGGGAGGCAGGAGTGGTAGAGGGGAACTTTCTAGCTCCTTCAGACATCATCCTGGTGGGTTGTGGTGGGACGCAAACTAGCCCAGTGGGCATTTGTGACTTAAAAATACAGCTTTATGTAGTCCCAGTGCTTATTGTTGATGAACTCATTGTAGGCACTAACGTGTTGAAGTCTCTGATTAGACAGTTCAAATCAAATGGCAGCTACTGGCGGGTGGTGGGTAGGCCAGGTCCTTCTGGTCAGTGTGATGACAGCCAGTTCCTGAGGAGTGTCCAATGTTGTCTCTTCGTGTGCAGGGCAAATAAAAATAATTTTCACTAGCAGACCTTCAGTTGTGGCAGAGTCCTAATTAAAAGTACACGACGCAGAACGAACCACGCTACATTACGATTGATTGTTTTTTTATAAGATAAGTTTAATGCTAGCTAGCAACTTAACTTGGCTTCTTGCTGCCCTCGCATAACAGGTAGTCAGCCTGCCACGCAGGATCCTCGTGGAGTGCAATCGTGGAGTGTAAGGCTCCTCGTGGAGTGTAAGGCAGGTGGTTAGAGCGTTGGACTAGTAATTGTACTAGTAACAGGTTTGTTGTGGTGCTATATTCTTTCAATTTTTTAATAATGGATTTAATGGTGCTCTGTGGGATGTTCAAAGTAAAAAAATCAATTAAAAAAAGTTAGAACCAAACCCTGATCTGTACTTCTCCACAACTTTGTCCCTGACCTGTTTGGAAAGCTCCTTGGTCTTCATTGTGCCGCTTGCTTGGTTGTGCCGCGCTTGCTTGGTTGTGCCGCTTGCTTGGCGGTGTTACAGACTCTGGGGCAATTCAGAAAAGGTGTATATATACTGCGATCATGTGACAGAGGTGGACTTTATTTAACTAATTATGTGACTTCTGAAGGTAACTGGTTGCACCATATCTTAGTTAGGGGCTTCATAGTAAAGGGGGTGAATACATATGCACGCACCACTTTTTCGAGCGCCCCTTCAATACTAAAACTGAATTCAGAATGGCTGGCTAGTAAAATATATGAAAGCAAGTGCTGCATTTTCACCCATCGACAGTGAGGCGCAGGATATGGGCCGTGGCAAGTCTAAGCAGCAACAAATTGCTCCGCGTATTTATTTGCAACGAGTACTAGGTTTGCATTAGATAGTACAGTCACAAAGTAAAAATGGTCTGTATCGTAACTATTTATGAAAACATACGTTGCTGCTTTTGGTCGTAATTTAAGGTCAGGGTTAGGCATAGTGCATGGTTAAGTTTAAAATCACATTTTAAGAAGATAACTTGTAGAAATAGGCGGAGTTTATGACTTTGTGACTGTGGTAACTAGTGACGACCCGAGTGCTACTTCTCTCCAGATGAGTTTCACCGAGTTTACATCCGGGGTTTTTCCCTAGGCAATGGAAGGCGTAGTACCCCTGTTCCTTAGGCAAAGTGAAATAAATTCGCCGCACCATGACAAAAAATAGTTCGCTTTTCAAACACATTTTCGTTTCAGCTTGCGACGACCCTCGACTCAAAATGTATAACTAACCATATACTATCAATTAATTAATCAATCTGGGATACAACGGCTACAATTGTCACCTTTTAGAAATAGTTTTCCTACCCCTTTCTTCTCGCGCATGGATAACTGTTGTGCTCAGGCTGTGGTGAATGAGATTGAAGAAGAGTTCTTGTTTTGTATCTCAGTTTCTCTCTTTTTGCACAAATTGAATTTAAACAAATACTACGGAGATCTCAGACTAATCAATGGAGGATATTTGAATATTCACATCAATTGTATCGGTAGAGAGTATTGGGTTGTTTGTAAATATTTCATTAATATCTGTGGAGAGGACTGCTGCTGTTCATGTGAGTGAAGGGTAAGTACACATAGGGATTAAACATTTTTTTTATAAGTTTTATTTTCATTGTTTAGAAACTTTGGTTGTTTTCACATGCGTTTGATCCCTATACCCGTAATTAATCGTGTGTTAGGATAGGCAGGACGGTTTGTTCATAGCTATTTCTTATAAGAGTTGGATGATATTCTCTAGCTCAGTGGTTCCCTACCCTTTTCGGTTACTGTACCACCAACTGAATTTTGCTCTGGAAGGAGTACCCCTGAAATACTCTCATGTGCATTTTTACCAGTAGGCCTATGGTCTCATGAGTCTTCAAGTACCCCCGGGGGTCCTAGTACTCCTGGTTGGGAACACTAGTCTAGCTAGCGAAGTGCACTGCTATTGGAGGGCAGTGGACATAGCTAGCTAGAAAGGGGCCGATTCTAACTTGTAACCACCAAAAGCGTGACTATTTGTGAGGATTGTTATTTATTTGAAGCCATCCCCAAAATATTATTCTTATGTTATGCTACTGTTTTATTTTCTAAGTTACTTATCTAGATTGACAACTAGCTTGTTTGCTACAGTTTTGTGCCATATGTAGTTAGCTATCGCTAACTAGTTTAGAGCTACCTTGCTCTCTAGTGACTGGATGCTGTGAAAACTCTCCCTGTGTTAGCTAGCCTCACAAGCTGAAATAACCGGCTAACGTCGTTAGTTATAGTTGACGAGGATGTCAAGGTATATCAACTGTAGTGATATCTTATTTTAAAATGACTTTTAAACTGTGAAATGGAACTGAAGTCTGACTCCTTGCCATTAGCTAGCAAATAATCTGATGTTTTTCATTAGCTTGCACCAAATATGTAACAACAATTTACTAGCTACCTGGCTAACGAACGCGAATTGAACGTGTGCGCGCGGCTGCACTGCGCAACATGGCGATTTGTGCTCTTGTAAATGAAAGTTATAAAACACTCGTTCATGCTGAAATAATATGCATTTTCAGACAAAGACAATGCATCTGATAGCATGGCATTGTGCAAAGGAGGTCCAAATAGTGCTAAATATGAGTTGAGGCCCTTATGTTAGGAAAACGAATCAATATTTATGCTCATGGAGTCATTTTATAGACTGCACGCTAGCCAGCAGATCCAACCGGGTTGCTTACAGCTGCACTAGGGTCAGACAGCAGAGGAGCCGGTTCAAATCAAATTTTAGTTGTCACGTGCTGAATACAGTAGGTGTAGATTTAACAGTATAACTTTAGTCCGTCCCCTCGCCCATACCCGGGCTCAAACCAGGGACCCTCTGCACACATAAACAACTGACACCCACGAAGCATCGTTACCCATCGCTCCACAAAAGCAGGGGCCTTTGCAGAGCAAGGGGAACCACTACTTCAAGTTCTCAAAGCGAGTGACGTCACCGATTGAAACGCTATTAGTGCGCACCAACGCTAACTAGCTAGCCATTTCACATCGGTTACATAGACCTTACAGTAAAATGCTTACTTACAAGCCCTTAACCAACAATGCAGTTAAAATAAATATTTACATTTACATTTAAGTCATTTAGCAGACGCTCTTACATAAAGTAACATAATTAAAGAGCAGCAGTAAAATAACAATATCGACGCTATATACAGGGGGTACCGGTACAGAGCCAATGTGCGGGGGCACTGGTTAGTTGAGGTAATTGAGGCAATATATACATGTGGGTAGAGTTATTAAAGTGACTTATGCATCGATAATAACAGAGTAGCAGCAGTGTATAATATGGGGGGTAAAAGCCACTTGGACCTAGAATTGACGCTCTGGTACCGCTTGCCGTACAGTAACAGAGCGAACAGTCTGACTAGGGTGTCTAGTCTTTAAAACATTTTTTTTAGGGCCTTCCTCAGACACTGCCTGGTATAGAGGTCCTGGATGGCAGGAGGCTTGGCCCCAGTGATGTACTGGGCCGTACACACTACCCTCTGTAGTACCTTGCATTCGGATGCCGAGCAGTTGCCATACCAGGCAGTGATGAAACCAGTCAGGATGTTCTCGATGGTGCAGCTGTAGAACCTTTTGAGGATCTGAGGTCCCATGCCAAATCTTTTCAGTCTCCTGAAGGGGAATAGGTGTTGTGCCCTCTTCACTACTGTTTTGGTGAGCTTGGATCATGTTAGTTTTGTGAAGTGGACACCAAGGAACTTGAAGTTCTCAACCTGCTCCACTACACCCCCGTCGATGAGAGTGGGGGTGTGCTTGGTTTACTGTAGTCTCGGCCCATTTGCTCCTCCCCCATTGTTTTCCAAGCAGAGCAGGCAGGCACAACTCCAGACTCCACACAGACAGTGTGTACACATGCTGCTTCAGAGACAGTTATTTTTTTTTAAATTTAACTTTATTTAACCAGGTAGGCCAGTTGAGAACAAGTTCTCATTTACAACTGCGACATGGTCAAGATAAAGCAAAGTAGTGCGACAAAAACAACAGTCTCTCACATAGGATAAACAAACGTACAGTCAATAACACAATAGAAAATCTGTATACAGTGTGTGCAAATGAAGTAAGGCGGTAAGTCAATAAATATTTATTATTATTATTTTTTTATTTCACCTTTATTTAACCAGGTAGGCTAGTTGAGAACAAGTTCTCATTTGCAACTGCGACCTGGCCAAGATAAAGCATAGCAGTGTGAACAGACAACACAGAGTTACACATGGAGTAAACAATTAACAAGTCAATAACACAGTAGGAAAAATAAAAAAAAGGGAGGGGAGTCTATATACAATGTGTGCAAAAGGCATGAGGTAGGCGAATAATTACAATTTTGCAGATTAACACTGGAGTGATAAATGATCAGGTGGTCATGTACAGATATTGGTGTGCAAAAGAGCAGAAAAGTGAATAAATAAAAACAGTATGGGGATGAGGTAGGTGAAAATGGGTGGGCTATTTACTAATAGACTATGTACAGCTGCAGCAATCGGTTAGCTGCTCAGATAGCTGATGTTTGAAGTTGGTGAGGGAGATAAAAGTCTCCAACTTCAGCGATTTTTGCCATTCGTTCCAGTCACAGGCAGCAGAGTACTGGAACGAAAGGCGGCCGAATGAGGTGTTGGCTTTAGGGATGATCAATGAGATGCGCGTGCTACGGATGGGTGTTGCCATCGTGACCAGTGAACTGAGATAAGGCGGAGCTTTACCTAGCATGGACTTGTAGATGACCTGGAGCCAGTGGGTCTGGCGACGAATATGTAGCG
Source organism: Oncorhynchus nerka (assembly GCF_034236695.1). Taxonomy (NCBI): domain Eukaryota; kingdom Metazoa; phylum Chordata; class Actinopteri; order Salmoniformes; family Salmonidae; genus Oncorhynchus; species Oncorhynchus nerka. The sequence goes on along the minus strand of NC_088420.1, from coordinate 57,768,486 downwards.
AGGGCCAGCCGACTAGAGCATACGAGTCGCAGTGGTGGGTGGCCTTAGTAATTACAATTTAGCAATTAACACTGCCGTGATAGATGTGCAGATGAAGATGTGCAAGTAGAAATGCTGGTGTGCAAAAGAGCAGAAAAAAACAAAAACAAATATGGGAGGTAGGTAGGTAGTTGGTTGGATGGACCATTTACAGATGGGCTGTGAACAGCTGCAGCGATCTGTAAGCTGCTCTGACAGCCGATGCTTGAAGTTAGTGAGGGAGATATGTCTCCAACTTCAGTGATTTTCTTTTTGCAATTTGTTCCAGTCATTGGCTGCAGAGAACTGGAAGGAAAGGCGGCCAAAGGAGGCGTTGGCTTGGGGATGACCAGTGACCAGTGCTGGAGCGTGTGCTACGGGTTGGTGTTGCTATGGTGACCAGTGAGCTGACATTAGATGGAGCTTTACCTAGCAAAGACTTAAAAATTACCTGGAGCCAGTGGGTTTGGCGACAAATATGTAGCGAGGACCAGACAACGCGGACATAAAGGTCGCAGTGGTGGGTAGTATATAGGGCTTTGGTGACAAAACGGATGGCACTGTGATAGACTGCATCCAATTTACTGAGTAGTGTTGGAGGCTATTTTATAAATGACATCGCCGAAGTCGATTGCATTTAGATAATTTGGCAGTAGGTCCTACCAGCCTCACAACCACAGATCACGTGTAACCACGCCCAGGACCTTCACATCCGGCTTCTTCACCTGCGGGATCGTCTGAGACCAGCCACCCAGACAGCTGATGAAACTGAGGCGTATTTCTGTCTGTAATGAAGCCCTTTTGTGAGGGAAAAACATTCTGATGGCTGCGCCCCTGCCCAGTCATGTGATATCCATAGATTATGGCCTAATGAATTTATTTCAATTGACTGATTTCCTTATGAACTGTCAACTCAGTAAAAGCGTTAATTGTTTCATGTTTATATATTTTTGTTAAGTGTATATTAACCAAGTAATGGGTTTTTAATCATGTCACTCTTCTGTTCTGTTGTTGGTCTGTAGGCTGTCTCCATGCTGTAGAATGGCCATTGGAATTTTTATGAAGGTATTCTAGCTTAATTACACATACTCTTACTGTACATGCTCAGCTCTTCTAAATGCATAGAATCAACCTCTATACAGGAAATAAAATATTGTATCATGGACAGTAACTGTAGCCCACCTAATGAACTAGGTAAGCTTTCCTGATTACGTTTCACACTAGTAGGTTTCAAACCAATCTGTGTCATTAGGAATTATGGATTGTACGGGTGGTTTAGTTCAGAAGTAGGGAAACTGAAAGTGGCCAAGGGATAGTATTGCCACCCACTGCTACCTATATACAATTACTGTCTGTTATGATCAGAACCATGCATGAAAATGTATGTTTGGTCAAACCACGTTTAGTTGCAAATGATCCTGCACGTTGTCCACCCATGTTTAACATGACTGACTTTACAGGTGAACTTGGCTCGGTTGCTCTGGTACTTTTTCAATGTTGGGGTGACTTAGCCATCCTGAAAGTCCAATTTGTGGTGGTGGGAGTCTCATGTAGGCCTAGTGGGCTCTGCATCTACTGTCTTGCAGGGAGTCTGAGAGAGTGGAGACCAGTTACACTGCCAGGTGTGAGTCCTGCAACAGCACCTGTTGTAATTGTTCTCTTGGCTGGCAGCTTTGGCCCGAAAATCAATCAGACTGGACGGCTGTGACATTGCCTTGGGTGGACTCGCTGGTTTCCCGGTTCTCATTGTTTGTTTATTGTTGTCCCACGGAACCAGGCAAATGTATGCTTTTGTGAGCTTCACGTCATTGCCCTGCAAATGTAATTTCCAAGTTGTTTTATTTACTCTTGTGCATGCTAAGAACAAAAATTCTAATTCAGTAGAAGACAGAATTATTGGCTTTCTTTGACGTTGCAAGTTGAGCCATAATCCAAGGTGGTTGTGCCGGTTTCAAAGTGTCGTCCCTTTGAAAGTAATACTATGGGCCTTTGAAACAATGAGCTTTACGCAGATTCATGTCATCATTACAGTTAGGCTTGGGCGGTATACCGTGTATATACCCAGGGGTCACATTAGCTTTCAGAAATCAGCATTTTCAAAACACAGACCATCATACAATCTGTGTTTTTAAACCATTTCACTTACATTTTATATTGAACTTTGACATCTTTTTTTTTCTTCAATAGAGTGATCGGGGGCATGCAACTAATTAGCTTACAATGAAAAAGACGATGCATTGCCATCGTATTTCTGTTTATCATAGAAAGAATGAAGCCAGCTACATTTTGTAATGTTTTGCCTGAAGGTAATGTTGCATTTTACTGGAGAACAGTAGCTACACATCAGTCAGAGTGCTGTCTGACTGATGAATGACGAGAAAACATTTCATCTGAGTGGAGAAGTGCTTAAATTAGTCTGAAGACAAGCAGAAAATACAATGAGTTACATTTTAGATCTGCGTTTCTAAAAAGCAGCAAGATATTTTTATACCTTTTTGTCTATGTGACCGGTGAAATGAAGAACACAATCTGCTTTATCTCTTGACTGCAAGTATTCACTTAGAAAGTAGCTACAAATATTCAAAGTTTATAAAATAAAAACTTCAAAGAAATAGTTCCAACGGTATTGATAAACCATCTTGTGGCTATTTCCAAATAACCCAGTTAACGGTATCGGGTTGCATTAACACAGAATTCTATTTCTTTGATGTTTTAATTATTGGTAGCTACTTTTTAAGTATATACCTGCAGTTAAACATGTGCAATATGTTAGGAGATAAAGCAGATCACGTTCATTATTTCATCCCTCACATTATTTTTCATTATGAAACTTACCAGCATTCCCCAGTAACATGGTGTTTGTTTACAAGTACACAAACAAGGAGAGACTGGAGCCTGAGTCACTGACTGTTGTGCTGCATTCGCCAGGCACTCTAATTACAGTATGGAATGCGCAACTTTAATATTTGCCAGTTAGATACTTTGTATAGGTAGTGTGTTTTTCACTCCTTCAAATGAGTGGATTTGGCTTTTTCAGCCACACCTGTTGCTGAATACAGCCACACCTGTTGTTTTTGTCGCACTGCCACACCTGTTTCAGCCACACAGCCATGCAATCTCCACAGACAAACATTGGCAGTAGAATGGCCTTACTGAAGAGCTTAGTGACTTTTAACTTGGCACCGTCATAAGATGCCACCTTTACAAAAAGTCAGTTTGTAAAATGTATGCCCTGCTGGAGCTGCCCCGGTCAACTATAAGTGCTGTTATTGTGAAGTGGAAACGTCCAGGGGAAACAACGGCTCAGCCGCAAAGTGGTAGGACACACAAGCTCGCAGAACGGGACCGCCGAGTGTTGTAGTGCTTAAAAATGTTCCTTGGTTGCAACACTCACTACCGAGTTCCAAATTGCCTCTGGAAACGTCATCACAAGAACTGTTCTTCGGGAACTTCATAAAATGCGTTTCCATGGCCGAGCAGCTGCTCACAAGCCTAAGAACACCATGCACAATACCGCTGGAGTGTTGTAAAGCTTGCCGCCATTGGACTCTGGAGCAGTGGAAACACGTTCGCTGGAGTGATGAATCACGCTTCACCATCTGGCAGTTCGACGGACAAATCTTGGTTTGACTGATGCCAGGAAAATGCTACCTGTAAAGTTTTTGGTGGTCTTGGGCTGTTTTTCATGGTTTGGGCTATGCCCCTTAGTTCCAATGAAGGGAAATCTTAACGCTAAAGCATACAATGACAGTCTAGACGATTCTGTGCTTCCAACTTTGTGGCAAAATTTTGGGGAAGGCCCTTTGCTGTTTCAACATGACATACAGAAATGGTTTGATGAGATCGGTGTGGAAGAACTTCACTGGCCTGGATAGAGCCTTGACCTCAATCCCATCCAACACATTTGGGATGAATTGGAACGGCGACTGTGAGCCAGGCCTTATCGCCCAACATCAGTGCCCGACATCACTAATGCTCTTGTGGCTGAATGGAAGCAAGTCCCCGCAGCAATGTTCCAACATTGGAACCTTCCCAGATGAGTGGAGGGTGTTGTTCCCCCCCCCTCCTTTGGTGCAATAACTCCATAGTAATTCCCATGATTTTGGAATGAGATGTTTGACGAGCAGATGTCCACATACTTTTGGTATGCTAACTTAGTAGTTATCTAGCCGGTTAGCGTCTTCCGGTATTACCAAAAATCCCGGGATGGCACAAGGTCGTTATGTCTGACAATCTGGATACCGCCCAAGCCTGATTGCAGTCCCTTTAGATCTGTCAGGTGAGTTGGAATTAGGGTCAGAGTAGCAGTGAACACAAGTCATATGCCATTTATCAGATTTTCTCACCTCCTGCATCCTCTATCCTTTGTCCTCTCGCGCCTCCTATTGAAAATAGTCAAAGTGAATCAAGGAAAGTGAACGTGGATGGAAATGCGCTTGCTTGAAATGAGGCGGTCCTTCTCTGTTCACGCGTCATTAGGTAAATTACGTTTTACAGGGGTGGATCCCAAAATAAATGTGAAAAGTGATCATTTGTTTTTAAGTTAGTTGTGCAAGACATTTTATCGATTTTAAAACAATAAATAGCATATTGTTTTTAAACGTATGTTTTTATCCTCTGACAAAACAAAAGCTGACTCAAGGTGGTGTGGCAGATTTCAAAACTCTTCCACGATAGGATACACGTGAGTATCCTTGATGAAAGGTGGCGATCAAGGAGGGGAGGACACTTACATTTGCCTTCTAACGAATTTACATGCTCCTTCTCGATCGCTTATCAGTTTCCGGGTCACAGAAGAGGGGACGGAGGACTGTCTTTTGAGCCCATAGGCGACCCTCTTTATCAGGGCATGTTCATTAGGTACTAAACGGAGGGAAATGGACTGCAACACGGGAGGGACTTCTTGGACTTAAGGCTCATTTTTGTTTTCTGTTCCGAAACCTTTGAAGACGTGTGCCCTAATAGAAACAACTTATTTGTACTTTTGTTACTGAAAGGTGAATTGTTTATTTGCTGTTGGCGCAAAGGTCAGTTACTGTGTTTTCTGATTTGCGTACAGCGGCTCTTTTAATGCTTCAATTGGATGGTATTCAACCTGGAGACGGTGTGAAGGTAAGTGGGAGTTAATTATCACATTCTTTCACTATTTTTACTATTCACAAGGTTACAACATTCAGCCTTTTGTACGCTATGTTGATAAATATCCTAAAATACTCAAACAAAAAGTGAATAGCTGTTTTTTTTCCAGGCCGTTGGACTCGTAACCTTGCTTTTTTTTGCCAGGATGTACAATGCATTCGGAAAGTATTCAGAACCCTTGACTTTTTCCACATTTTGCTATGTTACAGCCTTATTCTAAAATTGATTACCATTCCCCCCCCCCTCATCATTCTACAAACACAATACCCCATAATGACGAAGCAAAAACAGGTTTTTAGATATTTTTGCAAATGTATAAAAAAAAAAGTATCACGTAAGTATTCAGACCCTTTACTCAGTACTTTGTTGAAGCACCTTCAGCAGCGATTACAGCCTCGACTCTTCTTGGGTATGACGCTACAAGCTTTCCACACCTGTATTTGTGGAGTTTCTCCCTTCTCTGCAGATCCCCTCAAGCTCTGTCAGGTTGGATGGGAGTGTCGCTGCAAAGCTATTTTCAGGTCTTTCCAGACATTTTTTTTAATTTTAATTTTACCTTTTATTTAACCAGGCAAGTCAGTTAAGAACACATTCTTATTTTCAATGATGGCCTGGGAACAGTGGGTTAACTGCCTGTTCAGGGGCAGAACGACAGATTTGTACCTTGTCAGCTCGGGGGTTTGAACTCGCAACCTTCCGGTTACTAGTCCAACGCTCTAACCACTAGGCTACGCTGCCGCCACATATTCGATCGTGTTCAAGTCTGGGCTCTGGCTGGGCACCTCAAGGATATTCAGAGACTTGTCTTGGCTGTGTGCTTAGGGTTGTTGTCCTGTTGGAAGGTGAACCTTCGCCCCAGTCTGAGGTCCTGAGCACTCTGGAGCAAGTTTTCATCAAGGATCTCTGTTGTCATGGCGATCATTAACATGATGACTGTTATCAAATCAACTATGTTTATTTGTTACTCAATTTAAATTAATCATGTAACAATTAACTCATTGTGAATTTGGGGCACCACAGGAAAGTAAAAAAAAAAAAGTTACCATCTCCTGAATTAAACTCTAAACTCTCATCGCCAACAGTCGCTTATTAATCATTACCTCATTTTGAATGTCGCAGACCTCTTGAATCCACAAGAACCCCAGCCTTTTCTGATCATTCAGTACTACACCAATTTGATTGAATTATTTACTAACTAAATAATAACACAGAATACACATACACACTTACATGATATAAAAGTCCCTAGTGGACTAAAGTTATGACTGCTTGTTACACATGGAGAGGGAGGGGAAGATAAGAGATGGAGAGACAAATGTATCATACATTTGGAAACTACCCTCAAAATAATAATAACAATACTTTGCTCACAAACCACCGCCTGTTTGGGGTAAGGAATGTAATGTATTTACGTGTAGATGTTTTTGTCCTTCGTCTCTCTGAAACTAATCGATCCTTCTATGGGAAGTGGCTCGATGGATGTAAGGCTCTTGTTGTCCACCAGAGGTCAACAGTTAACCCACTGTTCCTAGGCCGTCATTGAAAATAAGAATATGTTCTTAACTGACTTGCCTAGTAAAATAAAGGTAAAATTTAAAAAAATATATATATATTTCTTCAGATTCACCAATGATTGTCTGAGATGTGCTCGTCTCCTTCCTTTCTCGGGTAGACAGTTCAGTCCTAGAACCCTTTCCATGCACAGCTGCAGACTGTCAAATGTTCTGGTCTAGTCTTTATCTTCACCCTTGTTGAGAGTTCCAGAGTTTCTAACCATTTCAACGTGTGGCCAACGCTCCACACTTTTCTGGTCTGATAGGTGAGGTTATCTTCTCACCTCGTGTTGAGTCTTAGAGTTTCAACCATTCGTAACATTCAGCTCACGCTGTCTGTCTGCTGGTCTGATATGTTAATTCTTAGCGAGTCCTTTTAAGCACTCTGGTCGGAAAGGTGGTTCCATCACACTGACATGCTCTTGTGACCTCATTAGGGGCGTGGCTTAGTTCATGTGAAAACCATTATCTCTTTAGAAAACGAGTAGTTTGAAATGTTTTGGCAAAGTTGACAGGCAACTTTTGAAATATTTTGCAGTGACGTTGCGCAATTTGGAAGCAGTTTTTTTCTGGATCAAACGCACCAAATAAATTGACATTTTGAATATATATGGACGGAATTAATCGAACAAAAGGACCAATTGTGATGTATATGGGACATAATGGAGTGCCAACAAAAGAAGCTCGTCAAAGGTAAGGCATGTTTTATATTTTAATTCCGCTATTTGTGTAGTGCCTGCAGGTTTGAAATATGCTACCCTCTTTGTTTACTGTTGTAAACAGTAATCAGATAATAGCTTCTATCATCAGATAATAGCTTCTTGTGCTTTCGCCGAAAAGCCTTTTTAAAATCTGACATGTTGGCTGGATTCACAACGTGTAGGTCTTTCCAAATCATGTCCAATCAATTGAATTTACCCCAGGTGGACGCCAATCGAGTTGTAGAAACATCTCAACAATGATCATTGGAAACAGGATGCACCTTGACCTCAATTTCGGGTCTCATAGCAAAGGGTCTGAATAGGTATGTAATTCATACCTTTTAAAACATTTTTAATACATTTACAAAAATTTGAAACATGTTTTTGCTTTGTCATTATGGGATATTGTGTGTTGATTGAGGAAAATAATTAATTTGATAATAAGGATGTAATGTAACAACGTGGAAAAAGGGAAGTGGTCTGAATACTTTCCGAATGCACTGTATTCCCTTCAGGACTTATGTAATGTACTGTATTCAATGGACATGATTCTTTAACATGCAGAATAGACTATTAAACCCAAGCCATGATTATCACCTCCAGAGTATTTCGTTACGAATTGGATGGGGACAGTGTAATTGTTTGAACTCCGCATATTGACATTTAAAATGGTTTCCATCATGGATTGTGTGACAAAGCTTTGGAAATGTAGAATCTTCTCTGGTTGCGATGACTGCAAGCTTGAAACCACTGATTCAACTGTGAGAATTAAAGGTGTTGTCTGATGATTTTACCATTCTCCTTCTGTCTCTGTACACAGGCTGAACGTTCCCCCGGACTGACTGGCACACTGACTGGCTCAATGATGGAATTACAAACATTACAGGAGGCCTTGAAAGTGGAAATACAAGTCCATCAGGTAGGAGGGGGAAAAAGAGGTGTTCTCTTGTTCATCAGCTTAGTGTTCAGGCTCTTTTTTAGGCCTGCAAATGATGACATAGTACTCTAATCAACTGGGATAACTGTCAAGTTGAATCACCGCTATTATTAAGAGTCCTATCAAATAAAGTAAAAATGTAATGCACAGTTTAGCAAATGGTATGGCGGGTGCAGAGAAATGCGTATGTTCCGATCAATCAATGCAGTAAATGTCCAACAAGCACACAATAATGAAACATTTTTAAATGTTAAAAATGTTGTACAGCAGTAGATATGTAAATAGTATGTAATCATTATTAAAGTGACCAGTGTTCAATGACTATGTACGTAGGGCAACCGTCCCTGTAGCTGGACAGTGACTAAGGGACAGAGTTGGGTCCCCAGTCCACCTGGCCGTGCTGCTGCTCCAGTTTCAACTGTTCTGCCTGTGATTATTATTATTTGACCATGCTGGTCATTTATGAACATTTGAACATCTTGGCCATGTTCTGTTATAATCTCCACCCGGCACAGCCAGAAGAGGACTGGCCACACCACATAGCCTGGTTCCTCTCTAGGTTTCTTCCTAGGTTTTGGTCTTTCTAGGGAGTTTTTCCTAGCCACTGTGCTTCTACACCTGCATTGCTTGCTGTTTGGGGTTTTAAGCTGGGTTTCTGTACAGCACTTTGAGATATCAGCTGATGTACGAAGGGCTATATAAAGAAATTTGATTTGATTTACTGGGAGGAGGCCGTCTAGTTTTGGCTGTTTAATTGTCTGATGGCCTAGGGATAGAAGCTGTTTATGTAATGTCTTCGCCTTGTAGATGATAGTGGGGGAACAGTCCTTGAGCTTCTTGACCTTCCTGTGACACCGGGTGCTGTAGATGTCCTGGAAGGCAGGCAGTGTGCCCCCGATGATGCGTTGTGCTGACGGCACCACCCTCTGGAGAACCCTGCAGTTGCGGACCGTACAATTGCTGTACCAGGTGGTGATACCGCCTCACAGGATGCCTAATTATTTTGGTATTTTATTAGGATCCCCATTAGCTGTTGCAAAAGCAGCAGCTACTCTTCCTGGGGTCCACATGAAACATGACACAATACAGAACATCAATAGACAAGAACAGCTACATTATGGTGTATCTTTAGAAGTTTGTGAGAGTCTTATGGGCCAAGCCAAATTTGGCTTGGGGCGCTGTTGCGCCCTCTTCACCACGCTGTTTGTGTGAATTTCAGGTCTTCAGTGACGTGCACGCAGAGGAATTTGAAGTTTTTTACCCTCTTCACTGTGGCCCGTTGATGTGGATGGGGGCGTGCTCTCTCTGCTGTGTCCTGTAGTCCACGATCAGCACCTTTGTTTTGTTGACGCTGAGGTTATTTTCCTGGCACCACTCCGCCAAGGCAGGTAGGCCAGTTGAGAACAAGTTCTCATTTACAACTGCAACCTGGCCAAGATAAAGCTCTGGATAAGAGCGTCTGCTAAATGACTTAAATGTAATGTAAATGTAAATGTAAAAACAACAGCACAGAATTACACATGGGATAAACAAACATACAGTCAATAACACAATAGAAAATCTGTATACAGTGTGGTAAGGAGGTAAGGCAATAAATAGGCCGTTGTGGCGAAGTAATTACAATTTAGAAATGAAAATTGGAGTGATAGATATGGGGGAGATAAGTCTCCAACTTCAGTGTTTTTTGCAATTCGTTTCGGTCATTGGTAGCAGAGAACTGGAAGGAAAGACGGCCAAAGGAGGTGTTGGCTTTGGGGATGACCAGTGAAATATACCTGCTGGAGCGCGTGCTACGGGTGGGTGTTGCTATGGTGACCAGTGAGCTGAGATAAGGTGGAGCTTTACCTATAGATGACCTGGAGCCAGTGGGCTTGGCAACGAATATTTAGCGAGGACCAGCCAACGAGGACATACAGGTCGCAATGGTGGGTAATATATGGGGCTTTGGTGACTGATTGCACTGTGATAGACTGCATCCAGTTTACTGAGTAGAGTGTTGGAGGCTATTTTGTAAATGACATCGCTGAAGTCAAGGATCGGCAGGATAGTCCGTTTTACAAGGGTATGTTTGTCAGCGTGAGTGAAAATTGGAAGCCGATTCTATATTTAATTTTTGGATTGTAGATGTTTAATATGAGTCTGAAAGGAGAGTTTATAGTCTAGCCAGACACCTAGGTATTTATAGTTGTCCACATATTCATATTCAAGTCAGAACTGTCCAGAGTAGTGATGCTACGTGGGCGGGCAGGTGCTGGTAGCGATCGGTTGAAGAGCATGCATGTAGTTTTTCTAGCATTTAAGAGCAGTTGGAGGCCACGGAAGGAGTGTTTTATGGCATTGAAGCTCGTTTGGAGGTTTGTTAACACAGTGTCCAAAGAAAGGCCAGAAGTATACAGAATGGTGTCGTCTGCAGAGACGTGGATCAGAGACTCGCCAGCAGCAAGAGCGACATCATTGATATATACAGAGAAAAGAGTCAGACTGAGAATTTAACCCTGTGGCACCCAATAGACTTTCAGAGGTCCGGACAACAGGTCCTCCAATTTGACACACTGCACTCTATATGAGAAGTAGTTAGTGAACCAGGCGAGGCAGTCATTTGAGAAACAGCCTACAGGTTTCTCGTCGGTCTCGTCATTGTTTTTAATCAGGCCTACCATTGAGTTGGAGACGTGCTCAGTCATGAGTGAACAGGGATTACAGAAGGGGGCTGAGCACTCACCCCTGTGGGGCCCCTGTGTGAGGATCAGCTTGGCGACGGTATTGTCTACCTTCACCAACGGGTTGGCCCGTCAGGAAGTCCAGGACCCAGTTGCACAGGGAGGGGTTCAGACCCGGGGCCCTGAGTAATGAGCTTGGAGGCACTATGGTGCTGAAGTTTGAGCTGTCGTCAATGAACAGCATTCTTACATAGGTATTCTTCTTGTCTAGGTGGAATAGGGCAGTGTGCAATGGCAATTGCGTCTGTGTCTCTGTTGGGGCTGTATGCAAATTGTAGTGGGTCTATGGTGTCAGGTAAGATGGAGGTGATATGATCCTTTACATTTTTTTTTTTTTTACCCCTTTTTCTCCCCAATTTCGTGGTATCCAATTGTTGTAGTATCTACTATCTTGTCTCATCGCTACAACTCCCGTATGGGCTCGGGAGAGACGAAGGTTGAAAGTCATGCGTCCTCCGATACACAACCCAACCAGCCGTACTGCTTCTTAACACAGCGCGCATCCAACCCGGAAGCCAGCCACACCAGGTACACCGTGCACCTGGCAACCTTGGTTAGTGCGCACTGCGCCCGGCCCGCCACAGGAGTCGCTGGTGCGCGATGAGACAAGGACATCCCTACCGACCAAGCCCTCCCTAACCCGGACGACGCTAGGCCAATTGTGCGTTTGCCCCACGGACCTCCCGGTCGCGGCCGGTTACGACAGAACCTGGGTGCGAACCCAGGGACTCTGATGGCACAGTTGGCGCTGCAGTACAGCGCCCTTAACCACTGCGCCACCCGGGAGGCCGTGATATGATCCTTAATTGTCCTCTCAAAGCACTTCGTGATTATAGGAGTGCTATGGGGCGAAGTCATTTAGTTCGGTTAACTTTGCTTTCTTGGTTACAGGAATGATGGTGGACGTCTTGAAGCAAGTGGGGACCATCTACTGGGATAGTGAGACATTTAATTTGTCCATAACTCCAGCCAGCTGTTCTGGGCATGCTCTGAGGACACTGCTTTGGATGCAGTCTGGGCCGGCAGCCTTTGCAAGGGTTAACTTGTTTAAATGTCTTACTTGCTTCAGCTAGGGAGATCAGGAATACACAGTCCTTGTGAGCGGTGGGGGTCCACATCGGTGGCTCTGTGTTTTCCTCAAAACAGGTGTTTAGCTTGTCTAGAAGTGAGGCGCAGTGTCTGACGTGGCTGGCTTTCCCGTTATAATCAAGGGTTGTCTGGAGTCTCTGACACATGCGTCTCGTCTGAGCTGTTGAATTGCGACTCCACTTTCTCTGTACTGACTTTTTGCCTCCGATTGCCTTTCGGTGGTCGTAGTTGGTCTGTTTGTAATAGTCAATGTTCTCAGGCACCTTACGGTAGTTTGCATTTTCTGTTTTGCGAGAATGCTGCCATGTCTCCCTGGTTTCTGAAATGGATACGTTTTCATCACAATATGCGCTTCTGATGAACCCAGTCACCGAGTCAATGTATGTTTGAGAAGATCCACTGAAGACCATTGCATTATGGGGTGAATCCATACTTCCACTTAAGTAGAATTTTTACTCCGATTTGACGTCAATGCACAACTAGGTACATATTAGAATTAGCGGCGAATCCTAACTTCCTTTTACAGTGCATTTGTAAAGTAAAGACTCATTTACGTTTTCCAGATTTTGTTACGTAACAGCCTTATTAAAAAATGTATTTAATAAAATCCACAATACCCCATAATGACAAAGCGAGAATTTTTTTTGCATTTTTAGCAAATGTATTAAAAATAACAAATAGATACCTTATTTACATAAGTATTCAGACCCTTTGCTATGAGATTTGAAATTGAGCTCATGTGCATCATATTTCCAATGATCATTGTTGCTGTTTCTACAACTTAATTGGAGGCCACCTGTGGTAAATTCAGTTGATTGGACATGATTTGGAAAGGCACATGGCTGTCTATATAACGCCCCACAGTTTACAGTGCATGTCAGAGCAAAAACCAAGCCATGAGGTCGACAGAATTGTGTCAAGACACAGATCTGGGGAAGGGTACCAAAACATTTCTGCAGCGTTGAAGGTTCCTAAGAACAGTGGCCTCCCAAACTTATTCCATTTAAGAATGATGAACCACCAAGATTGAGGGGGAAAAAATAAACAATTTAATCAATTTCATAATAAGGGTGTAACGTAATAAAATGTGGAAATAGTTAAGTCTGAATACTTTCCAAATGCACTATTTGTGGCAACTTCAAGCATCCATTTTCATTACATGTTTGTTAGTGAGTAAGCATGAGTGTGCTAGATAATGGATGCATCCCAAATGACACCCTATTCACTACGCAGGCCAGGTCTTCAGCCTCCTTGCTGTTGAGCACCAGTGGGGTCAGGCCAGTATCTTCAATTGAGCTCAGTCCCTAATGCCCCATAACCACACTCCCAGCACATTGAACAGGACTCTCCCAGAGGAGTGGTCAGCCACATAGAGTAGACCTGGCATCAGTGCTTTGAAAGGCCAGCTTAGTAAGTCCTCTGCCTAGTCATGTCCCATGTCACCTCATAGCAATAGGAACCAGATGTTTAGCACCCAGTTAATGAAGGTATGTGGTTCTTTAGCGTGTTAGGGTTATTTTTATACTTTGACGATTACACACTCATTTATCGATTTGTTTTAGTTATCTTCAGGATAAGTAGGCAATTTTTAACTCTGCCTACTGTAGGCCTATAGTATGTCTTTATAAAGTTGAATGTAAAATGTATGAGTATGTAATTTACATGTAAAGTCACATTTCAGTATTTTATAAAGTCATAACCTAATCAAATATTCAAATTACTATAATGATGAAAATACAAAGTGTTATATGTGTTATTCAATCTTATGTTTGTTCAGACTGAATGATGGCCAATGTCACAATTTGGGTATGGGACTGAATGTTTTTGCCTATAGGTTTCACTGTCCACAGGCTGTAGTAGTCTTGCGGAATGTCCCTGAATGCATTTGTTATCCTACCCACATGTATCTCTTTCTTCTACAGAAACTGGTCACCCAGATGAAACAGGACCCACAGGTAAATACAATTTCAGTTAATAATTGGTTTGTTTTCAGTAGACTGATGGTGCCGATAGGAATTGCAGCTCTGTTTCTACCTCCTAAGCAACTTTGCAGAATTTATTTAGTAGTTATTTCTTACATTATTAGCCCAGAAGGTTTTTTTGCATTATTACAATACAGCCGGAAATAACTTTTGGATATCAGAGCGGCGGTAACTCACCAGCGTTCCGACCAGGGATACGACTTTCCCGAATTGGATCCGAATTCGTATCACCAAGGCAATTGAACTTATCTCCGAGGCTGCTCCAAGACGCCACCGGTAGAGAAGAGGTATTCAGAATGGACTTGTCGTCTGACTCAAGGCGTGCACACCATCCACCGCTTCCAAGTGTATTACTTGTTAATGTTCAGTCCATGGAAAATAAAGTAGACAAGCTCAGGGTGAGGAGCTCCTACCAGGGAGACATCAGGGACTCTAACATACTCTTTCACGTAATCATGGCTCTCTCCGGATATACTGTCCTCATCCGTACAGCAGCTTAAATGGGCTACTTCTTTGTGAGTTAATGAGGAAGCGGAACACCTCTCCATTCAAATTTGTGTTAGAAAATACAACTTGTTGGAAAATAATTTGAAATTGACAAGTTGAAAAATAGTCTATAGATCACAAGCAGGCAGCATGTGTTAACTGTCCTGTTGCGTAACAGTCACATTTTGGAACTGTGAGTGCATTCTGACATCACGTGCATAAAACTCACGCTGGGGTGACCGTTAGATATTTGGAACTCACAAAAGGTTAACTATGCATGGTGTGATTGTGGTAACATAGAGGAACTCAAGCCCTTTTGTTCACCTGACCTAGAGTACCTCACAATCAAATGCCGATCACATTAGCTCCCAAAGAATTGTCTTTGGTTATCGTCACAGCCGTGTATATTCTTCCCCAAGCCGATACCACTAAGGCCCTCAAGGAACTAAACTGGACTTTGTGCAAACTGGAAACCGCATATACAAAGTATATCTAAGAAAATTCAGGTAGCATTTACAGTGGGGAGAACAAGTATTTGATACACTGCCGATTTTGCAGGTTTTCCTAGTTACAAAGCATGTAGAGGTCTGTAATTTTTTATCATAGGTACACTTCAACTGTGAGAGATGGAATCTAAAACAAAAATTCAGAAAATCACATTGAATGCTTTTTAATGTATAAAAGTTAGCCACCCCTAGCCATAAGAAGTTAAAGAAGCAATAAAACAAGCCTTCTTTAGACTAGTTGAGTATCTGGAGCATCAGCATTTGTGGGTTCGATTACAGGCTCAAAATGGCCAGAAACAAAACTTTCTTCTGAAACTCGTCAGTCTATTCTTGTTCTGAGAAATGAAGGCTATTTCATGCGAGATATTGCCAAGAAACTGAAGATCTCGTACAGCGCTGTGTACTACTACCACCTTCACAGGACAGAGCAAACTGGCGCTAACCAGAATAGAAAGAGTGGGAGGCCCTGGTGCACAACTGAGCAAGAGGACAAGTACATTAGAGAGTGTCTAGTTTGAGAAACGGACGCCTCACAAGTCCTCAACTGGCAGCTTCATTAAATAGTACCCGCAAAACACCAGTCTCAACATCAACAGTGAAGAGGCGACTCCGGGATGCTGGCCTTCTTGGTGTCCTTTAGTAGTGGTTTCTTTGCAGCAATTCGACCATGAAGGCCTGATTTCACGCAGTCTCGTCTGAACAGTTGATGTTGAGATGCGTCTTGCTTGAGCTCTGCGAAGCCCTCATGAGAGGCAGTTTCATCATAGCACTTGATGGTTTTTGTGACTCAACATGAAGAAATTTTAAAAGTTCTTGAAATTTTCCCAATTGACAGACATTCATGTCTTAAAGTAATGGACTGTCCTTTCTCCTTGCTTATGAGCTGTTCTTGCCTTAATATGGACTTGGTCTTTTGCAACAACAAAAAACGACCTTGCCACAACACAACAGATTGGCTCAAACGCATTAACAAGGAAAGAAATTCCACAAATGAACCTTTAACAAGGCACACCTGTTAATTTAAACACATTCCAGGTGACTACCTCATCAAGCTGGTTGAGAGAATACCAAGGATGTGCAAAGCGGTCATCAAGGCAAAGGGTGGCTACTTTGAAGAATCTCATATAAAATATATTGATTTGTTTCACTTTTTTGATTCCATGTGTTATTTCATAGTTTTGACGTCTTCCCTATTATTCTACAATGTAGAAAATAGTACAAATAAAGAAAAACCCTTGAATGAGTAGATGTCCACATTTTTCACTGGTACTGTAAACTCTCGGTTCCAGCTTTGATGCACCTGTACTGACCTTGCCTTCTGGATGATAGCGGGTTGAACAGGCCGTGGTTCGGGTGGTTAATGTCCTTGATGAATATTTTTGACCTTCCTGTGACATTGGGTGATGTAAATATCCTGGAAGGCAGGCAGTGTGCCCCCAGGGATGCGTTGGGCAGACTGCCCCACCCTCTGGATAGCCCTGCGGTTTCAGACGGTGCAGTTTCCATACAAAAGGGGTGATACAGCCTCACCGGATGCTCCCAATGGTGCATCTGTCAAAGTTTGTGAGGGTCTTAGGGGCCAAGCCAAATTTCTTCAACCTAAGGAGGCACGGTTGAGCCTTCCTCACAAGACTACCTGTGTGTAATACTGAAGACTTGAAGATTTCCACCTTCTCCACTGTGGCCCCGTCGATGTGGATCGGGGCGTGCGTCCGCTGCTGTCTCCTGGAGTCCACAATCAGCTTCTTCGTCTTGATGTTGAGGGAGAAGTTCTTTTCCTGGCACCACTCCGCAAGGGCCTTAGCCTAAAGGGAGGAGGTGGTCTCGTCATTATTAGTAAATCAGGCCTACTACTGTTGTCTGCAAAAGTTGATTTATTTCTTTTACCACTTTTTCATGGTATCCAATTGGTAGTTAGTCGTCTCATCTTTGCAACTCCCGTATGGACTCGGGAGAGGCGAAGGTCGAGAGCCGTGCTTCCTCCAAAACACAACCCAACCAAGCCGCACTGCTTCTTGACACAATGCCCACTTAACCCTGTAAGCCAGCCGCACCAATGTATCGGAGGAAACACCGTACACCTGGCGACCGTGTCAGCATGCACTGCGCCTGGCCCGCCACAGGAGTCGCTAGTGCGCTATGGGACAAGAACATCCCTGCCGGACAAACCCTCCCCTAACCCGGACGACGCTGGGCCAAATTGTGCACAGCCCCATGGGTCTCCTGGTCGTGGCCGGCTGTGACAGAGCCTGGACTCGAACCCCGAATCTCCAGTGGCACAGCTAGCACTGCCTTAGACCACTGCGCCACTCGGGAGGCGTGTCGTCAAACTTGATGGTTGAGTTGGTGTGCATGGCCATGCAGTCACGGGTGAACAGGGAGTACAGGAGGGGGCTGAGCATGCACCTTTGTTGGGCCACTGTGAAGAGGATCAGCGTAGTGGAGGTGTTGTTTCCTACCTTCACCACCCGTCAGGAAGTCCAGGATCCAGTTGCATAGAGCTGGATTCAGACCCAGGGCCCGAGCTTAATGATGAGCTTGGAGTTGTAGTCAATGAACATCATTCTTACGAAGGTATTGCTCTTTTCTAGATGGGATAGGGCAGAGTGCAGTGCAATTGCGATTCCTTCATCTGTGGATTGATTGTGGCGGAATGCAAATTGCAGTGGTTCTAAAAAGGTAAGGTGAAGATGATATGATCCTTACCTAGCCTCACAAAGCACTTCATGATGACGGAAGTGCGAGTTATTGGGCGATAGTCATTTAGTTTGTCCCTGTACCCAAGAAAGTGCAGGTATCCAATGGTGGGGACAGCAGACTGGGATAGGGAGAGATTGAATATTTCCGTAAACACTCCAGCCAGCCGGTCTGCGCATGACGTGGCTAGGTATGCCATTTGGGCCCGGCAGCCTTGCGAGGGTTAACACTCTAAAATGTATTACTCCCATCAGCCACGGAGGAGGAAAGCCCCCAGTCCTTTGGGAGCAGGCCGCGTCGATGGTCCTCAAAGCGGGCAAAGGTGTTTTAGCTTGTCCGGGATCAAGACGTCAGTCTCCGCGACGTGGCTGGTTTTCCCCTCGTAATCCATAATTGTCTGGAGCCCTTGCCACATACTGAATTGCGACTCCAACTCTCTGTACTGATGTTTTTCCTGTTTGATTTTATGTTTTTATGGAGAGCATAACTGGACTGTTTGTATTCGACCATATTCCCAGTCACCTGGCTGTGGTTAAATGTGGTGGTTCGAGCTTTCAGTTTTGCGAATAGTGCCATCTATCCACGATTTTTGGTTTGGGTAGGTTTTAAATCATCAGTGGGAACAACATCCCCTATACACTTCCTTATGAACTCTGTTAGTGTATACATCAATGTTATTCTGAGGCAGGCCAGAACATATCCCAGTCCACATGATCAAAACAATCTTGAAGCATGGATTCTGATTGGTCAGACCATTGTTGAATAGACCTCAGCATGGGTACTTCCTGTTTGAGTATCTGCCTATAGGATGGATCAGAATGGAAGTCGTGATCTGATATGCCGAAGGGAGGGCGGGGTGGGCCTTGTAGCCATCCTGAAAGTAAGAGTAACAAATGGTTGAGAGTTTATAAAGCGTGAGTACTACAGGCAATTGGTTGATATACAGTGGGGAGAATAAGTATTTGATACACTGCCGATTTTGCAGATTTTCCTACTTACAAAGCATGTAGAGGTCTGTAATTTTTATCATAGGTACACTTCAACTGTGAGAGACTGAATCTAAAACAAAAATCCAGAAAACACATTGTATGATTTTTAAGGGGCAGTATTTTCACTTTTGGATGAAAGGCGTGCCCAGAGTAAACGGCCTCCTACTCTTTCCCAGATGGGAATGTATGCATAGTATTATTACTGGTGGATAGAAAACACTGACGTTTTTAAAACTGTTTGAATTATGTCTGTGAGTATAACAGAACCCATAGGGCAGGCAACTTCCAAACAGGAAGTGGAAATTCTGGGGCTGGTTGATTTTTCAACTCATTGCCTATTCACATCCCAATAAGATATGGATCTGTTCGCACTTCCTACGCCTTCCACTAGATGTCAACAGTCAGTTGAACATGGAATGAAGCCTCTAGTGTGATGTGGGGCCGGATGGGAGGGGAATGAGTCACTGGTCTGGCAGAATGCCAGTTCCTGGTTACGCGCAGTACTCATATCTTCATGTGTTCCATTACTCTGTAGTCAAAAACGAATGCTCCGGTTGGAACGTTATTTGATATATATATGATAATAACATCCTGAAGATTGATTCTCTACTTAGTTTCTCTACCAGTTTATTCGACCTGTTTTCGTCCGAGTTCGCCTGGACCGGCGCCAGCTTTTGGACATGTGAGCTAAACGTGCTAGCAAAAGTAGCTAATTGGACACTAGTAATGGACATTATCGAACAAAACAACGATTTATTGCGGAACTAGGATTCCTTGCACTGCATTCTGATGAAAGATCATCAAAGGTGAGGGAATATTTGATGTAATTTCGTATTTCAGTTGACTCCAACATGGTGGAGAGCGCCGTCTCAGATTATTGCATGGTATGCTTTTTTTCGGAAAGTTTTTTAAAAATCTGACAGTGGTTGCATTAAGAACCAGTATCTTTAATTATATGTAAAACATGTATCTTTCGTCAAAGTTTATGATGAGTATTTCTGTTATGACGTGGCTCTCTGTAATTACTCCGGATAATTTGGAGTCATTTCTGAACATGGCGCCAATGTAAACCGCGGTTTGTGGATATAAATATGCATATTATCGAACAGAACATAAATGTATTGTGTAACATGATGTCATATGAGTGTCATCTGATGAAGATTATCAAAGGTTAGTGATTCATTTTATCTCTAATTCTGCTTTTGTGACTATCTTTGGCTGTGAACAATGTCTGTGTTTTTGGGGGTATTTGGTGGTGATGTAACATAAATATATGTTGTGTTTTCGCTGTAAAACATTATAAAAACCGGACACAATGGGTAGATTAACAAGATGTGTATCTTTCATTTGCTGTATTGGACTTGTTAATTTGTGAAAGTTAAATATTTCAAAAAATATTTTTGAATTTCCTTCGATGCCTTTTTCAGCGGAATGTTGGGGGGAGGTTCCGCTAGCAGAAACTGTGTCCTAGACAGGTTAACAAGTGCAATACACCAAATGAAAGAAACTTCTTGTTAATCTACCCATCTTGTCCAATTTCAAAAAGGCTTTAGAGCGAAGCACAACATATGATTGTTAGGTCAGAGCCAAGTCACAAAAAAACACCTTTGATTATCTTCGTCAGATGACACTCATAGGACATCATGTTACATACATGTATGTTTGGTTCGATAAAGTGCATATTTATAACCAAAAATCTGTTTACATTGGCACGTTACGTTCAATAATGTTTTGCTTCCAAAACATCTGGTGATTTTGCAGAGAGCCACATCAATTTAAAGAAATACTCATAATAAACATTGATAAAAGATACAACTGTTATTCACAGAATTAAAGATATACTTCTCCTTAATGCAACCGCTGTGTTAAGATTTCAAAAAAACTTTACAGAAAAAGCAAACCATGCAATAATCTGAGTACGGCACTCAGATATAAGCCAAACAGATATCTGCCATGTTGGAGTCAACAGAAGTCAGAAATAACATTATAAATATTAACTTACCTTTGATGATCTTAATCTGAATGCACTCCCAGGAATCCCAGTTCCACAATAAATGTTTGATTTGTTCGATAAAGTTCATCTTTATGTCCAAATACCTCCTTGTTGTTAGCGTGTTCAGCCCAGTAATGCAAATTCATGACACACGAGCAGACAAAGTCAAAACATTCTCTTACAGTCCGTAGAAACATGTCAAACGAAGTATAGAATCAATCTTTAGGATGTTTTTATCATATCTTCAATAATGTTCCAACTGGAGAATTCAATGGAACTCAAGCTAACTCGCACGTGAATGCGTGTCACGAGTTCATGGCACTCTGCCAGACCACTGACTCATTCAGCTCTCATTCCCCCCTCCTTCACAGTAGAAACCCGAAACAAGGTTCTAAAGACTGTTGACAGTCTAGTGGAAGCCTTAGGAAGTGCAATTTGACCCCATAGACACTGTTTTCGATAGGCCAAGAGTTGAAAAACTACAAACCTCAGATTGACCGCTTCCTGGTTGGATTGTTCTCAGGTTTTCGCCTGCCATATGAGTTCTGTTATACTCAGACATCATTCGAACAGTTTTAGAAACTTCAGTGTTTTCTGTCCAAATCTACTAATAATATGGATATATTAGCAACTGGGACCAAGTAGCAGGCAGTTTACTCTAGGCACGCTTTTCATCCAAACGTGAAAATGCTGCCCCCTATCCCAAACAGGTTAATCAGAACAACAGTTTTCAGCTGTGCAAACATAATTGCAAAAGGGTTTTCTAATGATCAATTAGCCGTTTAAAATGATAAACTTGGATTGGCTAAGAAGTAGCTATTGGAACACAGGAGTGTTGGTCGCCTCTATGAATATATTCCAGCTACAGTTTCAATAGTCATTTACAACATTAATAATGTCTACACTGTATTTCTGATCTATTTGATGTTATTTTAATGGACAAGAAATGTGCTTTTATTTCAAAAACAAGGACATTTCGAAGAGACCCAAACTTGAACGGTATTGTGTGTGTGTGATATCTTTTTCACAATGATTGGAAGATAACATTTTGACCCTCAAATGGTATACTTATTTTTTTAATTTTAGGAACAGCCTCCAAGATCTGATGCTAAGGGAGGATTGATAGATTTCCAATCGAATGAAATCCTTCTGCGGGCTAATGGAGGCAATGGCATGCAGAGCTGTCTGTCAGAGATGGATTGTTTGGTACTCCGACTTTATTTAAAACTGCAACTTTATTTAAAACCCTTTCTGAAGCATTTGATATATAGTAAAATAAGTCAAATGTAAGTGAACTGGAGAATACTCAATCTCTGAAATTCCAGTTGAAGTTTGCTGGTTAGGGGAGTAAATTTCTCATAATGGAGGGAAGACGAGGTATATTGGTGATATTGGACCCCTAAATATTTAAAGCCAGACTTGGACATATGAAATGGAATAGTATCCCGTTGGAATTTGTAATGCTAATTCATTAATAGGAAAACATTCACTTTTTGAGAAATTAAATTTATAACCCGACAACACACCAAACCTACGCATTAGGCCCACTACCACAGGGACACACTTCAGGGTCTGAGATGTAAGTAATCTGCATACAAGGAAACTTTGTGTTCCAGTCCCCATCGGTAGATACCACGTATTGAGGGTGTGGCCTTTAGCATGATGGAAAGGGGTTCTATCACCAGGGCAAATAACAGAGGGGACATTGGATATCCACGGCATGTGGCCCTTGATAATGGGAAATACTGTGAACAAAGTTTTTTTTCCTAATTACTGATGCCTTGGGTAATGAGTACAACCGTCCGACCCAGGAAATTAAGTTCGCACCAATGCCAAATTTTCCCATTTACAGAGAATAAATATTCCCATTCTACCCTGTCAAATGCCTTCTCCGCATCTAAAGAGAGAACTACTTCAGGAACGTCCGAAGATGCAGGAGAGTATGACATTAGGCAGACATCGAATGTTAGAAAAGGAGTGTCGACCCTTAATAAACCCTGTCTGATCTGTTCTGTCTGTCATAGTGGATTCTAATCGAGAGTCAAGCAATTTTGCTAATACTTTTGCATTTAAAAGTGAGATCGGTCTGTATCCGTTTCAAACATTTCAAGCAGGTGGTGGTGGAGTTTGGCATCAAACATTGTAGAATTCAATTTGGTTAGCAATTTTCCACTTTGCATTGCTGTTATTGAATTAATAATCTCCTCTAACTGCAAAGCTAGATCCATTCCCTCTCTTCTCTGTATTAAGGGTTGGAGTTTCCAAATTGTCAAAATCATTCATAATTGAATTGTCTTCAGGTCCTTCTGATGTGTATAGATCATAATACACATTTGATAGTAGTATTGATTTCAGAAGGACTACTTAAGACACCTGAGATGTTGTGAATTTGAGGGACCAGCTGTGAGGCAGATTTGCACTTGAGTTGATGAGCTAGAAGTCAACCAGCCTTTTCCCTATATTCTTAAACAGAACAAGTAGCTGCAGCTCAGCCTTATCTGTGGATAGTAAATTGTTCTGAGTTTGAAGACTCAGCCTTTGTAAAGTTCTGGTGATGGAGAGGCGGAATATTGTTGGTCTAATTCAAGAATTGCATTGATTCGCTGTTTTTAATTTTCCGTTTGTTGAGAAATAGGAAATTATTATTAACAACTTTAAGTGTGTCCCAAAGTGTAGATCGAGAGATCGGTTCGGTTTTATTTGTTTCAATAAAGACAGCAATTGCATTTGATAGAATGGTGCAGAATAAATTGTTTGAAAGTAGGTTAAGTCTCCATGTGGGGGTCTGTATAGTTCAATGAGAATGAGAGGTCGAGCGACAGAGTAGCATGGTCACTAATAACAATGGCAGAGTATTCTACTTAACAGAGGGGAGAAGAGCTTTATCTACGAAGAAGTAGTCTATTCTAGAATAGGAGTGGTGCACATGTGAAACAAAAGAGAATTCTTTGTTACTAGGAAAAAGTAATCTCCATGGATCTACAAATCCTGCCTAGCTTATAAATGCAGACATAGCGCTGGACATTTTGAGGGAGATGATGATCTAGGGTTTGAGTGGTCCAAGACCTGGGTGGATCACACAATTCAAGTCGCCTCCAAAAATGTAATAGAGATTGGGCAGCAAAGAAACAAGTTGGTTAATGCAATCAACATTATCCCAATTGGGAGCATAAACATTTACAATTTAAACAGAGGTGTGAAAGAAATAACCAGATACCATAACAAAACTCTGTGCATCTGAGACTGTCAGCAGCAGTAAATTGTACTTTCTTATAAATAAGTGTTGCTGTTCCCCTTGCCTTAGCATTGAATTTTGAATGGAATATTTGTCCTACCCAATCTTCAGTCTACCATGATCTGCTGTGTTTGGGAGAAACTCTCCAAATACAGGTGTGCCAAGCTTGTAGTGTCATACCCAAGAAGATTAGAGGCTGTAATCGCTGACAAAGGTTCTTCAACAAAGCATTGCGTAAAGGGTCTGAATACTTAGATGTCATATTTCAGTTTTTATTTTTGTATATATTTGCACAAAAAAACTAACTGTTTTTACTTTGTCATTATGGGGTATTGTGAGTAAATTGATGAGTAAAAACAATTTAATCCATTTTAGAATAAGGCTGTAACGTAACAATGTTGAAAAAGTGAAGGGGTCTGAATACTTTCCCGAATGCACTGTATATACAGTAGAATATTAGTGAAGACATACTATGAAATAACACACATGGAATCATGTAGTAACCAAAAAAGTCTTAAACAAATCAAAATATATTTGAGATTCTTCAAAGTAGTCACCCTTTGCCTTGATGACAGCTTTACACACGCTTGGCATTCTCTCCACCAGCTTCATGAGGAATGCCTTTCCAACATTCTTGAAGGAGTTCGCACATATGCTGAGCACTTGTTGGCTGCTTTCCAGTTGAATGCATTCAGTTCTACAATTGACTAGATATTCCCCTTTCTTTCACTCTGCGGTCCAACTCATCCCAAACCATCTGTTGGGTTGAGGTCGCGTGATTGTGGAAGCCAGGTAATCTGATGCTGCACTCCATCACTCTACTCCTTGTTCAAATAGCCCTTACACAGCCTGGAGGTGTGTTGGGTCATCAGACAAAGGGACAGATTTTTACCGGTCTAATGTCCATTTCTGGTGTTTCTTGGCCCATGCAAGTCTCTTATTGGTGTCCTTTAGTAGTGGTTTCTTTGCAGCAATTTGACCCATGAAGGCCTGACTCCTGTAGTCAGTCTCATCTGAACAGTTGATGTTGAGACGTGTCTATTACCTGAACTCTGTGAAGAATTTATTTGGGCTGCAATCTGAGGTGCAATTAACTCTAATGAACTTATCCTCTGTATCAGAGGTAACTATGGCTCTTTTCTGTGGTGGTCCTCATGAGAGGCAGTTTCATCATAGCGCTTGATGGTTTTTGCGACTGCACATTTTTGACGTTCTTAATTTACACATTGACTGACCTTCATGGCTTAAAGTAATGGTGGACTGTTATTTCGCTCTGATTATTTCAGCTGTTCTTGCCATAATATGGACTTAGTCCTATTTGGTAAAAGACCATCTTGTGTACCAACCATACCTTTTCATAACATAGCTGATAGGCTCAAACACATTAAGAAGGAAAGACATTCCACAAATGAACTTTTAACAAGGCACACCTGTTAATTGAAATGCATTCCAGGTGACTACCTCATGAAGCACCAACTGTCAGAGCAGCTCACAGATTACTGCACCTGTACATAGCCCACCTATAATTTAGCCCAAACAACTACCTCTTTCCCTACTGTATTTATTTTATTTATTTTTCTCCTTTGCACCCCATTATTTTTATTTCTACTTTGCACATTCTTCCACTGCAAATCTACCATTCCAGTGTTTTACTTGCTATATTGTATTTACTTTGCAACCATGGCCTTTTTTTTGCCTTTACCTCCCTTATCTCACCTCATTTGCTCACAATTGTATATAGACTTGTTTATACTGTATTATTGACTGTATGTTTGTTTTACTCCATGTGTAACTCTGTGTAACTCTGTGTCGTTGTATCTGTCGAACTGCTTTGCTTTATCTTGGCCAGGTCGCAATTGTAAATGAGAACTTGTTCTCAACTTGCCTACCTGGTTAAATAAAGGTGAAATAAATAAAAATCTGGTTGAGAGAATGCCAAGAGTGTGCAAAGCTGTCAAGGCAAAGGGTGGCTACTTTGAAGAATCTCCAATATAAAATATATTTTGATTTGTTAACACTTTTTTTGGTTATCACATTATGCCAAATGTATTATTTCCTAGTTTTGATGTCTTTACTATTATTCTCAATGTAGAAAATGGGTGTCCAAACTTGACTGGTACTGTATGTGTGTTTTTATATATATATATATATATATACACACTGTATTTATTCTCCAGACTATGACATTGCTCGTCCTAATATTATATATTTCGTAATTCCATTATTATTACTGCCCTGTTGAAGCTAGGAACACAAGCATTTTCCCACACCGGCAATAGCATCTGATAAATGTGTATGCGACCAATAAAATTAGATTTGATTTGAAATGTTTCCACAAAATTGTGACTAGCTCCAAATGGTGTTTTGACATCTGGATAGTTTGATTAAATAAATGTTTGTACTGATTTCCGTTCATTTGTAGATGTGTGTGCATGTGAAACATCAGTGTGGAGACAAATCTTCCAATTTGAAATAAAGTAGTTTTGGTTGAAATGAACCAAACTGCCTTTTCAAGTGAACCTGGATGTACATTTTTGGAACTTGGTATGAAAGTGTCCTAAAAAAGAGCTTTGCCTTCCTTTGCAGAATGCTGATCTGAAGAAGCAGCTCCACGAACTTCAGGCTAAGATCACAGCGCTTAGCGAGAAGCAGGTATTTCAGGAGATGATGCTGACACAACACAATGCTGTCCCAGGTTGCCCTACATGAGAGCAGACACACCAATATTGATATGCGTTTGAAACACATGATTTTTATAAATTAAAATGTGTAACCAGTTGGTCCTTTTAGACAGACTAATTTGTTTCTTTAAACATCATATTTGAAGATACGCACAAATTAATCATGTATGTTTATTTCTTTTAAGGCTTTATAAATCCCAATGAGTAATTTGTCACTCCCTCGGTGCAGTCCTGTGTGCATGGGCAAGTGAACACGGAATAGACACGCACACAAACATACTGTTTACACAGCTAATGTCTTGTGATGGATGCTCTGAGGCCGAAATGAAAGCACATTATTTGGAATGTGTGTTCTCTTCCCAATGTGCTCTGTCTCTGTTAGCAGTATTCTGCCCACTGTGAGGCTCACCTAGTGTGACTTCCACAACGACTTGTTTTCCTGCTGCTTTCTCCATTCTGTCAAGGGAGCTGACTAATCAATGTGGTTTGTGACACACTGACTGTTCTCTGGAACAATTCAAAGAACATGGTATATATTCAATATATAGAGTGGTGGCTCTTTTAGTTAAAGGGATACTTCGGGATCTACTTCCCCAGAGTCAGATGAACTTGTGGATCCCAGTTTTATGTCTCTGTCCAGTATGAAGGATCCGATACCCATAGACTTCCAGCCATTGCACTAGTTAGCATTGGCTTGCAATACTACCGATAACGTCCTTCATACTGGACACAGAGACATAAAAATGGTATCCATGAGTTCTTCTGACTGGGGTAGTAGATACTTTTTCTTGCCACTGTATGTGAACCCTTTGGAATTACTTGGATTTCTGCATACATTGGTCATCAAATTTGTTCTGATCTTCATCTAAGTCACAACAATAGACTAACCTAGTGTGGTTATAATAGCACACATTAGTGTATTCAATATAGACATCATTTAAACATTCACAGTGTAAGTTGGAAAAAGTATGTGAATCCCTAGGCTAATGAGTTCTCCAAAAGCTAATTGGCGTCAGCTAACCTGGAGTCTAATCAATGAGACGAGATTAGAGATGTTGGTTAGAGCTGCCTTGTCCTATAAAAAACACTAACACAATCTGAGTTTGCTATTCACAAGAAGCATTGCCTGATGTGAACCATGCCTCAAACAAAGGAGATCTCGGAAGACCTAAGATTAAGAATCGTTGACTTGCATAAAGCTTGGAAGGGTTACAAAAGTATGACAAAGCTCAATGAGGTTAAGAAGAGTGTCAGCTAAAGACTTAAAGAAATATCTGGAACATGCTAATGTCTACGATTCGTAAAACACTAAACAAGAATGGTGTTCATGGGAAGACACCACAGAAAAAGCCACTGCTCTCCCAAATTCTGAAGTTTTCAAAAGTGCACCTGAATGTTCCACAGCGCTACTGGCAAAATATTCTGTGGACGGATTAAACTAAAGTTGACTTTTTTGGAAGGAACACACAATACTATGTGTGGAGGGGAAAAAAGCACAGCACACCAATATCAAAACCCCATCCCAACTGTAAATAATGGAGAAGGGAGCATCATGGTTTGGACTGCTTTGCTGCCCCAGGGCCTGGACAGCTTGCTATCATCGACGGAAAAATTAATTCCCATGTTTAGCCTAACATTCTCCTGCAAAATGTCTTTATATCTGTCCGCCAATTAAAGCTCAACAGATGGGTGATGCAACAGGACAACGACCCAAAACACAGTAGTCCTGACTTCAACCCGATTTGAGATGCCGTGGCATGACCTCGAGAGCCGTTCACACCAGACATCCCAAGAATATTGCTGAACTGAAACAGTTTTGTAAAGAGGAATGGTCAAAAAATTCCTCCTGACTGTTGTGTAGGTCTGATCCGCAACTACAGAAAACGTTTGCTTGAGGTTATTTCTGCCAAAGGAGGATCAACCAGTTATTAAATCCAAGAGTTCACATATACTTTATCTACCCTGCACTGGAAGTGTTTACACGGTGTGATTAATAAAGACATGAAAACGTATACCGTAATTGCTGGACTATTTAAGCGCACCTGAATATAAACTGCACCCACTGAATTATTAAAAAATATGTATTTTGTACATAAATAAGCCGCACATGTCTATAAGCCGCAGGTGCCTACCGGTACATTGAAACAAATGAACTTTACACAGCCTTTAACCTCTTGCCTCTACTTGGGACGCTTGCGTCCCAACTAGAGCTCTGGAAATGCAAATGCACTACGCTAAATGCTAATAGTATTAGTTAAAACTCAAAAGTTCATTAAAATACACATGCAGGGTATCAAATTAAAGCTACACTCGTTGTGAATCCAGGCAACAAGTCAGATTTTTAAAATGCTTTTCGGCGACAGCATGAGAAGCTATTATCTGATAGCATGCACCAATACACTGCAACAGAAAAGCACAGCAGGGGACGTAAACAAAATAATTAGCATTTCGGCGTTACACAAACCGCACAATAAAATAGAAAACAGTCATTACCTTTCACCATCTTCTTTGTTGGCACTCCTAGATGTCCCATAAACACTATTGGGTCTTTATTTCGATTAAATCGGGCCATATAAAGCCAAGATATCGTTATATGTAGACTGTGTGATAAACGAAAAAAACAGCGATTTCACAACCTAACGTCATTTTTTAAAATTCAAAAAGTAGACTATAAACTTTCACAAAACACTTCGAAATACGTTTGTAATGCTACTTTAGGTATTAGTAAACGTTAATAAGCGATAAAAATCATCCATAGGCGATGTAGAAATCATTAGCTGTCGTCTTGGAAAAAATTTCAGGAGAGAGCTCTTCCGGAATGATCTGGGCGGAGACCGGAGGTAAGTCGTGCCCCTCTTTCAGTTCAACCAAGAATCAAAGATGATTCAATTCACAAGACTCTAGACAACATGGGGATGCTGTGGGAGTTGAATGCTCGGTCTTATCTAATTCGGCTCACTGTTAACAATTGCTGGAAGTGGCGCAAGGATATTTATTTCCATTTTCTGTGATCAGGTTTTCCTGCGCTTTCCGATGTTAACGCACGTTATGTAATAGCCACAGTCGTGATTTAACCAGTTTTAAAAACGTCCGAGGGTTTCCTATCCACACATTCTAACCATATGAACGTACTATATTCCTGGCATGAGTAGCAGGGCGCTGAAATGTTGCGCGATTTTTAACAAAATGTTCAAAAAAGTAGAGGGTCGACTGAAGAGGTTAAACGACACACGGCTTGTAACAAATTAAACAGTGGCCTACCAAGAAAGTAATTGGTCACTATCTTCCTCCTCCTGTGCACTGAAACCACTGAAGCCATCTCCTTCGGTGTCGGAGTTGAATAGCCTCAGAATTGCTTCATCCGATGTTGGATCGTTTTCATTGTCGCTCTCGTCACTTTCATCCGGAGGCAAATACCCCGCTGAGCTCATGCTGCCCCTTCAACACGCAGCAGTCCAGCCTTTCGAAACACGTTGATGATAGTGGATTTTTTGACAATGCTCCACGCTGTCAGAACCCACTGGCAGACTTGACCATAAGTTGCTCTTCGCATGCAGCCCGTTTTAGTGAAGGATTTCTCCCCACTTGTCATCCAAGCCTCCGACTGAACAAGGAGCGCCACCTTAAATGCACGATTTACACTGATGTCGAGTGGCTGCAAATACTTTGGGCCATCTGCTTTTCTTCCCTCTGAAAGCTGTTGTTGTCTTTTTGCACTGAGTCAGTTCCTCACGCTGCTTTCCAACGTCTTATCATCGACTCATTAAGGCCAAGCTCCCGTGCAGCAGCTCTATTTCCTTTTCCAACAGCCAGATCGATCGCCTTCAACTTGAAAGCTGCATCATATGCATTTCTCAGTGTCTTTGCCATGATGAGGGTGACAAAATTACTACCGTAATCAGAATGATGGGAAGTTTGAGCGCGCTCGATTTACGTCACATTATGTGACGGTGCTCAGTTTTTTGGCGGCATGAATCTTGTGAAAGCGGGAAAAATCCATAAATTAGCCGCGTCATTGTATAAACCGCAAGGTTCAAAGCGTGGGAATAAAGTAGCAGCTTATAGTCCGGAAATTACGGTAATTGTTTGTTATTAGTTTAAGCAGACTGTCTATTGTTGTGACCTAGATGAAGATCAAATTTTATGACCAAAGGGTTTTTACATAAATACTTTTTCTTGCCACTGTAAATGGCCTAATTGCCAAAATCACAAAGTATCCCTTTTACGTTCCAGGCTGTATCACATCTGGCCGTGATTGGGAGTCCCATAGGGTGGCGCACAATTGGCCCAGCGTCGTCCAGATTTTGCTGGGGTAGGCCATTGTAAATAAGAATTTGTTCTTTAACTGACTTGCCTAGTTAAATAAAGGTGAAAAAAATGTGTTTAGTGTTGGGCTGTCCAAAAAATTGGATCTTGGTCGACCGAAAATGTTTCTTTTGACCAGTCTAAGGTGTACTTTTCCTTATGTAGATGTAACAGTATAGACTTTACGTCTGTGCCCTCGCCCCGACCTGGGCGCGAACCAGGGACGCTCTGCCCACGTCAACAGTCACCCTCGAAGCATCGTTACCCATCACTCCACAAAAGCCGCGGCTCTTGCAGAGCAAGGGGAACCACTACTTCAAGGTCTCAGAGCAAGTGACGTCACCGATTGAAACGTTATTAGCGCGCACCACCGCTAACTAGCTAGCCATTTCACATCCGTTACACTGACACACCTTTAATAAAATCAACTATATGCATTGAGCTTGTCTGAGGGTTTAAGCGCACTGTGTGATGAAATAAGACGCACATGACTCAAAAGAGGGAGCCAGAGATCAAGATAACCAGAAGAAAAAAATCCTTAACCTGACCCAATCATCCTTCTCCTGCTGGCTTTCTAACGTTACACTCCTGAAGTTGCTGGTAATAAGCTACATGAGTAGTCTGCAACTTTTTCTCATGTGGAATGCCAATTTATCTTACCATTTCCACTGATCTGCGTGCAAGTTATGATTTTCATGGAACAGTTGAATTTGTAATGACGTCTTCGTATCTCAATCATTGTCGTGTTTAATCAAAATGAGATCTAAATTAAAATGATTCAAACCTAAAATAACTTATATTGCCATCTATGTAAAAAAAAATAGCTTGCATTAAAGCCAACAAATAAAAACATTACAGCCTGCAGGCAGAAAATATCCTGATTTAATAGAGAGAACGATTTATTTAAGTTCTTTCATCACATTCCCAATGTGTCAAAAGTTTACATGCTACCAAATACTAATTGAGTCTATTGCCTTTAAATTGTTTAACTTAGGTCAAACGTTTCGGGTAGCCTTCCACAAGCTTCCCACAATAAGTTGGGTGAATTTTGGCCCATTCCTCCTGACAGAGCTGGTGTAACTGAGTCAGGTTTGTAGGCCTCCTTGCTTGCACATGCTTTTTCAGTTCTGCCCACAAATGTTCTATGGGATTGAGGTCAGGGCTTTGTGATGGCCACTCCAATACCTTGACTTTGTTGTCCTTGAGCCATTTTGCCACAACTTTGGAAGTATTCTTGGGGTCATTGTCCATTTGGAAGACCTATTTGCGACCAAGCTTCAACTTCCTGACCGATGTCTTGTGATATTGCTTCAATATATCCACATCATTTTCCTTTCTCGTGATGTCATTTATTCTGTGACGTGCACCAGTCCCTCCTGCAGCAAAACACCCCCACAACATGATACTGCCAACCTCGTGCTTCACGGTTGGGATGGTGTTCTTCGGCTTGCAAGCATCCCCCTTTTTCCTCCAAACATAATGCTGGTCATTATGGCCAAACAGTTCCATTTTTCTTTCATCAGACCAGCGGACATTTCTCCAAAAAGTACAATCTTTGTCCCCATGTGCAGTTGCAAACCGTAGTCTGTCTTTTTCATGGCGGTTTTGGAGCAGTGGCTTCTTCCTTGCGGAGTGGCCTTTCAGGTTCTGTTGATTTTAAAGGACTTGTTTTACTGTGGATATAGATCATTTTGTACCTGTTTCCTCCAGCATCTTCACATGGTCCTTTGCTGTTGTTCTGGGATTGATTTGCACTTTTCATTCATCTCTAGGAGACAGAATGTGTCTTCTTCCTGAGCAGTGTGACCGCTACGTGGTCTCATGGTGTTTATACTTGCGTACTATTGTTTGTTCAGATGAATGTGGTACCTTCAGGCGTTTGGAAATTGCTCCCAAGGATGAACCAGACTTGTGGCGGTCTACACGTTTTCTTTTTTTTTGAGTGCTTGGCTGATTTCTTTTGATTTTTTTTTCCCCCCATGATGTCAAGCAAAGAGGCACTGAGTTTGAAGGTAAGCCTTGAAATGCATCCACAGGTACACCTCCAATTGACTCAAATTAGGTAAATTAGCATATCAGAAGCTTCATGACATTTTCTGAAATTTTCCAAGCTGTCAACTTGTATGTAAACTTCTGACCCACTGGAATGGGAGTGATCAGTGAATTATAAGTGAAATACTCAAAGCAATTGTTGGAAAAATTACTTGTCATGCACAAAGTAGATGTCCTAACCGACTTGCCAAAACTATAGTTCGTTGTCAAGAAATTTGTGGAGTTGTTGAAAAACGAGTTTTAATGACTCCAAGCTAAGTGTATGTATAAACTTCAAACCTCAACTGTATATACACTGCGCAAAAAAATAATGGGAACACTAAAATAACACATCCTATATCTGAATGAATGAATGAATGAAATATTCTTATTAAATACTTTTTTCTTTACATAGTTGAATGTGCTGACAACAAAATCACACAAAAATGATCAATGGAAATCAAATTTATCAACCCATGGAGGTCTGGATTTGGGGTCACACTCAAAATTAAAGTGAAAAACCATACTACAGGCTGATCCAACTTTGATGTAATGTCCTTAAAACAAGTCAAACTGAGGCTCAGTAGTGTGTGTGGCCTCCACGTGCCTGTATGACTTCCCTACAATGCCTGTGCATGCTCCTGATGAGGTGGCGGATGGTCTCCTGAGGGATCTCCTCCCAGACCTGGACTAAAGCATCCGCCAACTCCTGGACAGTCTGTGGTGCAACGTGGCGTTGGTGGATGGCGGGAGACATGATGTCCCAGATGTGCTCAATTGGATTCAGATCTGGGGAACGGGCGGGCCAGTCCATAGCATCAATGCCTTCCTCTTGCAGGAACTGCTGACACACTACAGCCACATGAGGTCTAGAATGGTCTTGCATTAGGAGGAACCCAGGGCCAACCGCACCAGCATATGGTCTCACAAGGTGTCTGAGAATCTCATCTCGGTACCTAATGACAGTCAGGCTACCTCTGGCGAGCACATGGAGGGCTGTGCGGCCCCCCAAAGAAATGCCACCCCACACCATGACTGACCCACCGCCAAACCGGTCATGCTGGAGGATGTTGCAGGCAGCAGAACGTTCTCCTCGGCGTCTCCAGACTCTGTCACGTCTGTCACGTGTTCAGTGTGAACCTGCTTTCATCTGTGAAGAGCACAGGGCGCCAGTGGCGAATTTGCCAATCTTGGTGTTCTCTGGCAAATGCCAAACGTCCTGCACGGTGTTGGGCTGTAAGCACAACCCCCACCTGTGGACGTCGGGCCCTCATACCACCCTCATGGAGTCTGTTTCTGACCGTTTGAGCAGACACATGCACATTTGTGGCCTGCTGGAGGTCATTTTGCAGGGCTCTGGCAGTGCTCCTCCTGCTGCTCCTTGCACAAAGGCGGAGGTAGCGGTCCTGCTGCTGGGTTGTTGCCCTCCTACGGCCTCCTCCACGTCTCCTGATGTACTGGCCTGTCTCCTGGTAGCGCCTCCATGCTCTGGACAATACGCTGACAGACACAGCAAACCTTCTTGCCACAGCTCACATTGATGTGCCATACTGGATGACCTGCACTACCTGAGCCACTTGTGTGGGTTGTAGACTCCGTCTCATGCTACCATTAGAGTGAAAGCACCGCCAGAATTCAAAAGTGACCAAAACATCAGCCAGGAAGCATAGGAACTGAGAAGTGGTCTGTGGTCTGTGGTCACCACCTGCAGAACCACTCCTTTATTGTTTCTTGCTAATTGCCTATAATTTCCACCTGTTGTCTATTCCATTTCCACAACAGCATGTGAAATGTATTGTCAATCAGTGTTGCTTCCTAAGTGGACAGTTTGATTTCACAGAAGTGTGATTGACTTGGAGTTACATTGTGTTGTTTAAGTGTTCCCTATATTTTTTTGAGCAGTGTATATTTCTGTACCAGTCAAAAGTTTGGACACACCTAATCATTCAAGGGTTTTCTTTATTTTTTACTATTTTCTACCATGTAGACATCAAACTATGAAATAACAGATATAGAATGATGTAGTTACCAAAAAAGTGACAAATATATTTGAGATTCTTCAAAGTAGCCACCCTTTGCCTTGACAGCTTTGCACACTCTTGGCATTCTCTCAACCTGCTTCATGAGGTAGTCACCTGGAATGCACTTCAATTGATGTGTGCCTTGTTAAAAGTTTATTTGTGTAATTTCCTTCCTTAATGCGCATTAGCCAATCAGTTGTGTTGTGACAAGGTGGGGGGGTAGAAGATGGCCCTATTTGGTGAAAGATCAAGTCCACATTATGGCAAGAACAGCTCAAATAAGAAAAGAGAAACGACAGTCCACCATTTCTTTAAGACATAAAGAACGTTTCAGTCACATAATCCATCAGGCGCTATAATGAAACTGGCTCTCTTGAGGACCGCCACCGGAAAGGAAGACCCAGAGTTACCTCTGCGGCAGAGGATAAGTTCATTTGTTACCAGCCTCAAAGTTTCAGCCCAAATAAATGCTTCACAGAGTTCAAGTAACCGACACATCTCAACATCAACTGTTCAGAGGAGACTGTGTGAATTAGGCCTTCATGTTTGAATTGCAGCAAAGAAACCACTACTAAAGAAAACCAATAAGAAGAGACTTGCTTGGGCCAAGAAACCCGAGCAATTGACATTAGACAGGTGGATATCTGTCATTTTGGTCTGAGTCCAAATTTGAGGTTTTTGGTTCCATCTCCCGTGTCTTTGTGAGACGCAGACTAGATGAATGGATGATCTCCGCACGCCTCCACAATCATCATCAATCCAATTGAGATAAGTTGGACCGCAGAGTGAAGGAAAGCAGCTAACAAGTGCTCAGCTTATGTGGGTACTCCTTCAAGGGAACTCCTTCAGGCATTCCAGGTGAAGCTGATTGAGAGAATGCCAAGAGTGTGCAAAGCTATCATCAAGGCAAAGGGTGGCCACTTTGATTTGATTAACACTTTTTTGGTAACTACATGATTCCATATGTATTATTTCATAGTTTTGATGTATTCACTATTTTTCTACACTGTAGAAAAAATTAGAACAAAGAAAAAACTCTTGAATGAGTAGGTGTTAACAAACTTTTGGCTGGTTCTTTATATAGACAGTGCTTTCGGGAAAGTATTCAGATGCCTTAACTTTCCAGATTTTGTAACGTTCCCACCTTTAAAAAAAAATGGATTAGATAAATAAAATTCCTCAGCGATCTACACAAGATACCCCATAATGTCAAAACAATTTACATAATTATTCAGACCCTTTGCTATGAGACTCGTAATAAAGATCAGGTGCATCCTGTTTTCCATTGGTCAATCTTGAGATGTTTCTACAACTTGATTGGATTCCACCTGGGGTCAATTCAGTTGATTGGACATGATTTAGAAAGACACACCTGTCTATATAAGGACCCACAGTTGACAGTGCACGTCAGAGCAAAAACCAAGCCATGAAGTCGAAGGAATTGTCCATAGAGCTCCGAGAAAGGATTGTGTCGAGGCACAGATCTGGGGAAGGATGCCAAAAATGTCCGCAGCATTGAAGGTCCCCAACAACACAGCGGCCTCCATTCTTAAATGGAAATAGTTTGGAATCACCAAGAATCTTCCTAGAGCAGGCCACCCGGCCAAACGAAGCAATCGGGAGAAGGGCCTTGGTCAGGGAGGTGACCAAGAATCCTATGGTCACTCTGACAGAGCTCCCCTGTGGAGAAGGACATCCATCTCTGCAGAACTTTATGGGAGAGTGTTCAGAAGGAAGCCACGCCTCAGTAAAAGGTATGACAGCCTGCTTCGAGTTTGACGAAAGGCATCTAAAGGACTCTTAGACCATGAGAAACAAGATTCTCTGGTCTGATAAAAACCAATATTGAACTCTATGAATGCCAAACATCATGTCTGGAGGAAACCTGGCACCAGGCCTATACGGTGAAGCACGGTGGTGGCAGCGTCATGCTGTTAGTTTGTATTTTAACAACAGGGACTGGGAGACTCGTCAGGATCGAGGGAAAGATGAACGGCGGAAAGTACATAGAGCTCCTTGATGAAAACCTAATCTAGAGCGCACAGGACCTCAGACTAGAGCGAAGGGATCCCCTTTCAACAGGACAACAAACCGAAGCACACAGCCAAGACAAAGCAGGAGTGGCTTCAGGACACTGGAGGAGATTGTTTCTTTTCTAGGACGTGGGAGTGGCCATTCAGTGAAGGAAGAGCACTGCACATTCGACAAGTCTTAAAAGGCCCAGTGCAGTCAAAAACGTGAAATCCTGTGTGTTATATATATTTCCACACTGAGGTTGGAATAATACTGTGATATTGTGAAAATGATAATGTCATTTTAGAGTAAAAGCTGTTTGAAAAGATCGCCTGAAATTTCAACCTGTTTTGCTGGGATGGTGTTTTGGCCTGCCCGGTGACATCACCAGGCGGTCAATTAACCTCGCGCAACATTTCAGCGCCCTGCTATTCATGCCAGGAATATAGTACATTCATATGATTAGTGTGTGTGGATAGGAAACACTCAGACGTTTCCAAAACTGTTTAAATCACGCCTGTGCCATTTACAGAACGTGCGTTTCCGTCGAATAGTGCATGAAAATCTGTTCACTGAAAATGGAAAAATATATTCTTCCGCGCTGACAGGCAATTGTTAAAAGAGAACAGAATTACATAGAGCCGAGTTTTCATTGGCTACAGCGTCCCCAGCTTGTCTAGAGTCACGTCATTTGTTGCGCAATTGATTCTTGGTCTAACCGAAACAAAGGAACTCCTTTCCTGCTGTCCCCGCCCAGATTTTGGTTCGACATTTTGAAGAGAGCATTTTCTCCCTAGGCAAGCTATTAATTTCACTTCGCCCCCTGAGGATTTTTATCGCTTATTAACGTGTACTAATACCTAAAGTTGCATTACAAAAGTATTTCGAAGTGTTTTGTGAAAGTTTATCGTCGACTTTTTGAATTTTAAAAAATTACGTTACGTTATGAAATGCAATTTTTTTTTCTTTACTCGCGACGGAGTCGTAGTTCGATATCTAGGCTATATATGGACCGATTTAATCGAAAAAAGACCCTAAATTATGTTTATGGGACATCTAGGAGTGCCAAGAAAGAAGCTCGTCAAAGGTAATGAATGTTTTATATTTTATTTCAGCGTTTTCGTTTGCGACGGCGAACGCAAAATCTGTCGTTTTAAGTGAAGTTGCAGTATTTTGAGGGTGCATGGTATCAGACAATAGCTTCTCATGCTGTCGCCGAAAAGCATTTTACAAATCTGACTTGGTGGATAGATTCACAACGAGTGTAGCTTTAATTCAGTATATTGTATGTCAATTTTAATGAAAGTTTGAGGTTTATCAACCTCCATGGTGGCGCTCTTGAGCATTTCTGCTGATTGTGGTCCCCACTTCGGTACCACGTCCTTAACAAGTTAATAGACCAATAAGTAACAGAGTTTCAAACCTCTCTTCCAATAACGGCTAGTTTCCACCTCCAAACTCAGACCACTCCCA
Source organism: Oncorhynchus nerka (assembly GCF_034236695.1). Taxonomy (NCBI): domain Eukaryota; kingdom Metazoa; phylum Chordata; class Actinopteri; order Salmoniformes; family Salmonidae; genus Oncorhynchus; species Oncorhynchus nerka. The sequence goes on along the minus strand of NC_088420.1, from coordinate 57,729,917 downwards.
GACAGTCCTAGCTAAATTCTTGTTTTAGAAATTGCTCTTTGCTAAGAAGCTATTTGTATTTATTTTTGACCATTTCACAGTAAGGTGCTTAATTGTTACCCAGACATGATTTGATATTGAGATCAAAACAGCTGCATTTAACATTTATGTCATGCTAGAACAGCCAACTGGTGACATGTCTGTTACACGTTGTAGATGTCGGTGTCTTTGGTATTCTTATAGATGGCTGTGGCCTTTTTCTCCGCTTGTGGGTGGTAGGTGATAATTATCTCAGCTCACAAATTTAGTAGGCATACCTCACCAGCACTACTCTTCTTCTGTCTCACTGAGGAAAGACTTTACAGTTTACACCTGTGCTGCACTGGGCTGCAGTGTTGCTAAGCAACAGACTCATCATGTTTCTGGAACGGAGTCTGCATGTTTGTCTGCGCATGCTGACCTGTTGTGTTACTAAACCACTCAGGTGTACTTTGATTTATTGCGGTCGATAGGCGTCCCACTGATATTCCCGTCACCTCTCAGGCAATGAGCTCACACTCACACTCGCGCACACACACACACTTGACACTTGGCGGAGTCCAGTCCAACAGGGCTAGTGTGCTTTTCAGGTTTTACCTCTAGAGCATAATGGAAGAACAAATGTTATATGAAACTTTAACTGTTACTTATAGACTTGAATTGCTTAGAATAAACCATTAGACTCCAAGACAGGAAGCATGTATAATGACTTAGCTGGCTATGGGCTGGTTATGACTCTGTATCTTCTGTATATTGGGTATTTTGGTGTCGGAGATGGGCGATGTCTGAAGTAGCCAGGCTGTAGTAGGCCTATATGTGCTATATGGACTATGTGCTGGATTTTATCCCTGCAGATAAGAGCTTCCCTCCCTCTGCATCCAGCTGAGCCCTCCTGGCCGGGGTCTAACAAAGGTTACTAAGGAGCTCAAGTGTAGCTCTCAAGTGTCTGAAATGGGCTCGTCCTGTAATCACATCTTTGAGGGTTGCCCTTCGATGGGCTAGTATTTATACTCATCCAACCAGAGATGCTCTTTCCCCCAGATTTCCCTAGAAGGGCTGTCTTGTTTGCAGTTGTTGATTTAACAGTATTTAGGGCTGCCCCATGCCAGGTCCTGTTAAAAGGACGAACACAGTAAACCGTCTGATTTAAACAGTAGCCAAGGAAAAAAAGCAATCTTGATTAACATGGAAATGGGCTTTTTGGCAGGAAGACCTAGCCATGTCTCTCTGAAATGGTCTCATAAAGAACTGCCAATAGACTGACGCATGAAAGGCAGAAGAGGGATTTGCTGAATTTCCCCCTTTTTCAGATGTGCCCTGCTAAACCACATAAGGAGCATTCCACTTTTCAGTAATGGCCATGTGCTAACAGCTGACCTTACTTGTCATAATATGGTCATAACACCTTCATAACACATATATTTACACCTGTTGTGACATATTGCATTATTTTAAGGCTAGTTGTCACAGCTACATAAGTGTCTCAACCCACATTTTATGCAAAATGATTTTTTCCCTGCCAAGACGTTTCATTTAATTTTTCTTAACTTTTTCATACGCGAGTTCCAAATATCTCTTAACGGTCGCCCCAGCGTGAGTTGTTTTATGCACGTCATGTCAGAATGCACTCACTGTTAACACTCTCTGCGTGCTAATTATCTGTAGGCTATGTTTCAATCTATCAATTTAAAATGTTCTAATAAGTTGTATTTTCTAACAGTTTGAATTGAGGTGTGTTCTGCCTCCTCATTAATTCACATTGAAGTAGCCCATTTCAGTGTTGCGGACAATTTATGTTTGAGGCTTTACTGAGCTGGTCAAATACCCCTCTTCGGTCAAATACCCCTCTTCGGGGAGAGCCTTTCCCCATTTTTTTCCCCTGCACATATGCGGACATTTGCGCAGTCTTGCACGAACTGGCACATTTTCTGGCTGGTGCTCGCATTGCCTCCATTGTTTTTCTTACAAATAACTTTGGACTTAAATATGGCCGCTTGTGTTATGTCAATATTTCCTCAGTTAGCGCTAGGACTAATGTAGCTTACATTGATCGGTTTGGATGATTGTGTATGCTGTTCCTACTTCTGTGAATGTCTGAACATTGCATCCAAAAATAAACTTGTCACATTCAGGACATAACTTTGTAAGGACTGTGTTTCTGTAAAAGTGTGGCTAGCTCAAATGCTGACCGTTGCGTTAATCGAAGCTGGATGTTCTAATCAAACCAGTTTGAGGTATGCTGCAGGAACCACTGTAGAATGATAACACCCGTTGTTGGTTCGTGTGAAACGTTATTTTTTTGTTCACCTTTATTTAACCAGGCAGGCTAGTTGAGAACAAGTTCTCATTTACAACTGCGACCTGGCCAAGATAAAGCAAAGCAGTGCGACACAAACAACAACAAAATTACACATGGAATAAACAAGCATACAGTCAATAAATAAATAAAGTCTACATTCAGTCTGTGCAAATGGCGTGAGGAGGTAAGGCAATAAATAGGCCATAGTAGCAAGTAATTACAATTGAGAAAATTAACACTGTGCAGGTAGGTGAGGTAGGTAGATTGGATGGGCTATGTGCAGCAATCGGTTTAGTGAGGGCAATTCGTTCAGCAGAGAACTGGAAGGAAAGGCGGCTAAATGAGGTGTTGCTTTGGGGATGACCTGAGATATATCTGACCAGTGAGCTGAGAAGGTAGCAAAGACTACCTAGCAAAGACTTATTTTACCTTTTATTTAACCAGGCAAGTCAGTTAAGAACAAATTCTTATTTTCAATGACTGCCTGGGAACAGTGGGTTAACTGCCTGTTCAGGGGCAGAACGACAGATTTGTACCTTGTCAGCTCGGGGGTTTGAACTCGCAACCTTCCGGTTACTAGTCCAACGCTCTAACCACTAGGCTACCCTGCCGCCCCAGATTACCTGGTTAAGTCTGTTGTTGTAATGAATTCTTTCCAGTAATTTTCATCAAGCATTATGACCAGGGTTCGCCAACTGGCGGCCTACCAGTTTTCTGAGCAAAATAAAATAATACAAATGTTATTGTTGAATTTTCATTGTTGGACTTAAAACTGTAAAAACACCAGGAAATCAGAGATTAATATACTTTGATGTGAAAAGTGCAAATCAATCCCAGAACAACAGCAAAGGACCTTGTGAAGATGTTGGAGGAAACCGGTACAAAAGTATCTATATCCACAGTAAAACGAGTCCTATATCGACATAACCTGAAAGGCCGCTCAGCAAGGAAGAAGCCACTGCTCCAAAACCGCCATAAGAATGCCAGACTACGATTTGCAACTGCAAATGGGGACAAAGATCGTACTTTTTGGAGAAATGTCCTCTGGTCTGATGGAAAAAAAATAGAACTGTTTGGCCATAATGACCATCGTTATGTTTGGAGGAAAAGGGGGGATGCTTGCAAGCCGAAGACACCATCCCAACTGCGAAGCACGGGGGTGTGCACTTCACAAAATAGATCGCGAGGGAGGAAAATGTTGTGGATATATTAAAGCAACGTCTTCCAAATGGACAATGACACCAAGCATACTTCCAAAGTTGTAGCAAAATGGCTTAAGGACAACAAAGTCAAGGTATTGGAGTGGCCATCACAAAGCCCTGACCTCAATCCTATAGAACATTTGTGTACAGACCTGAAAAAGTTTGTGCGAGCAAGGAGGCCTACAAACCTGAGTCAGTTACACCTGCTCTGTCAAGAGGAATGGGCCAAAATTCACCCAACTTATTGTGGGAAGCTTGTGGAAGCCTACCTGAAATGTTTGACCCAAGTAAATTATTTAAAGGCAATGCTACCAAATACTAATTGAGTGTATGTAAACTTTTGACCCCACTGGGAATGTGATGAAAGATATAAAAACTGAAATAAATAATTCTCTCTACTATTATTCTGACATTTCATTGTCAGAATAATAAAATAAAGTGGGTATCCTACCTGACCTAAGCTGACATTTTTAATAGGATTTAATGTCAGGAATTGTGGGAAACTGAGTTTAAATGTATTTGGCTGTGTATGGAAACTTATGACTTCAACTGTACATGTGTGTGTATAAACCCTTTTTCAGGACCCTGTTTTTAAAAGATAATTCGTAAAAATCCAAATAACTTCACAGATCTTCATTGTAAAGAGTTTAAAAAACGTTTATCATGCTTGTTCAATGAAACATACACAATTAACGAACATGCACCTGTGGAACAGTCGTTAAGACACTAACCGCTTACAGATGGTAGGCAATTAAGGTCACAGTTATGAAAACTTAGGACGCTAAAGAGGCCTTTCTACTGACTCTGAAAAATACCAAAAGAAAGATGCCCATCTGTGTGAGCGTGCCTGAGGCATGCTGCAAGGAGGCATGAGGACTGCAGATGTGGCCAAGGCAATAAATTGCAATGTTTGTACTGTGAGACGCCTAAGACAGCGCTACAGGGAGACAGGACGGACAGCTGATCCTCCTCGCAGTGGCAGACCACGTGTAACAACACTCGCACAGGATTCGTACATCCGAACATCCCATCTGCTGGACAGGTACAGGATGGCAACAACAAGTGCCCGAGTTACACTAGGAATGCATGGTCCCTCCATCAGTGCTCAGACTGTCCGCAATAGGCTGACAGAGGCTGGACTGAGGGCTTGTAGGCCTGTTGTAAGGCAGGTCCTCACCAGACATCATCGGCAATAATATTGCCTATTGGCACAAACCCACCGTTGCTAGACCAGACAGGACTGGCAAAAAGTGCACTTCACTGACGAGTCGCCGTTTTGTCTCACCAGGTGTGATGGTCGGATTTGCGTTTGTCGTCGAAGGAATGAGTGTTACACCGAGGCCTGTACTCTGGAGCGGGATCGATTTGGAGGTGGAGGGTCCGTCATGGTCTGGGGTGGTGTGTCACCGCATCATTGGACTGAACTTGTTGTCATTTCAGGCAATCTCAACGCTGTGCGTTACAGGGAAGACATCCTCCTCCCTCATGTGGTACCCTTCCTGCAGGCTCATCCTGACATGACCCTCCAGCATGACAATATCACCAGCCATACTGCTTGGTTCTTTTCAGTATTTCCTGCAAGACAGGAATGTCAGTGTTGCCATGGCCAGCGAAGAGCCCGGATCTCAATCCCATTGAGCACGTCTGGGACCGGTTGGATCGAGGGGTGACATCATGTTCATATCTGTGGAACTTGTTCAGGTTGTTGAAACTTATGTTTTAAAATTTGCTGAAAATTAACACAGGTGACAGTGAGAGGACGTTTCTCTATATATATATATATATAGCAAACTAGTGAACAACAACGCTTAGGCCTTTATTTCCAGCTTATACATACTATATGCGTTTTATGGACAGTCTATTTTACAATAGTTTTATTTAGTTTGTTTTTAACTCTTGTCCTTCCTCTACCCTCAACCTCTCCCATATATGTATGATGTCCATCTGGTTTGATTTCCTTTTGACAAACAATTTCCAAACCTATATACGTTTTATGGGCACAGTACACATTAGTTATCTTGTTGTTATTAGTCCCAACCTTCAGGTTCATTCAACCCCTCCCATCTATCTCTTAACACCGTCCATATTGGATTTCTATTTGCCATTTTTTCAACTGTGATGTTTCACAGAAGCTCTGAACCTTTCCATTCTCATTGTTTCTGCAGATTGTAAATTGAAAATATTGTTCTTTGCTAAAAGTATTATATTATTTATCTATTGACTATGACTTTTCAGATCACCCATTAGTGCTATCTGCAGGGTTAGCTCCAGGTAAATATTGCAATTCTTCAGCCATACCTGAACCTGTGACCAAAAACAAGCTACATATGGACAATACCGAAACAAATTATATAATGTTTCTGCCTCTTCGCAGCAAAATCTTCTGTTGGTTGCAAGAATTCCGTATTATAATTGATATTGAAAAATGCTACGTTTTGTGTCCGGCGTCGTCTTGCGTATCAGTTCTTAATACCATGTACCATGACATCGGTACGTCAAACATCTAGGGCCGACAGACAAGTTCCTTACATTTTGCCCCTTCCACTTTCCTCTTCCATTTTTGCGGTAATGCCGCAATTAGTTGATTTGTTATTTTGGGTAGAGCAGACATTTCCATATGTTTTAGTTAGCTGCATGTATGTCATAACTCCACCAGTCATGTTGTATCATTTATGAAGATTATACCTGTATTACATTTTTAATTCATTTTCAATTCATATATTTGTGTTTAACCATATTTGTTCTGTTTTTTTTCTGGTGAATTAAATTGAAATTGCAACCAACTTTCTATGGCTTGTTTTAAAATAGCGATATTTGAGAGATGGTTTCCTTTTCAAATAACTGAAAGTGAGAGGTTGTAATCTGAAGAAAGTGAAAAAGGCCTTTCTTGAACATAGGGTGAGATATTCTTACAAATTTACTAGAGAACTAGTTTGGATTTAAGTATAACTTTTGTTTGACTGAAGCCTTTAGTGAGAGGTCTTAATGCTTTCATTTTTTAAATAATTTCTGCCCTCCGAATTCATATTCATTATATAAATAGGCCCGTTTTAATTTTGTCTGGCTTGCCGTTCCAAAAAAAATTGAATTTTTTTCTCATATAATTAAAAAACAGCTCGCTAGGTGTAGGCAAGACCATAAGCAACTAGGTAAACTGGGATATGACTAAAGAGTTAATTGGGGTGATTTACCTTTCCGTGTTTGCAAGATCTTATCTAATTTTGCTATATTTCTATAAAAATGTATTGGAGTGAGATCATTTATTTATTTCGGGATATGTGTACCACATCACCATCAGACAATTTCATTGGTAAACTACACGGTAAAGTCAAAGTAGTATTTTTTTTTTGTGATCCAATACTTAATATAGTACACTTATTATCATTTGGTTGTAATCCAGAGAGGTTAGAAAATTATCTAGATCCTCTGAGGCTGTGGAGGGATCTAAGTTGTGGATTTAAAAGAAAACATGAGTCATCAGCGTACAATGACACCTTTGTTCTTAAGCCTTGTATTTCTAATCCCTTGATATTATTGTTGGATCTGATTTTAATAGCTAACATTTCAGGGGCCATAATAAATAGATCTGTCAATAGTGGACAACCTTGTTTTACTCCTCTTGACAGTTTAAAACTGTGCTGCACAACCAACCCCTTCCATCACATGCAACTGAAACACGCGGTGGAATGGGAAGAATGCGTGAGACTACGGCAATGCCGATTCCAGTCACACGATTCCCAAAACGTCTGCTAAAAGACATACTACCATAGCTGTATCCTTTTCAAACGTTATCGCTTATGACAAGAAAAGTTTGAGGTGGAAGGAGATAACGGATGCAGTGACCAATTACATAGCGAAAGTCATGGTTCCAATCTTTACAGTAGAAAAGCCAGGCTTTCAAAATATGCTAGGTACAGTTGACCACATATCAGCTGCCAAGCCGATATTTCACGGAAGGCTTCATGGAAGAAGCCCTACCGAGATTATACACTGCTACCCGCGAAAGAGTCGCAGAGAAGCTGGCTAGTGTTTCTTATTTTTCCACCACATCCAATCTATGGTTGAGCAGAACGTCAGAGCCATAACTAAGTTTGACAGTCCACTACATAAATGAAGACTAGAAATTGCAAAATGTCTGCCTCCAGGCATCTTACTTCCCCGATGATCATACGGGTGAAGTAATAGCCCAGGGTCTCAAAGACTCTCTGGCATCGTGGAAGATGAGCGAATACTGACAGGTGTGCATGACAACTGACATCAGAGGCAACATGATAAAAGCATTGTGCTTGAACAACTGGACCCGCCTGGAGTGCTTTTGGGCACAGGCTTCACCTCGCCATCGGTAAGTGTGACATTGGATAATTAAAGTGCATTCAAAAAAGTTATGTTCAGGCCAGCTGTAGGCTAATGTGTTAGTAGTTGTGTCATTCTGCCAATCGAATAGCAAATAACCACAGGCTGTTTTAATAATAACAACAAATTAACTAATACATTTTAAATCAAAATTATTATATAAATTACATATTCAAATAGCTAGTGGTCAAACATTGCTAAGCAATAGAATAGACGTGTGGGTGTGTGTTGTTCATTTGTGTTGCACAAATAGGCTTTGAGGCCTTGTATATTTTTTAAACATTTTAATCAAGAAAATTCAATTAAGAATTATGTCTTGGCCTTTTAAAATTTGTTTAGAGGAAAACAAGAAATCGAGATTAGAGGTCGACCGATTATGATTTTTCAATACCGATACCTATTATTGGAGGACCATAAAAAGCCAATACAGATTTATCGGCCGATTTTTATGTATATATATTTGTAATAATGACAATTACAACAATACTGAATGAACAATGAACCCTTATATTTTAACTTAATATAATACAGAAATAAAATCTATTTAGTCTCAAATAAATAATGAAACATGTTCAATTTGGTTTAAATAATACCAAAACACTGTTGGAAAAGAAAGTAAAAGTGCAATATGTGCCATGAAAAAAAGCTAACGTTTAAGTTCCTTGCTCAGAACATGAGAACATATGAAAGCTGGTGGTTCAATATTCCCAGTTAAGAAGTTTTAGGTTGTAGTTATAGGAATTATGACGCGTCGACTATTTCTCTCTACCATTTGTATTTCATATACCTTTGACTATTGGATGTTCTTATAGGCACTTTAGTATTGCCAGCCAAATCTCGGTTTGCTTGAAGTCATAAACAGCGCTGTGCATCAAGCATCGCTAAGACCGGCTCGCAAACGCGGTAAAGTGCTGTTTGAATGAATGCTTACGAGCCTGCTGTTGCCCCCCACCGCTCAGTCAGACTGCTCTATCAAATGTCAAATCATAGACTTAATTGTAATAAACACACATAAATACGAGCTGGTGGCAACCCTAAGTCTAAATATTGCTGTTACATTGCACAACCTTCAATGTTATGTCATAATTATGTAAAATTCTGGCAAATTAATTACGGTCTTTGTCAGGAAGAAACACAGTTCGCAACGAGCCAGGCGGCCCAAACCGTTGCATATACCCTGACTCTGCTTGCACTGGACGCAAGAGAAGTGACACAATTTCCCTAGTTAATATTGCCTGCTAACATGCATTTATTTGAACTAAATTAGCAGGTTTAAAAATATATATACTTCTGTGTATTGATTTTAAGAAAGGCATTGATGTTTATGGTTAGGTACAATTGTGCAACGAATGTGATTGTTTTCGTGAATGTGCTTTTGTTAAATCACCCGTTTGGCAAAGTTTAAGTAGGCTGTGACTCGTTGATAAATTAACAGGCACCGCATTGATTTATATGCAACACAGAACAAGCTAGTTAACCTAGTAATATCATCAACCATGTGTAGTTAACTATTGATTATGTGAAGGTTGATTGTTTTTTTTACAAGATAAGTTTAATGCTAGCTAGCAACTTACCATGGCTGCAAGGAGCCAAGGTCCTTTTGACGCTGCACCTGTGTAACAGGTGGTCAGCCTGCCATGCAGTTTCCTCATGGATTGCAATGTAATTGGCCATAATCAGCATCCAAAATTGTCAATTACCGATTGTTATGAAAACTTGAAATCGGCCCTAATTAATCAACCATAATCGGTCAACCTCTAATCGAGATATATATCATGAATCGTCCAAACCTTTGAAAATAAATGTAGATATTACTTTTAGTCCATATTGTCCAGCCCTACTTTCAACACTTTAAAAAAAACTTTTGGTGCCAACGAGAATGGCATAAGAAAGAAGTCAAGATGACTAGCTTGATTGAGCCTCCGCCATGTATGTCTCAATAGGTCAGGATATTTAAGCCTCCATATATCTATTAGTTCCAATATATCCATGACATTCATGATTTCCTTTGCTGTCCATTGAGGAATTTAAAACAGTATTATAATCTCTCACCATAATAATAGTCTTGTATTGCTTGTAGGATTGATCATTTGTTATACACTGCTCAAAAAAATAAAGGGAACACTTAAACAACACAATGTAACTCCAAGTCAATCACACTTCTGTGAAATCAAACTGTCCACTTAGGAAGCAACACTGATTGACAATAAATGTCACATGCTGTTGTGCAAATGGAATAGACAACAGGTGGAAATTATAGGCAATTAGCAAGACACCCCCAATAAAGGAGTGGTTCTGCAGGTGGTGACCACAGACCACTTCTCAGTTCCTATGCTTCTTGGCTGATGTTTTGGTCACTTTTGAATGCTGGCGGTGCTTTCACTCTAGTGGTAGTATGAGACGGAGTCTACAACCCACACAAGTGGCTCGGGTAGTGCAGCTCATCCAGGATGGAACATCAATGCGAGCTGTGGCAAGAAGGTTTGCTGTGTCTGTCAGCGTAGTGTCCAGAGCATGGAGGCGCCACCAGGAGACAGGCCAGTACATCAGGATATGTGGAGGAGGCCGTAGGAGGGCAACAACCCAGCAGCAGGATTTGATTTCCATTGATTAATTTTTGTGTGATTTTGTTGTCAACACATTCAACTATGTAAAGAAAAAAGTATTTAATAAGAATATTTCATTCATTCAGATCTAGGATGTGTTATTTTAGTGTTCCCTTTATTTTTTTGAGCATTGTACTTAAACAGCTGCAGACTGAATGTTCCTGTGTAGTCTTAATTTTCTTCACTCAAGAAAGTTTCAGAGTGTCTAGCCATTCCATACCTTTCACCTCACCCTGTTGGTCTCGCTGGCCTATAGAGTGGTAGCCATTTCATTGTGGGGACGCACGTTCTCTGTACTTTAGTTTTGTAGATTTCTTAACCATTCGTGACATTGTCTGCCTGCTTGGTCTCTAGTTTTAAACCATTTCTCAGCCATGTAGCCACCGCTTCACGCTGTCTGGTCTAATACACATTTTATTGCGAAAAGGGGGCGTTCCATGACGCCGACATAATGTCTGTGCTCACGCAGGTGTGGTCGATGGCTAGTTAAGACTTTACATGAAAAACAATTCTCTCATAAGGCTAAAATCACATTTAATATTTTCACAAATAGTTTCATATTCAATCATATAAGTTCCCCAACATTTGGATGTGAATCTGATCACTGGGAAATATGCACATTCAGAGATGTTGTTGTACATCACAAATCAACCCACAATACACACACACACTCAACCCCTTTCCCCCATTCTCAACCATAAGCTCAGATGCTCAAAGGTTGTTACATCCCAGAGCCTAACTCAGGAAAGGACCTGCTTTATGAATGAATATACAGTTACAGCTGTTTGAGAAAGCATGCAAGATTGAGCAAAAATTGGAAAAATGTGCCATGGTCAAGTCCAAGGTGATGGAGATCAGATCCACACCCGCTCCCCTGAAACACAGACGCTGGTCCCCCGTTTGTGACCATTTCCCCAAACATCTCTGCAGTCAGACCTTTGATTATTTGGTGCCACCAGGGCCACAATAGTATGACCCCTCTCTTACTGCAGCTAGTGTTCCCAGCACTGCCACTTCTTTGGTGGAGACACCCCACCAGAATCCCCACCGGCTTGGTACAAGGTCGTCAAGGTTCTCATTAGAAGCTTTGATAATTTCCTTGTATATTATGCTCTCCCATCAGGGGGCTTTGTAGGACCAACCTTGCCAGGCAGGCTCAGTAGGTCTCTGACTGCATTTATCTTTCTGTTTTGGCTATACAGTTGGGCAAAAAATGTATTTAGTCAGCCACCAATTCTGCAAGTTCTCCCACTTAAAAAGATGAGAGAGGCCTGTAATTTTCATCATACTATGACCGACAAAATAAGAAAAAAAATCTAGAAAATCACATTGTAGGATTTTTAATGAATTTATTTGCAAATTATGGTGGAAAATAAGTATAGGGAGGAGGTCAGAGACCTGGCATTGTGGTGCCAGGACTACAACCTCTCCCTCAATGTGAGTAAGACAAAGGAGCTGAACGTGGACTACAGGAGAAGGTGGGCCTAACAGGCACCCATTATCATCAACGGTGTGTAGTGGAGCGAACTACAGTGGTTCCTCCTTTAAAAGTTGTGTTTCTATGTCACATTATTTAATTGTCAGACATTTTTTACATGAATGCAATTTAGTGCTAGGTTGACCACCAGAGGGCATCTTTGAGAAGCATTTGATAGTCTGCCATATTAGCATTACTAGGAAATTTAAAACCTTTTTTGTAATAACATAGTACATGGGATTGATTTTAAGAAATTTGGCTTAATTAATTTGATTAATATTATGGCGTTTGTATTCCGATAAATTTTTTAAACGAAACCCTCAGGGTTTCCATTTGGATGGATTGGAAAATATTGCGCTCGGGAGTAGGCGACAACATAAGAGGATTGGAGGATTCTAAATTCATTTCTAAGCGGCATAACATTTCCTCACCCTAATTGTAGTGTTACCCTGTAGGCCTACCATAGGCGAAATGAGTATCTAAAAAAAAAAATGCAATGATGTGATTCTCTGCCAATAATAAATTAATATCTAAGGGGCATTTTCCTTTAGGATCTGTGAGAACATCTGAGTATATCTAAGGGGCTTTTATATAATTCCAAATTAAATAATAATAATTGCTTTGTTGAAAAAGGATATTTTGGAGATTAAAATTGTATTTAACCTAGAGGGAACGAGAGGCAATTCTTGAACATGGGGTGAGACATTCTCACTAATTTGTAAATAAAGCCAGTTTGTTATTTAGAATGATTTATTTCTAGAAAAACCTAACTTGATTATTTAGCAGAGATCACTTTCTTATATTCAGTCAACATAATTCTTAAGAATATCATGGAATATTTGAACATTTTAGTTTCTCCATGCTTGTCTCAGAGCAGCGAGAAACGGTGCTGAAATAGACGCCCACAGCGGGAAGGCTATACACGTATATATTTTGGAGATTATTTTGTTTCCAAAAAAATGACAGTGAGCAATTGTAATCTGAATTAAGGGCCAAAATATAGCCCTGCTAATAGCCATAATGATGCTGTACAATGTGCCTACGTGTGTTTGAAATAGTTTTCCAGTAAGCAACAATGTGTTTGCATTCATTAGACAATTTTGTTCCAATAATTCTGTAATTCAGTGATATTTATTCCCATAGTAATTCGTTATGGATCCATAACTAAATCAACATTGCAGTTTTAAAGACTATTTTATTAACAGAAGCTGATGAAGAAATACATTACTGTACAGTATATGCTTTTACATTTGGATAATAAAGCATTTCAAGCATTTTGAAGATATAAGCCACCTGCATTTGTTTATTAGTGGACTGTGCAGTCTGACAAGAAAACATAGCCTACAATACATACTGTAATAAACATGGGGAAAGTGTCTAAGTCCTTACATAAAGGAGAGCAGTCCATGTCCAGACTCTCTCGGTGACCTCAAGTACCTTCAATAATGGCTGTTCTAAAGAATGCGGATACGTGGGAGACTGGGGTTCAATTCCCCGACGGGGATTAAGGAGTATGCTGTCCTTGTAAATAAGAATTTGTTCTTAACTTACATGTCTAGTCAAATAAAGGTTACACTAAGAGCATTTCAGCACCCTAATTTTTAAATTCCAGTCTAACCAATACCCAAACGGAGATTCAGTGAAAATAAAAATCACATTGATTTATCAAGACCAGTCCCCATGCTTGTCTCAGAGCAGCGCGAAATGGTGCTAAAATAGTTGTATGCTTTTGCTTCAAATCCTATTGCTTCTAAATGCAATATGCTCTTTACATAAATAAGGCATACACCACTTTTAACAGCACATTACTCATGACATTAGACAATTCTTTAGTAAAGGTTGAATAGTCTATTGTTCAGCTAATAGCCCTTCCTAGAAACATTGTTTGCACTTCACAGCCTGCTACAGTACGCTTGTGGAAAACAAAATGCCTCCAGCTGTCGAAACACTAAATATCTAAGGGGCCTTTATATAATTATAATGCAGGGTTAATGTTAATAATAATAATGATACTTTTTCCCCTTTCCACTTGTTAAATAGCCTGGATTGTTACTCCCATCTCATTCCTCGCCCTCTTCCACGTTTCATTTTCTGCCTGAGTGGCTCGTTTGTGGGCTTGCTGGCAGGATATGGCAGCACATTCAGTTGTGCGTCAAGAATACAGCATAGCAAGTTTGTATGAAGGTCTGGTTATTCACAGGCAATAGTAATATGCTCTAAACCGTTCTGGTAACAGACATACTTTGCTGCCCTGTTTTCAATCGTCCACATGGCTGGGAGAACCTATTCAAGGTTGTAGAAACAATGTATTATTAGCTACAGTAACTAGCTACAGTGCATTTTAACCCAATTGAGCTGCTAACATAGCTAGCTAGTTTACACACTGTATAGATAGCTAGCTAAGTTAATTACATTTGACCAGCTACCTAACTTCATATTAGCTAGCTATCTTTATATATTTGTATTTTATGATGACTGACCGTGTTAGAAAAAAAAAACAAAGCTTAATAATGCTCTCTCTCTATCCATCTGTCTCTCGTCTGCAGGTATGTTTTGATGTGAGAGAGGAAGGAAGCCAGTTCCATCATCGCCACCTCACCCACTCTTAGGATAACCTTCGGGCCAACTGGGGGCCAGAGGCTGGTTAGGAGACACCGCTAGAGACACTAGCACTGTAGCACTGTAATTCATTAATCATATGCTGTCTTCCCAGCTCCTCTGCTCTTACCTCTTTCCCTGTCGGTCTTCTACACCTCTCCTTCCATCTCATTTTTCTTCCTCTTTTTTAAAAATAATGCACACCATATGTGCTTTGAAGTGTACAGATTGAACTTGTATTTTAGAATATGATATTACAATAATATTTATAATGCATGTATTACATATTTCTAACACCTGGATAATGAACTTTCAGTAAAGTGTTTCACATTCTCCACTGGTTGAAATTAAGTATCTCTTTGAAATACTATCCTGTGTCCTCAGATTAATATAGATGAAGGGAGTTAGATATGCATAGGAAGTATAGTGTACTGTTTATCTGTATATATGAATTACAAATCAGCCTTTACTTAAATCATGTCTCTAGTCTATTGCATAGTTACAATGTGTAATCATTGATGTCCCAGGAGCAGGAGTGGTAAACACTGAAGTGTATAAATGTAATACATACTTGCAGACGCACCATAATTCAAATAATTTGTGTGATACACCTGGTATTGGATATGACTGAAAAATAATGTCTCACAGAGATTCATACCTGAACCTCACATTTATTTGCCAAGGAAGAGTACATAATCAGTGAATACAGTAGGGCAAAAAAGTATTTAGTCAGCCACCAATTCTGCAAGTTCTCCCACTTAAAAAAGATGAGAGAGGCCTGTCATTTTCATCATAGGTACACTTCAACTATGACAGACAAAATGAGAAAATAAAATCCAGAAAATCACATTGTAGGATTTTTAATTCATTTATTTGCAAATTATGGTGGAAAATTGTACTTTTGGTGGCCTGCTAAATACTTTTATGCCCCACTGTATATTCAATGTACAGGCTACAATGTGGGGGATCTAATGCCTGGTAATAACTGCATGTATATAGGACTTGCATCCTTGGCACAATAAAGTTATTATATTCTACTCAATCCATAGGCTTCATTAATGCCATTCAGTCTTGAAGTCAATACAACAACTATGATAGCTGAGGTTCATAGGTTCTGAACTAATATTCATACCAAACGTTTTAGGGTCCATACGCGATCGGCTACATACTGTAGCTAGCTACACTCCATATGCATCCATTTATTTTTATCCTCCACTACACAATAAGCAAGTAAATAGTTAGCTAGCTATGTTACTTCAGCAGCATTGCATGGAAAGTATAAGCAAGGCAAGCTTACACAATTGTACATTCAATTTGCAGTAAATGCTTTAGCTAGCTAGATTCTTTACATCCACTGTTTCAGGTTTTCTCAGGAGTCCCTAAAATATTAAACAACATGAATTACAATTTCATACTCGTGTCATAACACTAGCTAGTTAGCTGGCTAATATTAGCTAGTCAGCTAACTTACTAAATAACGATTTTCGTTTAAAAAAAAAGTTTGTCTCTACATTAACATATTCCTCTCAATTGTATGTTTTTTGCTTGACTCGTTATGATGTTATAATTACTTTCATTTGCTTCCACTGTAATGTTTTGTCAGCCATCTTTGCTGAAGAAAGTCACCAGCGACGGGGGGTTTGCGTCAAATTCGTCATTGGAACTACTCGATTATGATTGGTCATATAAAAACCTTGGGACCCAAATGCATAATGAGTGCTCCAACTCCCCTTGCGGTGGTCTGGAGCAATGAAGCCGTGATGCTGGGTACCTCTTAAGTCCTGCGGTGTAAGCTCGCAACTTTTAAAGGAGGAACCACTGTATTATGGTCCAAACACACCAAGACAGTCGTAAGGAGGGCAAACAACACCTTTTTCACCTCAGGAGACAGAAAAGATTTGGCATGTGTCCCCAAATCCCCCCAAAAGTCTATAGCTGCACTATTGAGAGCATCCTGACCGGTTGCATCACTGTGGCAACTGTTCTGCATCTGACCGTAAGGTGCTACAGAGGGTATTGCATACGGCTCAGTACATCACTGGGGCCAAGCTTCTTGCCATCCAGGATCTATATACTAGGCGGTGTCAGAGGAAAGTCACAAAAATTTTCCAAGACTCCAGTCACCCAAGTCATAGACAGTTCTCTCTGCTACCGCACTGCAAGCGATACCGGAATGCCAAGTATAGGACCAAAAGGCTCCTTAACAGCTTCTAACCCCAAACCATAAGACTTTTATTTATTGAACCTTTATTTAGCTAGGCAAGTCATTTAAGAACAAATTCTTATTTGCAATGACGGCCTACCAGGGAACAGTGTGTTAACTGCCTTGTTCAAGGGCAGAACGACAGATTTTGACCTTGTCAGCTTGAGGATTCAATCCAGCAACCTTTCGGTTACTGTCCCAACACCACTAGGCTACCTGCCACTGAACAATTCATCAAATGGCCATCCGGACTATTTACATTGACCCCCTCCATTTGTTTTTACACTGCAGCTACTCACTGTTTATTATCAATGCATAGTCACTTTACCCCTACCTACATGTACAAATTACCTCGACTAACCTGTACCCCCGCACATTGACTCAGTACCGGTACCCCCTTTATATAGCCTTGTTATTTTATTGTTACATTTTATATACTTTTTTACTTTAGTTTATTTTGTAAATATTTTCTTAACTCTTTCTTGAACTGCATTGTTGGTTATGGGCTTGTAAGTAAGCATTTCATTGTAAGGTCGACACCTGTTGTATTCGGGACACGTGGAAAATAAAGTTTGATTCGAATGTCCGAAATGGTTCCAACAACTCTTCTCCTGTTGTCCTTCTTTGTAGTTGTCCGGTATCCGGTGACTTGTTGTGTAGTCCTGAACAGATCTTATGAGTTGATTTTCCTTCCATTCACTCCTAACGATGCTTCTTTGAAGATAGGATTAGCCAGCTGTATTGATGGTTGAGCAGAGTAACAGGATGATCCTACTTAAATTCACTTTTGAAGATATCTTACTTAGGATAGCTAATCAGCCATACCTGTGATGGCTGATTAGGGAGGTGAGTTTGTCTCTACCTCATGTTGAGATTCAATGTTCAAGCCATTTAAATGCGCAGCTGCAGCTTCACGTTTTTCCTGGTTCAATGTGTTTTTTTCTTAACTCGTAATTTATACCTTTTGCTCGAAAGGGGCGGTCCGGCAGGCTGGCACGCTCCCTCACTTCACTCCAGGGCGGTGATTACTCACTGGTCAAACTTATGGAAAACAATTATCTCTTATAACTTCTTAAATCACATCCCTTCCTTAACAAAAACACGAATCATTTTTAATATTACATGCACAACGCACAGTATGGAAACGTCAAATATGTAGTGGGTATACTTTCCAAGTTACAGTATTTCCTTTATAACATTTGTAATGACATCACAAAAGGACAAACAAAATTACATTAGTGTTCTATAGATCGCCTCTGAACATTCCCTACATTATATACTAGAAATATTGTTCCAGTATTTGTTTTTGAATTGTGTTAGAGTTTCAGCGGGAAATAGGTCTGTTGAGACAAAGCACAATCCTTTGGTGAATTTGGAGGCCTGGATCTTCTCCCTTGATTTACAACAGGACGTGAGTTGTTAAACCCCACTAGTTATATCCATCCCCCTCTACGGGTGAGAGGGGGTCTGATTGAAGTTATTCATTGCAAATCTGATCTTTTGGGATTTTCGTGGACAGTTATGACACCTGATTTTTGACACATGATTTTTTTCAACACCGATACCGATTTATTGGAGGCCCAAAAAAAAGCCGATACCGATTAATCGGCCGATTTTTATTTATTTATTTGTAATCATGACAATTACAACAATACTGAATGAACACTTATTTTAACTTAATATAATACATCAATAAAATCAATTTAGCCTCAAGTAAATAATGAAACATGTTCAATTTGGTTTAAGTAATGCAAAAACAAAGTGTTGGAGAAGAAAGTAAAAGTGCAATATGTGCTATGTAAGAAAGCTAACGTTTCACAATCCCTACATAAGTGACAACCCACAAAACCTACCACATCATAGCTTACTTATCAACAGTATGTTTATGTTATATAATATTTTCTGAAACTGACCATATTAGCAGTTCTACAGAGGGTAGTGCATACCCGCACTTCCTTGCTCAGAACATGAGAACATATGAAAGCTTGTGGTTCCTTTTAACATGAGTCTTCAATATTCCCAGGTAAGAAGTTTTAGGTTGTAGTTATTATAGGAATTATAGGACTATTTCCCTCCTATACCATTTGTATTTCATTAACCTTTGACTATTGGATGTTCTTATAGTCACTTTATTATTGCCAGTGTAACAGTATAGCTTCCGTCCCTCTCCTCGCTCTTACCTGGGCTCGAACCAGGAACACATCGACAGCAGCCACACTCGAAGCAGTGTTACCCATGCAGAGCAAGGGAAACAACCACAGGCTCAGAGCGAGTGACATTTGAAACGCTATTAGCGCGCGCTAACTAGCTAGCCATTTCATTTCGGTTACACCAGCCTAGTCTCGGGAGTTGATAGGCTTGAAGTCATAAACAGTGCAATGCTTTGACGCACAACGAAGAGCTGCTGGCAAAACGCAAGAAAGTGCTGTTTCAATGAATGTTTACGCGCCTGCTTCTACCACTGCTCAGGCAGATACTTAGATACTTGTATGCTTGTATGCTCAGTCAGATTATATGCAACGCAGGACACGCTAGATAATATCTAGTTAACCATGTGTAGTTAACTTGTGATTATGATTGATTGTTTTTTTATCAAATACATTTAATGCTAGCTAGCAACTTACCTTGGCTTAATGCATTCCCGTAACAGGCAGTCTCCTTGTGGAGTGCAACAAGAGAGAGGCAGGTCGTTATTGCGTTGGACGAGTTAACTGTAAAGTTGCAAGATTGGATCTCCCGAGCTGACAAGGTGAACATCTGTCGTTCTGCCCCTGAACGAGGCAGTTAACCCACCGTTCCTAGGCCGTCATTGAAAATAAGAATGTGTTCTTAACTGACTTGCCTAGTTAAATAAAGGTATACATTATTATTGATTTATTTTTGGCAAATCCGTGCCCAAAAATACCGATTTCCGATTGTTATGAAAACCTGAAATCGGCCCTAATTAATCGGTCGACCTCTAGTCCGGACACCCGTTTTAACATCCCATCCAAAAGACGACCCTACTTAGGGGAATGTCCCCAAATGTAATCAAGTTTTGGTCAAATATTATATCTGTTTAGGCTTCTTGAAGTCAATTTGCAATCTATTTGTCTGATTATGTTCTGGCCCCCTGACCATCCGCTAAAAAAGAAATTGGCCCGTGGCTGAATCTAGTTTATCACTGGTTATGACCATCCTCGGTCACTTTACTTGGACAAAGAAAATACACTTATGACACTGTCAAGAAGCATTATAACCATCATAATCATATAAGCAAGATGTCTCGTCCTGCTCCTGAAATCTGCTCCTGTATTCATCTGTCATCAGCAACAGAGCATTGGGTAGGGATGTCTGACATCAATTTGTGCGCAATAACAATGATAATTTAATATGATCAGTTTCAGAAAATGTTATATAACATAAACATACTGTTGATAAGTAAGCTATGGTGTGGTTGGTTTTGTGGGTTTTGTCACTTATGTAGGGATTGTAACCAGGCATAAAATAATGCCATATGTAACAACAGGTTTAAATGTGTCATGACAGTGTTATTACCATGTTATGATAATGTGTGAAAGGCAGCTCTATGCATACTGCAGCTAATATGAGCAAAACAAAGAGAAGCAGCTGGAAGTATGCATTTTTGGAAGTACACACATTTATTGGTTTGACACAGTGAATGCATATTAAATGGCCTAAGCCCTGTTCCATATGCGTTAATATTTACTAGAGAGAATGAGAGTGCACTGCAACAGTACTTATTTCATACTTGCCTGTTCCTCTACTCCCCAGTCTCTACCCCTCCTCAGAGCAGGTCTAATTCCAAGTCGGGAAAATCGTTTCGAGTTAGCGTAGTAGCGGAATTAGCTATTGAAATGACTTGGCATTGCTGCATATACTAATTTGGTTTTCTGCTCTTGTGAGAACTGCAGTTGTTGTCAAAGGGAAAGGTCAGAGCCCCCGGCCTCAAATTTAAGTCACAAAAGTTGGTTTGGTCTTAAAGCCAAGTATTCTAAAACATGAATTAATCAACTATGTCAACGTGGAACAATGAAAGTGATTTGATTTGACGACCAATTGTTAGCAAATGTTGATATAAGAGACTTTTGAGTAGTTACCATAATACATTGTTAATCACCGGTTGGGGTTATTGCCAAAAAAGGGTACAGAACATTTAAAGGGAACAGTGACACTAAACTCAATTTGAGTTTTATTCAATCTGCTTTCCTTCATCTTGTTACTTCTCCCTTCATCCCCTCTTCTCTCCCCATCCTCTACACCCCTCCCTCTCTTGCCCTCTTCTCACTCCCCATGCTCTTCACCGCTCTTTTCCCACTCTTCTCTCACCATCCTTCACCCCTCTTCGACTCCCCCTCTTTCTCTACCCCTCTCACTTCTGTCCTCCAGAAAAGCGTTGTGGAGCAGCTGAGGAAGGACCTGCTGGTGAAACAGGAGCCAGAGGTGACGGTGCAGGTGCCGGCTGCAGACAAACACGTCCTCCAGATCCCCTCCTCTGCCACTCTGCTGGCCCTACAACAGACCACACACACCCAGGCCCTGCAGCAGGTAGCCACACAAGTCCACAGACACTGTCAACCTTAGCTCAACTCAGCTGCTTGTTATGTTGCACAAAGGCTTGTTGTGTCATAACTTTGCAGTAGCCTAGAAACATTCCTGAAACTTTCCCAGGTTTTTCAGAAATACCATTTGGATGATTCCTTGTTGGATAACTTATTCTCTCCTGCTTATTCCCTCCTGATCCAAGGAATCCTCCAACCAGGATTTCTGGAAAACCTAGGCAGTTTGGGAAAGTTTGCAACACTAGCCTGCCCTGAAAAGCCCCAAACCTGTCAGTGTTCATAATCGTTTACTACTATAAAGATAGAGAGTGAAGAATCATGCTAAGAAAAAGTCCCAGATACTCTGGATGGTTCTCTGTACTGGCATTAGCTCCGTTATCAGATGTCCTTCAGCCATGCCAGTTCTTTCAGGTAGTACTTCTTCGTTCATATGACCTCGCGGACCACGTTCCCCGCTAGACAGAAACAGCCATGTTGTAAACCCTCCATCATTCATGACTCTGTAGATTTATCTCCAGCTCTTAGTGAGATGTACGTGCTCGGCTGGCAGATTTCCTGTGGTGTTTGATATAACCGGGAGGAAAGATTCACTCCTCCAGAGAATGGCTTAATAATGGTAGCCGTAGTAGTGAGTCACTAGGCTTCACATTAGTTCATATTTCTTGGATTTAGCATTATTATGCTCACTTTTCCACTCCCTTTTTTGACCCCATCTCATCTAATTTCTCTCTATTCTGTCTCCGATTTATCAACTCTTTATTTATTTGTATTTTTTCTCTCCTCTCGCTGTCAGAAGATGCTGGCAGTCACCCCAGTCATCACCACTAAGTCTCTACCTCTAGTGCTGAAAGCTGCCACTCCCACCATGCCTGCCTCTGTCATGGTGCAGCCCCCCTCCATGGTCACTGCCATCAGCCACACCTCCAAGCCCGGTGCCATCATCTCTGACAACTCCAACTTCCGAAACATACCAGTCAACCTCCAGGTGGCCAGCAAGTTGACCAATCAGGGTTCAGAGTCCGTACGTCTGGTGTCAAAGAATTCAGTTGTGGTAAGGGGCCTTCACTTCCTGTACATTCTACAGTACTATCATTGTCATCCTTTGTAGTTCCTCTCTTTCAACCTCTTTCTCTTGTAATTGGTGTCAGTTTGGGATCCCCAGAGTGTGTTCAAATTAAGCAGTAAATATTCAACCAGTTTTTTTCTGTTTTACAAAGTCTCTTAGAGCAAGGTGGGTTGAACATCTTTGTATGGAAATATGCATGGTCCAAATTGAGAATGTCTCTTAATGAGGAGGTGCTTTGAGGCAGTGACGGCACTTGGCACAAAGTCATCTTTCTCTCTGTAAAACTACCTGCAGTATCCAAATATTTTTTCAGATCTAACTGTTGTCTGCAGCTCCGGTAGAGAATACCGTATTTCCACCACCACCCCCACCTCAGCACAGCCAGTCAAATTTCCTCAGTTTGTCTCTCCTAAAATGACGCCTCAACCCACCTTTCAACCAAAGTTGCGTCCTAGTAAGACCTGGCCCCTAACCCTAATCCCCACCAATACTTCCAATGTGTGAGTGGACACATGAGGTATTTAACTCAGACGTCACTAGAGGGCGACAGTGTATCCAAGGACTCAAACCCAGTGCAGTCACAGTCTTGGCTCCATGGCTCCAAGCTACTGTTTGCATTGTGCTGCTTTGTTCATACCCTTTCCTCTAGTCTTCTTCAGCTTTCAGAATGATGGGTGCTCATGTTGTTGCTTTGATCTGTGTTAATACCTTCCTTTGCAGGCTGTTGTGTCTTTATGGTGAAAACTCGTTGTTTTGGCTGTCAGTGTGATGACCTGTTTTTAACCCTGGGTGTGAATGTGTGATTTAATGCACTGCTATTGAGGTGTGTAATGCCACTGGGATCTCAGAGTCCCTCAACACTGGGCTCATTCTGACAGTTACACAAAAAAAAGAAACCCTGGAATGAGTAAGTGTGTCTAAACTTTTGACTGGTACTGTAGAAAATTGTAAAAATTAAGAAAAACCCTGCAATGAGTACTTGTGTCCAAACTTTTGACTGGTACTGTATCTATATATGTACTTTAACCTTATTTATAGGGATATACAATTGCTCCTGTAGCAGATTATACATTATTGGAACCAACCCTCACGGGTTAATTGCTTGTCTATTATCTCTTCAATAGGGCTGGCAGTGAGACAAGTAAGGGAGCTTCCCGACCATATTGACTAAACTTCGTAGCTGGAGGTGTCTCCAAAATGTATTCTGTGGCAACCTATATTTCTTGGAAATTTGGGAAAAGCTTAAGAATTGCTTAGAATGCTCATCAAATAGATCCAACAGATAATTGATTCCTAGTTGTTGCCACTGTACCCCAAAAATGGTTTTACTTCCAATTAGGATACTCTTATTTTGCCACAGAGGGGCCTGAGGCGATGTATGAAGGTCCCAGTGTCCAGCTCTATGTATCTTACCCCACAAGGTTCGGGTGTTTGTAACATTGGGGTGATCCATCAGTTGTGGTCCAAGCCAGGGCGAGACTCCCCCACAGGCCTCAGACTCTATCTGGTACCAGCCTGGTTTAGCCCCTCCCTTCCAATATGGCAACCACATACTGATATGTTTGACATTGATAGTTATGGATACCAAATCCACCTTTTGGGTGTGGGGGGGAATGTCTTTTTTATACCTAAATGGATCTGTGAGTTACCCCAAAGAAAATCTAGAACATGCCTGTCAATATCTTTAAAGTAAGAATCTGGAATATATAGAGGGAGATGAGCTAGAAGATAATATATTACAGGTGGCAGCAACATTTTAATATAATTAATTTGACCCCATAATGAAATATATATTTTTGACCATTTAGCAAAGCCATTCTTCATTTTTAAAAGTAAGGGTTTTTATATTCTCTCCAACAATATCCCTGTGGCTAGGTGTTATTAGTATGCCAAGGTATTTGATACCCTAAGGGGACCATGTACATTTCTATTGGTTGAAGAGATTGGATGGGCTTAAGCCAGATAAAAGATGAGCCTCAGATTTATGCCAGTTAATATGATAACTAGATTATGTAAATTCCTCAGCAGTGTCGTAAATCAGGGACAGATATCTCAGGTTGAGACCAGAAAAGTAACATGTCATCTGTATAAAAGCATGAGCTTATGCTGAATGTTGCCCACCTTAACTCCATGAATAAGTGGGTTACCTCTGTTTCTGGGCCAGGGGTTCCAAAGCTAGCACAAATAAACTGGGGCTTGAAGGGCATCCTTGTTTTGTACTTCTATGTAACTGGAAAGGGTTGGGTATGAGACCATTTGTTAAAACGCAGGCATAAGGAGTGCCATATAACGTTTTATCCCATTCACAAAGTTCTCCCCAAAGCCAACTGTTGTAAGAGATTTAAAAAATATAGCCCCATTCCACACAATAAAAGGCTTTGGCAGCATCTAATGACAAAGCAATTGTTGGAGTGCTTGAGTCCTGGACAGCACACTGTATTTATGTGCTGTAAGGTTATCTGAGCTGTAACGGTGGGGGATAAAGCCAGCCTTTACAGGTTAATGATACTACTGTCGTGACGTTGTATTAGTTAATGTGACGACTGTTGCTCATCGAATGATTACAAGTTTCTAATTGCATGATTAACAGAATCAAACAATTATTAACTCATTAACCCTGGGGCACCATGGGAAAACTAGTTTTTATTGAGTTTCTATTTCCCAAATTAACTCAAAGAATATCAGAATATCGATTTTACAACAGCCGCTAATTAACCAGTTACCTCTACCAATCTCGTTCTGAACGTCGTATAGCCTGTGAATCTGCACGCACCCTGGTCTCACCAATGAGTTCGTACCACACCAATCTTAGTTGAATATTTGATGATAATAAAAGATACATGATGATAAAAGATACATGTAGACAAAACACATTATAGGCTATTGATTATAACTTAGTATAACGGGCCAACACACTATTGCGCGTGTTACCCAAAATGGGGATTTCAAAGAGAGAGAGAAAAAAGAAAGTACACAAGAAAAATATACATGTGGGTGAATTTGTCAGCTATGCTTATTCTAACCCTAGCCTTGCCCCAAACTGCCGCTCTTATAGGTCAGAATATAATGATGTAATTACGTGGGGATGATCTCCGAGGATTCTCTGCGTGGACCGTTCAGGGGAATGTTCAGGTTGCTCGATGACGCACCTCTCCGGCGCACCTCTCTGATCGTCCTCCCGATGTCAGTGTCCTTTTGGCTTAGGAGTCTGTTCCCTGAGGACAGACAGCTCTGTAGCTCAGAGCTCACAGCATAGGAATGAAACCTTTTAGATACCACGATTCGCTGGGATTGGATGCTAAGGGGGTCCGGCTTGAATTCACCCGCTTAGACACAGCTACTCATCCGTAGCTTGGGTAGAAAAGGATTTTGTTGTCTTCAAACTTACTCCTCAACCCTAAGTAGTGCATCTAAATAATCTCTATCCTTATCTGAGAGTTGGGGTAAATTCAAGTCTGAAAAAAATCTATCCAACTTTTGTTTGTCCAGTATACCCTGAGATGTACAGTGGTTCCTCCTTTCAAAAGTTGCACATTTGCACCGCGTGACTGAGTCACAGCTTCATTGCTCCAGACCACCACAAGGGGGAGTTAGAAAACTCATTATGCATTTGGGTCACAATTTGGGTTTTTATATGACCAATCATATCGAGTGGTTCCAATTATGAATTTTGAAGCGAGCGACCCTTGCCTTTGTGGCATTCTTCAACAAATATGGCGGACAAAACATTATGGTGGAACCAGATGTAAGTTCTCTTAACGTCATAATGAGTCAAGCAAAACATTTACAATTGAGAGGAATATGTTAGTTAATGTAGAGACAAACGTTAGTGCATAATTTTTGTTGTAAAGTTAATTTACGAAATTGCTATTTTCGCAAGTTATCTGACTAGCCAACATTAGCCAGCTAGCTAGTGTGATGTTGAACAAACCAACAAAAATAAAAAATAACCTACTGGTAAGAAACAGTCCAGTCAAAGCCATCTCTAGGGCTGAGTCTAATCACAGCAATGCAAAGTCAAAGGCACTTATCAGACAGACGTTGATAGTCCTACATCCAATATAATTCTGGATTTAGCGGTCCTCCCTGGCAGATCTTCTCTGGATGAAGGCTGATGCTTCGTCTTGTCAGTCAAACGTGTGATCTTGGCTCCATTAAGTTTGGTCTCCAGTGTAGCAGAAAACGCATGAACTCGATCTTCCGCGATTTTAGATCGATTTTGACATGTTTGAATGCCATCCTCCGATCGTTAACTCGTTTAGAATAATCTGGGAAGAACATAATTGTAGATCCCTGCCATGTCACCTGTCTTCTTTCTTGCTGTTCTGAGAATTTCTTCCTTCACCTGGTAACATAGCATGTCGAACATAATGGGCTGTGGCCGGCATCCCTCTTTCGGGTCTCTCCTCGGCGGGCCGGGGGGGAATCTATGTGCCCTCTGTACCTCAAGTGACCTCTCAAACTGGCATTCCAGCACATTTGGGATTTTCCTCTGTAGGAACTGTATCATGTCTTTGATTTCTACCATCTCGGGAACACCCAGGATTTTAATATTACAGTGATGCCCTCTGTTATCCAAATTATCAACATGGTCCTGTCATTTTTTAAATTCTTTATGGATTTAATCTAGCTGACCTTTCGTTGAGACGGCACCATTCTCCTATGTTGCAACATGGTCCTCTGCTTCTCTAAAGCGGGTGGTCAGCGAA
Source organism: Oncorhynchus nerka (assembly GCF_034236695.1). Lineage (NCBI taxonomy): Eukaryota > Metazoa > Chordata > Actinopteri > Salmoniformes > Salmonidae > Oncorhynchus > Oncorhynchus nerka. Next base: position 57,702,824 of record NC_088420.1, on the reverse strand, counting down.
TAAATGTTCCTTCTATTTCCTACTTTTAGGTTCTAATTCTCAGAGAAAAAAACTCTACAAATACTATGAAAGCTTAACTTCTTTGGGATAAGGGAAGGTATTTTGACGTCCGGATGAAAAGCGTGCCCAAAGTAAACTGCCTGCTACTCAGGCCCAGAAGCTAGGTTATGCATATAATTGGTATATTTGGATAGAAACCACTCTAAAGTTTCTAAAACTGTTAACATAATGTATGTGAGCATAACAGAACTGAAATGGCAGGTGAAACCCTGAGGACAACCCCCCCCCAAAGAAATGTCATCCTACCACTGATTTCAATGGCTGGCACTTTTATAATAAGGCGAAATCGTGCCTGATTGCAGTTCCTATGGCTTCCACTGGATGTCAACAGTCTTTAGAAAGAGTTTCAGGCTGGTTTTTGGAAAAATTTGCCAGAAATATTAGTTTTTCTAGGTGGCTCCCATTTTGGCTGTAGTGTTTCCAAGCGCGTGAATGAGAGCGCATTCTTTGGTATTTTTCTCCGGTAAAGACAATAACGATTCTCTGTCTTAAATTTGATAGTTTATTTGCGTATTAGGGTACCTATTGTTTGATTATAAACGTTGATTGACTTGTTTGGATAAGTTTATTAGTAACGTTTGGGATTAATTTTGTATACATTTTGAAGGAGGGAAACCGAGTGGATTATTGACTGAAGCACGCCAGCTAAACTGAGTTTTTATGGATATAAAAAAGGACATTGTCAAACAAAAGGACCATTTGTAATGTAACTGGGACCTTTTGGACTGCCAACAGAAGAAGATCTTCAAAGGTAAGGCATATATTATATCGCTATTTCTGACTTTCGTGTCGCAACTCCTTGGTTGAAAATGATTTGTTATGCATTTGTGTGCTGGGCGCTGTCCTCAGATAATCGCATGGTTTGCTTCCGCTGTAAAGCCTTTTTGAAATCTGACATGGCGGCTGGATTTTAATCTTTATTTTAATGTATTTCACTTGTCATTTCATGAAAGTTTAATAGTTATAGTAATTTAATTTCAACTTGGTGCTCTGCAATTTCACCGCTCACTAATCCGCAAGAAGTTAAACTAGTTTTTTCTGCCCATAGGATCAATACAGCTGCATTAGACAAATACATTTTCACACAAGCACTGATATTGAACCGTTCCTCATAGTCTGAGTCTCCTACCCATCTGTACAAACATCGTTCTTTACTGCTAGGCAGGACACTAGTGATACCGGCCATAAACTTTTATTTATCCCTTAAGCTGACCTGACCTCAACCCCCCTCCATCACTAATCCATGGCTCTCTCCCCTTGTCAATGCCTGCCACATGTAATCGCTTCCCTGCACTCAACACATTCCAAGCCTAGTTGCACACACTATATACCTTCCTCTTATAACCCTTAACCTTTTTGGGATAGGGGGCAGCATTTTCACTTTTGGATGAATAGCGTGCCCAGCGTGAACTGCCTCCTACTCTGTCCCAGATGCTAATATATGCATATTATTATTAGTATTGGATAGAAAACACTCTGAAGTTTCTAAAACTGGTTGAATGATGTCTGTGAGTATAACAGAACTCATATGGCTTGCGAAAACCTGAGAAAAATCCAACCAGGAAGTGGGACATCTGAGGTTAGTAGTTTTTCAAAGCTTGGCCTACCGAATACACATTGAGATGTGGATAAAGTTGCACTTCCTAGGGCTTCCACTAGATGTCAACCGTCTTTAGAAACTTGAATAAGGATCCTACTATAAAGGAGGGGCTCATGAGACCTCTTTGAGTCAGTGGTCTGCAGAGTGCCTTGGTCTCATGACCCGCGCTCCCGACAGAGTTACCTCTCGTTCCAGTGCTTTTCTTCAGACAAAGGAATTCTCCGGTTGGAACATTATTGATGTTTTATGTTAAAGACATCCTAAAGATTGATTCCATATATCGTTTGACATGTTTCTAAAGAACTGTAATGGAACTTTTCGAGTTTTTGTCTGAACATAGTGCCTGCGCCTCATGAAGATGGATTACTGGTGTAACGGGATTCTTCCTGGGAAGGAGAGGAGGACCAAAATGCAGCGTGGTTGAAATTCATGTTTGTTTTTAATAAGAAAACTATACATGAATAAACTACAAAAACAACAAACATTAAAACCCGAAACAGTCCCGTGTGGAACAAACACTGACACAGGAGACAATCACCCCCAAAACCCAACACCAAACAGGCTACCTAAATATGGTTCCCAATCAGAGACAATGACTAACACCTGCCTCTGATTGAGAACCATATCAGGCCAAACACAGAAACAGACAAACTAGACACACAACATAGAATGCCCACTCAGATCACAGGGTGTGACAACTGGGCTGAAAACGCTAACAATAAGTGGCTTAAGCAGGGGGACACGTCTGGCACTGCAGGATTTGAGTCCCTGGCAGCGTAGTGTGTTACTGATGTTAGGCTTTGTTACTTTGGTCCCAGCTCTCTGCAGGTCATTCACTAGGTCCCCCCGTGTGGTTCTGGGATTTTTGCTCGCCGTTCTTGTGATCATTTTGACCCCACGGGGTGAGATCTTGCGTGGAGCCCCAGATCGAGGGAGATTATCAGTGGTCTTGTATGTCTTCCATTTCCTAATAATTGCTCCCACAGTTGATTTCTTCAAACCAAGCTGCTTACCTATTGCAGATTCAGTCTTCCCAGCCTGGTGCGGGTCTACAATTTTGTTTCTGGTGTCCTTTGACAGCTCTTTGGTCTTGGCCATAGTGGAGTTTGGAGTGTGACTGTTTGAGATTGTGGACAGGTGTCTTTTATACTGATAACAAGTTCAAACAGGTGCCATTAATACAGGTAACGAGTGGAGGACAGAGGAGCCTCTTAAAGAAGAAGTTACAGGTCTGTGAGAGCCAGACATCTTGCTTGTTTATTATTGACCAAATACTTATTTCCACCATAATTTGCAAATTAATTCATTAAAAATACTACAATGTGATTTTCAGGATTTCTTTTCTCATTTTGTCTGTCATAGTTGAAGTGTACCTGTGATGAAAATTACAGGCCTCTTTCATCTTGTTAAGTGAGAGAACTTGCACAATTGGTGGCTGACTAAATACTTTTCTGCCCCACTGTATGCCTCCATCTACAGTGATATCTCAGAGCACCACATTGGAATTACCTTTCCCTGGTCTCTTTTACACACATTTGTGAAGACCCCTAAGCTCCAATATGACACCTGATGAATGATTGGCTAACCTCTGACCCCTATCCTCCCAACTCAGGTCCGGGCGAAGCCCAACAGCGTGCCCATTGCCCCAGCGCCCCTTCGGCCCATGATAACGGCGCTCCAGCTGCTCCAGCGGGGCCCGGTGATGCTGACCAACAAGCTGAGCCCCTCCTCGCTGCCCTCCAGCGCCGGGGTCATCCACCAGGTGCGCATCATCAATGGCCAGCCCTGCGCTGCCAAAAGCGGCCAGCCCACAGGCATGTTGACGGGCATTGTCATCACGGCCCCGGCATCGGTGCAGACACTGCAAATCAGCGGCCTAACCTCCGACACCAAGGTCAGCACCACGGTTTGGGTGGGAAGTTACGATACTATAATTGTATCGTCCATTTTCAGGGAAATTAATACATTTTGTGAGGTCAGCAGGACAGTTTGGATGGGAAAGTGACTTGTTCCCTTTTCATAATTGAAGTAATTCTACATGTATAACTCTGTTACTTTCATTGTTAATGTTTTAAGAGCGTTGTTTTCCTCCCTCTGTTTCCAGACTGTTAAAGCACGGGGGGGATTGGGGCAGAAGATGTTGGTGAGCAGGACCCCTCCTCTGTCTCCAGCACCGAGACTTAAGAGAGAGGACAATCCTCAGGTACACTGGAGAAGGAGCTTATGCTTCATTCTGAACTTGGGGTCAAACCTGCATAACAAATACATACCATACTTTTTTGAATGTCAGCCTACTGATAGAGCCTTAAAGTTCTTCACAGATGACTCTGTAACGGGAGGCAGGCTTTGCCAAAGATGTAGTGTAAACATATAAAGTAATTTATAGATACAGTATACACTACATGACAAAGTAGAGTGGCAAGAAAAAGTATGTGAACCCTTTGGAAATACCTGGATTTCTGCATAAATTGGTCATACAATGGTCATACAATTTGATCTGTTCTTCATCTAAGTCACAACAATGTACAAACACAGTTTGCTTAAACTAATAACACACAAACAAGTATACATTTTCATGTCTTTATTGAACACACTGTGTAAACATTCACAGTGCAGGGTGGGAAAAAGTATGTGAATCCTTGGATTTAATAACTGGTTGACCCACCTTTGGCAACCAAACGTTTTCTGTAGTTGCAGATCAGACCTGCAAAACGGTCAGGAGGAGTTTTGGACCATTCCTCTTCACAAAATTGTTTCGGTTCAGCAATATTCTTGGGATGTCTGGTGTGAACTGCTCTCCTGAGGTCATGCCACAGCATCTCAATCGGGTTGAGGTCAGGACTCTGACTGGGCCACTCCAGAAGGTGTATATTCTTCTGTTGAAGCCATTCTGTTGTTAATTTACATCTGTGTTTTGGGTCGCTGTCCTGTTGCATCACCCAACTTCTGTTGAGCTTCAATTGGCAGACAGGTAGTCTAACATTCTCCTGCAAAATGTTTTGATGAACTTTGGAATTCATTTTTCCGTCGATGATAGCAAGCTGTCCAAGCCCTGAGGCAGCAAAGCAGCCCCAAACCTCGATGCACCCTCCACCATACTTTACAGTTGGGATGAGGTTTTGATGTAGGTATGCTGTGCCCTTTTTTCTCCACACATAGTGTTGTGTGTTCCTTCCAAACATCTCAACTGTAGTTTACTCTGTCCACAGACTATTTTGCCAGTAGTGCTGTGGAACATCCAGGTGTACTTTTGCAAACTTCAGACATGTAGCAATGTTTTGTTGGACAGCAGTGGCTTCTTCCGTGGTGTCCTCCCATGAACACCATTCTTGTTTAGTGTTTTACATATCGTTGATTCATCAACAGAGATGTTAGCATGTTCCAGAGATTTCTGTAAGTCTTTAGCTGACACTCTAGGATTCTTCTTAACCTCATTGTGCATTCTGCGCTGTGTTTTTGCAGTCATCTTTGCAGGATGGCCTAGGGAGAGGAGCAACAGTGCTGAACTTTCTCCATTCATAGACATTTTGTCTTACCGTGGACTGATGAACATCAAGGCTTTTAGAGATACTTTTGTAACCCTTTCCAGCTTTATGCAAGTCAACAATTCTTAATCTTATGCCTTCTGAGGTCTCTTTTGTTCGAGGCATGATTCACATCAAGCAATGCTTCTTGTGAATAGCAATCTCAGATTTTTTGAGTATTTTTTTATAGGGCAAGGCAGCTCCAACCAACATCTCCAATCTGTCTCATTGATTGGAATCCAGGTTAGCTGACTCCTGACTCCAATTAGCTTTTGGAGAAGTCATTAGCTGTCACGCCCTGACCATAGAAATCTGTTTATTCTCTATGTTGGTTGGGGCGTGATAGTGACTAGGGTGGGTCATCTAGGTGAATTGTATGTCTATGGTAGCCTGATATGGTTCCCAATCAGAGGCAGCTGTTTATCGTTGTCTCTGATTGGGGATCATATTTAGGTAGCCATTTTACCCATTGTGTTTGTGGGATCCTGTCTACAGTTAGTTGCCTGTGTGCACACCAGTAGCTTCATGTTTTGTTTGTACTTGTTTGTTTTGTTTGGTAAGTTTCAGTTAATATATGTGGAACTCTACTCTTGGTCCAATCATTACGATGAGTGTAACAGAAGATCCCACCAACAACGGACCATGCAGCTTGCCTGGGAGATAATGGCATCCTGGTCTCTGGAGGGGATTAGGGAGAGAACATCCTGGACTTGGGACGACATAATAGCAGGAGAGAAGAGCCCGCCATGGAGGCAGGCGGAAGCAGCGAAAGAGGGGAGGTAGGCCACAGAAACCCCAATATTTTTTGGGAGGGGGCACATGGAGCAGTCGGCAAAGTTGAGGGGTGAGTCAGAGACTGTCGAGGAGTTATTGGACAAATTGGAGGAGAGTGAACAGAGGGGAGAGTTAGTGACCTTCGAGAAGTTGTTAGACAAGTTGGAGGAGAGTGAAGAGAGAGAGCTGTTGGTTTGGCGTGGTATGCACGGCATTCGCCCTGAGGAGCGTGATAGCTGTCTGATGCCATCTGTGACAGTTCTTCGCACTTGTCCTGAGAAGTGTGTTAAAGTTCCGGTACAATTGATGCCGGCTATACGCACCAGGTTTCCAGTGCGCTTTCACAGCCCAGTACGTCCTGTGTCGGCTCCTCTTACTTGTCGTGCTAAAGTGGGTATCTGTCCAGGGCGGGTTGTGCCGGCTCAGCGCTCCTGGTCTCCAGTGCGCCTCCAGGGTCCAGTACATCCTGCGCCGGTTCTACGCACTCTCCCTCAAGTGCGCTTTCCCAGTCAGGTGCGTCCTGTTCCTGCTCCTTGCACTCTCCCTCAAGTGTGTTTCCCCAGTCAAGTCCGTCCTGTTCCTGCTCCCCGCACTCGCCCTGAGGTGCGTGTCATCAGCCCGGTGCCACCTGTACCGGTCTCACGCATCAGGCCTCCAGTGCGCCTCCACAGTCCAGTACGTCCTGTGCCTCCTCCCCGCACTCGCCCTGAGGTGCGTGTCATCAGCCCGGTGCCACCTGTACCGGCATCAGGCCTCCAGTGCGCCTCCACAGTCCAGAGCTTCCTGCGACAGTTCCCAGTCCAGAGCTTCCTGCGACAGTTCCCAGTCCAGAGCTTCCTGCGACAGTTCCCAGTCCAGAGCTTCCTGCGACAGTTCCCAGTCCAGAGCTTCCTGCGACAGTTCCCAGTCCAGAGCTTCCTGCGACAGTTCCCAGTCCAGAGCTTCCTGCTTCCCAGTCCAGAGCTTCCTGACAGTTCCCAGTTTCCCAGTTCCCAGTCCAGAGCTTCCTGCGACAGTTCCCAGTCCAGGGCTTCCTGCGACAGTTCCCAGTCCAGAGCTTCCGGCGACAGTTCCCAGTCCCGAACCTCCAACGACAGTCCACAGTCCCGAACCTCCAACGACAGTCCACAGTCCCGAACCTCCAACGACAGTCCACAGTCCCGAACCTCCAACGACAGTCCACAGTCCCGAACCTCCAACGACAGTCCACAGTCCCGAACCTCCAACGACAGTCCACAGTCCGGAACCTCCAACGACAGTCCACAGTCCGGAACCTCCAACGACAGTCCACAGTCCGGAACCTCCAACCACAGTCCGGAACCTCCTGAGACGTTCTACAGTGCGGAACCTCCTGAGACGGTCTACGGTCCGGAACCTCCTGAGACGGTCTACGGTCCGGAACCTCCTGAGACGGTCTACGGTCCGGAACCTCCTGAGACGGTCTACGGTCCGGAACCTCCTGAGACGGTCTACGGTCCGGAACCTCCTGAGACGGTCTACGGTCCGGAGCCTCCAGCGACGGTCTGCAGTCCAGAGCCTTCAGCGACGGTCTGCAGTCCAGAGTCTCCTGCGACGATCTACGGTCCTGTTCCTCCAGCGATGATCTACAGTCCGGCGCCGACACACGGTCCGGTGTCTCCAGCAACGACCCACGGTCCGGAGCTTCCGGCGAAGATCCCAGCACCAGAGCCGCCATGGAGGATGATGTATCTTGCGAGCAGAGTGGGTACTTCGCCCCGCACCGGAGCCACCCCTGACGCCCTGTGTCATCCTTTGTAGATGCCCACCCGGACCCGCCCCTATTGAGTCAGGTTTTGCGGTCGAAGTCCGCACCTTTGGGGGGTGGTACTGTCACGCCCTAACCATAGAGAGCTGTTTAATCTCTATGTTGGTTGGGGCGTGATATTGACTAGGGTGGGTCCTCTAGGTGATTAATGGTTTATGTTGGCCTGGTATGGTTCCCAATCCAAGAGCTGTTTATCGTTGTCTCTGATTGGGGATCATATTTAGGTAGCCATTTCCTCATTTGTGATTTGTGGGATCTTGTCTACAGTTAGTTGCCTGTGTGCACACCAGTAGCTTCACCTTTCATTTGTGCTTTATTGTTTTGTTTATTGAGTTTCTATTTATTAAAAATATGTGGAACTCTACGCACGCTGCGCCCTGGTCCAGTCATTACGACGAGCGTGAGATTAGCCGAGGGGTTACATTTTCCAAACTACATATATTTTCCAACCTACACTGTGAATATTTAAATAATGTATTCAAAATAGACAAGAAAAATACAAGAATGTGTCTGTTATTAGTTTAACCACACTATGTTTGTCTATTGTTGTGACTTAGATGAAGATCAGACCAAATTTGATGACCAATTCATGCAGAAATCCAGGTAATTCCAAAGGGTTCACATACTTTTTCTTGCCACTGTTATAGATATCTACTCATCGAACATCTCATTCCAAAATCATGGGCATTAATATGGAGTTGGTCCCCCCTTTGATGCTATAACAGCATCTACTCTTCTGGGAAGGCTTTCCACTAGATGTTGGAACATTGCTGCAGGGACTTGCTTCCATTCAGCCAAATTCAAATGTATTTATTTATACAGCCCTTCTTACATCAGCTGATATATCAAAGTGCTGTACAGAAACCCAGCCTAAAACCCCAAACAGCAAGCAATGCAGGTGTAGAAGCACGGTGGCTAGGAAAAACTCCCTAGAAAGGCAAAAACCTAGGAAGAATCCTAGAGGAGAACCAGGCTGTGAGGGGTGGCCAGTCCTCTTCTGGCTGTGCCGGGTGGAGATTATAACAGAACATGGCCAAGATGTTCAAATGTTCATAAATGACCAGCATGGTCAAATAATAGTAATCACAGTGTACAGGTCAGGGTTCCATAGCCGCAGGCAGAACAGTTGAATCTGGAGCAGCAGCACAGCCAGGTGGACTGGGGACAACAAGGAGTCATCATGCTAGGTAGTCCTGAGGCATGGTCCCAGGGCTCAGGTCATCAGAGAGAGAGAGAGAGGGAGAGAATTAGAGAGAGCATACTTAAATTCACACAGGACACTGGATAAGACAGGAGAAATACTCCAGATATAACAGACTGACCCTAGCCCCCCGACACATAAACTACTGCAGCATAAATACTGGAGGCTGAGACAGAAGGGGTCAGGAGACACTGTGGCCCCCCCACGAGAGCATTAGTGAGGTTGGGTACTGATGTTAGGTGATTAGTAGCTTTCTCCTGGCATCCACCAAAGCCAGATTCGTCCGTCGGACTGCCAGATGGTGAAGCGTGATTCGTCACTCCAGAGAACGCGTTTCTACTGCTCTAGAGTCCAATGGCGGCAAGCTTTACACCACTCCAGCCAACGCTTGGCATTGTGCATGGTGATCTTAGGCTTGCGTGTGGCTGCTCAGCCATTGAAACCCATTTCATGAAGCTCCCAACGTTATTGTGCTGACATTGCTTCCATTGGCAGTTTGGAACTTGGTAGTGGGTTTTGCAACCGAGGACAGACTATATTTTTACACGCTTCAGCACTTGGCGGTCCAGTTCTCTGACTTTGTGTGGCCTACCATTTTGTTGCTAAGCCGTTGTTGCTCCTAGACGTTTCCACTTCACAATAACAGCACTTACAGTTGACCGGGGCAGCTCTAGCAGGGCAGAAATTTGACGAACTAGAGAGGTGGCATCCTATGACAGTTACACTTTGAAAGTCACTGTACTCTTCAGTAAGGCAATTCTATGAAGATTGCATGGCTGTGTGCTCAATTTTTTTATTATCTTGTCAGCAAGGGTGTGGCTGAACTAGCCGAATCCACTAATTTGAAGGGATGTCCACATACTTCTTTATATATAGTGTATATGTTCATGTTAGGAATTCTCCTCACAGAAGGCACAATTTATGGAGGGGGTTGTCCTAATACTCTTTTATTGTTTCCCCCCAGAAACTTGCCTTCATGGTGTCCCTCGGACTTGTTACCCATGACCGTTTGGAAGGTAAGCACAGCCAGTTTCGCCTGAAGTAAATTCCAGTTCCTACATTCACCCGCATTCCCTAGGAGTGTATACTGCAATGCCTGTATTAATATACTACTCTGTGGTTATAGAAATTCAGAGGAGGAGGCAGGAGCGTAAGCGAAGAACAACGGCCAATCCGGTGTACAGTGGAGCTGTGTTTGAGCCTGAGGTATGGACTTACACTGCTGTTCTTCTACTTATCAAACATTTTTGATAGTGTAACCACACATTATTACAACAGCCGATACACAATGTGTTTCTTATTCAATTGGATGCCAGTGCACATGCTTTGTAAAATGTGAGCATAATATGCACTGTTTTCAATGTGCATATCTGAATTAATGAAGGTAGGATCTGGCCCTGTGTAGCATATGAATAGCAAATAGGTTTTCTTTTTGAGTGAGTGACATGATAAACTTGCAGTCAAATCACAGCTGTATTTCTTCTCCCACATACGTGTTCCTATCCACGCTGTGCAGAGGAAGAAGAATGCAGTGACCTACCTAAACACTCCGCTCCACCAGGGCACCAGGAAAAGAGGTCAGTATCCACTCAACAACTGCACATACACCTTCTCCAATGCCCAGGGCATATACAGGTCACTGACAAAATAATGGAATCACCAACATAACGTGTCTCAATAGGGCCACCACGAGCCGCCAGAACAGCTTCAAAGCACATTGGCATAGATTCTACAAGTGTCTGGAGCTCTATTGGTGGGATGCAACATCATTCTTCCACAGTTCTTCCATAGTTTGTTGTTTTGTTGCTGGTAGTGGAAAATTGGGTTCAATTGGGTTCAATCAGTACCACTGTTCCTCTTGAAACACAGCAAGTTGAGCAGTCTTCATCACTGAAGCTCCTGCCAAACGTGCCCCAACAATCAACTCTCTTTCAATGTCACTGAAATCTCTTCTTCATGGGAGCCAAAGTAATGGGCAAGTGAGCCTGCCCAGCATTTTTATACTTGACCCTAAGCATGGTGGGATGTTAATTGCTTAATTAACTCAGGAACCACACCTGTGTGGAAGCATCTGCTTACTTTGTATCCCTCATTTACTCAAGTGTTTCCTTTATTTTGACAGTTCCCTGTACATGTTAATATAGATTCCTGATATCTATATTTGATGCTTGTATGTTCTAATCTATTCAATGTAAATGGTACGAAATGCTGTGAGTTTCTCTCTCACACACCACACAACTTTTCTGCTGATACCTCTTTGCTTGCTGGCTGAATCCTGCGCAGGGACACTTAAGCATGAAACACACAAGAATCTCACTGTCGATAGACTGCCAATAGGTACGTATCACAGTGAGAGGCCATTCCTTCTCTTGCTAGATCAAAACTGGTACGAGCTGCGTGCCGTCCTGTTATCTACGAACATGCCTTTTCTACTTGTAGAATTGCAATTCTCAGCAGTGGCCAACAACTTGACTTTGAGCGAAACATTCTAAAATGTATTAAATAAGAAATATGTCTTCAGCGATCTGCACACAATACCCCATAATGACAAAACGAAAATAGGTTTTTAGAAATGTTTCAAAAATTTTAAAAACATAAATACCTTATTTACATAAGTATTCAGACCCTTTGCTATGAGACTCGAAATTGAGTTCAGGTGCATCCTGTTTCCATTGATCTGTGGTAAATTCTGTTGATTGGACATGATCTAAGTAAGGTCCCACAGTTGACAGTGCATGTCAGAGCAAAAACCAAGTAATGAGGTCGTTCATAGAAATTGCCCGTAGACCTCTGAGACAGGATTGTGTCGATGCACATATCTGGGAAAGGGTACCAATAAATTGCTGCAGCATTGAATGTCCCCAAGAACACAGTGGCCTCCATCATTCTTAAATGGAAGCTGGCTGCCTGGCCAAACTGAGCAATTGGGGGAGAAGGGCCTTGGTCAGGGAGGCCTTTATGGTAGAGTGGCCAGACGGAAGCTAACAAACTTTATAGCTAGGTGTCATCATCTAAAATGACCCTAATTTATAAGATAGTTCTTATTTGATTATTAATGGTGGTCGGACCCATCTTTGTGAAGCTAGCCACAATAAGGATTAGCCACAATAGGGGAATTTGCGGTTAGCCTTCAAAATAAAAGTATATAATGGACAGTGATGCAAATAAATACAAATAGTAGAATTATGCCATTATTAAATAGATCATGCTAAACGAGGTTGGAATGTTGTTTCTATGAAATCAACAAAAGACAGTTAGTTAATATGACAAAAACCTGTTGAAATCACACTGGATTTATTATACTTTAGAATTGCGTTGGGGTCATACTTCTTTCACTGTACAGCCTTACCTATGGATTGTGGATCAATGACATGGGGTATCAGTCTTCTCAGTGACACCCAGAGAACATTAGCATCGTAGCTCTTTTTGCGGTACTCTGAAACTACTGTGAATTGAGCAACATTTATTGTCAACCTATGTGTATTGAACATTATTCCAGAGGATGTTTTGGAGTCTGATAACTCTGAGGAGGACGTTGGGAAAAAATATCTTGGGTATTGAGTAGACTGATATATTTCATTGATCCCCAATCCTTAGCTAAAGCTGTACAGTTTAATATGAATGTCAATACACACAATAGGCTGACTGGGGAAGTGATTTCACAGAGTCACAGTCCTGCGATAAGAGCTACAACGCTAATATTTGCGTAAACTCTTCACAGTTGTGTTCTGTGGGTGTCACCGAGTAGACTGATACCCAATTTCATTGCTTCACTTTCCGACCTTGCTTAACATTATCTAGTCTAAATATGGCATGATTCCACCAATTTTAACCTTCTGCATCACTTTCAAAGAGGTACTTTTATTTTGAAGACCAGCCTCAAATTCCACTATCAAATCAAATGTATTTCTATAGCCCTTCGTACATCAGCTGATATCTCAAAGTGCTGTACAGAAACCCAGCCTAAAACAGCAAGCAATGCAGGTGTAGAAGCACGGTGGCTAGGAAAAACTCCCTAGAAAAGCCCAAACCTAGGAAGAAACCTAGAGAGGAACCAGGCTGTGGGGTGGCCAGTCCTCTTCTGGCTGTGCCGGGTGGAGATTATAACAGAACATGGCCAAGATGTTCAAATGTTCATAAATGACCAGCATGGTTAAATAATAATAATCACAGGCAGAACAGTTGAAACTGGAGCAGCAGCACGGCCAGATGGACTGGGGACAGAAAGGAGTCATCATGCCAGGTAGTCCTGAGGCATGGTCCTAGGGCTCAGGTCCTCCGAGAGAGAGAAAGAAAGAGAGAAAGATAGAATTAGAGAGAGCATACTTAAATTCACACAGGACACCGGATAGGACAGGTGAAGTACTCCAGATATAACAAACTGACCCTAGCCCCCCGACACATAAACTACTGCAGCATAAATACTGGAGGCTGAGACAGGAGGGGTCAGGAGACACTGTGGCCCCATCCGATGATACCCCCGGACAGCGCCAAACAGGAAGGATATAACCCCACCCACTTTGCCAAAGCACAGCCCCACACCACTAGAGGGATATCTTCAACCACCAACTTACCATCCTGAGACAAGGCCGAGTATAGCCCACAAAGATCTCCGCCACGGCACAACCCGGGGGGGGGGGGGGGCCAACCCAGACAGAGAGATCACGTCAGTGACTCAACCCACTCAAGTGACGCACCCCTCCTAGGGACAGCATGAAAGAGCACCAATAAGCCAGTGACTCAGCCCCTGTAATAGGGTTCGAGGCAGAGAATCCCAGTAGAAAGAGGGGAACTGGCCAGGCAGAGACAGCAAGGGCAGTTCGTTGCTCCAGAGCCTTTCCGTTCACCTTCACACTCCTGGGCCAGACTACACTCAATCATATGACCCACTGAAGAGACGAGTCTTCAGTAAATACTTAAAGCTTGAGACCGAGTTTGCGTCTCTCACATGGGTAGGCAGACCATTCCATAAAAATTGAGCTCTATAGGAGAAAGCCCTGCCTCCAGCTGTTTACTTAGAAATTCTAGGGACAATTAGGAGGCCTGCGTCTTGTGACCGTAGCGTACGTGTAGGTATGTACAGCAGGACCAAATCAGAGAGCGAGTTAGGAGCAAGCCCTTGTAATACTTTGTAGGTTAGCAGTAAAACCTTGAAATCAGCCCTTGCCTTGACAGGAAGCCAGTGTAGGTAGGCTAGCACTGGAGTAATATGATCATATTTTTTGGTTCTAGTCAGGATTCTAGCAGCCGTATTTAGCACTAACTGAAGTTTATTTAGTGCTTTATCCGGGTAGCCGAAAGTAGAGCATTGCAGTAGTCTAACCTAGAAGTAACAAAAGCATGGATTAATTTTTCTGCATCATTTTTGGACAGAAAGTTTCTGATTTTTGCAATGTTACGTAGATGGAAAAAAGCTGTCCTTGAAACAGTCTTGATATGTTCGTCAAAAGAGAGATCAGGGTCCAGAGTAACGCAGAGGTCCTTCAGTTTTATTTGAGATGACTGTACAACCATTAAGATTAATTGTCAGATTCAACAAAAGATATCTTTGCTTCTTGGGACCTAGAACAAGCATCTCTGTTTTGTCTGAGTTTAAAAGTAGAAAGTTTGCAGCCATCCATTTCCTTATGTCTGAAACACAGGCTTCTAGCGAGTGCAATTTTGGGGCTTCACCATGTTTCATTGAAATGTACAGCTGTGTGTCATCCGCATAGCAGTGAAAGTTAACATTATGTTTTCGAATGACATCCCCAAGAGGTAAAATATATAGTGAAAACAATAGTGGTCCTAAAACGGAACCTTGAGGAACACCGAAATTTACAGTTGGTTTGTCAGAGGACAAACCATTCACAGAGACAAACTGATATCTTTCCGACAGATAAGATCTAAACCAGATCAGAACTTGTCCGTGTAGACCAATTAGGGTTTCCAATCTCTCCAAAAGAATGTGGTGATCGATGGTATCAAAAGCAGAACTAAGGTCTAGGAGCACGAGGACAGATGCAGAGCCTCGGTCTGATGCCATTAAAAGGTCATTTACCACCTTCACAAGTGCAGTCTCAGTGCTATGATGGGGTCTAAAACCAGACTGGAGCATTTCGTATACATTGTTTGTCTCCAGGCTGCGCAACAGCCCTTTCTACCATTTTTGACAGGAATGGAAGATTCGATATAGGCCAATAGTTTTTTTATATTTTCTGGGTCAAGGTTTGGCTTTTTCAAGAGAGGCTTTATTACTGCCACTTTTAGTGAGTTTGGTACACATCCGGTGGATAGAGAGCCGTTTATTATGTTCAACATAGGAGAGCCAAGCACAGGAAGCAGCTCTTTCAGTAGTTTAGTTGGAATAGGGTCCAGTATGCAGCTTGAAGGTTTAGAGGCCATGATTATTTTCATCATTGTGTCAATAGATATAGTACTAAAACACTTGAGTGTCTCTCTTGATCCTAGGTCCTGGCAGAGTTGTGCAGACTCAGGACAACTGAGCTTTGAAGGAATACGCAGATTTAAAGAGTCGTCCGTGAATCTGCTTTCTAATAATCATGATCTTTTCCTCAAAGAAGTTCATGAATTTATTACTGCTGAAGTGAAAGCAATCCTCTCTTGGGGAATGCTGCTTTTTAGTTAGCTTTGCGACAGTATCAAAAAGGAATTTCGGATTGTTCTTATTTTCCTCAATTAAGTTGGAAATTTAGGATGATCGAGCAGCAGTAAGGGCTCTTCGATACTGCACGGTACTGTCTTTCCAAGCTAGTCGGAAGACTTCCAGTTTGGTGTGGCGCTATTTCCTTTCCAATTTTCTGGAAGCTTGCTTCAGAGCTCGGTTATTTTCTCTGTACCAGGGAGCTAGTTTCTTATGAGAAATGTTTTTAGTTTTTAGGGGTGCAACTACATCTAGGGTATTGCGCAATGTTAAGTTGAGTTCCTCAGTTAGGTGGTAAACTGATTTTTGTCCTCTAATGTCCTTGGGTAGACAGAGGGAGTCTGGAAGGACATCAAGGAATCTTTGTGTTGTCTGCGATTTATAGCACAACTTTTGATGTTCCTTGGTTGGGGTCTGAGCAGATTATTTGTTGCAATTGCAAACATAATAAAATGGTGGTCCGATAGTCCAGGATTATGAGGAAAAACATTAAGATCCACAACATTTATTCCATGGGACAAAACTAGGTCCAGAGTATGACTGTGACAGTGAGTAGGTCCAGAGACATGTTGGACAAAACCACTGAGTCGATGATGGCTCCGAAAGCCTTTTGGAGTGGGTCTGTGGACTTTTCCATGTGAATATTAAAGTCACCAAAGACTAGAATATTATCTGCTATGACTACAAGGTCCGATAGGAATTCAGGGAACTCAATGAGGAACGCTGTAATATGGCCCAGGAGGCCTGTAAACAGTAGCTATAAAAAGTGATTGAGAAGGCTGCATAGATTTCATGACTAGAAGCTCCAAATTTCATCTTTTTTTTTTGTAAATTGAAATTTGCTATCGTAAATGTTAGCAACACCTCCGCCTTTGCGGGATGCACGAGGGATATGGTCACTAGTGTAGCCAGGAGGTGAGGCCTCATTTATAACACGGTAAATTCATCAGGCTTAAGCCATGTTTCAGTCAGGCCAATCACATCAAGATTATGATCAGTGATTAGTTAATTGACTATAATTGCCTTTGAAGTAAGGGATCTAACATTAAGTAGTCCTATTTTGAGATGTGAGGTATCGCGATCTCTTTCAATAATGACAGGAATGGAGGAGGTCTTTAATCCTAGTGAGATTGCTAAGGCGAACACCGCCATGTTTAGTTTTGCCCAACCTAGGTCGAGGCACAGACACGGTCTCAATGGGGATAGCTGAGCTGACTACACTGACTGTGCTAGTGGCAGACTCCACTATGCTGGCAGGCTGGCTAACAGCCTGCTGCCTGGCCTGCACCCTATTTCATTGTGGAGCCATTGTGGAGCAAGAGGAGTTAGAGCCCTGTCCATGTTGGTAGATAAGATAAGATCACCCCTCCAGCTAGGGTGGAGTCCGTCACTCCTCAGCAGGTCAGGCTTGGTCCTGTTTGTGGGTGAGTCCCAGAAAGAGGGCCAATTATCTACAAATTCTATCTTTTGGGATGGGCAGAAAACAGTTTTCAACCAGTGATTGAGTTGTGAGACTCTGCTGTAGAACTCATCACTCCCCCTAACTGGGAGGGGGCCAGAGACAATTTCTCGAAGAGCCGACACATCTTACTAGCTGATTTACACCCTGAAGCTATGTTGCGCCTGGTGATCTCTGACTGTTTCACCCTAACATCGTTGGTGCCGACGTGGATAACAATATCTCTATACTCTCCAGTTTTAGCTTTAGCCAGCACCATCTTCAGATTAGCCTTAACGTTGGTAGGCCTGCCCCCTGGTAAACAGTGTATGATCGCTGGATGATTCGTTTTAAGTCTAATACTGCGGGTAATGGAGTCGCCAATGACTAGAGTTTTCAATTTGTCAGAGCTAATGATGGGAAGCTTCGGCATCTCAGACCCCGTAACGGGAGGAGTAGAGACAAGAGAAGGCTCGGCCTCTGACTCCGACTCGTTGCTTAATGGGGAAAACCGGTTGAAAGTTTCTGTCAGGCTGAATGAGCGACACCGGTTGAGTATTCCTACAGCATTTCCCTCCAGAAACCGTGAGAAAGTTGTCCGGCTGCGGGGACCGTGCCAGGGGATTTATACTAACGTTACTATCTGTACTTACTGGTGGCACAGACGCTGTTTCATCCTTTCCTACACTGAAATTACCCTTGCCTAATGATTGTGTCTGAAGCTGGGCTTGCAGCACAGCTATCCTCGCCGTAAGGCGATCGTTCTCCTGTATATTATGAGTACAGCGACTGCAATTAGACGGCATCATGTTAATGTTACTACTTAGCTTCGGCTGTTGGAGGTCCTGACGAACCATGTCCAGATAAAGCGTCAGGAGTGAAAAAGTTGAATGAAAAAAAAAGTTTCCTAATCCTCATTGTGGCTAGCTTCACAACACATAACCCAGTCCGGTCGAGCCTCACTAGCCAGATGAAGCTAGCAGGCAGTTTATTAACTTTGGGCAACAGGGTTAAGTAGCTGGCTAGCTATTTATTTTCATGAACTGAAGTTCAATTTCAATAGGAGAACAACAAGTGGCTACCTAGCTAGTACTTAATCACAAGGATTCCTTAATCATTGCTAAGAATAATGAAAATGACTGCAGTTTCTACTGGTCATTGTTTTCAGGCTGGTTGTATTGGTGCTAGCTAGGTACCAAGCTAAAGCTAGTTAACTACCCCAGAGGTTGCGTTCAAACATATAATGCTTTATTACCAACGTGGTATTGTAATACATCATTCGAGGCCGGTGTTTGCTTGTTTGCAGACATTGCTACTGCTTTGACACTGCTACTGATAGTAGTGGTGGCGCTTGGCTTGTACGTGCAAATTCAGAACACACAACATTCTATAAAAAGAACTGTGTTATTTGACGTGTCAAAGACTTATTTAACGCGTTAAATAGTGTTATTGTCAAATAGTGTTATTTTACGTGTATCTTTTTTGACATGTAAAGACCCAAACGGCGTTCCATAGTATGTTGTGAAGCTAATAACAGTGACGCTATCTGTGTAACTCCGGTAGGGCAACATCTGAAAAATAGCGCACTTGGTAGTGTGTACCGGTGCTCAACCAGTCGGTCGAGAACGGTTGATTGTCAAGGATATTGTATTCCATTATCTTGGCCTTAATGGATTTTGCCTTTGAGCTGTCTTGCTGAAATGTTCTTACTCTTTCAAATGACTGCTCGATTTGTTGACTGCTCGATCCACACAGCAGAAATTGTCAGACATTGTCATAGGTTAGGAATTCTGTGTTGCACTTGTAGCGCAAAATTTTATGTGGCGTCATTACGTCATCTACCTACATTATATAGGTATGCACGTCAGCTTTGACATCGATTTTGCACATCGGCGTTACACTAGACATCGGGCCGATACTGATGTTGGCATTTTTAGCTAATATCGGCCGATTCCAATATGTTCACCAATATATTGTGCATCCCTATTAAAAATAATGTAATTGAACTTAGCTGAATAAAATAAAATATATTATCCCCATTAAGGAGCGAGTAAGCATATGAAATGGCTAAGTTGAGCGTAAATGTGAGCTTTTGAAACGGGTCCTATATGCTAGATTTGGAGTTTTTTGGCAACTTTAGTTGGGAATGATACAAACCTTACAATGTCTTAGAAATCAAAACATAAAAAAGCTTGCGCACTGTTCCTTGCCTCAGGCTGCACATGCTGTTCTCTCAAGTGATGATATCTTCAGCCATCAGACTGTTCTCAATTGAATCTTGGCCTTTACTAATATGTAACATTTGTTTCTGTTTAGGATGGCCCATTACCAAATGGGCAGGAACATGGGGAATAAAACATGTCATCCTTATGCACGCAAATAGCTTTTTCAATCATGCCTGGTAGGCAACGTTTATTTCACTCCACCCATCAACCACTGAGGAGCCTGCAGCCTCTCGCTGCGCGACAAAAAAGACTATAGCGATTCTCCATCTTCAAGTTTATCGTTTATTTGCTTATTAGGGTACCTAAGATTTGATTATAAACATTGATTGACTTGTTTGGATAAGTTTATTGGTAACGTTTGGGATTCATTTTGTATGCATTTTGAAGGAAGGAAACCGAGTGGATTATTGACTGAAGCGCGCCAGCTAAACTGAGTTTTTATGGATATAAAGAATGACTTTATCGAATGAAAGGACTATTTGTAATGTAACTGGGACCTTTTGGAGTGCCAACAGAAGATGTTCTTCAAAGGTAAGGCATATATTATATCGCTATTTCTGACTTTCGTGTCGCAACTCCCTGGTTGAAAATGATTTGTTATGCATTTGTGTGCTGGGCACTGTCCTCAGATAATCACATGGTTTGCTTTCGCCGTAAAGCCTTTTTGAAATCTGACACGGCAGCTGGATTAACTTCTTGGCGCACCCATCCCGTTATAGCGGGATCATTTTCGTCAACATCCGCTGAATTGCAGAGCGCCAAATTCAAATGAAATGTTCATGAAATCACAAGTGCAATGTAGCAAAACACAGTTTAGCTTGTTGTTAATCCACCTGGCGTGTCAGATAAAAAAAGAAAGAAGCTTTACAGTGAAAGCAAACAAAGTGTTTATGTGAGGACATCTCTCTCAGCAGACAAAACATTACCAACAGCTAGCAGCAAAGTAGATTGGTCACAAAAGTCAGAAAAGCAATAAAATTAATCGCTTACCTTTGAGGATCTTCGGATGTTTGCACTCAGTTACACTCCCAGTTACACAATAAATCTTCCGTTTGTTCGATAAAGATTATTTTTATATCCAAAAACCTCCATTTGGTTGGCGCGTATTGTTTAGTAATCCACAGGCTCGTGCAGGTCATGACGGGCAGACGAAAATTCCAAATAGTATCCGTAAAGTTTGTAGAAACATGTCAAACGTTTTTTATAATCAATCCTCAGGTTGTTTTTACGATAATATTTCAACCGGACCGTAGCTTTTTCAATAGGAGAGAGAGAGAGAAAATGTCTGCTCCAAGCCGTTGCGCATGCAAAACTCTGGTGACACCAAGCCATCCACTGACGCGATGTGATTGTTTGCGCTCATTTTTCAGAATAAATGTCTGAAACTATATCTAAAGACTGTTCACGCCATGTGGAAGCCATAGGGAAAGGAATCTGGTTGATATCCCTTTAAATGGAGGGAAGGCATGCAATGGAACAGGGAGTTTTCAAAATAAGAGGCTGGATTTTCCTCAGGTTTTCGCCTGCAATATCAGTTCTGTTATACTCATAGACAATATTTTGACAGTTTTGGAAACTTTAGTGTTTTCTATGCATATTCTAGCTTCTGTTTCATTTGGGTACGTTTTTCATCCAAACATCAAAATACTGCCCCCTACACTCAACAGGTTAACAACAAGTTAAGCTTTATTTTGATGTATTGCACTTGTGATTTCATGGAAGTTTAATATTTATAGTAATTTAATTTGAATTTGGCGCTCTGCAATTTCACCGGAAGGTGTCGAAATAATCCGCAAGAAGTTAAGGTGGACTGGTATAATAATACAGTCCATACTTAAAGGCGATACTATAATTTTTATTTTTAATTCTAGACCATGGGTGGGCAACTCCAGTCCTTGAGGGCCTGATTGGTGTCACTTTTTCTCCACCCCTAGCAAACACAGCTGATTAATCAAATTGAATTCTAAACTGAAGATCATGATTAGGTAATTATTGGAGTCGGGTGTGTTAGCTGGAACTGGGGCAAAACTGTGACACCAATCAGGCACTCAAAGACTGGAATTGCCCAGCTCTGGCATAGACCATGGGTCACCAACCTTTTCTAGCATGAGAGCTACTATAAAAAAATGTTACATGTCGCGAGCTACAATTTCTTCATTTTTTTCTATAGCTTTCAAAGTCTAGCTAGTTCTCCTCTCCCCTTCCGGGTCCTTTCTGTCAATATACCTGGTAAAATAATGGTTAATAAACAACTGCAAAGGGGCCCTATAAAATCTGTAAATTTCCCAAATTATGTTAATTTTTTTCACTCTTAAAATTACAATTGTTCATAGAGAACCAATGAAATTGGATGTTCTGAGTCCACGTCAAATCTTAAATCACATCGGTATCTAAAATGGAGCCGGAAGAAATGGCAGCAGTTTTACGGACGTCTAACCAATTGTGCTATTATGTGGGGGTTTTTGCTTTATTTGTAACTTATTTTGTACATAATGTTTCTGCCACCATATTTTACGGCAAAAAAATAAGATTAGATTTTTTCTTCAACAAGCAGGAAGCACAGGATATACTGCGAACACCCAACAAGGCCGACATCCCCGTTATTGGAAAGAGAGACGCAGGTACAGAGGAAACAGAGTGGGGTGCCTCGTAAGGATCCGGAGAAGGCGAGTGGGAAAGCTTCCGTTACCGTCAATATTACTCGCCAAAGTACAATCATTGGAAAATGAATTAGACGAGGTACGATCATGAATATCCTACCAACGGGACATCAAAAACTGTAGCATCTTATGTCTCATGGAATCGTGGCTGAATGATGACATGGACATTCAGCTAGAAGGATATACGCTGCACCGGCTAGATAGAACAGCACACTCCAGTAAGACGAGGGAGAGGCATATGGTCCGTGCATATTTGTAAACAACAGCTGGTGCACAAAATCTAAGGAAGTGTCTAGATTTTGCTCGCCTGAAGTAGAGTTTCTTACGATAAACTGTAGACCACACTAGTTGCAAAGAGAGTTTTCAATGTATACTTTTCGTTTACCATCGCAGATGGACACTGGCACTAAGACCGCACTCAGTCAGCTGTATAAGGTAATAAGCAAACAGGAAACCACTCACCCAGAGGCGGCGCTCCTAGTGTCCGGGAACTTTAATGCAGGGAAACTTAAATCAGTTTTACCTCATTTCTATCAACATAGGGGAAAGAAATCTAGATCACCTATACTCCACACACAGAGACGCATACAAAGCTCTTCCTCACCCTCCATTTGGTAAATCTGACCACAATTCTATTCTCCTGATTCCTGCTTACAAGCAAACATTAAAGCAAGAAGCACCAGTGACTCGGTCTATAAAAAAGTGGTCAAATGAAGCAGATGCTAAACTACAGGACTGTTTTGCTATCACAGACTGGAAGCCATGGATTACAGGCAACATTCGCACTGAGCTAAAAGGTAGAGCTGCCGCTTTCAAGGTGTGGGACTAACCCAGAAGCTTATAAGAAATCCTGCTATGCCCTCTGACGAACCATCAAACAGGCAAAGCTCCAATAAAGGGCTAAGATTGAATCGTACTACACCGGCTCCAATGCTCATCTTATGTGGCAGGGCTTGCAAACTATTACAAACTACAAAGAGAAGCACAGCCGTGAGCTGCCCAGTAACACGAGCCTACCAGACCAGCTAAATCACTTTATGCTCTCTTCGAGGCAAGCAACACCGAGGCATGCATGAGAGAATCAGCTGTTGCGGACGACTGTGTGATCGCGCTCTCCGTAGCCGACATGAGTAAGACCTTTAAACAGGTCAACATTCACAAGGCCGCGGGGCCAGGCGGATTACCAAGTCTTGTGCTCAGGGCATGTGCTGACCAACTGGCAGGTGTCTTGACTGACATTTTCAACTTGTCCCTGAATGAGTCTGTAATATCAACACGTTTCAAGCAGACCACCATAGTCGCTGTGCCCAAGAACACAAAGACAACCTGCCTAAATGACTACAGACCCGTAGCACTCACGTCCGTAGCCATGAAGTGCCTTGAAAGGCTGGTAATGGCTCACATCAACACCATTATCCCAGAAAACCTAGACCCACTCCAATTTGCATACCACCCAAACAGATCCACAGATGATGCAATCTCTATTGCACTCCACACTGCCCTTTCCCACCTGGACAAAAGGAACACCTACGTGAGAATGCTATTCATTGACTACAACTCAGCGTTCAACACCATAGTACCCTCAAAGCTCATCACTAAGCTAAGGATCCTGTTACTAAACACCTCCCTCTGCAACTGGATCCTGGACTTCCTGACGGGCCGCCCCCAGGTGGTGAGGGTAGGTGGCAACACATCTGCCACGCTGATCCTCAACACGTGGGCCCCTCAGGGCCAGCCTATAGGGAGGTTTGCAGACGACACAACAGTGGTAGGCCTGATCACCGACAACGACGAGACAGCCTATAGGGAGGAGGTCAGAGACCTGGCCGGGTGGTGCCAGAAGAACAACCTATCCCTCAACGTAACCAAGACTAAGGAGATGATTGTGGACTACAGGAAAAGGAGGAATGAGCATGCCCTCATTCTCATCAACGGGGCTGTAGTGGAGCAGGTTGAGAGCTTCAAGTTCCTTGGTGTCCATATCACCAACAAACTAGAATGGTCCAAACACACCAGGATAGTCATAAAGAGGGCACAACAAAGCCTATTCCCCCTCAGGAAACTATAAAGATTTGGCATGGGTGCTCAGATCCTCAAAAGGTTTTACAGCTGTAACATTGAGAACATCTGGTTGCATCACTGCCTGGTACTGCAACTGCTTGGCCTCCGACCACAAGGCACTACAGAGGGTAGTGCGTACAGCCCAGTACATCACTGGGGCTAAGCTACCTGCCATCCAGGACCTCAGAGGAAAGCCTTAAAAATTGTCAAAGATCCCACCCTCCCCAGTCAGACTGTTCTCTCTACTACCACATGGCAAGTGGTACCGGAGCGCCAAGTCTAGGACCAAAAGGCTCCTCAACAGCTTTTACCCCCAAGCCATAAGACTCCTGAACAGGTAATCAAATGGCTACCCAGACTATTTGCTGTGTGTGTGTGTGTGTGTGTGTGTGCGGTGTGTGTGTGTGTGTGTGTGTGTCCCAACCCCTCTTTACACTGCTGCTACTCTATGTTTACCATATATGCAGTCACTTTAACCATACCCACATGTACATACTACATCAATTAGCCGGACTAACTGGTGTCACGCCCTGATCTTTTTCACCTGTTCCTGTTATTGTCTCCACCCCCTCCAGGTGTCGCTTATTTTTCCCAGTGTATTTATCCCTGTGTTTCCGATCTCTCTGTGCCAGTTCGGCTTGTATGTTTAGTCAAATCAACCAGCGTGTTTTTTTCCCGTACTCCTTTTGCTATTCTCCTTTTTCTAGTCCTCCCGGTTTTGACCCTTGCCTGTTTCTGGACTCTGTACCCACCTGCCTGACCATTTCTGCCTGCCTTGACCACGAGCCTGTCCCTTTTTGCCTGTCCTCGACCATTCTCTTGCTTACCCCTTTGGATTATTTAACAAAGTAAGACTCCAACCATCTGCCTCCTGTGTCTGCATCTGGGTCTCGCCTTGATAACCGGTGCCTGTATATAGCCTCGCTACTGTTATAGCCTTGCTACTGTATATTGCCTCGCTACTGTTATTATTCACTGTCTTTTTACTGTTGTTTTTTATTTCCTTATCTATTGTTCACCTAATACCTATTTTTTTTACTTAAAAATTATACTGTTGGTTCGTGCCTGTAAGTATGCATTTCACTGTAAGGTCTACCTACACCTGTTGTATTCGGCGCACGTGACAAATAAACTTTGATTTGATTTGAAGACACATTTTTGGTGAGTGTTTATTCCCCTTTAATTGCTCATCTGGCCCTTTAATTGGGCATGTAGCGAGTGAGGAATGTGTCATCTATTGTGCTGGTCTAGCGATGGTTCTCTACAGCTGCTTCTCATTTCGTGGTAAAGTTTGCAAATAGCAAATAATAGATACAAATTATGCTTACTCATGATATACTTCTGCCAGGTAAGCCTACTTTGCGGTTAATATTTATTTGAGAAGGTTTTGGGGAAAGTATTTCTGTCAACCCACAAGACGGTTATAACATCAACTGGCTATACACAGAGTGATAGACAAAAGGGCGCACCACACAGACCCGACACAATCAATTTTGCATGAAAATACTTGGCAGATATTGTCTTAATTTTTATTTATTTTTTTACCAATAGTGGCTAACCAGGGGTGGGATAATGTTGCGTTGATTAGCTGGGAGCTTGCGGTGTCTGAGACTTGTGACATTTGTTTTTGACGAGCTACTCATAGGTGGGCTGCGAACTACTGGTAGCTCGTGATTGACCTGCTGGAAACCCCCCCGTTATTTTAATTCAGGTTTTATTTTTTGTGCTTGGGCTTTAAAACAACATCCATGACGACCATGTTTTCCACTAAGTTTCAACCTGTTGTTGAACTTCTTTCTTCAAATTGATCATCACAGTGAGTTGGGTTAAAGGGACAATAGAGCTCTGAATATCAGGCCATTAGCGACCTGATGGTCATTAGCAAGTTGGGCACTACCAAGCATGTCCAGAGTGCATAAGAGATTACCCTGACTCAACGATCACGTGGAATTTTACTGCGGTCATGACTCATGACTGCCAGTGTGGCACCCTTACAAAAAAAGATTGCAGTTTTTAAAGTACATTAACTCCAGTCGACTGGTATTTTGGAGGCAGTAATTGCAGAATAACTGCAGTGTACTGCACTGTAACTGCAATTACACTGCAAAATTACTGTAGTAAAAAAAAAAAGTGTTATTTTGGACGCAGTATTTGCAACATACTGCAGTTATTGTACTGCAGTTATACTGCACTCTGATTGCAATCTTTTTTCGTAAGGGCAGTAATACAGTCACAGCAACAGCCTTAGTGGAATGGGATTTTTGGAGTAGAGGACAGCTTTTGGTAAAATAAAATCCTTGCCGGTCTCACTTCCATTCAAGGGGGCTATAGCAAAGTTTTAGCCTTTTGTCTTTAAATGTTGTGAAAGCAAGGAATGTATCCCTTGCTAGATAGAGTAAGTTAGCTGGCAGCATGTCTAGCTGGCTAAAAACATAGCAGGCTAGCTAACATTTTTAGCTTCCCACATCCCCATGTGAAATAATGTGATTTATAATATAAAAATATGCCCTGGCAAATATTCGTACTTGGTGTAACCTAAACATTGTCCCAGTTTGACATGCTACTTGTGTATTTATTCCCTTATTTAAAAATAGAACGTCATGTTTTGTTCTGGGAGAAAAAGCACATGGCTAGCTAGTTAGCTACAGCAGGTTCTACTATTTCACAATAGCCTGTAATCACTAGTTATTACTTCTAAACAAAATACCTTTTTGAGTGGATAATTTTTTTGTTTACTGTTTGAACAGTCGCTGAAATTATATTTGGTTATCAATGAAAAATAGTCTACTTTGATGAATAGCCTATAGATAAGATCAAGGAACCAAGCGAGAACACTGCCCCTACGACTGCGGAAGGAATGATATGGCGTGTCTCAATTTCCATGTAGTAAAAAATCATGTTGAATGCCGGAGCATATTACAAGGAGCCGCCCCTTTTGTGACGAAAAAGGACATGGCAACACTCAGAATCTTTCGTCTGCGTAGAGCTTGTAGTACATTTTAGTGCACTAACTCCGCTCTCTGTGCTTCTCCTACTCTTCCACCCTCAACTCAACACCCTCCCCTTTTCACATAAGCCAACGAGGACCCCCTGTCAAAGGTATGTCGGACAGACGGTTTATTTGTTTGTTTCCTTCCCACTTTTTGTTTTTCGTCTGTCTCATTTCACCCAGGTCACCCTCCCAAATACAGCAGCGATCCGAAGCTGGGCAGCCACACCCCGACCTCCCCCTCCAGCTGTCTCACTGTCTCCCCGGCACCCGAGTGGCCCAACACAGGGGGGATCTTCCCCTTCCATGTCCATCCCCACCACACTCTCCCCCTGCCCAGCCCCAGCTCTGGGGATGTAAGTAGCAGCTGGAGAGAGCACAGCAGCCTGGACTTTCTGGGGCTCTATCCTAACATACTGACTTCACCTACTCTTGCCCCTCCCTTTTTATATTGGTGGTATTGTCCACAGGCTGTTACAAATACTTTAGTGGAGTTGAAATGTCCCAGTACCTCACGTCTAAAGACCTAGACAAGTACAGACATGTTTTTATTGATTTTTATTGACTGTCTGAACCTTCATTTTTGATGCAATCTTACAAAGTGAACAGTACTCCTCGCCTCAAATTCAGTACTCCCCCTACTCTCAAAAAGGAACAAGTGATACAGCCTGAGTGAAATTGTTACTTTACCTATATTATTTTTAAGTAGGATCAGTTAGATTAGATCTTTTAAATGCCATTACAAACATACTGCAGTATTAAAGTAGTTTATTACATACTTTAAACTATATTTTTCAAATAGGAAATGCAGAATGGTATTCACAATGGCTTTTAGAATGAGCTTTTCCATTTCAGTGTTGGAATTACACACATTATTTATTTAAGTGTTACCTTTTAAAACAACACAGAAACTGTAATATGATTGGATGATCCTCAAATCAACACACGGCCCCTCTGCCCTGCCTCTGCACACGTGATTGGTCAGGCCTAGACAGGCAGAGAAACTGATTGGTGCAATTCATCCTGACAGGGAGACATCCATGAGGATTTCTGCACTGTGTGCAGACGCAGTGGCCAGTTGCTCATGTGTGACACATGCTCACGTGTCTATCACCTGGACTGCCTGGACCCACCCCTGAAAACCATTCCTAAAGGCATGTGGATCTGTCCCAAATGTCAAGAGCAGGTAAACGCAGCACCCACAATCGAGGGGCTTGGCCCAGCAGTCCAGTGGTTCAGCAGTATAGATCTGAGAATTTGGCTACTCTTTCAAAGTGGATAATCTATTGACATTGGCAGAGACATAGTTTTCCCCTCAGGCTTTCATCAGCTAGTCCTTATTTCTAGGTGAAAACATTACGACGATATGACTGTTCCTTCCTTTGAAAGCTTCAACATGATTCAGTATTGTTTTAAGTAATTCTTTCCCATTCATTTTGTTAGTGGAGGATGGCATCTTACACTCCCATCTGATTCATTTTGTTTGTTCTTTGTGACATCTCCAAAGGATGACCACAGCATTGTTTTCTTCCACGTCTAGGTAATGTCATGACTTTGCAATCACAATACAACAAAGCTGTGCTCTTCTCTCCAGATTTTGAAAACAGAAGATTCAATTCAATGGCCAGGAACATTGGCTATTGTTCATTCCTATATCGCCTATAAAGAAGGTAGGAATAGCACACTAAAAACCTTGTGCCTTGACAAACATCAAATGTGTGGCTCCGTTTCAGTCAGATTTTTTTTTTTTAAGTCTCACCGTTGTCTGTGTGTTGTTTCTGTTTCCTAAAAGCTAAAGAAGAGGAGAAACAAAAACTAATGAAGTGGAGTGCTGAACTGAAACTGGAGCGAGAACAGTTGGAACAAGGGGTCAACCAACTCAGTAACTCCATAACGGTAAGCTCCATAGTAACCGCAAAACACCTTCATAAGCGAGTTGTTTTCAGATGGATGTACTGAAATAGATGGAAGTATTTGAGATCTTGAATAATAGTGTGGCTTAGGTCATTTACGCAACTACCCCTATTGCTTACCCTGCGTTGATGCTCTCTTAGCTTATGTCATGTTATATCCAGGCTTTTATCACAACCGGCTGTGATTGGGAGTCCCATAGGGCGGCACAAAATGTCATAGAAACACATCCAAAGATATATTTGCACACTGATAACAAAGCTAGTTACATAGCACAATGCTTGCTAATCGGATAAAGTCTTAGTTTGCGGTTACCTTGTTATACTAATACTTTAGCTCATTTATAAAAACGATACATTTATAAAAACATCACTGGTAGTGCTATAATTAGAGAGAGTTCAAGAAATTGCCAGAGATGGAGACATCTAGCTTGCTATCTGGCCTGTTAGGAAGCAAATGTGGATCTGTCAGGAACCAACATAATAAATGTAGTTTAGCAGACTCTTTTATCCACAGCGACTTAGTCATGCGTGCATACATTTTACGTGGGTTCACTGGGAATCGAACATATAGCTTAGACTAGTTCCTGGGAGTCTTAACCTGACTGAAACCAAATGGAGACATTTGACACCAGATGCGGTGCAGTGATGTAAAATATGAAAAATAACGGTCTAAATATAGAGCCTTGTGGGACTCCACAAGCCATTATTGTATTTTGAAACTGTTCTTTTAAAAGGTAGACTCGGCGAAATAACGTTGCCATGAGCAGTACCGCAGATATTTCAATAAGCGAGATGCAAGACTTTGCTCTCACACAGTCACAGTATCTGTGTATGTGCACAGGTTCGCTTCACGCTGTTACTGCGTGGTAGCCACAGGACCAAAACAGTGGAGAAGTTGAACCTCGCGCTTCAACGCTCTTAGTTGTTGCGAAAATTTACCCAATATGCTGATTACTTTCTGCATCTGTCATATCACTGAGTCTACCTTTAAGTCACTTCATTTATTGGATTAATTTAAGTGACTTAATTTATTATGTCCATTATTCTGAAATGCCCAACCCTGTTTCCTCCCCTCTAAATAGGAATGCATGGAGACCAAAAACACCATCATGTCTCGACAGAACGAAATGCAAGTTTCGTTGGAGAAGGTCAAAGACTTGGTCCGCCTCATTCAGGCTTTCCATTTCAGTCAAACCGTGGAGACCGAGGGTACAGGTGCCTTCACAGAAGACATCACAGAAGACATCAGGGCCAAGGATGCAATTGTCCCTGCTGAAAATGCAGTAGACACCATCAACACCCATGCTGTAGCAGAAGTCCATATCCAGTCTGTGGATGGGGTAAAGGCCGAGGTCACAGCACTGAACAGCACCAATGTTGAAGCCGGGACGAGGGTTGTTGTAGCTCATGTTGCCACAGACAAGGTAGCAGGAGTCAGTGCTGAGGCTGCTGTTGACATCTGCGTTGAGCCTGCTGCCGAGGTCTACACTGAGACTGCAGTGGGCATCAGTGTTGAACCTGTGGCTGAGTTTAATAACGCTGAGGAAGTGACGGAAGCCACTGCAGTAGTCGGTGCAGTGAACTTTACAGTGGCCACAAACAATGCTACCACAGACCTTGTGTGTACTGACATGAGCATGGATGAGAGCTGTACTAACAACACTAACACCATAACTGAGAATAAGGTCAATACCACGAGCAGCACAGAGGAGGTGATAGAAGAGGAACAGGAAGAGAACACAAACATTGACAACAGCAGCACCAACAACAGCAAAACCTCAGAACCTTCCCAGCAATCTTTGCAAGCTCTTCTCGACAGTTTGGACAATAAAGACTAACACTCCATCTCTTGGATTGAAAACCCCCAACATAAAAAAAGAAGACTTTAGCTTTCACTTTTGAAAGGTAACTGAAATTGCCAATCTATATACATACTTGATTCCAATGTATATTCAGACTGTGTAAATAGTAGATCTACAGCCCAAGTCTGAGATTGCTATTGGATGCTGTAGGTTATTATACCACAAACATGGGTGAAAGGGTGGCTTGTGTACCAGTGTCATGCCAATTTAAGGTTAGAAAAGAACAGTAGTAATGATAAAAGTAAGATCATTTATAACATCACACCAGTGTGTGCCTGCAACAGTTCCCCTCAGAACTCTCATAGGGGTTGTATCTTAGGTTAACTTCTGTTCCTGGGGATGCAGGTTAGAGATGTCTAAAGACTGCGTGCTGAACAGAGACCATGTTTCTACGGCATTAACTGAGAACAAAATAAAACCAAAAGATAAGCGAAACAGCTGAGGGACAGGGCTTTGAAAAAGTGTCAGTATTTGTTAACAGTGGGGAAACATTGAGGTGTTTGATCGTCATTGAAAATCAAATAGGTAAAACAGGAGAGCCTTCAGTTATCCCAATACCTTCCTCCCCTTTCCCCATTCTCACTCACATTACCGATAACTATGGACCCATTTACACAAAACCTCAGGCAAAAAAAGAAGAAAGTAAAGCAGCATCCACGTGCTTTGGAAGTATGAGGCAAACTGCTTATAGAGCTGGCTGGTTAGGGCCTTGCTGAGGAAGACCCAGGTAACAAAGACGGTCATCTCAAGATAGAGTGGAGTCAGATCACGGTATCATGGTATCTTAATGTTTTAAAATGGTGTAGATCCAGTGCAGTAATTGAGTAAAATTTGTGAGTTAGTGTCAACTGTGAGCACTAAATGTGAAATTGCAATATTATTGCATTGTCAAAAACAAACACGCAAAAATATATCTGCAGTGTGTTTCTTTTATAGGATAAGATATTCATTCAGGTCTTCCTAGTCTTCAAAAGTAAGTGCATTTCTGTTGCATAAAACAGTTGTTTGTTAATAAACGTTTTTAACTGGCATAGTTTATGCATTTAATGATCTTTTAATAGAGGTGACCTTTGCATATTATGAAATGTACGTTTTTGTTTAATTCTGAACTGCCAAAATGCTGTTGTATCCAACTATAGCAGGGACATGTCCACTAACTGTATGGAAAGATAAAGAACGAAATGTATTATTCAATACCATCTGGGGAATTGGCAACCCTTGGTAAATAAGTGCTTATTCAACAATCTCATCAAAATATCTTTATTTTCTGGAAACTGGAGGGTTTGTTGTTTCAGTCCATTTTGGTGATTAAAGCACAAGCTTGCTGCATAACAAATAAGTGCTGAAAAGCTTTTTTGTATGTTACGTATGGAACAAAACAGATTATGCATTTTGTTTGTTGTCATGTAATTTAGTCCCAACAAAATATTTTTGTATGACCCAACTGATCTTTGAGAGTGAGTCTTAGGCCTTGTCCAGGAGAAATGTTCCCTCTCTCCTACCGCTGGAACATGCTTGGATAAGAGATTTGACCAACAACCCTATTCCCAAAAACTCAATAGATTTGCGCTTCCTCTGGTATTTTTTTGTTGTAATGCTCCATCAACATAAAGTCAGCAAAAAAAGAAACGTCCTCTCACTGTCAACTGCGTTTATTTTCAGCAAACTTAACATGTGTAAATATTTGTATGAACATAACAAGATTCAACAACTGAAACATAAACTGCACAAGTTCCACCTACATAATGTGTCCCTGAACAAAGGGGGGGTCAAAATCAAAAGTAACAGTCAGTACCAGCTGCATTCAGTACTACAGTGCATCTCCTCCTCATGGACTGCACCAGATTTGCCAGTTCTTGCTGTGAGATGTTACCCCACCAAGGCACCTGCAAGTTCCCAGACAATTCTGGAGGGAATGGCCCAGACATGTTCAATGGGATTGAGATCCGGGCTCTTTGCTGGCCATGGCAGAACACTGACATTCCTGTCTTGCAGGAAATCACGTACAGAACGAGCAGTATGGCTGGTGGCATTGTCATGCTGGAGGGTCATGTCAGGATGAGCCTGCAGGAAGGGTACCACATGAAGGAGGAGGTTGTCTTCCCTGTAATGCGTTGAGATTGCCTGCAATGACAACAAGCTCAGTCTGATGATGCTGTGACACACCGCCCCAGATCATGGCGGACCCTCCAAATGTAGGCGTCTCACAGTACGACATTGCAATTTATTGCCCTGGCCACATCTGCAGTCCTCATGCCTCCTTGCAGCATGCCTAAGGCACGTTCACGCAGATGAGCAGGGACCCTGGGCATCTTTCTTTTGGTGAAGTTATTTGGATTTTTACTAATTGTCTTTGAAAGACAGGGTCCTGAAAAGGGACGTTTGTTTTTTTGCTGAGTTTATTTGTCTGTTTTATAATTTGTTGGGCCAATACCCAGGTTTTTTCCATTTTTTTACCAAGTCGATCATGAATTTCACCAGACTGTTCATAAACCTTTGGGGTTGGGACCATTCAGAAGATCTATGAAGGATCTTTTTTGAGCGAGCCTCAGGTCTTCTCAATTGAAATAAAAATAAATAAATAAATGTTTATGCTATACTGTTGCATTATATAAAGTGCAAAGAGGGCAACATGGAGTTAGGTCTTAAATGATTTACACCCTTGATAAAGATTAGCAAAAATGACTGTAAAATAAATCATTAAAATACTTAGCTATATTGTACACTCAACAAAATGGGGAAAGTATATTATTTTATACAATTGCTAATACAATTGCTCAGAAAGATTTTGTTTTAGCAAGTAATCTTTTTTTCTCAAAGGTGGGGGTCAAAATTATTGACACCCCTATTGTCAATAGCATTTTAATACCTTGTGAGGATAATGGCACTGAGCCTTTTTATAAAATGTTTTATGAGTTGGAGAACACACTTGGAGGGATCTAAAACCATTCGTCCATTCAGAGTCCTTCCAAATCCTCCTGGCAGAGGAAACCAGGTTTTGGCTCAAATGTCCTGATACTGGGTAAAGTTCATGATGCCGTTGACCTTAACAAGCGCCCCAGGACCTGTGGAAGCAAAATAGCTGCATAACATAAAATATTCCCTACCATATTTTATAATAGTCTTTTCTGCTCATGCATTCTAATTTCAACACCAAACCCACCACTGTGTGCGGCCAAAGAGCTATATTTTCATGTCTTTACCCAGTACAAGGACATTTTAGCCAAAACCTGGTTGCCTCTGCCAGGAGGTTGAAACTTGGCCGCAAGTGGATCTTTCAGCAAGACAATAACCCCAAGCACACTCCTGAATCTATTGACCACAAAATCAACATTTTGAAATGGCCATCTCAGTTTCCGGACTTGAATCCCATTGAAAACCTGTATATGAATTGAAGAGAGCAGTCCATAAGCGCAGTCAAAGGATATCAAGGATCTGGAAGGATACTGTATGGGAGAATGGTCTAATATCCCTCCCAATGTGTTCTCCAACTAATAAAACATTGTAGAAAAAAGGCTCTGTGCCGTTATCCTAACAAGATGAGGTATTGAAAACAGGGGTGTCAATCATTTTGATCGCTACCTTTGAGGGAAAAAAATATTACTTGTTAAACAAAATCTCTGTCACTGAGCAATTTGTATTCGTATGAAATAATGTAATTTCCTTATTTTTTTGAGCATACAATATAGCTCAGTATTTGAATTATTTATTTTATACAGTCATTTTTGCTCATCTTTATCAAGGGTGTCAATAATTTCAGACCCCACTGTTCATCATGTTTACTTCAATCCATGGCCAATTGACATATCTTTGGAGAATGTTTGCTGTTTAAATAACAGGGACTTGAAATAATTTAACAAATATATGACGTTCAAGGGACGACGTCTTCTTAACATTGCTATTTTTTTTTGTAGTTAGCTATATAATAAATAGCATCTATATTTTCTCCTCTCTAAGTTGTTATAGAGATTCATTTTTTCTATTTCTTTTAACCCATCTTAATGTCCAAGGAAAAGGGATAGTTTGACAAAGATATGCAATCAACTGCAATGGCTGTACTGTCTTGTACTTCCTCATAGATTGAATGAAAGGGGTTCTTTTGCCTTGTGAGTCTTACACGGTACTCGTAAGGACATATCTACATCAAGACCGTACAAAATTGATTTCCTGGGTGTCACATGTTTTTCATACTGTGTCCCTTGAATACAACAAAATATTCAGACATTGTCTGTAAAGTCTGAACGTATGTTACAGAGCAACTTGATCTTTCCCCTTTTTAGGTACCTCGAGTGCCTTTCTTCCAACAGCATATTTTGTCTCTTGACTTGCACTGTGACTTGTATTATTACCTTACTACACAAACACACTGGTCTATTTCTTGTCCTATGTTATTCCCATGTGATTTTATATCCACCCACAAAACTCAAGAATCTTCAGCAAATATATATATATCTGAAATATAGAGCACAATTGAATCAGCATATGGAAAATAACTTTGGGCTTTAAGTTAAGTACGTGGAGTTGACTTTGTTTCAGGCTATTGGATATGTTTGTTTTTTCTACAAGTAGTCTGTATAGCAGCTGCCTTAAATGTATTTTTTGTCCTTAAAAGGTGAATTCAATTTATTTTGAATGATCTGTATTGGGGAACACCTGTAAAATGACAAATCTCTGTGGTTTCTTCATAGATGTACACCACTCAGTAGTTTGTTCAAATGTCACAGGAACTGGTACGATATTTGTGAAGGATTATTCAAAAACTCTTAAACAGGTGTGACTTTTAGAATGTTTTTTTTGTGATGCACTTTTGGTTGAATTCCCAGACTAAAATATGTGATGTGTGTATATAATATGAAATAGAAATCTGGATTATATCCTTTTACCCTGAATTTACCTCTCTATGGTTGAGATTCTACATAGGCATGTTGTGGTAGTCTAGTCTCCTCAGCATTAAAACTCAGTCAGGACAGCGCCAGTGATCATTATTTGTCCCCTACTTGTGCACCTTTTTTATTTTCTCACCCTTTCTTTTGTCTCTGTCTTGCCGTAAGCTTGATAATATCAGGTCATATGAATTGAGCCTTGGCCTGTGTGCGTTTGAACAAATGAAACAGCACCCTGATTGGATAGACTTCTTGAAGGTCTAGGGCAGTCAAAAATGTGATTTTCCTGTGTTTTATAAATATTTCCAGTATGATGTTGGAATAATACTATGAAAATGATAGTGACATTTTAGTGTAAGAGCTGTTTGAAAAGACAGCCTGAAATGTCATCCTGCCTGGTGACATCACTAGGCGGTAAAGTTAATAGACAATAAGGAAGTTTCAAACCTCTGCCAATAATAGCTAGTTTTCCCTGTCCGACTCAGACCACTCCCAGACAGTCCTACCAAAAGTCTTGCATAAGAAATTGCTCTTTGCTAAGAAACTATTTTATTTATTGCTGAGCATTTTAATTGAAAACAATCACAGTAAGGTACTTAATTGTTACCTTGAAATGATTTGATATTGAGACAACTGCTGCATTGGACTTTTTTAAGGGCAAATCAGCAGTTGAAACAATAACAAAGCGTTTTCCAGCCACTGTTTTGGTAAAAAGCCGAGGGATGGAGCTGGAAAAAGTAACCACTCTAAAATGAATAGACAGAGCTATGGATGCCAGGACTGACCATCCATGATATCAAAATTGTAGTTTTAATGTTTTGAGGCTTTACAGTGTTTATTTTACTTTGTTTACAAACATTGGAGTAAAACAAGTTTATTTTGGGTTCTGATGAGGAACGACAGTTGAACTAAGCTCATGAGGCATTTACTTTCTAAGTTATATCCTTCAAGAATCAACGGGTACATATCATTAATTTATAAGTTAAAAAATGGATGTAGCAACTTCTGATTGCCCATTTAAACCCCCTTAGCAGCAGCTTTCCAATCATTCCAACAGAAATTATGCCATCTTATGCAAGTTTTTTTATACAAATGTTTGTCAAACTTTTTTAATACACATTACCTTCGGTTTTTATGTGAAATTAGTCACTTTTCTTTTTCCATTCTGGCAACATGATTCCATAACTATAGTATACAGTGGATGGATGTCTCAGTATAGGAAAATTGAAGCTTTTCTTACAAATAAACACAATTTTGTATGGCATCTCTGGCAAAAATGTTATTGCTTAAATATAAGGCCCATGGCCAATATACCACGTCTAAGGACCATTCTTATTCATGACACAATGCAGAGTGCCTGGATATACAGCCCTTAGCCGTGGTATATTGGCCATATACCATAAACCCCTGAGGTAACTTATTGCTATAACAGTTGAAGTCGGAAGTTTACATACACTTAGGTTGGAGTCATTAAAACTCGTTTTTCAACCACTCCACAAATTTCTTGTTAACAAAATATAGTTTTGGCAAGTCGGTTAGGACATCTACTTTGTCATTTTTCCAACAATTGTTTACAGACAGATTATTTCACGTATCATTCACTGTATCACAATTCCAGTGGGTCAGAAGTTTACATACACTAAGTTGACTGTGGCTTTAAACAGCTTGGAAAATTCTAGAAAATGATGTCATGGCTTTAGAAGCTGCTGATGGATGTATTTCATGGCCTACCTTTCAACTCAGTGCCTCTCTGCTTGACATTATGGGAAAATCAAAAGAAATCAGCCAAGACCTCAGAAAAAAATTGTAGACCTCCACAAGTCTGGTTCATCCTTGGGAGAATTTCCAAACGCCTGGAGGTACCATGTTCATCTGTACAAACAATAGAATGCAAGTATAAACACCATGGGACCATGCAGCCATCACACCGCTCTGGAAGGAGATGTGTTCTGTCTCCTAGAGTTGAACGTACTTTGGTGTACGAAAAGTGCAAATCAATCCCAGAACAACAGCAAAGGACCTTGTGAACATGCTGGGGGAAACGGGTACAAAAGTATCTATATCCACAGTAAAATGAGTCCTGTATCGACATAACCTGAAAGGCCGCTCAGCAAGGAAGAAGCCACTGCTCCAAAACCGCCATGAAAAAGCCAGACTACAGTTTGCAACTGCACATGGGCACAAAGATTGTACTTTTTTGAGAAATGTCCTCTGGTCTGATGAAACAAAAATAGAACTGTTTGGCCATAATGACCATCATTATGTTTGGAGGGAAAAGGGGGTGGCTTACAAGCCGAAGAACACCATTCCAACCGTGAAGCACTGGGGTGGCAGCACCATGTTGTGGGGGTGTTTTTGTTGCAGGAGGGACTGGTGGACTTCACAAAATAGATGGAATCATGAGGGAGGAAAATGATGTGGATATATTGAAGCAACATCTTAAGACATTCGTCAGGAAGTTAAAGCTTGGTCACAAATGGGTCTTCCAAATGGACAATGACCCCAAGCATACTTCCAAAGTTGTGGTAAAATGGCTTAAGGACAACAAAGTCAAGGTAGTGGAGTGGCCATCACAAAGCACTGACCTTAATCCATAGAAGTTATGTGGGCAGAACTGAAAAAGTGTGTGTGAGCAAGG
The DNA here is from genome assembly GCF_034236695.1 of Oncorhynchus nerka. Classification (NCBI taxonomy): domain Eukaryota; kingdom Metazoa; phylum Chordata; class Actinopteri; order Salmoniformes; family Salmonidae; genus Oncorhynchus; species Oncorhynchus nerka. The sequence continues at coordinate 57,664,567 of NC_088420.1, read as the reverse complement.
TGGCCTACAAACCTGACTCAGTTACACCAGCTCTGTCAGGAGGAATGAGGCAAAATTCACCCAATTTATTGTGGGAAGCTTGTGGAAGGCTACCCAAAACATTTGACCCAAGCTAAACAATTTAAAGGCAATGCTACCAAAAACTAATTGAGTGTAATGTACACTTCTGACCCACTGGGAATGTGATAAAAGTTGAAATAAATCATTCATCAGAGATTCTACAGATTGGTGTCTTTTTAAATGGCCCAATGTATACATAAAGGAGAAGTCTCATCAGTTTTCTCAGACCAGCTAAGATTAGTCACTCCACTTAATTCTCATCCCATAAAATAATTGGCAACTTTGAATTGGATCAAATGAAGAAAGTGTAGAACACTCTTGTAATCCTATTGTTTGTCACTGTGAGAACCTTGCAGAAAGAAGGGAGCATTCTAGAATGGTAGCCTCTCTTCTCTTTACTGATCAGTGTGCACCTTGTCAGGTTGTGTGTTTCGTTAGCTTCTACTGTAAGGATATTGAGATCTTGGATTTGCAATTATGGTTGAATATCCTCTGTGAGGCGTCTCACAATGGAGTCTGATGAATGACATGAATTGTGAAACTGAGTTGAAATGTATTTGGCTAAGGTGTATGTAAACTTCCTACTTCAACTGTATAAACTGGTAACCAACGTAATTAGAACAGTAAAAAATACATGTTTTGTCATACCTGTGGTATACAGTCTGATATACTATGGCTTTCAGACAATCAGCATTCAGGGCTCAAACCACCCAGTTCATAATTGGAATGATCTAATGGCAGAGGATTTTAATGCCGTGAACTATGAAGTCTCTGTGCAATTGGACCATTCTTTTGATTCAATTTCTGCCTTCACTAATGCACCATGCCTAATGTTATTGTTACTTTGGGACAGTGAGTGCAAAATTCAGTACACTGTCCTGTAAAAAAATATATATAAATATAAATAATAATTAACACATTAATTTAAAGTACTAAGCTCTAAAACCAATATACCAAAAGCAAATGTGCATTTATATTTGGAAGCCCTTATGCATTTAATAAATATCAGCCTCAAAAACGGTTAATATCTGCTTCAGTACAATGTATAAGTTCACAGGTGTGAAAGAAAAAGCAGTTGGCAGCTGAGACTCACTCAGATGTATGTTATATTTTATGCATAACAATGGCATTTCCAGTTAATTCTAGAGTGAATCTAGAGTAGCTCACTTATACATTCTCACCAGTGCATTATATATTCTGTCAATGGTATACCAAGTCATGATTGTGGCCTTCTAGTATTGTTGATGCATTTCATCATCCATAATACTTATAATTCATATGTTGTGACTTCCCTATTGTTGTAACACCTTGAGAGTCTTACCTCATCCACTGTAAATTCAATTGGAGGAGTTTCTTCTTTAAGAGTGCGAAAAAGTATAATAAAAAAAACTACATTTGGTGAAAGATGATGCATTGTTGCGATACGAATAAAAGGTTCACCTGGTGTGCTGAATTGTGTAAATTGTTAATTACACAAAACAAAATATTTGTAAAATAAAATTTAATTTTTTTTTGACATCTCTTCTGTTACAGATCTCTCATTTGTTTGTTCACCTGACATTGTGAGTGATCCGGTGTGTTTCTTACCTCTGCTGTATTGAGCCTCTTCTGTGATTAGTTATTTGTATGCATTGTTTAGAAAATACTATTAAGGAATATGGGAAGAAGTTGATATTAGGAAAATTTGATCAATTTGTATTTATTTATTTTATCATTTTGTTAATAAATTGTCAAAAGCAACCTGCCTTGTCATTGAAGTGTGTGTGTTTTTTAAGTTTGGTGGGAGGGGGAGTAGTCAAAATAATATTTTCTTTAGAATTTCATTTAAATTTTGTTCTATCATTTAACTATTTACTTTTAACTAAATAGTTTAAATATAACTTTAATTTACTTTCACGCTTATATTATGCCATTGTCCATGATAACTGATGAGGTCTGTTTTGATTGTGTACCATTTTCAAATTATTTCAGCCATAAATTGATTTCAGCAATATTTTTGGAGGACATACTTGAGGACAGTTTCTCATTGTACCCTGCCTAAATGTAAAAACTTTGATTACTTTTTGCGTGTAAAAATTCCATAGGTTCGTTTCTGAGCATTCTGTCTCAAGGTTGTTTCTCTCACGCCCACACAGCACATCTGTAATGCGCGTTGGACGAAAGGTGACAATTTAACTCACATTTTTGTACTGCGTCTTTTATCTCTGAACTAAAGTAGCTTTCTTCCGTTTTTCATGTCATTTCCTGGAATAAAAATATGGTCAAAGCCGAGAGATTCGGCTGGCTCATTATAAGTACTTCTAATAGGAACAACTTTGCATTTCCGTGGACGAGTGAAATCAAAGAGTGGCGGTGCGTCAACGACATGGATCACGGAGTCTTGGGTCGGTAGATAAAGTACTCAACGCAGACCCTCTGGAGCCCTGCAGATTCTATAGGTGGGGAGTCGTATTACTAGCCAATGAAAATGGCTTCCTAAAGCGTTAGGCAAATCATGATAAAAATCTATCAAAACACATTTGTTATCATTTGTAATGTTTTTATAAGGTCATCAAAAGGCATAATACTTCAGGATTGCATAACTACAGGTAGCCTGAATAGTATACAAGGCCAGTCACCACACCCTTACATTTAAAAAATTCCCTTCACTTTAATATTCACTACCGTTCAAAAGTTTGGGGTCACTTAGAAATATCCTTGTTTTTGAAAGAAAAGCCTTTTTTCCCATTAAAATAACATCAAATTGGTCAGAAATACAGTGTAGACATTGTTAATGTTGTAAATGACTATTGTAGCTGGAAACGGCAGATTTTTTTATGGAATATCTACATAGGCGTACAGAGGCCCATTATCAGCAACCATCACTCCTGTGTTCCAATGGCACGTTGTGTTAGCTAATCCAAGTTTATAATTATAAAAGTCTAAATGATCATTAAAAAAACATTTTTGCAATTATGTTAGCACAGCTTAAAACTGTTGTCCTGATTTAAAGAAGCAATAAAACTGGCCTTTAGACTAGTTGAGTATCTGAAGCATCAGCATTTGTGGGTTCGATTACAGGCTCAAAATGGTCAAAAAACAAAGACTTTTCTTCTGAAACGCGTTAGTCTATTCTTGTTCTGAGAAATGAAGGCTATTCCATGCGAGATATTGCCAAGAAGCTGAAGATTTCTAATGTTGTGTACTACTCCCTTCACAGAACAGAGCAACCAGAATAGAAAGAGGAGTGGGAGGCCCCGGTGCACAGCTGAGCAAGAGGACAAGTACATTAGTGTCTAGTTTGAGAAACAGAAGCCTCACAAGTCCTCAACTAGCAGCTTCATTAAATAGTACCCGCAAAACACCAGTCTCAATGTGAACAGCAAAGAGGCGACTCCGGGATGCTGGCCTTCTAAGAAGCGTTGCAAAGAAAAGCCATATCTCAGACTAGCCAATGAAAAGATTAAAATGAGCAAAAGAACACAGACACTGGACAGAGGAACTCTGCCTAGAAGGCCAGCATCCCGGAGTGGGTCAAACGTTTAGGGTAGCCTTCCACAAGCTTCCCACAATAAGTTGAGTGAATTTTGGCCCATTCCTCCTGACAGAACTGGTATAACTGAGTTAGGTTTGTAGGCCTCCTCGCTCGGACACGCTTTTTCAATTCTGCCCACACATTTTCTGTAGGAATGAGGTCTTGGCTTTGTGATGGCCACTCCAATACCTTGACTTTGTTGTCCTTAAGCCATTTTGGAAGTATGCTTGGGGTCATTGTCCATTTGGAAGACCCATTTGCGACCAAGCTTTTACATCCTGACTGATGTCTTGAGATGCCGCTTCAATATATCCACATAATTTTCTTCCCTCATGATGCCATCTATTTTGTGAAGTGCACCAATCCCTCCTGCAGCAAAGCAATCCTGCAACATGATGCTGCCACCCCCTTGCTTCATGGTTGGGATGGTGTTCTTCGGCTTGCAAGCGTCTCCTTTTTCTCTCCAAACATAACAATGGTCATAAAGGCCAAACAGTTCTATTTTTGTTTCATCAGACCAGAGGACATTTCTCCAAAAAGTACAATCTGTGTCCCCATGTGCAGTTGCAAACCGTAGTCTGGCTTTTTTATGGCGGTTTTGGAGCAGTGGCTTCTTCCTTGCTGAGCAGCCTTTCAGGTTATGTCGTTATAGGACTCATTTTACTGGGGATATAGATATTTTTGTACCCATTTCCTCCAGCATCTTCACGAGGTCCTTTGATGTTGTTCTGGGATTGATTTGCACTTTTCGCACCAAAGTACCTTTATCTCTAGGAGACAGAATGCGTCTTCTTCCTGAGCGGTACGACGGCTGCGTGGTGCCATGGTGTTTATTCTTGCATTTATATTGTTTGTACAGATTAATGTGGTACCTTTTAATGGCACAGTCAACTTAGTGTATGTAAACTTCTGACCCACTGGAATTGTAATACTGTGAATTATAAGTGAAATCATTTGTCTGTAAACAATTGTTGGAAAAATTACTTGTCATGCACAAAGTAGATGTCCTAACCGACTTACCAAAACTATAGTTTGTTAGGAAGGAACAGACAGAGTATCCCGTCTACCACACAACGACGTTACTACAACGTATCCAATTGACCACCAGAGACGTTCTTCAAAGGACTCGGTTTGGCAGCACGGCCTTCCATCTACCACCAACCTACTGAAGTGCAGCTTACAGTAAATATTTATTGCATTTTCCTTTTCCAAGTGGGCGGTAATTTAGAATGCATAAGATTTTGTAATTACGATAGCACAACTTCGCCCTTTGTTCCTCAGTCTTCCCGCTCTTTAACTCAAACCCAGACCCTTTTCTTTTGTGTAACAAGCTGTCATATCTGTTCCGCCCGCTAGGAACGTTTTCCTTTATGACGTAATTTGTAATCAAGTTATGATTAATTATGTGTATGTATAATTCTGTGTGATTAGTTAGGTATTTAGTAAATCAATAATTAAACCCAATTTTGCATTGCTGATTCAACTTGTTAGCCAGGGTTCGTGCAGATAATCAAGAATTTACAACTTTCAGATGAGACTGAATTAAGGTGACGATTAATATTGACTGCTATTGATGTAAAATATTACTAGGTCTTTAAGAGTTTATTCGGAAGATAACAGCTCTATAAATATTATTTTGTGGTGCCCCGACTCTCTAGTTAATTACATTTACATGATTAGCTCAATCAGGTAATATTAATTACGGAGAAATGAGTTTATAGAATAGCAAGTCATATCACTTAATCCGGCATAGCCAAAGACACAACAATACTGTACTCTCTACCATCTACTGCATCTTGCCATCTTTATGTAATACATGTATCACTAGCCACTGTAAACGATGCCACTTTTATGTTTACATACCCTACATTACTCATCTCATACAGTTTGGAGAACAAGTATTTGATACACTGCCGATTTTGCATGTTTCCCTACTTACAAACAATTAGAGGTCTGTAATTTTTTATCATAGGTACACTTCAACTGTGAGAGACGGAATCTAAAACAAAAATCCAGAAAATCACATTGTATGATTTTTAATTAATTAATTTGCATTTTATTGAATGACATAAGTATTTGATACATCAGACAAGCAGAACGTAATATTTGGTACAGAAACCTTTGTTTGCAATTACAGAGATCATACGTTTCCTGTAGTTCTTGACCAGGTTTGCACACACTGCAGCAGGGATTTTGGCCCACTTCTCCATACAGACCTTCTCCAGATCCTTCAGGTTTCGGGGCTGTCACTGGGCAATACGGACTTTCAGCTCCCTCCAAAGATTTTCTATTGGGTTCAGGTCTGGAGACTGGCTAGGCCACTCCAGGACCTTGAGATGCTTCTTACAGAGCCACTCCTTAGTTGCCCTGGCTGTGTGTTTCGTGTCATTGTCATGCTGGAAGACCCAGCCATGACCCATCTTCAATGCTCTTACTGAGGGAAGGAGGTTGTTGGCCAAGATCTCGCGATACATGGCCCCATCCATCCTCCCGTCAATACCGGGCAGTCGTTCTGTCCCCTTTGCACAAAAGCATCCCCAAAGAATGATGTTTCCACCTCCATGCTTCACGGTTGGGATGGTGTTCTTGTGGTTGTACTCATCCTTCTTCTTCCTCCAAACACGGTGAGTGGAGTTTAAACCAAAAGGCTCTATTTTTGTCTCATCAGACCACATGATCTTCTCCCATTCCTCCTCTGGATCATCCAGATGGTTACTGGCAAACTTCAGACGGGCCTGGACATGCGCTGGCTTGAGCAGGGGGACTTTGCGTGCGCAGCAGGATTTTAATCCATGACGGCGTAGTGTGTTACTAATGGTTTTCTTTGAGACTGTGGTCCCAGCTCTCTTCAGGTCATGGACCAGGTCCGGCCATGTAGTTCTGGGCTGATCCCTCACCTTCCTCATGATCATTGATGCCCCACGAGGTGAGATCTTGCATGGAGCCCCAGACCGAGGTTGATTGACTGTCATCTTGAACTTCTTCCATTTTTTTTATAATTGCGCCAACAGTTGTTGCCTTCTCACCAAACTGCTTGCCTATTGTCCTGTAGCCCATCCCAGCCTTGTGCAGGTCTACAATTTTATCCCTGATGTCCTTACACAGCTCTCTGGTCTTGGCCATTGTGGAGAGGTTGGAGTCTGTTTGATTGAGTGTGTGGACAGGTGTCTTTTATACAGGTGACGAGTGGAGAACAGGAGGGCTTCTTAAAGAAAAACTAACAGGTCTGTAAGAGCCGGAATTCTTACTGGTTGGTAGGTGATCAAATACTTATGTCATGCAATAAAATGCAAATTAATTACTTAAAACCATACAATGTGATTTTCTGGATTTTGTTTTAGATTCCGTCTCTCACAGTTGAAGTGTACCTGTGATAAAAATTACAGACCTCTACATGTAAGTAGGAAAACCTGCAAAATCGGCAGTGTATCAATACTTGTTCTCCCCACTGTATGTATATACTGTACTCGATACCATCTACTGCATCTTGCCTATGCCATTCTTTTCCATCACTCATTCATATATCTGTATGTACATTTTCTTTATCCCTTTACACTTGTGTGTATAAGGTAGTAGTTTTGGAATTGTTAGGTTAGATTACTCGTTGGTTACTACTCCATTGTCGGAACTAGAAGCACAAGCATTTCGCTACACTCGCATTAACATCTGCTAACCATGTGTATGTGACAAATAACATTTGATTTGAAAGGTTAATCCGTCTGGCCCTGTGACTTTGTGAATGTTGACCTGTTTAAAGGTCTTACTCACATTGGCTGCGGATAGCGTGATCACACAGTCGTCCGGAACAGCTGATGCTCTCATGCATGTTTCAGTGTTAGTTCCCTCGAAGCGAGCATAGAAGTTATTTAGCTCGTCTGGTAGGCTCTTGTCACTGGGCAGCTCTCGGCTATGCTTCCCTTTGTAATCTGTAATAGTTTGCAAGCCCTGTCATATCCGACGAGCGTCTGAGCCGGTCTAGTACGATTCGATCTAAGTCCTGTATTTAAGCTTTGCCTGTTTGATGGTTCGTCGGGGGGCATAGTGGGATTTCTTATAAGCTTCCGGATTAGAGTCCCGCTCCTCGAAAGCGGCAGCTCTACCCTTTAGCGATGTTGCCATGGCTTCTGGTTGGGGTATGTACGTACAGTCACTGTGGGGACGACGTTATCGATGCACTTATTGATGAAACCAGTGACTGATGTGGTGTACTCCTCAATGCCATCGAAAGAATCCCCGAACATATTCCAGTCTGTGCTAGAAAAACAGTCCCGTAGTTTAGCATCTGCTTCATCTGACCACTTTTTTAATAGACCGAGTCACTGGTGCTTCCTGCTTTAATTTTTGCTTGTAAGCAGGAATCCGGAGGATAGCATTTTATGGTCAGATTTGCCACATGGAGAGCGAGGGAGAGTTTTGTACGCGTCTCTGTGTGTGGAGTAATGGTGGTCTAGAGTTTTCTTTCCCTCTGATTGCACATTTAACATGCTGATAGAAATGAGGTAAAACTGATTTAAGTTTCCCTGCATTAAAGTCCCCGGCTACTAGGAGCGCCGCCTCTGGATGAGCGTTTTCCTGTTTGCTTATGGCGGTATACAGCTCATTGTTGGCACTAAAACCGCACTCATCGGTCTGTGGTGGTATGTAGACAGCTACGAAAAATACAGATAGTGTGGTCTACAGCTTATCAAAGTATGTGAACCCTTTGGAATTACCTGGATTTCTACATAAATTCCTCTAAGCCACAACAATAGACAGACACAGTGTGCTTAACCTCTCTAGGGGGTGTGGGGCGCTACCGTTCCACCTGGCCAACATCCAGTGAAATTTCAGAGTGCCAAATTCAAAAACAGAAATACTCATTATAAAAATTAATAAAGTGTTATACACCGGTTTAAAGATGAACTTCTTGTTAATCCAACCACGGTGTCAGATTTTTAAAAGGCTTTACGGCGAAAGCATATCATGCGATTATCTGAGAACAGCGCCCAGCAGACAAATCATTACAAACAGTTACCAGCCAAGTAGAGGAGTTACACAAGTCAGAAATCGTGATAAAATTAATCACTTACCTTTGATGAACTTCATATGGTTGCACTCACAGGACTCTCATTTACTCAATAAATGATTGTTTTGTTCGATAAAGTCCCTCTTTATATCCAAAAACGTGTTCGCACGTTTTGTTCATTAATCCACAGGCTCAAAGGCAGTCACGACAGACTGACGAAAAATCCGAAAAGTATCAGTAAAGTTCCTAGAAACATGTCAAACGATGTTCATAATCAATCCTCAGGTTGTTTTTAGTCATAATAATCAATAACATTTCAACCGGACAAAAGCTTCGTCAATTTTAAAGGAAAACAAGAAAGGCGTTCTCTCATCGCATGCATGAAAAAACCTCGGACACTGCAGGGTCCACTCATTCAGACAGGTCTTACTCCCTCATTTTTCAAAATACAAGCATGAAACAATTTCTAAAGACTGTTGACATCTAGTGGAAGCCATAGGAAGTGCAATTTGAGTCCTAAGTCAATGGATACTGTAATGGCATTCAATAGAAAACTACAAAAATTTAAAAAATCCCACTTCCTAGGATGGATTTTTCCAGGTTTTCGCCTGCCATATCAGTTCTGTTATACTCACAGACATTGTTTTAACAGTTTTGCAAACTTTACAGTGTTTTCTATCCAAATATACTATATGCATATCCTAATTCCCGGGCCTGAATAGCAGGCAGTTTACCTAGGGCACACTTTTCATCCGGAGGTGAAAATAGTGCCCCCTACCCTAATGAAGTTAAACAAATGACACACCAATTATGGTATTTTTCTTGTCTATATTGAATGCATAAACATTCACAGTGTAGGTTGGAAAAAGTATGTGAACCCTTAGGCTAATGACTTTTCCAAAAGCTAAATGGAGTCAGGACTCAGCTAACCTGGAGTCCAATCAATGATACAAGATTGGAGATTTTGGTTAGAGCTGCCCTGCAATATAATAAACACTCACCAAATCAGAGTTTGCTATTTACATGAAGCATTACCTGATGTGAACCATGCCTCGAACAAAAGAGATCTCAGAAGACCTAAGATTAAGAATTGTTGATTTGCATGAAGCTGGAAAGGGTTACAAAAGTATCTCAAATGGCTTGATGTTCATCAGTCCACGGTAAGACAAATAGTCTATAAATTGAGAAAGTTCAGCACTGTTGCTACTCTCCCTAGGAGTGGCTGTCCTGCAAAGATGACTGCAAGAGCACAGCGCAGAATGTCAATGCGGTTAAAGAAGAATCCTAGAGTGTCAGCTAAAGACTTAAAGAAATCTCTGGAACATGCTAACATCTCTGTTGACGAGTCTACGATACGTAAAACACTAAACAAGAATGGTGTTCATGGGAGTACACCACGGAAGAAGCCACTGCTTTCCAAAAAAAACATTGCTGCACGTGTGAAGTTTGCAAAAGAGCACCTGGATGTTCCACAGCACTACTGGCAAAATATTCTGTGGACAGATTAAACTAAAGCTGAGTTGTTTGGAAGGAACACACAACACTATGTGTGGAGAAAAAAAAGGCACAGCACACCTACATCAAAACCTCATCCCAACTGTAAAATATGGTGCATCATGGTTTGGGCTGCTTTGCTGCCTCAGGGCCTGAACAGTTTGCTATCATTGACGGAGAAATGAATTCCAAAGTTTATCAAGACATTTTGTCAGAGAATGTTAGGCTACCTGTCCGCCAATTGAAGCTCAACAGAAGTTGGGTGATGCAACAGAACAACGACCCAAAACACAGATGTAAATCAACAACAGAATGGCTTCAACAGAAGAAAATACACCTTCTGGAGTGGGCCAGTCCCGACCTCAACCCAATTTAAAATGCTGTGGCATGACCTTGAGAGTGGTTCACTCCAGACATCCTAAGAATATTGCTGAACTGAAACAGTTTTGTAAAGAGGAATGGTCCTCCTGACCGCTGTGCAGGTCTGATCCGCAACTACAGAAAAAGGGTTCACATACTTTTTCCAACCTGCACTGTGAATGTTTACACAGTGTGTTCAATAAAGACATGAAAACATATAATTGTTTTTGTGTTATTAGTTTAAGCAGACTGTGTTTGTCTATTGTGGTGACTTATAGGAAGATCAGGTCTAATTTTATGACCAATTTATGCAGAAATCCAGGTAATTCCAAAGGGTTCACATACTTTTATTAGCCACTGTAGGCTATTATTACGGATAATTATGAACTATTTGGGCATGCGCATGTTGACTTCTATCCAGTTATGCAGTGTTGCATTGTTCTAGGCATGCTATAATGAAGATAAGCATTACAAGCCCATGTAGTGTATCAATTGATCATGTACTGTATGTGATTTCTTACCACAGCCTAATCAAAGATGAGTGTGAGGAACCAAGCAATAAACTCAAGGTTGATCACGGGCACGGTGCCAGTGAGAGTCACCAAAAAGTAGACTTCTGGTATAAGTATCATCATCTTTCTAATAATTTTCATGCTGAACATTGATGTGTACTACCATCAAAAACTGACCAATGTCAAAAAAAAATCCACAGTCTGTGAGGAGTGCAAGGAGTATTTCTTGGAGTAATGCCCCACCCATGGTCCTCCAGTCTTTGTGCCAGACACATCAGTGGCACTTGGGGTGCCCAACCGGGCTGCCCTCACGGTGCCCTCTGGAATAGAGATCGTCCAGGAGGAGGAGGTGGATGTGTGCTGCCTAGATGCGGGCATCCCCAAGGGGGCACTCTTTGGCCCATATCAGAGGGAGCTGGTGTCTAAAGACTATTCCGCAGGGTTTTTCTCATGGATGGTGAGTTGAGCATTATCAGGGACTTTTCCTGAATATTTATAAATACGTATTTCATTATTTGTCAACATTATACACATTTACAATGGCTTATTAATTTCATTCGTGTTTATTTATTAATTATACACTTTTTACCAGTGGTCCTAACCCAACTGTTTGTATGTTACACATTTGTAGCCATATCAGTGTGAAAAAGGCTTAAAAGGGTCAGGGATCTTTCTCCAGGGAACATATCTCATCCTTGAGCTGTCCTCCATTTTCTAAACGTCACACCATTCTGCTATTGTTGGTGTTTTACATCTTTATTCTCAATTCTCTTAGATCGTCGATGAAAACAACACATACAAATCCATTGGTGGCAGTGATGAAACTAAAGCTAACTGGATGAGGTATAATTTAGTAATAATGTTGATCATCAATAAGCCTCTCAGTTTTGAGATTAGAATTGAACAAAACTGATGAACTTCATCAGCCGTGAATCTATGACATCAGTGTTTGAGCATTCAAAGAATGTGAGAGGACATCCTAAATAAAGTGTGTGAAGATCAGGTATAATTTAACCTGTTTTACTGTATGTCCACTGCTTTAAACATGTTGATGCTACAACCTGTGTTGTATTAAGACCTAATGCGACTGACAGATATTTCTGGATTTTTGTTGGTATATTACAGGTATATATGGAATTCGTTGGATGAGAATGAGAGGAACCTGACTGCGTTTCAGCATGTCGGCACATATACCTTTCTGTGTGTGCCGACAGTTGTCGACAGGAGAGAAGCTCAGTGTTTGGTACAGCGATGACTACATGAGGCGGCTGCACAGTGTCTCGCAGGACAGCATTGACCGCGACCTGGACACAGGTGAGATGCTCCCCTGAAATAGATTTCAATTTGCCTCATGTGACTGCTCAATATCATCAAGTTTGCGGACGACACAACAGTGGTAGGCTTGATTACCAACAACGACGAGACGGCCTACAGGGAGGAGGTGAGGGCCCTCGGAGTGTGGTGTCAGGAAAATAACCTCACACTCAACGTCAACAAAACTAAGGAGATGATTGTGGACTTCAGGAAACAGCAGAGGGAACACCCCCCTATCCACATTGATGGGACAGCAGTGGAGAGGGTAGTAAGTTTTATGTTCCTCGGCGTACACATCACAGACTGAATTGGTCCACCCACACAGACAGCATCGTGAATTAGGCGCAGCAGCGCCTCTTCAACCTCAGGAGGCTGAAGAAATTTGGCTTGTCACCAAAAGCACTCACAAACTTCTACAGATGCACAATCGAGAGCATCCTGTCGGGCTGTATCACCGCCTGGTACGGCAACTGCTCCGCCCACAACCGTAAGGCTCTCCAGAGGGTAGTGAGGTCTGCACAACGCATCACCGGGGGCAAACTACCTGCCCTCCAGGACACCTACACCACCCGATGTCACAGGAAGGCCATAAAGATCATCAAGGACAACAACCACCCGAGCCACTGCCTGTTCACCCCGCTATCATCCAGAAGGCGAGGTCAGTACAGGTGCATCAAAGCTGGGACCGAGAGACTGAAAAACAGCTTCTATCTCAAGGCTATCAGACTGTTAAACAGCCACCACTAACATTGAGTGGCTGCTGCCAACACACTGACTCAACTCCAGCCACTTTAATAATGGGAATTGATGGGAAATGATGTAAAATATATCACTAGCCACTTTAAACAATGCTACCTAATATAATGTTTACATACCCTACATTATTCATCTCATATGTACATTTACATTACATTTAAGTCATTTAGCAGACGCTCTTATCCAGAGCGACTTACAAATTGGTGCATTCACCTTAAGACATCCAGTGGAACAGCCACTTTACAATAGTGCATCTAAATCTTTTAAGGGGGGAGGGGGTGAGAAGGATTACTTTATCCTATCCTAGGTATTCCTGAAAGAGGTGGGGTTTCAGGTGTCTCCGGAAGGTGGTGATTGACTCCGCTGTCCTGGCGTCGTGAGGGAGTTTGTTCCACCATTGGGGGGCCAGAGCAGCGAACAGTTTTGACTGGGCTGCGCGGGAACTGTACTTCCTCAGTGGTAGGGAGGCGAGCAGGCCAGAGGTGGATGAACGCAGTGCCCTTGTTTGGGTGTAGGGCCTGATCAGAGCCTGGAGGTACTGAGGTGCCGTTCCCCTCACAGCTCCGTAGGCAAGCACCATGGTCTTGTAGCGGATGCGAGCTTCAACTGGAAGCCAGTGGAGAGAGCGGAGGAGCGGGGTGACGTGAGAGAACTTGGGAAGGTTGAACACCAGACGGGCTGCGGCGTTCTGGATGAGTTGTAGGGGTTTAATGGCACAGGCAGGGAGCCCAGCCAACAGCGAGTTGCAGTAATCCAGACGGGAGATGACAAGTGCCTGGATTAGGACCTGCGCTGCTTCCTGTGTGAGGCAGGGTCGTACTCTGCGGATGTTGTAGAGCATGAACCTACAAGAACGGGCCACCGCCTTGATGTTAGTTGAGAACGACAGGGTGTTGTCCAGGATCACGCCAAGGTTCTTAGCGCTCTGGGAGGAGGACACAATGGAGTTGTCAACCGTGATGGCGAGATCATGGAACGGGCAGTCCTTCCCCGGGAGGAAGAGCAGCTCCGTCTTGCCGAGGTTCAGCTTGAGGTGGTGATCCGTCATCCACACTGATATGTCTGCCAGACATGCAGAGATGCGATTCGCCACCTGGTCATCAGAAGGGGGAAAGGAGAAGATTAATTGTGTGTCGTCTGCATAGCAATGATAGGAGAGACCATGTGAGGTTATGACAGAGCCAAGTGACTTGGTGTATAGCGAGAATAGGAGAGGGCCTAGAACAGAGCCCTGTTCTATGTATATGTATATACTGTACTCTATATCATCTACTGCATCTTTATGTAATACATGTATCACTAGCCACTTTAACTATGCCACTTTGTTTACATACTCATCTCATATGTATATACTGCACTCAATACCATCTACTGTATCTTGCCTATGCCGCTCTGTACCATCACTCACTCATATATCTTTATGTACATATTCTTATCCCCTTACACTTGTGTCTATAAGGTAGTAGTTTTGGAATTGCTAGATTACTTGTTGGTTATTACTGCATTGTCGGAACTAGAAGCACAAGCATTTCGCTATACTCGCATTAACATCTGCTAACCATGTGTATGTGACAAATAAAATTTGATTTGATTTGAATATGACTGACTTCATTAAATAAATATCCATCACTAGTAAAACTAGTGTTATTTGTGTTCCATTGATTTATTTTGGAGAGATTATGACGGCCAGTGTTGATCGAAGGAGATTTCAATGTTGTGCACAAATTTGTTTACATCCCTGTTAGTGACCATTTCTCCTTTGCCAAGATCTATCCAACAGGTGTGAAATATCAAGAAGCTGATTAAACAGCAGGATCATTAATTGCACAGTAGCACCTTGTGCTGGGGACAATAAAAGGCCACTAAAATGTGCAGTTTTGTGTCACAACAAAACAATCTCACAGATGTCTCAAGTTTTGAGGGAGTGTACAATTGGCATGCTGACTGCAAGAATGTCCACCAGAGTTGCTGCCAGATAGGTTTTGGTTAATTTCTCTACCATAAGCCGCCACCAACGTAATTTTCAAGAATTTGGCAGTATGTCTAACTGGACTCACAACCACAGACAATGTGTAACCACACCAGCCCATGACCTCCACAACCGACTTCTTTGCGCCACCCAGACAGCTGATGAAAATATGGGTTTGCACAACTGAATAATTTCTGCACAAACTGTCAGACACCATCTCAGGGAAAGTCATCTGCGTGTTTGTCGTCCTCACCAGGGTCTTGAATGTCGTGACCGACTTCAGAGGGCAAATGCTCACCTTCAATTGCCTCTGGCACGCTAGAGAAGTGTGGTCTTCACGGATGAATCCTGGTTTCAACTCTACCGGGCAGATGGCAGACAGCTTGTAGGGTGTTGTATGGGTGAGCCGTTTGCTGATGTCAATGTTGTGAACAGTGTGCCCATGGTGGTGGTGGAGTTATGGTATGGACAGGCATAAGCTATGGACAATGAACACAATTGCATTTTATCGATGGCAATTTGAATGCACAGAGATACCGTGATGAGATCAGCCCATTGTCGTGCCTTTCAACGGGACACCACCACCTCATGTTTCAGCATGATAATGTCTCAAGGATCTGTACACAATTCCCGGGACCTGAAAAAGTCCCATTGCATACTCACCAGACATGTCACCAATTGAGAATGTTTGGGATGCTCTGGATTGGTGTATGACAGCGTTTTCCAGTTCCCCCAAATATCCAGCAACTTTGCACAGCCATTGAAGAGGAGTGGGACATCATTCCACAGCCAACAATCAGCAGCCTGATAAACTATGCGAAGGATATGTCACACCAGATACCCCCTGGTTGTTAAGGGATTTTTTTTAATCAATAATGACTAATTATGTATACATTTCAATCAGGACTGACTAATCAGAATACTATTATGTTACTGTATAGATGTATGAATTTTATTTTAACAGGAAGCGGCGCAGGTCCTAGGCACTATCTGAATATAATGTGTGTAATTATAATCACTGGCTTCCAGAATTAGAACAAAGACTGTGTCCAGGCTCTGAGTCCAGAGGCGCCAGAGCTCCCTTCCCAGTCCAGGCTCTGATCAGGAAGCCGCACACCCAAACAAGGGGCCCTACTCAGTCCAGCACTGCCGGAGCCTTCCTCTCCAGCGTTGCCGGAGCTACCCGTGGTGCCGCCAGTCTGCCAGGAGCCGCCAGTGCCGCCAGTCAGCCAGGTGCCACCAGTCAGCCAGGAGCCGCCAGTCAGCCAAATGTTAAATGTAAATGCCGAATTTTATTTTAATCAGTCAGCCAGGAGCCGCCAGTCAGCCAGGACCCGCCAGTCAGCCAGGAGCCGCCAGTCTGCCAGGATCCGTCAGATCCGCCATTCAGCCAGGATCCGCCATTCAGCCAGGATCCGCCAGTCAGCCAGGATCCGCCAGAGCCGCCAGTCTGCCAGGATCCGTTAGATCCGCCATTCAGCCAGGATCCGCCATTCAGCCAGGAAGCGTCATTCAGCCAGGATCTGCCAGTCAGCCAGGATCTGCCAGGACTGCCAGTCAGCCAGGATCTGCCAGAGCCGTCAGTTAGCCAGGATCTGCCAGAGCCGTCAGTCAGCCAGGATCCGCCAGTCAGCCAGGATCCGCCAGTCAGCCAGGATCGGCCAGAACTGCCAGTCAGCCAGGATCGGCCAGAACCGCCAGTCAGCCAGGATCTGTCGGAACCGCCAGTCAGCCAGGATCTGTCGGAACCGCCAGTCAGCCAGGATCTGTCGGAACCGCCAGTCAGCCAGGATCTGTCGGAACCGCCAGTCAGCCAGGATCTGTCGGAACTGCCAGCCAGCCAGGATCTGCCAGATCCATCAACCTGCCTGAGCTTCCCCTCAGTCCTGAGCTTCACCTCAGTCCTGAGCTTCCTCTCAGTCCTGAGCTTCCTCAGTCGTGAGGCACCCCTCAGTCCAGGTGGGCCCTTTGTTGGGGTTAGTAGGCCTGGGTCGGCGGCGAGGGTCGCCAATCAAGGGACGCGAAGGAGGTGGACAGAGACTATGTTGGAATGGGGTCCACGTCCAGCGCCAGAGCCGCCACCGTGGACAGACGCCCACCCAGACCCTCCCCTATGGATTTAGGTGGCGGCCGGGAGTCCGCTCCTTTGGGGAGGGGGTACTGTCACGCCCTGGCCTTAGTATTCTGTGTTTTCGTTAGTATTTTGGTGAGGCCAGGGTGTGACATGGGGATTTATGTGGTTTGTTTTGTCTGGGGTTGTTTGTAGGTATGGTATTGTGGTTAGAGTAGTACTCTAGGTAAGTCTATGGTTGCCTAGAGTGGTTCTCAATCAGAGGCAGGTGTTTATCGTTGTCTCTGATTGGGAACCATATTTAGGCAGCCATATTCTTTAGGTCTCTTGTGGGTGATTGTTCCTGTCTTTGTGTTTGTGGCACCAGATAGGACTGTTTTGGTTTTTTCACGTTTCTTGATTTGTAGATTGTTGTATTTTCATCTTTATTAAAGATGTACAAAACTAACCACGCTGCATTTTGGTCCACCTCTCTTTCCCCAGAAGAAAACCGTTAGACTGTCTGTTCCTTGGTAGAAACGAATGAATTTATCGTCAGACTGGCTAGAATGCTTATCTACACAGGGAGACCTTGGCCTGGTCTAAATTGTCTAAACCGGTGGGGGTCGATGTAGGAAGGCTTGTGAACTATACTGCCATTGTACCGGAGTGGAGGAGGGACGGGACAGTTTGAAACCTAATGATGTTATTTTCAGTTTATAACCTGTTGTAAATTGTATCATGTTCAGTACTCTCAAGAATAAACGCTATTGCTTGATTTTGAGACTGGTCTCCGCCCATTTGATGCAAATAAGTATCTTACAAATCCTCAGAAATGGGCTGAGTGTATTAATTGAATTGGGTAATAAACATATAAGAATTTAATTCCTCTAACACTGGTTTTCTGATCTACGCCCCTACCTTTTTTTGTGTGTTTGTATGTGTGACCAACAGATGCATATCTGTATTCCCAGTCATGTGAAATCCATAGATTAAGGCCTAAGACATTTCATTTTGACTGATTTCCTTATATGAACTGTAACTCAGTAAAATCTTTGAAATTGTTGCATGTTGAGTTTATATTTTTGTTCAGTGTCGATATCCTACTCCCATAATTCAAACAATGAAAATACCAAGACATATTTTCTTTACTTTCACCTCTTAAAAAAACTCACAAATTCCCCTAACCTCAATGTTTTGAGCTATGAATTGAGTAGGTGGATGACCTCTTGCAAAGTAGTCATACATTTGAATCAAACAATTATTAGGCTACATAGCACTCTCTAGATTGGGAAGAACAGACTAAGTACTGTGAAAACCAACCTATGAAACAGAACCGCCTCGGTCTCCCCAATTCACTGTTTGGTTATTGGCCGTTCAATCCCGCATCAAATCAAATGTATTTATATAGCCCTTCTTACATCAGCTGATACCACAAAGTGCTGTACAGAAACCCAGCCTAAAACCACAAACAGCAAGCAATGCAGGAGTAGAAGCACGGTAGCTAGGGAAACTCCCTAGAAAGGCCAAAACCTAGGAAGAAACCTAGAGAGGAACCAGGCCATGAGGGGTGGCCAGTCCTCTGCTGGCTGTGCCGGGTGGAGATTATAACAGAACATGGCCAAGATGTTCATAGATGACCAGCATGGTCAAATAATAATAATCACATTAGTTGACGAGGGTGCAGCAAGTCAGCACCTCAGGAGTAAATGTCAGTTGGCTTTTCATAGCCGATCATTAAGAGTATCTCTACCGCTCCTCTAGAGAGTTGAAAACAGCAGGTCTGTTGACAGGTAGCACGTCCGGTGAGCAGGTCAGGGTTCCATAGCCGCAGGCAGAACAGTTGAAACTGGAGCAGCAGCACGGCCAGGTGGACTGGGGACAGCAAGGAGTCATCATGCCAGGTAGTCCTGATGCATGATCCTAATGCTCAGGTCCTCCGAGAGAGAGAAATAAAGGGAGAGAGAATTAGAGAGAACATACTTAAATTCACACAGGACACCGGATAAGACAGGAAAAGTACTCCAGATATAACAAACTGACCCTAGCCCACCACACAAACTACTGCAGCATAAATACTGGAGGCTGAGACAGGAGGGGTCAGGAGACACTGTGGCCCCATCCGATGACACCCCTGGACAGGGCCCAACAGGAAGGATATAACCTCACCCACTTTGCCAAAGCACAGCCCCCACACCACCAGATGGATATCTTCAACCACCAACTTACCATCCTGAGACAAGGCCGAGTATGGTCCACAAAGATCTCTGCCACGGCACAACCCAAGGGGGGCGCCAACCCAGACAGGAAGATCACGTCAGTGACTCAACCCACTCAAGTGACGCACCCCTCCTAGGGACGGCATGAAAGAGCACCAGTAAGCCAGTGACTCAGAGGCAGAGAATCCCAGTGGAGAGAGGGGAACCGGCCAGACAGAGACAGCAAGGGCTGTTCGTTGCTCCAGAGCCTTTCCGTTCACCTTCACACTCCTGGGCCAGACTACACTCAATCATATAACCCACTGAAGAGATAAGTCTTCAGTAAAGACTTAAAGGTTGAGACCGAGTCTGCGCCTCTCACATGGGTAGGCAGACCATTCCATAAAAATTGAGCTCTATAGGAGAAAGCCCTGCCTCCAGCTGTTTGCTTAGAAATTCTAGGGACAATTAGGAGGCCTGCGTCTTGTGACCGTAGCGTACGTGTAGGTATGTACGGCAGAACCAAATCGGAAAGATGGGTAGAAGGAAGCCCATGTAATGCTTTGCAGGTTAGCAGTAAAACCTTGAAATCAGCCCTTGCCTTAACAGGAAGCCAGTGTAGGGAGGCTAGCACTGGAGTAATATGATCAATTCTTTGGGGTTCTGGTCAGTATTCTAGGATTCTAGTATTCTAGTAATAAACTGAAGTTTATTTAGTGCTTTATCCAGGTAGCCGGAAAGTAGAGCATTGCAGTAGCCTAACCTAGAAGTAACAAAAGCATGGATTAATTTTTATGCATCATTATTGGACAGAAAGTTTCTGATTTTTGCAATGTTACATAGATGGAAAAAAGCTGTCCTTGAAACATTCTTGATATGTTCGTCAAAAGAGAGATCAGGGTCCAGAGTAACGCCGAGGTCCTTCACAGTTCTATTTGAGACGACTGTACAACCATTAAGATTAATTGTCAGATTCAACAGAAGATATCTTGGTTTCTTGGGACCTAGAACAAGCATCTCTGTTTTGTCCGAGTTTAAAAGTAGAAAGCTTGCAGCCATCCACTTCCTTATGTCTGAAACACAGGCTTCTAAGCGAGGGCAATTTTGGGGCTTCACCATGTTTCATTGAAATGTACAGCTGTGTGTCATCCGCATAGCAGTGAAAGTTAATATTATGTTTACGAATGACATCCCCAAGAGGTCAAATATATAGTGAAAACAATAGTGGTCCTAAAACGGAACCTTGAGGAACACTGAAATTTACAGTTGATTTCTCAGAGGACAAATCATTCACAGAGACAAACTGATATCTTTCCGACAGATAAGATCTAAACCAGACCAAAACTTGTCCGTGTAGACCAATTAGGGTTTCCAATCTCTCCAAAAGAATGTGGTGATCGATGGTATCAAAAGCATTACTAAGGTCTAGGAGCACGAGGACAGATGCAGAGCCTCGGTATGATGCCATTAAAATGTAATTTACCACCTTCACTAGTGCAGTCTCAGTGCTATGATGGGATCTAAAACCAGACTGAAGCATTTCGTGTACATTGTTTGTCTTCAGGATGGCCGTGAGTTGCTGCGCAACAGCTTTTTCTAAAAGTTTTGAGAGGAATGGAAGATTCGATATAGGCCGATAGTATTTTAAATATTTTCTGGGTCAAGGTTTGGCTTTTTCAAGAGAGGCTTTATTACTGCCACTTTTAGTGAGTTTGGTACACATCCGGTGGATAGAGAGCCATTTATTATATCAACATAGGAGGGCCAAAAACAGGAAGCAGCTCCTTCAGTAGTTTAGTTGGAACAGGATCCAGTATGCAGCTTGAAGTTTTAGAGGCCATGATTATTTTCATCAATGTTTCAAGAGATATAGTACTAAAACACATGAGTGTCTACCTTGATCCTAGGTCCTGGCAGTTGTGCATACTCAGGTCAACTGAGCTTTGGAGGAATATCGCAGATTTAATGAGGAGTCTGTAATTTTCTTTCTAATGAGCATGATCCTTTCCTCAAAGAAGTTCATGAATGTATTACTGCAGAAGTGAAAGCCATCCTCTCTTGGGGAATGCTGCTTTTTAGTTAGCTTTGTGACAGTATCAAAAACAAATTTGGGGTTGTTTTTATTTTCCTCAATTAGGTTGGAAAAATAGGATGATTGAGCAGCAATGAGGGCTCTTCGATACTGCACGGTACTGTCTTTCCAAGCTAGTCGGAAGACTTCCAGTTTGGTGTGGCGCCATTTCCGTTCCAATTTTCTGGAAGCTTGCTTCAGAGCTCGGGTATTTTCTGTATACCAGGGAGCTAGTTTCTTATGACAAATGTTTTTAGTCGTTAGGGGTGCAACTGCATCTAGGGTATTGCGCAAGGTTAAATTGAGTTTCTCAGTTAGGTTGTTAACTGATTTTTGTCCTCTGACGTCCTTGGGTAGGCAGAGGGAGTCTGGAAAGGCATCAAGGAATCTTTGGGTTGTCTGAGAATTTATAGCACGACTTTTGATGCTCCTTGGTTGGGGTCTGAGCAGATTATTTGTTGCGATTGCAAACATAATAAAATGGTGGTCCGATAGTCCAGGATTATGAGGAAAAACATTAGTTAAGATCCACAACATTTATTCCATGGGACAAAACTAGGTCCAGAGTATGACTGTGGCAGTGAGTAGGTCCGGAGACATGTTGGACAAAACCCACTGAATTGATGATGGCTCCGAAAGCCTTTTGGAGTGGGTCTGTGGACTTTTCCATGTGAATACTAGTCACCAAAAATTTGAATATTATCTTGTTAGGGCCGTGGTTCCGTGGTGGGAACATAAATCACCGAAAATGTTCAAGAGCGCCACCTATAGTGGTTGATAAAACTCAAACTTTCATTAAAATTGACATACAATGTACTGAATTAAAGCTACACTCGTTGTGAATCTATCCACCAAGTCAGATTTGTAAAATGCTTTTCGGCAAAAGCATGAGAAGCTATTATCTGATAGCATGTATCCCCCAGAACACAGCAACGTCACCTAACGACAGATTTTGCGATAGCCGGGGGCTACTCAAACGCAGAAATAAAATATAAAACATTCATTACCTTTGACGAGCTTCTTTCTTGGCACTCCTAGATGTCCCATAAACATCATTTTGGGTCTTTTTTCGATTAAATCGGTCCATATATAGCCTAGATATCGATCTATGAATACTGTGTGAACAACGGAAAAAAATTGCTTTTTCTAACGTAACGTCATTTTTTTAAATTAAAAAAGTCGACGATAAACTTTCACAAAACACTTCGAAATGCTTTTGTAATGCAACTTTAGATATTAGTACACGTTAATAAGCGATCAAATTCATCAGGAGGCGATGTAAATTCTATAGGTGTCCGTCGGAAAATAATGTCAGGAGAAATCTCAACCAAAACATCCGGTCAGAGACCGGAGGGAATCGGTTCCCTTGTGTCGGTTTGACCAAGAATCAAAGCCGAATCAAATGACAAGACTCTAGACATCGTGTGGAAGCTGTAGGTACTGCAACCTCGGCCTCATTTAATCCGGTTCACTTTGAACAATTCCTGGAAGTAGCGCATGGATATTTATTTCCATTTTCAGTGATCAGATTTTCCTGCACTTTTCGATGAAACGCACGTTCTGTTATAGTCACAGCCGTGATTTAACCAGTTTTAGAAACGTCTGAGTGTTTTCTATCCACACATACTAATCATATGCATATACTATATTCCTGGCATGAATAGCAGGGCGCTGAAATGTTGCGCGATTTTTAACAAAAAGCTGCGAAAATTCGCAACTTCCCTAACAGGATTTATATGCTATGACTATAATGTCCGATAGGAATTCAGGGAACTCAGTGGGGAACGCTGTATATGGCCCAGGAGGCCTGTAAACAGTAGCTATAAAATACGATTGAGTAGGCTGCATAGATTTCTTGACTAGAAGCACAAAAGACAAAAACGATTTGCTATTGTAAATGTTAGCAACACCCCCGCCTTTGCGGGATGCGCGGGGGATATGGTCACTAGTGTAACGAGGAGGTGAGGCCTCAGTTAACACAGTAAATTCATCATGCCATGTTTCAGCCATGTTTCAGTCAGGCCAATCACATCAAGATTATGATCAGTGATTAGTTCATTGACTATAACTGCCTTGGAAGTGAGGGATCTAACATTAAGTAGCCCTATTTTGAGATGTGAGGTTTCACAATCTCTTTCAATAATGGCAGGAATGGAGGAGGTCTTTATTCTAGTGAGATTGCTACGGCGAACACCGGCATGTTTAGTTTTGTCCAACCTAGGTCGAGGCACAGGCACGGTCTCAATGGGGATAGCTGAGCTGACTACACTGACTGTGCTAGTGGCAGACTCCACTAAGCTGGCAGGCTGGCTAACAGCCTGCTGCCTGGCCTGCACCCTATTTCATTGTGGAGCTAGGGGAGTTAGGGCCCTGTCTATGTTCATAGATAAGATAAGAGAACCCCTCCAGCTAGGATGGAGTCCGTCACTTCTCAACATGCCAGGCTTGGTCCTGTTTGTGGGTGAGTCCCAGAAAGAGGGCCAATTATTTACAAATTATATCTTTTGGGAGGGACAGAAAACGGCTTTCAACCAGCGATTGAGTTGTGAGACTGCTGTAGAGCTCATCACTCCCCCTAACTGGGAGGGGGCCAGAGATAATTACTCGATGCCGACACATCTTTCTAGCTGATTTACAGTCTGAAGCTATGTTGCGCTTGGTGACCTCTGACTGTTTCATCCTAACATCGTTGGTGCCGACGTGGATAACAATACCCCTATATGCTCTACACTCACCAGTTTTAGCTTTAGCCAGCACCATCTTCAGATTAGCCTTAACGTCGGTAGCCCTGCCCCCTGGTAAACAGTGTATGATCGTTGGATGATTCGTTTTAAGTATAATACTGCGGGTAATGGAGTCGCCAATGACTAGGGTTTTCAATTTGTCAGAGCTAATGGTGGGAGGCTTCGGCGTCTCAGACCCCGTAACGGGAGGAGTAGAGACCAGAGAAGGCTCGGTCCAGAAGCCATGAGAAAGTTGTCCGGCTGTTGGGGACCATGCGAGGGGATTTATACTACTATCCGAACTTACTGGTGGCACTGGTGGTCGCTGTTTCATCCTTTCCTACATTGAAATTACCCTTGCCTGACGATTGCGTCTGAAGCTGGGCTTGCAGCACAGCTATCCTCGCCGTAAGGCAATTGTTCTCCTGTATATTATGAGTACAGTGAGCTTCAGCTGTTGGAATTCCTGACGAACCATGTCCAGATAAGATGTCCGGAGTGACATAGTTGAATTTTAAAAAGTTGAGTAAGGGAAAACTCTAAATATAAACGGTAATGAAAAAGTAAAAACCGTAAAGTTGTCAGTTAGCAAAGTAAGGTTAGCAAAGTAAGGTTATGCACAGCAGCACGTAAACAAGCCTGCAAGTTGTGAACAGGCCGTGGCTCGGATGATTGTACTTGATCATCTTTTTGCCCTTCCTGTGACATCGGGTACTGTAGCTGTCCTGGAGGGCAGGCAGTGTGCCCCCGGTGATGAGTTGGGCGGACCGCACCACCCTCTGGAGAGCCCTGCGGTTGCGGGCTGTGTAGAAGGGTGGTGCGGTCTGCCCAACGCATCACCGGTTGGACGTACTGCCAAATTCTCTAAGACATGGTAGAGAAATGAACATTAAATCATCTGGCAACAGCTCTGGTGGACAATCCTGCAGTCAGCATGCCAATTGCACACTCCCTCAAATCTTGAGACATCTGTGGCATTGTGTTGTGTGACAAAACTGCACATTTTAGAGTGACCTTTTATTGTCCCCAGCATAAGGTGCATCTGTGTAATGATCCTGCTGTTTAATCAGCTTCTTGATATGCCACACCTGTCAGGCGGATGGATTATCTTGGCAAAGGAGAAATGCTCACTAACAGGGATGTAAACAAATTTGTGCACAAAATTTGCGAGGAATACGCTTTTTGGGCATATAGAACATTCCTAATCAAACGTATTGCAAGGGAAACGAAAACAAGATACATGTTGCAGTAGGCTTTTCGAATAATGCTAAATGTATCCTTGACTCTATCCAGCTAAGTAAACAATGCCAGCTCTGTTGCTAAAGGTAACGTGTCAGCCTATTAATTATGAAAATATAAACAATGACCTGTTACTTGGCTATTCAAAATCAAATAGGCAACAAATTCACTATAGACTAACTCTTCATTTGTTTAATTTAGGCTAGACCAATTACAGAACATTCGGAAAGTATTCAGACACCATGACTTTTTCCACAATTTGTTATGTTATGCCTTATTCTAAAATTGATTTAAATGTAGTTTTTTCCTCATTAATCTATCACAATACTCCATAATGACGAGGCGAAAAACAGGTTCAGACATTTCCGCATGTTTATAAAAAAAAATGGAAATATCTTATTTACATAAGTATTCAGACCCTTTGCTCAGGTGCATCCTGTTTCCATTGATCATTCTTGAAATGTTTCTACAACTTGGAGTCCACCTGTGGTAAAATCAATTGGTTGGACATGATTTGGAAAGGCACACCTGTCCATATAAGGTTTCATAGTTGACAATGCACGTCAGAGCAAAAACCAAGCCATAAGGTGCAAGGAATTGTCGGTAGACAAGATTGTGTCGAGGCACAGATCTGGGGAAGGGTACCTGGGGAAGGGTACCGAAACATTTCTGCAGCATTGAAGGTCCCCAAGAACACAGTGGCTTCCATCATTCTTAAATGGTAGTAGAATAACACGGAACGCAAACTGGCAGCGCGCATGCGGCATCGTGCGCTATCGTGCATACATTTATTTATTTTATTATTATTATTTTCCCCCTAAACCAAACGCGATCACGACACGCAGGTTAAAATATCAAAACAAACTTTGAACGAATGACATTAATTTGGGGACAGGTCGAAAAGCCTTAAATATGTATGGCAATTTAGCTAGTTAGCTTGCACTTGCTAGCTAATTTGTCCTATTTAGCTAGCTTGCTGTTGCTAGCTCATTTGTACTGGGATATAAACATTGAGTTATTGAGTTATGCACAAGGTCCTCTACTCCGACAATTAATCCACACATAAAACGGTCAACCAAATTGTTTCTAGTCATCTCTCCTCCTTCCAGGCTTTTTCATCTTTGAACTTATATGGTGTTTGGCATCTACACTTTCATAGTATTACCACGACAACCGGCAAAACAGTTTGTCTTTCAATCACCCACGTGGGTATAACCAATGAGGAGATGGCACGTGGATACCTGCTTCTATAAACCAATGAGGAGATGGGAGAGACAGGACTTGAAACGCGATCTGCGTCAGAAATAGGAATGACTTCTATTTTAGCCCTTGGCAACGCAGACACTCATTGGCGAGCGCGAGCAGTGTGCAATAATTGAATAACATAGATTCCTAAATTTATTGTGCAATGCTCGCGCACGCGACGCGAGCGGTGTAGTCAGCCTCTGAGGCTGTAACGTAACAAAATTTGGAAAAAGTCAATGGGTCTGAATACTTTCCAAAGGCACGGTTTGTACCAAAGATACCTTAAATAAATAAAAATGTCATGTTTTTCTGCCATATGTGCAGTATTGTATAACGACACAATCCTTATTTTAATTCAGGTATTTTTCTTCAGGCTTAGGCTCAAATAAAGTCCTATGCTTATGCATAAGCTGTCACATCTGCTCCTGCAACCCCCTCTACTGCTCATCCTGTGTCTCCTTAACCTGCCGCCACTCCCCCAGTACTCTCTCTTTCTCCCTCTCTCTCTGTGTGTGTATGATTGTGTGGGCGGAGACAGGTATGCTGGAGTCAGAGCAGATCCCCACCAGCTACTATTCAGATCCTGTTATCCTGTTATTGCCACCATGGCCTTTTTTTGCCTTTACCTCCCTTATCTCACCTCATTTGCTCACATCGTATATAGACTTGTTTATACTGTATTATTGACTGTATGTTTGTTTTACTCCATGTGTAACTCTGTGTCGTTGTATGTGTCGAACTGCTTTGCTTTATCTTGGCCAGGTCGCAATTGTAAATGAGAACTTGTTCTGGTTAAATAAAGGTGAAATAAAATACATTTAAAAAATCCTGTTGTGCCTGTTTTCCTTGCCTGACGCTGTTTTCCTCTCCACTACAGTTCTGCCCTCTCTGACTGTGGTACCTGTTTCCAGTCCCACATCTCGTCATCCTTTTTCATGGTATCCAATTGGTAGTTACAGTCTTGTCTCATCGCTGCAACTTCCGTACAACTCGGGAGAGGCAAAGTCGAGAGGCGTGTGTCCTCCGAAACACAACCCAACCAAGCCGCACTGCTTCTTGACACAATGCCCACTTAACCCGGAAGCCAGCCGCACCAATATGTCGGAGGAAACACTGTACAACTGGCGACAGTGTCAGCGTGCACTGCGTCCGGCCCGCCACAGGAGTCGCTAGTGCATGATGGGACAAGGACATCCCTGCAGACCAAATCCTCACCTATCCCGGACAATGCTGGGCCAATTGTGCGCGCCCCATGGGTCTCCCGGTTGCGGCCGGCTGCGACAGAGCCTGGACTCGAACCCAGAATCTATAGTGGCACAGTTAGCACTGCGATGCAGTACTTTAGACGACTGCACCACTCGGGAGGAAAACCTGAGAGATCTGAGGGAAATCTTCAGCTTTGCTAAGATCATCTTACAAATTATTCATGAAAACTGAGCTGTCCCTCCTACAATTAGCTGGCTACTTCTTAAATGCTCAAGGCGTGCAAAAACAAAAGATAGGACAGGTGAATAAGATTGCAAGTTTAAACTTTTATTTAAAATATAGTACAAGGATATTTTGAGTTTGGTGGGGCGTGGACCTGTACATTATCAACAACAAAGCTGTATAAATTCAACGCCATGGCAACCTGCAAGCAAAACATCACATGACCTGTACTAGCCTGGGTGCCAGTCTTTTTATGCTGTACTGCCAACTCCTTGTCATTCATTGTCATGCCATAGAGCACAAAACAGACTGGCACTCAGGCTAGACCTACTGTATACAGTTTGGCCATGTTTGTGTCAATGTAAAAACTGATAGATCTCTTGAAGATATATCGTATGTCATTTTATACACATGTAACTGCCAAATAAAGGAAACACCAACATCAAGCCTCTAGATTTCAGTCCAAAAATAAATCATAAGGAATAAGGTATCTATATCTGAGAGGAGAAAACTCCAATAAATAAATACATTTTAAACCTATGTTTCGTCATGTTATTTGGGACCAAACTTTTTACAACCTATTTTTTTTACAGGCCGATACTGGTTTACCTTCAGACGACTCCCCTGAAGCTTGGTTTGAAATCTAAAATGATTGTGGGGGCTGTCTTGTTAGACTTCAGTGCAGCTTTTGACATTATCAATCATAGTCTGCTGCTGGAAAAACTTATGTGTTATGGCTTTATAATGTGGGAAAAGAGTTACTTCTCTAACAGAACACAGCGGGTGTTCTTTAATGGATGCCTCTCAAATATAATCCAGTTAGAATCAGGAATTCCCCAGGGTAGCTGTTTAGGACCCTTGCTTTTTAAATTTTTGCTAGCGACATGCCACTGACTTTGAGTAAAGCCAGAGTGCCTATGTATGCAGATGACTTAACACTCAACAAAGAGCTGCAGTTAGTTTCAGAGTGGGTGGCAAGGAATAAGTTAGCCCTAAATATATCTACAACTGAAAGCATTGTTTTTGGAACAAAACTCTCACTAAACCCTAAACCTCAACTAAATATTGTAATAAATCATGTGGAACTTGAGCAAGTTGAGATGACTGAACTGCTTGGAGTAACCCTAGATTGTAAACTGTCATGGTTAAAACATATTGATACAACAGTAGCTAAGATGGGGAGAAGTCTGTCCATAATAAATTGCTGCTCTGCCTTCTTAACAACACTATCATCAAGGCAGGTCCTACAGGCCCTAGTTTTGTCACACCTTGACTACTGTTCAGTCATATGGTCAGGTGCCACAAAAAAGGACTTTGGAAATTTGCAATTGGCTCAGAACAGAGCAGCACGGCTGGCCCTTGGATGTACACAGAGAGCTAATATTAATAATATGCATGTCAATCTCTCGTGGCTGAAAGTAGGAGAGATTGACTTCATCACTACTTTTATTTATGAGAGGTATTGACATGTTGAATGCACCGAGCTGTCTGTCTAAACTACTGTCACACAGCTTGGATACCCATGCATACCCCACAATACATGCCACAAGAGGTCTCTTCACAGTCCCCAAGTCCAGAACAGACTATGGGAGGCACACAGTACTACATAGAGTCATGACTACATGGAACTCCTTTCCACATCAAGTAACTCATGCCAGCAGTAAAATTTGATTTAAAAAAAACATATTAAAAAAACACCTTATGGAACAGCGGGGACTGTGATGCAACACAAACATTGGCGCATACAGACACACACGATAACATAAGCACTACACATACACATAGATTTAGTACTGTAGATATGTGGTAGTGGTGGAGTAGGGGCCTGAGGGCACACAGTATGTTGTGAAATCTGTAAATGTATTGTAATGTTTTAAAAATGGTATAAACTGCCTTAATTTTGCTGGACCCCAGGAAGAGTAGCTAATAGGGATCCATGATAAATACAAATACACACACACACACACCCTTTAAACCCCTATTTCAAAATAATGGGCAACTGGGCATTTTTATACATTACCCTTAGCATGATGTGATGTTTTAATTGCTCAGGAACCACATATGTGTGGAAGCACCTGCTTTCGATATACTTTGTATCCCTCATTACTCACATGTTTCCTTTATTTTGGCAGTTACCAGTAGCTTTCACTAGCATACATTTAATTGGTTGTACTGTATAAGATTACATATGTACTGTATATAAAGTGCAAAAAGAAATTAAAACACTAAAAGTGAAGGCTTGGGCCTGAAGTGCTGTTTGGAAGAGTGTGCAAAACATCCATGTGTAGAAACATACATCATCATCGGCACACGACCAGCTGGTTTAACAACTAGATGCCTGATTCACACTAAAGGGCTAAGCCAAGTCTAGCCGAGCTGTACTGAGAGGCCTGGTTATACATCTATCACAGTTCCTGAAACCATGCTAGAAAGCACAATGTGAAAATAAAATATCCAAGCCATAATAGTTTGGTTCGACCCTACAGTGTGAATCAGGAAACATGGTATCTGAGTTATGTTCATTAGAGCATGGAAGGAAACCTTTCAAAATGTTTTGCAATGGAACAATAACATAAGGGTTCTCCTTCAAATACTCATTTCGATGTATCACATATGGGGATTCGCTAGGATCACCAATACTCTTGGAAGGGCCAATAGAAATCATATGTTGGAGACAGAGTGGAAAATGAGGTGAGCCCCTCATCTTCTTATAAGGAGCCACTCTCCAAGCCTATGGTCATTCTCGTTCATCTTCCTCGTGAGGACTATTGCTCTCTAGATCTCAGCATGACTGGAGCCCTGTTTCCTGCTTATTTGCTCTGAAGCGAACCGTGTAGGATATTTTTGCTGAGCGTAGCTCTTCAGACCCTGTTGAGAGGTTGAGTACTGAACGAAAGGTTTTTGCTTTGTGTCAATTGCTTTTCTACTTCTCAGTGAATACAGGATTTGTTTTTTATGAATACAGGATTTTGAATACTTCTTCCTTCAGATACATTGCCTGCTCTGTCTAGAGAGAGCCCACTTCCCACATCTATCCGGACTGACTTGCTGCACCCTGATAGAAGTGAAGACCCTGTGAGGGCCATGGGAGACCCCATCCCAAAAACGGTGACCACGCCATTTGGGGCGGGAGAGCTGATAAACCAATGAAATAGAGGGATGCCGTATGCTTTTTCAACTATGTTACCTACCCTCCCTTTTCCGTCTACACAGAGCAAGGGAATAGGACCTCAACCCTCATCTTCGAGCCCCTCGATGGCCAGTGACTTTCGGGCAGCAGTTATACCCTACTCACAACCAGTCCTGGCAGCTATTGGCGCATGCAGGGTTTATACCCTAGCAAACAAAGCAATTCTCTACTCTCTCGGGGCATAGCTGGTGACATAATTTTAAAAATATTTTTTTTAAATTTTAAGGAAAGAAATGCAGGTCTTCGACTCTTGAAAAAGAGGGCCAACCTCCTAACCGCATGCTCTCTGTTTTACAGAAGTGGTATGACTAAACAGATCGTTTCGTCCTACACTGTGTTCCATGGTCTTATGCTCCTCGCAGGACTTTTTTGGACAGAGAGAAGGTCTGGTGGACCAATGCGTCAAACTTGTTGGCCTTCGTTAGCCAATACAGAAAGAACGGGAGAAACTCCCATTGCATAGGCATTGGCTTAATCGACTTAATCTACCAACCAATCGTCACCCACAACACCTTCCCCTTAACCCTCCCCACTCTTTGCAGTCATGTGATTCTCCAAAATTAAATGATGACAAATACATTACTCAGTAGGTCACTCACATAAAATTCTATGGTCACTCCCACTAAGGCCAACTTTGAATCGTTGATATCCAAGGCTTATATTGCACCATGCGCAATAGCCTAGGGATGAGGTTACTCAACCTGGGACATGTCTATTGTGCTTAAGATTCTTTCACAGCAGCTACTAGCCGCTGAGAAGCAATATTCCTCCATCTTTTGCTTTTGGCGTCCCTAAAGTGAGTGTGTGGACAGTGCTCTACCAGCCACTGTTCACACCCGCATTCTGCCCCAGGGTTTTTCAGGCTAACCCTATAGCTAACCCAATCCTTTGGTCCAGGTCGACAATTTATTTTTGTCGCACCTTGGAGCCTATAAGGGCGTTCCTGTTGTTGTCCAGTACACGCATTGCACATCTACTTGGATTGAACGAAGGCTCAGGCAAGGGTGTAATGCTTTCAATCATTTGGTTACCACCCTCGAAAGAGACATATCTCATTAAACTGAGATTTGCGCACCATGTTTTGGGCTTCCCCTCACTTTGTTATGAAGTTTTCCCAACAACTTGTTTCTGCAACTTCTTGCATGCGCACTTCCTCAGCTTCGGAGCCTCTGAGGGTTGCTGATGTTGGGACTACCCTGGCTTCGGTGAGCATGTTTGCGATACGAGAGTTGGCCATATCACCATAGAGTATGTGATACATTGAAATTAGTATTTGAAAGAGAACTTAAGGTTACTTTCGTAACCCTGGTTCTCTGATATAAGTGAGATGTATCACAGCATTTCACTGCTCACAAGAGTGCGAGGAGAAGCCTGCTTGAGAATGACCAGAGGCCAGGAAAGTGGTTCCTTATAAGGAGTTAAGGGGGATCAGCTCCTTCGCCACTCTACCTGTGTCTCCAACAGACGCTTTTGATTGGTCCTTCTGAGAGTAATAATAATAATAAACAAAAAACAGAGATCAAAACAAGACAATGCGAGACTAGGCAAGGCACACAATTGGTCCAGCTTCGTCCGGGTTTGGCCGGTGTAGGCCATCATTGTAAATAAGAATTTGTTCTTAACTGACTTGCGTAGTTAAATAAAGGTTAAATAAAAAAAATTGGCCCGGCAGCAATGTTCCAACATCAAGTGGAAAGCGTTCCCAGAAGAGTAGAGGCTGTTATATCAGCAAAGGAGGACCAACTCCATATTAATGCCCATGATTTTGGAATGAGATGTTCGACGAGCAGGTGTCCACATACTTTTGGTCATGTACTGTATGATACAATGCATGAAAGGCTTTATCAATCTGTGCAATATATTGAGTTGTACAAATATAAGTCAATATGAACTACAGCTGAGAAGAGAAAAAACACCATTGTAAGGTTCTGTATTAAACCATTTAATAAGGCATTTATAAATTGTGTGGTCACCATTTATTAATCATTACGCCCACATTTATAAACCATTTACTAATAATTAGTAAAGTATTTTTGCAGTCCCTAAAGTGAGCACTATTTATACTTTATGAATATTTTATAAATATTTTGAGTGACATGCCATTGGTAGACATTCCTGCATGATTAATGATTAATAAATTATGAGCAAGTGGTTTGTAAATGCCTTATAAATGCTTTATTATGGACCCTTAAAATAAAGTGTTACCAAAGCTATTTAAAATCCCCCTTATTTATTTTACAATTAAAAATATAACGTTTGTATCACTGCTCCTCCTTCCTTAACCGAACTTAGCACCACTGGGTCTCAAGTAGGATTCTCAATTTCCAGTAACTCTACCAAAATTCTCAAGTTTTCCAGAATTCCTGGTTGGAGGATTCTGGATTTCTTGCTTCTACCCTCCTGATTCTGGGAGTCTTTCAACCTGAATTTCTGGAAAACCTGGGGAATCTTTGGAAAGTTATCAGAATGTTGCAACCCTGATCTCAAGGTTTCATGCCTCGAAATATGAAATTACCTGAAGAAATAAAACTGAGCCTTTCCTTTTTTTTATAGAAGAATAACAAGGCATCTCTTGTCATTTTAAAATGTAAGAAAATATAAGCACGGTTAGTTACACTAGATGACCTGCTTTTTAATATATAGTTCATAGTTGTCGTTTTTATCTTGTAGGCCTATCTATAAGGTCTCTTAGTTATAAAAGCAAGTGTATTCAGCATCACAGTTATGTCTCGTCAATTTGACAGGTGAGCAGAGAGAGAGTAGCCTGGTTCCAGGTCTGTTTGTGCTGTCTTATGGTCCAACGACCATAGTTGGCTATACAGCACAAACAGATCTGGGACCAGGCTAGAGAGGCTAGTGGGGTCGCCTGGTCGGTCTGTTCACCAGGTCGGTCTGTTCACCAGGCCATCTATTGGTGCTGGGACCCCTGAGGAGAGAGAAAGAGCGGTGGAGGGTAAAGGCCCAATGCAGACGTTTTTATGTAAATATCAAATCATTTCTGGGTAACAATTTACATTAAATTGGCAAAAAATAGCTTAGCAAAAAACAGTGTTTTGTTTTTGCTAGGACTGTCTGGGAGTGGTCTGAGTGGGGAAGGGAAAACTGAAAACTAGCTGTTATTGGCAGAGAGTTTTAGAAGTCTTTGTAATTGGCCTATTAACCAATTTACTGCATGGTGATGTCACAATGGAAAGCCGAAACTCCCGCCCATGCAAACCTGCTGATTAGAACATCCTATGTAGATTGTATTTTCAAAAAGAAACCATCAGGAAATAACACTGATCACATGGTTTAACACTTTTACAGTGTTCGTTTAACCAGCTGTTAATATTATACAAAACACAGGAAAACTGAATTTTTTTGTGTACTGAGCCTTTAAAGCATGCTCAGAACTTACACACAGCGTTATTATACCTAGAGTGTGCACCTCCTATCTTTCCATTGATAGGCTGCTGTGACATTTTTGGCAATGTGCCCTATAGGTTTTATAAATCTGTGACCTTACATCATCACTATTTGTTTTAGCTAAGCCCTGAATTTGGCACAGTTGCCTGGTAAACTATATACCTGGATCATTTCAGTTGGAACTTTATGATCATGCCTATAATAACAGTCCTTACCGTGTTGGTTTAAACCAGAGGGTTTGAATCTCGCTCAGGACCTTATGTCCAGGACAGAAATTGGGCCTTCGAAATAAGAGCAGATCAGTGTCATGCCTATTACACCTTACTGAGTTCTTTATGATAAGTGACCACGTTTACATGCGCACAGTATTCCGGATAGTAGCTCGTAACTCCTATAGAATTATGCATTTCTTGCAGTAAAATGATACCACAAATGTTAATTTTGTCTTGAGAAGAGGAGTGAAGAAATATGATTTATTTCTTTCAGCATCTCAGAAAATGTGAATGTGCGTGTAATGTTATCTTTGACACTGTTATGCAAGCAGACAGTATTTCAACAACATAAAATATGTTCCCAAAATGAACTGAAGCCTTATCAGAAAGGTTTCAATCGTTTTCACAGCTTTTCATTTCCTTAAAACCGGTCAAACTGATGGCATTTGTACATTTTGCACAGGACAAATCATTCCACTGTTTTGGAGTTTTTTGCGTTTTCTCCCCGGTCCCTAAACGAAACAGACAACTTTACCGGTATTAATTAGGTTACTAACACATTCATTCTATCAATGTAAGACATTATTCTGGTGAGCACTATTTTATTTAGTCTTCTTGGGTAACAAGTTATGACAGAAGAGAAGCTGCATGTATCTAACTATACTGTAGTTGACAAACAAATGGTCTACCAAATATCAGAAATTATAATATGGCCTACCAAATGTCGTAAATTATAAGCGGAAAGTTGTCTAAATTAGGAGTGAAAGTAGCCAGTAGGCTATACGGTCCAGTACGGAGTATCAGCAAAATGTATTATTATGGAATTATGGTGTATCGAACTGCGAAGGTAGCCTACTTTTTGAAGTGATTTGTTTGACAATCAGATGAAAACATCATCACACAACACCCATGATATGCGAAATTGAGCCTACACAGACCGCAAAAAACAACCGTAAATGGGATAAGATGTTTACATGCCACAGTATCCAGTCTAAGATCAGCATATATCCTAGGCATCTTATCCGGCTTTCCTACAGCCAGGATAAAAGCTTTTCGGGTTATTGTAAACCGGATATGATGTTTGTGTGTCAACTCGAAAACTGAATACTTGAGTATCCAGAATAATAAGGGAATATTGGTCTGCATGTAAACGTGGTCACTGTGATCAACTTACTGAGTTGGTTCTCTTGCGTTTCCAGCAGTCAGGGTTGAGTCTCTTCTGCTCGTCAGCCAGAGCCTTGGCCTCCATGGTGTACATCCTCCTCTCCTCGTTCTTCATCTTCTTCCACTTATCACCCAGGATTACACTGATGGCTCTGTATAGGGACACAAGGACATACTATAATTTATACCATAATTCATTCATTCATTCAATCACTCATGTGTGTGGAACTTTATTAATTACTGTGAGAGACAACACTCTTTTCTCTGCTACTGTAATCCTACCTGTGGCTCTGGTCTAAAGCAATAATCTACTCAGAGACGTTCCTAACATAGAGATCCTTTCATTTTGTAAACAATTTGTCAGAACAGGACGAATGTACTACTGACCATCCCCCCCAGAAAATTACGTTTTACACGCATGCACACACACACGTTTGGTCTGCCTACCCACCTGTTATCCTTCCCAGGGTACATCTGTGTGTACTCCAACCGGTACTTCTTAGCGAAGAGCATGAAGGCGTTCATTGGCCGCTTGCATTTGGTGTGTGTGGCCCCGCCAGGGGCTGTCCCTGAGGTATTGTTCCTGTTTGATTTGCTGGTGGAGGAGGGGTGGAAGGAACTGGAGAGTTTCTCTGGGTCAGGGGAGACAGCGCCACTGCTGGACTGGGAGGTCCTACGCTGCCTGGCCATGCTGCTCAGCACATAGACAGCTGAAGAGTCCAGAGGGGTGAAGTCATAACTGGAGAGGGATATGAAGAGATAGGGAAGATTAACACAATTTATATCATTTCACTAAAATCTTATCTACTGTGTCATACTGAGGCATTGATATTGTCTAAATAAACTAAGCCCTCGGGAGCATATACCAGTGTGCAGACATTTTTGTTTAACATTGGTATTATTCTGTACCTCCTGAAGGTGTCGAAGACAACCGAGTCGTCACAGTTTATGGAGTCTCTGTGGCCTGGAGGAAGACATAGGTCCCCCACCTGCATCTCATAGCAGGGGATACCGTGCTGCACCACCGTCAGGCTGGGATAGAATGAGGACCAGCCTGGGACAGGAAGAGACATGGAATTGTAAACATTTTTTTTTAAATACACAAAAAATATGTACATCTGGCCTGTACTATAAGGCCCTATCACCATACAGTCTCAAATATTATTCTACCAATAGGCCTATCCGCTTCCATGGAACATCAAGAGCTGAACATTTGCTTAATCAATCTGATGATAGTGACGGCAGGGTAGCCTAGTGGTTAGAGATTTGGACTAGTAAACGAAAGTTTGCAAGTTCAAATCCCCGAGCTGACAAGGTACAAATCTGTCGTTAACCCACTGTTCCTAGGCCGTCATTGAAAATAAGAATTTGTTCTTAACTGACTTGCCTAGTTAAATTAAGGTAAATAAAATATCTAGGACTTCAGACTAATACCGCCTGCATTTATCATTTTGCACGCAGTTCCAGTTTGCCATGTTCCCTTAACTGATTCAGTTATCTTGTTAACAATTCAAAGACATTTAGTTATTTTACCTTTGTTTTTCACAAAGAAGGGGTGATCAAATCTGCACTCTGCCGTTAAGAGGCCATCTTCTGGCGAGCCGGGGTCAAAGGTGAGTTTGAGGACAGCCTGGCCGTACGACACGTTCTCCTCGTGGGCCACTAGCTTCAGACCTTCCGAACCGTAGCTCTGTAAATCAATCAACATCCAGAGAAAAAAATGTGAGAGGGAGTCTAGCCAATCATATCAGATCTGGTTATTAGCAAGGGCATGTTCATAAGGCATCAAACGGAAGAAAACAAACAAACAGGGAGGGATTAGTTGGATTTTTTTTTTTTTGCTGTAAAACTTTTTGCTACCTTTCGGGCAGTGGACGGCATTATTCTCTCATCATCATCTGACTCGTCGTCAGAGTCTCCCAGGTCCTCAGCCTCTTGCCACTCCTTGTTAGAACCCCTGTGGAACCGCAACCGGGTGCCTGAATAGGAGGATAACAGCAAAACATTTAGTCAAATAGAGTAAGTAGAGAGAGAGAGACAGATATTTCTTCTTGCCTTGAGACTTGACGCTTCTTATTGATACATCCTTACTTATTACCAAGAAGTACAAACCGTATTGGCCTGTCATACTGCTGTCTAAACACCAGAGGCTGATATTTCCCTATGAATTTATGTTCACTCTGGATTAAGTTAGCAACTCACACAGAGGAAACACAGGCTTAAAAAAAAGAATATATTTAATATAACACTTTTCATTACAGAGTTATCTCAGCTCTACTGAGGAATAAAATAAGTGATATACAATAAAAACAACATACATCTAGAAACAAGGCAGGTAAAATAGCAATAGTAGGCTAGTTGCTAAATACATTTTAGTTTGGGATTAGGACAATGAAAAAAACTGTGTCTAGAGAAGTGGGTTTTAATAAGGCCCGTTTTAAAAGTTCTGAGTGATGGAGCGGCTCTCAGATGGTCAGGGAGAGCATTCCATAGGCGAGGGGTAAGGGAGCAGAAGGCTCGGTCCCCCATAGTACGGAGACGTGTCTTGGGCACTTGAAACAGTAGGGAGTGGCTGGAGCGGAGAGTGCGTAGTGGCTCGCTGATTGAGATGAGGTCACTGATGTAGGTCGGGCTCAATCCATTCAAGGATTTAAATATAAGCATGATGACTTTGAAATCGATCCTGTTGTTGACCGGTAGCTAGTGGATTTGGGTCAGGATCGTTGTAATGTGGTCTGACTTCTTGCTCTTGGTTAGGACCCTGGCAGCACTGTTCTGGATTAGTTGGAGCCTCTGTAGTGATTGCTGGGAGGCCCCCAAACAGCACATTGCCGTAGTTGATCAGAGAGAAGATGAAGGCATGAATGAGTTTCTCTGTATCTGGCTGGGAGATGGTATGACCCGGAGAGATGGAATAACTATGTTTTACACACTTGTTTTATGTGGGCATCGAAGGACAGAGAAGAATACAACTTGACTCCTAGGTTGGAGACGACATTTGTCATGACTGTCCTGACCAGGTCAGGTTACAGGAGACCACAACCCTACAGATTACCCTCACGCCCCTGGTAAATCTCAGGCCACAGACAAATTCCTTTGTCCTGTTACTATGGAGAACCAGCCTCAGAACATTAAACATGAAATAAAAGGACTTTGGAACAATGGTTTCCGTCAGCCACAATGGTGGTCAAGACGATAGATGGGAATATGAAAATGTATGTCATTTTTGTTTTGTTACTAAAGGTTAATAGATGACGTTATTACGAAAACATTGTAATGTGAAGAGTTTTCCTAGTATATGTTTGATGTTTATACATTGTACGTTGTATGGAAAATATCAAAATCAAAGAGAATGTTTTGTTAGTTGTCTAAAATTGGATTTGAATCAAATCTAGACCTTGCCTCATTAACTTGGTACGCCCAGAGAATTGCCCTTAAAGGCGGTTACGCCCAATTCTGACCCAAGGGGTCACTCAAACCTGTGAGTATAGAATTTACAGGAAGACTACCTGACCCAAGCTGCAGCAAGGTCTAAAAAGTCAACAAACCCAGAACGCAACGCAAGATTGAAGACAAATAAATAATTTTCTATCCAAGCTACGGATGAGTAGCTTGGAGAGGTGCGCCGGAGTAGTGCGTCATCGAGCAGCCTGGACGGTCCACGCAGAGAATCCTCGGAGATCATCCCCACGCAATTACATCATTATATTCTGACCCATAAGAGCGACAGTTTGGGGCAAGGCTAGGGTTAGAATAGCATAGCTGACAAATTCACCCAAATGTATATTTCTCTTGTGTACTTTCTTTTTTCTCTCTCTTTTGAAATCCCCATTTTGGGTAACGCGCCATAGTGTGTTGGTCCGTTATACTAAGTTCTAATCAATAGCCTATAATGTGTTTTGTCTATGCGTATCTTTTATTATAATTTTAGCTTTTTAGTAAATAAATATTCAACTAAGATTGGTGTGGTACGAACTCATTGGTGAGACCCGGGTCCGTGCAGATTCACGGGCTATACAACGTTCAGAACGAGATTGGTAGAGGCAACTGGTTAATTAGCGGCTGTTGTAAAAATCGATATTCTGATATTCTTTGAGTTAATTTGGGAAATAGAAACTCAATAAAAACTAGTTTTCCCATGGTGCCCCAGGTTAATGAGTTAATCATTGCTTGATTCAGTTAATCACGCAATTAGAAACTTGTAATCATTCGATGAACAACAGTCGTCACATTAACTAATACAACGTCACGACACAGTGGACAGGTGGATGGCCTAGCCATTGACTGTAAGGCAGATGTTTCCAGCACTGATGACCTGCTTGGGTGTCCCAATAAGCATAGCCTCAATCTTGCTACTGATCAACTGGAGGAAGTTCTCTTTCATCCATGCCATGCCACATATCTGTGATATGTTGCCTGATACAGTCCTGAATCCAGACTGCACAGCCACTTGTTATCAATGTGTTAGCTAGGCTTTTTCCACAAGTAAAAGGTAAATGCACTCAAGGCCATAATTCTAGGAAAAGCTTATCAATTTCTCTCTGTGTATGTGTGTGTGTGTGTGCGCACGCCTGCGTGCATCCATACCTTTCAGGAAACAGTGCCAGGCAGTTGAGGGCCAGGAGTTAGACCAACCCATGTCCTCATCATCAGAGAAGGATGACATAGAGAACACACCAGACTCTGACTCACTGCTGGCCTGAATGGGGATGTTCAAACAAAGAGAAACATATTACAAAACAGTTGAATAGCACGTCATAAATTGCAGTTGTTGTCGCAAAGTTATAGAACAGTTAAATTGCCCTGAATGAAGCATGCCCATCAGGGTTGGCCAAAGCCACTTCAATTCAGTTCATCAAGGAAATTCCTAAATTAATTTCCAATCCATAGATAGAACATTTTAATTTCAGTGAGGGATTTCAGTTTACTTCCTGAATTGACTAAACTAAAATGGAATTGACCACAATGAACACTAATGGTCATACATAATCTTGTAGTAAATAGTCTAGGTGACGTGACACGTACAAAAACATTTTATTCATTCATTCAGTATAGGAGTGGAGAGGGTGATGGGGTCCACACACAGGAAATGGTTGAACTGAAAGGTAAATGGTGAAAGGTCGTACTCTGACACGTCTGCTGCGCTCCCTAAGGTGACCCCTAGAGGGGCTGGGTGCACTGCTAGCCAGGGGAGGTCGGGCGTAAGAATGTAAACTACGACTGGTGGCAA
The DNA here is from genome assembly GCF_034236695.1 of Oncorhynchus nerka. Taxonomy (NCBI): domain Eukaryota; kingdom Metazoa; phylum Chordata; class Actinopteri; order Salmoniformes; family Salmonidae; genus Oncorhynchus; species Oncorhynchus nerka. The sequence continues at coordinate 57,623,428 of NC_088420.1, read as the reverse complement.
AGATGTGCATAGGAGACGACCTGATGAGAGGAATAAAGAGAAATACATATCAATTATCAATACATTAACAATCTAACACCATCACTTTGCCCGTCCATGAGACAACCTGATAAGGAGAAATACAGATATACATATCAAATTCGACATATCAAACATCAACCTAATGCTTTGTTGATGTGTGGCTCTATCTGTGTGTGTATGTGTGTGTGTGTGTACCACGTGCCTTTGTGTGACATGCATGTGTATTGTGTACCACGTGTGTGTATGCTACAGTAAATGAGTGTGCATTTGCATTGTCAACCCCTAAACACAACAGGTACCTCTTGATGGGAGGAGGCTCCTGCAGTAGGGGGCTCTGAGGGCTGGTGGCGATGTTAGCTAGCTCAGTCAGCCAATTGGTGTGAGGGTAACCAGCTATACAGTCCTGATGTGACACCCCAGTTCCCACATGGAACAGCCCCAGAGAGGACTGGTTCTCCTCTACCTCCTGCAGCTCTGGCAGGTCATCTGGAGCGGGAGGGGAGTGAGGTTGGTCAGGGTTGTGCTTATAAGTGTTCAGAATATAATTAAATAGAACATTCCTGTCCTTTATGGTAACACTTTACATTGCAGTCTTATACCTGTATACTGTGTGTGTGTGGACATATTACATAATAGCAGATATTTACCATACTCCATGGGAGTAGGGGGGCAGCCAGGTGATGAGGACAGAGCCTCATTGCATTTCAGAAGATCAAAAGAGTCTTCCATTCTATTTGCATCCATCTTGTTTTTCTCAACTTGTTCAGTCTTATTAACTTCCCATAACATATTACGCCATGTCAGCTGGAAAGTCTGTAGACAGCCACTGGAGACAACGATAAATTACAATTTCAGAATCTGACCACAACAGGTATATATATAAAACATACAAAATTACGAATTAATATTCTTTGAATTATTTGGTTAAACGCTAGGCCTATGTAATTTATGTTTGCATTGAATATTAATAGGTGAATAATAAAAAGCACTGGTTAAAAAGCATAGATGACTGCATTATTCTACAATTACGAATCCCCATTTCCTGTGGCAATAACACATTATGGCCATAATAAATCAAATCAAATCTACAGGTCATTAAATAGGGGATAAAATGCCTCCATATAACAAAGTCCTTTGTCTGTGTAGACTAGATAAAGAACAGTCATGTGATCACATGCGTGCAGCCCTTGTTTATAAGCTTTGGGAACTTCGCGCACGCGCACCAGAGCTCATTCATTCATAACTGCGTAACAAGCACTAGTCAATAACGCTGTTATGATCATACAAAAAATCACAAAATATCGAGAGAAAATAGCAATATTATTTCATAGATAAAGGCGAATTGAGAAATATCAACGTGGCATGCCACCTAGTCTGAGCAATGTAGGCTACATTATAAAGGATCAGCTGAAGACAATAACAAGCTTTCTGCTTCATAGCTGTGGCCAAATGAAATGTAGCCATTTTTTTTAGGTTATCGTAGAAACTTAAATTGTAAAGTTAAGATTATATCTAATGTTAGGCTTTATTATATTTATTTATTCTAGATATGGCTTTCTAGATATCCGATAACTAATATTGTGCAATTTATTTCTTGACATTTTGATTCTTGGAAAACTAACTAAAACATAGAATGACACTTATTACTCTTAGAAATGTGAAACGTTAACATAGCCTATAGCCAACTGTCCAATTACTTTTTTCTATAATGCAATATGTTATTGTGTTGAGTGCTGTCACAAGTGAATAAGCTTTCTTGTCTAATAGCTAGAAAATAACAAGCTCACTTGTAAACAAAAGAATGTCAACAAGTTCAGACACGACACCGCTTGCGCCCCACTGTTCGAGATTGTCAAATGAATGAACCGAAAATGTACATCGAGTCCGAAGTTTTTTCCCGAAACATTGTTTTACTACCTTTAAAGCAGGCTGTATTTGTCACTATATTGATATATAGCTAGCAATCTGCTAGCCTAGCAAGCTAATGTTACAACCAAAATAACAAACATAACAATGAACAAAATATCTCTAGAATAAATTGTCAATTGACATCGAACGGTCGAATGACAACTGTCCCACTCTACCAAACTATACGCGCTGAATAAAGAAAATTACACTGCTTATTTCTCAAGATTAGTTAGACTTTTGTTTCTTAGAAATCTGTTATTTTACCAAACCTGTCGCCATCAAGTAACTCTCTGGCTTCATTGAAGGGGTGGGAAGGAATACTTCCAAAACCGGTCATCTATTGGTGGATAAAAACGTCAGTAAAGTTAATCTCTAATCGTTATTGGTGGGTTCATGACAGCACTAAAAGGGCCTGGTTTGGTTTGTTAATCAAACGCCCATTGGCTGAATGTGCACGTCCGTATTTCCCAGAAACAGATGATTGGTCATAACAAGGAGAATACAATTAATCCTTTGTTATTGAAACTCACAGGAATGTTTTTATATTATCTCTGTTGAATAACAGTGTAATATCAACATTGTCTGAACTCATTTTAACAAAGGTTTGCATGTTATGAAGAGATCCAAATACAGTATTCTCTTTTTCCCCCGTTTTTTTCTTAACAACAAATCAATACAGGAAGTACATGAGGGAACACAAGTATATATGGATAATATACAATGGACAATTGAGCTAGGGGGTACAATATCACATTACACAAGGACCTTAAGGGACATACATACACTTATAATTCGTACAGCTTTTTGTTAGTAGAGTATTCAATTTTCAAGCAAGTTCAATTGCTTTTTGTAGGGTAAGAAAATGTGTTTTTTTGTTTGTAAATTTACATTTGTGAATATGAAATTGGACCAAAAGAATAATGAAATGAATTACATAAAAATGTTTCAGCTTATTCCTATCGTAGGTAAAGAATCCAAGCAGTACATCTCTCCACGATAGTGTACATCTCTCCACAATATACCTTCATAAATGTGTTCAATTATAAATCTACTGATGTCTTGCTACAGTTTTCTTACATGAATACAATGCCAAAAAGGATGCAACACTGTTTCTGGGTGGTCATTACAAAAGGAGCAATTTGAGTTAATGTTTTCCTTAAACTTCTTCATATAGTGGTTGGCAGGATAATATTTATGAACAATTTTAAAGGAAACTTCCTTAATTTTGTTAACAAGTAGGTATGTGTGTGGCAACCGCCAAACTTTTTTCCAACAGATATTATCAATAAATCCATTCCATGGCATGACATCCTGCTGAAACAACGTTCGTATCGCTCTGTTGTTGAATGGACCAAAAGAGAACAAATCTTTCCTACTGATGAGTCAACAGGGTCAACAGAAGGTAGGCTCTGAGGGTCAGGTCTGGACACGCTCCTGAATAATAAAGCAACACCTGAGGGAATGGCATCTAAAACAATTGCAAAATCTTTAGGTGTTACAGGGAACTTGTAAAGTGATAAGAATTCCTTATAACTGAGTAAAATACCCTCTGCATTTACCAGTTGGCTCACCAATAGGATATTTATTCGGAACCAATATTCTAAAAACAAAGAAGTATTTTTATACAATATATCCCGATTATTCCATATAATATGTGTGGAGAAAAATTAGGCCCATGACAAGGACCATGACAAGAAAACCTGCCGATGAAAAGCAGAAACTTTCACTGGAACTTTGTCAATATTATAATTGCAAAGGTCACCAAAAGTAGAGAAGGCATGATGAGGAATAAAATTCCAGATAGAAGTGGGTCTTCTTAAGAATTATTTTATCCAATTGATATTAAAACTATTATTTAAGGTAGTAACGTCCAGAAAATTCAGCCCAACATTCTCATAAGTTTTCATTACAACAGTTTTCCTAGTGTAATGGGTACGGTTTCTCCACAGAAAGTTGAAAAGGTGTCACTGTCAAGTTCTGACCTTTATTTCCTTTGTTTTGTCATTATTTAGTATGGTCAGGGCGTGAGTTGGGGTGGGCAGTCTGTCTGTTTTTCTATGATTTGGGGATTTCTATGTTTCGGCCTAGTATGGTTCTCAATTAGAGGCAGGTGTCATTAGTTGTCTCTGATTGAGAATCATACTTAGGTAGCCTGGGTTTCACTGTTTGTTTGTGGGTGATTGTCTGTTAGTTGCTTGTGTCAGTACAGTTCTCATTATAGCTTCACTGTCGTTATTCGTTTATTGTTTTGTATAGTTTGTATTCAGTGTTCAGTGATTTCTTTAATTAAAAAATCATCATGAACACATACCACGCTGCATTTTGGTCCGCTTCATACGACGATCGTGACAGTCACACAATCTTTGACAGCCATGAGTTCACATTTATTAATGTTAAGATATATACCAGACTCTTTGGAAAAGGATTGTAATCACATTGTTCGATATGGGAATTTGGTTAGCATCTTTCAGAAAAAGTGTAGTATCTGTCACGCCCTGGTCTATGTATTTTGTGTTTTTCTTCATGTATTGGGTCAGGCCAGGGTGTGGCATGGAGTTTTTGTATTGTGGTGTGTTTTGTCTGGGGGTTTTGGTGTGTATGTTAGTGGGATTGTAGCTTAGTAGGGTGTTCTAGGAAAGTCTATGGCTGTCTGGAGTGGTTCTCAATCAGAGGCAGGTGGTTATCGTTGTCTCTGATTGGGAACCATATTTAGGCAGCCATATTCTTTGGTTGTATTGTGGGTGATTGTCCTGAGTGTCTTGATGTCCGTGTTAGATGTTAGTTGACACATGTATAGGCTGTTTTCGGTTTTCGTTTCGTTTATTGTTTTGTAGTGTTGTTTAGATTCGTGTTACGTTTGTTTATTAAAACATGAATCGCAATCGACACGCTGCGTTTTGGTCCGACTCTCCTTCACCATTAGAAAGCCGTTACAGTATCGTCAGCCAGCTGGCTTTACAACACTTCTTTTTTAGGCTTTAGGTATCAGTGTTATTAACCCCTGACTCATTGTAGGAGTGGGAACATTGGTTTTAATACTCTCTAAAAAATACTTCAAATAGCAAGGGAGCTACTTGTTCAAAAAATAATTTGTAAAATTCTGATGGAATTCCATCAACACCTGGTGATTTATTGTTCTTTAGATGTTAGACTCTACAATCTCAACTTTGATGGGTTCATCACCCTGTTTAGATTCTATATCACTGATAGAGTGAACATTATTCAGAGTCAGAAAACATTTCTGTGGATTCCTGACAGTATGTAGAGCTATACAATTTCCTATAAAAATTGCTACAGTATTTAGTGATTCGTTTTTTGGTCATCTGTAATAACACCATCGTTTAACTTATGGGTAGTGTTATTTTTAGAGTGAAATTTCTCAAGTCTAAAGATATAGGAGGAATTCTGTTCTCCCTCCTCAATCCATTTTTCCTAGATCTAATAAAGGCTCCTTCTGCTTTTAATCTATATATATATTATCCAGTTTATTTTGTAACTCAATTAGTTCCATCTTCTCCCCGAGAGGCCGGCTGGGGACCTCTGAGAAAAGGAAGTTATCTTAATGATCACCTTTTCCTCCTCAGCTCTTCTGGTCTTAGCAAGATTACTATCATATTTTCTAAGGTATTTGGACACCTCAAATTTAAAGAGCTCCCAGTTCTTGCAATAAGATTTTTCTTCACATGCCCTTTCCCAAAAGTGTGAAAGCAGATCTTTAACCTTAAACTTAACTATATCATTATTTAAAAATGAGCTATTTAGCTTCCAGTAGGATGCTCTACCAATGTTAGTATCAAGGGGTAAATATTTTAATATCAATGTAAATGGCGCTATGGTCTGGGAGTGGTACAAATATTTGTAGTAACACACTATCAATACATTTGGATATAAGCCAAAAACCTATTCTGGATTGTCTGGAGCCTGTTTTGTTACTCCAAGTGGATGATCTGTCAGCCAGAAACCTCTCTCTCCATATGTCAGTAAGATCAAACTTTTCTATAAAAGTATTAAACCCAAATTCTGATTGGTTGGACTACCTGGGGGCCATCTATCAGTTTAATTATCTATAGTAATGTTATTGTTATCTTCGTCTGCCCACGTGTTCTCGCACACCCCGAGAGCTTCTGGTCAGCGGGGTGGTGGCACCGGGATCCTCATCTCTCCCAAGTGGTCATTCTCTCTTTCTCCCCTTACCCATTTGTCTATCGCCTCCTTTGAATTCCATGCTGTCACAGTTACCAGCCCTTTCAAGCTTAACATCCTTATCATTTATCGCCCTCCAGGTTCCCCAGAGTTCATCAATGAGCTTGATGCCTTGATAAGCTCCTTTCCTGAGGACGGCTCACCTCTCACAGTTCTGGGCGACTTTAACCTCCCCACGCCGCCTTTGACTCATTCTCTCTGCCTCCTTCTTTCCACTCCTCTCCTCTTTTGACCTCACCCTCTCACCTTCCCCCACTGCACAAGGCAGGAAATACTGCTTCCTCATCTTTACTAGACGCTGTTCTTCCACTAACCAGTCAGCCAGACTCCCAGATCCAAGTCTCCGACCACTACCTTGATCCTTTTCCCTCTGCCAGTCATCCAACACTTCCCACACTGCCCCTACTCAGATGGTATCGCGCAGTCAGCCAGACTCTTCGCTCTGCCAGTCCCCAGACTCTCTCCGGATCTTCCATCCTATCATCTCTTCCCTGCTCAAACCTTCTCCAACCTCTCTCCTGATTCTGCCTCCTCAACCCTCCTCTCCTCCCTTTCTGCATCCTTTGACTCTCTAGTCCCCAGGATCCTCCAGGCCGTGCCAGGTCCTCCCCAGAAGCTCCGTGGCTCGAGGACTCATGCCAGCTCACAGAAGCCAGGATCTGCCAGTCAGCCAGGAAATGGAGAAAACCAGCCAGCCAGGACCTGACATCCTTTCTCCCTCCTCTCTACATTTTCCTCTCTCTTCTGCTGAAAGCCACTTTCTACCACTCTAAATTCCAAGCATCTGCCTCTAACCCTGGAAGCTCTTTGCAACCTTCTCTCTCCCTCCTGAATCCTCCTCCCCTCCCCCGAGCTCCTCTCCTGCAGAGATGACTTCACTCCCATTTTGAAAAAGAAGGTCGACGACATCCTTCATCCTCGGGGTTGCCATCCAGTGGGGTATGTCAAACGACACCGCTGGTTCTGCTCACACTGCCCTACCCTGTGCTCTGACCTCTTTCTCCCTCTCTCTCCAGATGAAATCCGCACTTGGGGAGGTTCTGTCAACCTGCCCGGTCTATGACCCTATCCCCTGTGTTTTTCTCCAGACCATTTCCGGAGACCTCCTCCCTTTTTGTACCTCGTGTCATCAACTCATCCCTGACCGGGCTTTGTGTTCCGTCTTCAAGAGAGGGATTGCACCCTTCTGAAAAAAACCTACACTCGATCCCTCCGATGTCAATCAACTACAGACCAGTATCCCTTCTTTCTTTTCTCTCAAAACTCTTGAATTGTGGGTGATTGGCCAGCTCTCCCGCTATCTCTCTCAGAATGACCTTCTTGATCCAAATCAGTCAGGTTTCAAGACTAGTCATTCAACTGAGACTGCTCTTCTCTGTATCACAGAGGCGCTCCGCACTGCTAAAGCTTCTCTCTCCTCTGCTCTCATCCTTCTAGACCTTTCGGCTGCCTTCGATACTGTGAACCATCAGATCCTCCTCTCCACCCTCTCCGAGTTGGGCATCTCCTTCCCACGCTTGTTGCGTCCTACCTGACAGGTCGCTCCTACCAGGTGGCGTGGCGAGAATCCGTCTCCACACCACGTGCTCTCACCACTGGTGTCCCCAGGGCTTGTTCTAGGCCCTCTCCTATTCTCGCTTATACACCAAGTCACTTGGCTCTTGTCATAACCTCACATGGTCTCTCCTATCATTGCTATGCAGATAGCAACAAGCTAATCTGTTCAAAAAATAATTTCCCCCTTCTGATGACCAGGTGGCGATTTATTGTTCTCTGCATGTCTGGCAGACATATCCGTGTGGATGGGATCACCACCTCAAGATTCTGAACCTGAAGACGGAGCTGCTCTTCCTCCCGAGTCAGAAAACATTTCCGTGGATTCTCGCCATCACGGCTGACAACTCCATTGTGTCCTCCTCCCAGCGCTAAGAACCTTGGCGTGATCCTGGACAACACCCTGTCGTTCTCAACTAACATCAAGGCGGTGGCCCGTTTTAGGTTCATGCTCTAAAACATCCGGAGAGTTCTGTTCCCTCCTCAACAGGATTTTTCGCTAGGTCTAATAAAGCACTTGTCATCTCCCGTCTGGATTACTATTATCCTGTTTGGGCTTTTGTAACCATTAAACCCCTCATCTTCATCCAGAACGCCGCAGCCCGTCTGGTGTTCACCTTCCCAAGTTCTCTTAATGATCACCTTTTCCTCCGCTCCCTCCACTGGCTTCCAGTTACTATCATCCGCTTCTAAGACCATGGTGCTTGCCTCAAATTTAAAGAGCTGTGCAATAAGATTTTTCCTCAGTACCTCCAGGCTCTGAAAGGCCCTTTAACCTAAACAACTATATCATTATTTAAAAATGGCCTGCTAGCCTCCCTACCACTGAGGATGTACAGTTCCAAGGGGTCAGCCCAGTCAAAACTGTATGGCTCTGGCCCCCAATGGTGGAACAAACTCCCTCAACACGCCAGGACATTTGGATAATCACCACCTATTCTGGAGACACCTGAAACCCCACCTTTTAAGGAATACCTAGGATAGGATCTGTCAAAGTAAAACCTCTCACCCCCATCCCCTGAAAAGATTTAGATGCACTACTGTTCCACTGGAGGTCATAAAATGCCCAAATTTGATTGGCTGGATAAGAGCGTCTGCTAAATGACTTAAATGTAAATGTAATTGTCCCCTCCTATTAATAATAACACATTGGGAAATGTAGATAACCAATGAAGTATATGTTTCTCTATAGATTCAAGCAACTCATCATTCTCATGTTTGGTGATGTACCCGTAGAAGTTTACAGTAATGTCATTGTAACTGATCACAAGACAAATAAAGTGACCAAAGGGGTCACTTTCCGAGTGTAGAATATTACCACCAAAGGTATTTTTCATTGTAGTGACACCAGCGGAGTGTTCAGATCCATGGGAAAGCCAAATATCGTTGCCCCACTGTGATCCCCAGAAGTTGGCATCAGCCGAAATTGAATGAGACTGTAAAAAGCAAAAATCTGTTCGAAATTGTTTAGCAAATAAAAAGAAGGCCTGGCGCTTCACATTGTTTTGTAAACCCTAGCATTAAGAGAAACTATTGACAAAGACAAATACAGTATTGTCATTACATGGTCAGGTACAGCAAATTATAGTGTTACATAACGTGACATACAGCTGTGACTGAGGTTGGGGTACAATTGTGTAATTACAATCTATAACAGTTTTACATTTATCACAATCAACAATCAACCACATATATGGCATTTGTACATAAGGGGGCTGCACCGCGCGTTGATACAACACAAAAATTATGGATATACTGACAATTTACATGTCTCTTCACCCTACACATGGAATAAACAAACGTAGAGTCAATAGCACAATAGAAACAATCTATATACAGTGTGTGCAAATGAGGTAAGATTAGGGAGGTAAGACAATAAATAGGCCGTAGTGGTGAAGTAATTACAATTTAGCAATTAAACACTGGAGTGATAGATGTGCAGAAGATGAATGTGCAAGTAGAGATATTGGGTGCAAAGGAGAGAAAAAACATAACAATATGGGGATGAGGTAGTTAGCTGGGCTATTTACAGATGGGCTATGTATAGGTGCAGTGATCTGTGAGCTGCTCTGACAGCTGATGCTTAAAGTTAGTTGAGGGAGATATGAGTCTCAGCTTCAGTGATTTTTGCAATTCGTTCCAGTCATTGGCAGCAGAGAACTGGAAGGAAAGGCAGCAAAAGGAGGAATTGGCTTTGGGGGTGACCAGTGAAATATACCTGCTGGAGTGCGTGCTACGGGTCGGTGCTGCTATGGTGACCAGTGAGCTGAGATAAGGCGCGGCTTTACCTAGCAAAGTCTAGAGGTAGGTGGAAAGCATGGCCAGCCGTAGAAGAATGCTTATTGAAATGCTCAATTTTCGTGGATTTATCGGTGGTGACAGTGTTTCCTAGCCTCAGTGAAGTGGGCAGCTGGGAGGAGGTGGTCTAATTTTCCATGGACTTTACAGTGTCCCAGAACCTATTGGAATTTGTGCTACAGGATGCAAATTTAGATTTGAAAAAGCTAGCCTTTGCTTTCCTAACTTCCTGTGTATATTGGTTCCTAACTTCCCTGAAAAGTTACATATCGCGGGGGATATTCAATGCTAATGCAGTATGCCACAGGATGTTTTTCTGCTGGTCAAGGGCAGTCAGGTCTGGAGTGAACCAAGGGTTATATCTATTCCTGGTTCTAAATTTTTTGAACGGGGCATGCTTATTTAAGATGGCGAGGAAAGCACTTTTAACGAATAACCAGGCATCCTCTACTGACGAAATGAGGTCAATATCCTTCCAGGATACCCGGGCCAGGTTGATTAGAAAGAACTGTTCGCTGAAGTGTTTTAGGGAGCGTTTGACAGTGATGAGGGGTGGTTGATGGCAGGTTGGTCAGGATGATATCTATGAGGGTGCCCGTGTTTACAGATTTGGGGTTGTACCTGGTGGGTTCATTGATCATTTGTGTGAGATTGAGGGCATCTAGCTTATATTGTAGGACGGCTGGGGTGTTAAGCATGTCCCAGTTTAGGTCACCTAACTGTACGAGCTCTAAAGATAAATGGGGGGCAATCAATTCACATCGGTTCCAGGGCACAGCTGGGGGCAGAAGGTGGTCTATAACAAGCGGCAACGGTGAGATACTTGTATCTGGAAAGGTGGATTTTTAGAAGTAGAAACTCAAATTGATTGGGCACAGACCTGGACAGTATTACAAAGCTCTGCATGCTGTCTCTGCAGTAGATTGCAACTCCGCCCTCTTTCGCAGTTCTATCTTGTCGGAAAATGTTAGGGATGGAAAGTTCAGGATTTTTGGTGGCCTTCCTAAACCAGGATTCAGACACGGCTAGGACATCCGGGTTGGCAGAGTGTGCTAAAGCAGTGAGTAAAACAAACTTAGGGAGGAGGCTTCTGATGTTAACATACATGAAACCAAGGCTTTTACGGTTACAGAAGTCAACACATGAGAGCACCTGTGGAATGGGAGTGGAGCTAGGCACTGCAGGGCCCAGATTAACCTCTACATCACCAGAGGAACAGATTAGGAGTAGGATTAGGATAAGGATATGGCTAAAGGGCTATAAGAACTGGTCGTATAGTGCGTTCGGAACAGAGAGTAAAAGGAGCAGGTTTCTGGGCGCGGAAGAATAGATTCAAGGGACAATGTACAGACAAGGGTATGGTAGGATGTGAATACAGTGGAGGTAAACCTAGGCATTGAGTGACGTTGAGAGAGGTTTTGTCTCTAGAGACATAATTTAGACCAGATGAGGTCACTGCATGTGTGGGAGGTGAAACAAAAGGGCTAGCTAGCTAAGGCATATTGAGCAGGGCTGGAGTCTCTACAGTGAAAAAAGACAATAATCACTAACCAGAACAGCAATGGACAAGAGACATTTACATTAGGAAGAGGCATGCATAGCAGAGTGATCATAGGGGTCAGTGGGAGACTAGACGAGCTGGAGACACAGCGATTCAGACAGCTAGCGGGACGGGGCTAGCAGGCTAGCAGAAGGGCCTTAGGGGGACGTCGTGACGGAAGAAGTCTGTTGTAGCCTCCTCGGACGGTCACGTCGGCAGACAAGTCGTGTTGGATCGGCAGGGCTCCGTGTAGGCAGTAAAAGAGTCCATGCCAATTGTCAAAATAGGTATTGCAGCCAAAGAAATTGGCTGATGGTCAAAACAAACTAATTTATTTATATAGCCCTTCGTATATCAGCTGATATCTCAAAGTGCTGTACAGAAACACAGCCTAAAACCCCAAACAGCAAGCAATGCAGGTGTAGAACCATGGTGGCTAGGAAAAACTAGAAAGGCCAAAACCTAGGAAGAAACCTAGAGAGGAACCGGGCTATGTGGGGTGGCCAGTCCTCTTCTGGCTGTGCCGGGTGGAGATTATAACAGAACATGGCCAAGATGTTCAAATGTTCATAAATGACCAGCATGGTCAAATAATAATAATCACAGGCAGAACAGTTGAAACTGGAGCAGCAGCACGGCCAGGTGGACTGGGGACAGCAAGGAGTCATCATGTCAGGTAGTCCTGACCCCTCCTGGAGGCTAAGACAGGAGGGGTCAGGAGACACTGTGTCCCCATCCGATGACACCCCCGGACAGGGCCAAACAGGAAGGATTTAACCCCACCCACTTTGCCAAAGCACAGCCCCCACACCACTAGAGGGATATCTTCAACCACCAACTTACCATCCTGAGACAAGGCCGAGTATAGCCCACAAATATCTCCGCCACGGCACAACCCATGGGGGGGGCGCCAACCCAGACAGGAAGATCACATCAGTGACTCAACCCACTCAAGTGACGCACCCCTCCTAGGGACAGTATGAAAGAGCGCTAGTAAGCCAGTGACCCCTGTAATAGTGTTAGAGGCAGAGAATCCCAGTGGAAAGAGGGGAACCGTCCAGGCAGAGACAGCAAGGGCGGTTCGTTGCTCCAGAGCCTTTCCGTTCACCTTCACACTCCTGGGCCAGACTACACTCAATCATATGACCCACTGAAGAGATGAGTCTTCAGTAAAGACTTAAAGGTTGAGACCGAGTTTGCGTGTCTTACATGGGTAGGCAGACCATTCCATAAAAATGGAGCTCTATAGGAGAATGCCCTGCCTCCAGCTGTTTGCTTAGAAATTCTAGGGACAATTAGGAGGCCTGCGTCTTGTGACCGTAGCGTACGTGTAGGTATGTACGGCAGGACCAAATCAGAGAAATAGGTAGGAGCAAGCACATGTAATGCTTTGTAGGTTAGCAGTAAAACCTTGAAATCAGCCCTTGCCTTGACAGGAAGCCAGTGTAGGGAGGCTAGCACTGGAGTAATATGATCAAATCTTTTGGTTCTAGTCAGGATTCTAGCAGCCGTATTTAGCACTAACTGAAGTTTATTTAGTGCTTTATCCGGGTAGCCGGAAAGTAGAGCATTGCAGTAGTCTAACCTAGAAGTGACAAAAGCATGGATTCATTTTTATGCATCATTTTTGGAAAGAACATTTCTGATTTTTGCAATGTTACGTAGTCCTTGAAACAGTCTTGATATGTTATTCAAAAGAGAGATCAGGGTCCAGAGTAACTCCAAGGTCCTTCACAGTTTTATTTGAGACGACTGTACAACCATTAAGATTAAGTGTCAGGTTCAACAGAATATCTCTTTGTTTCTTGGGACCTAGAACAAGCATCTCTGTTTTGTCCGAGTTTAAAAGTAGAAAGTTTGCAGCCATCCACTTCCTTATGTCTGAAACACATGCTTCTAGCGTGGTCAATTTTGGGGCTTCACCATGTTTCATTGAAATGTACAGTTGTGTGTCATCCGCATAGCAGTGAAAGTTAATATTATGTTTACGAATGACATCCCCAAGAGGTCAAATATATAGTGAAAACAATAGTGGTCCTAAAACGGAACCTTGAGGAACACCGAAATGTACAGTTGATCTGTCAGAGGACAAACCATTGACAGAGACAAACTGATATCTTTCCTACAGATAAGATCTAAACCAGGCCAGAACTTGTCCGTGTAGACCAATTTGGGTTTCCAATCTCTCCAAAAGAATGTGGTGATCGATGGTATCAAAAGCAGCACTAAGGTCTAGGAGCACGAGGACAGATGCAGAGCCTCAGTCTGATGCCATTAAAAGGTAATTTACCACCTTCACAAGTGCAGTCTCAGTGCTATGATGGGGTCTAAAACCAGACTGGAGCATTTCGTATACATTGTTTGTCTTCAGGAAGGCAGTGAGTTAGGCTTACACCACCTTGCCAATTTTATAACTGTGTAGATATCCATAGGACAAGGTAACTCTGATCAATATTGGTTAAATATATATATATATATATCATTTTTTTTGTTGAGTGGATTTATGAAAATATTTTGACAAACGTTACCTTATCCTAGTGAGATTTACACGGGTATCGGTTTAAGCACGAAACACAGACCTTTATTTGAAGTAGATCAAGACATTCTCTATGGAAGACATGAACGGTAAAATAACGAAGGAACCCCTTTCAAGTTCAGCCGCAAGTTAATACAGGAATTATAACGCGTCGACTATTTCTCTCTAAACCATATACCTTTGACTATTACGAGCCTGCTGCTGCCTATCGCCCCTCAGTCAGACTGCTCTATCAAATATCAAATCATAGACTTAACTATAATAAACACACAGAAATACAAGCCTTAGGTCAAATCCGGAAACTATCACCTCGAAAACAAAACGTTTATTCCGTTCCGTATTTTATCTAGCGGGTGGCATCCTTGAGTCTAAATATTCCTATTACATTGCACAACCTTCAATGTTATGTCATAATTACGTAAAATTCTTGAAAATTAGTTCGCAAAGTTCCAGGCAGCCCAAACTGTTGCATATACCCTGACTGCGTGCAATGAACGCAAGAGAAGTGACACAATTTCACCTGGTTAATATTGCCTGCCAACCTGGATTTCTTTTAGCTAAATATGCAGGTTTAAAAATATATACTTGGGTATTGATTTTAAGAAAGGCATTGATGTTTATGGTTAAGTACACATTGGAGCAACGACAGTCGTCGGCAGTAAAAGGGGTCCAGGCCAATTGGCAAAATATGTATTGTAGCCCAAGGAGTGGCTGATGGACCTCTTCAGCTAGCCGGGAGATGGGCCTAGCACGAGGCTAGTTCCAGGCTCATTGGTGCTTGCTTTGGGACAGAAACATTAGCTGCGATGATCCAGGTGAAAAGGTTCAGAGCTTGCGGTAGGAAACCGGAGATGTGGAGAAAAAACTGTCCGGTATGCTCTGGGTTGAATCGCGCTGTGCAGACTGGCAGGAGTTGACCGGCCTAAGTTTAGCTGATGACCGCTAGCAGTGGCTAACTGACTATTAGCTAGTAGCTAGTTAGCTGGCTAGCTTCTGTTGGGGGTTCTGGTTCTAAAGTATAGAAAATAGCAGATCCATACCACATTGGGTGAGGCGATGTTGCAGGAGAGTATGTTGAAACTGAGGTTAAAAATATAAAAAAAGATGTACGAAATACATACGAAGGGAAAAAAAATGTATACATGGGACACGACAAGACGAAGACAAAGACGCCTGAACTACTATGCCATCTTGGAATGAGTATGACATTGTAATTTGTGTGGTTTAATGTTTTAGGGACTCCTGAGAAATCCAGCAAACCAGGCTGTCATCTTGTGAAACAGTGGATGTAAAGAATCTAGCTTGGTAAAGCATCTACTGCTTATTGAACGTTCAATTTTGTAAGCTTGCCTTGATATTTCTTGTGCAATGCACGTATCTAGCTAACTATTTTCTTGCTTATTGTGTAGTGGAGTATAAAAATACCTGTATGCCTATGATTGTGTAGCTAGCTATGTAGCCGATCTGTGTATGGACCATAAAATGTTTGGTATAAATATTAGTTCAGAATCTAGCTATGAACTTCAGCTATCATAGACTGTTGTATTGACTTCAAAAGAGTATGAATGCCATTAATGAAGCCTATGGAGTAGAATATAATATAACTTTATTGTGGCAAGGATGCAAGTCCTATATTACCAATCATTACCATGCATGAGATCCACACATTGTAGCCTGTACATTTAATATATTCACTGATCATGTACTCTACCTTGGCAAATAATGGTGTGGTTCAGGTATGAAATTCTGTGAGACATTTTTTTACTCAGTCATATCGAATACCAGGATTATCAAACTACATTATTTGAATGATTCTGTGTCTGCATGTATGTATTACAAGCTGCGCCACTTGGGAGCCCTAGTCTATGATGTTGCTAGGGAACAGCACCCTCTTTGAAGAAGTAGGCTTAGACTTTTACATCACCAGGTCATTGTGGAATACTAAAGTATAATATCCCTTATAACAAATATGACAACATTGGATAGATATATGCAAATCAAATCAAATCAAATGTATTTGTCACATACACGTGGTTAGCAGATGTTAATGCGAGTGTAGCGAAATGCTTGTGCTTCTAGTTCCGACAATGCAGTAATAACCAACGAGTAATCTAACCTAACAATTCCAAAACTACTACCTTATACACACAAGTGTAAAGGGATAAAGAATATGTACATAAAGATATATGAATGAGTGATGGTACAGAACGGCATAGGCAAGATGCAGTAGATGGTATCGAGTACAGTATATACATATGAGATGAGTAATGTAGGGTATGTAAACAAAGTGGCATAGTTTAAAGTGGCTAGTGATACATGTATTACATAAAGATGCAGTAGATGATATAGAGTACAGTATATACATATACATATGAGATGAGTAATGTAGGGTATGTAAACATTATATTAAGTAGCATTGTTTAAAGTGGCTAGTGATATATTTTACATCAATTTCCATCAATTCCCATTATTAAATTGGCTGGAGATGAGTCAGTGTGTTGGCAGCAGCCACTCAATGTTAGTGGTGGCTGTTTAGCAGTCTGATGGCCTTGAGATAGAAGCTGTTTTTCAGTCTCTCGGTCCCTGCTTTGATGCACCTGTACTGACCTCGCCTTCTAGATGATAGCGGGGTGAACAGGCAGTGGCTCGGGTGGTTGTTGTCCTTGATGATCTTTATGGCCTTCCTAGGACATCGGGTGGTGTAGGTGTCCTGGAGGGCAGGTAGTTTGCCCCAGGTGATGCGTTGTGCAGACCTCACCACCCTCTGGAGAGCGTTATGGTTATGGGCGGAGCAGTTGCCGTACCAGGCGGTGATACAGCCCTACAGGATGCTCTCGATTGTGCATCTGTAGAAGTTTGTGAGTGCTTTTGGTGACAAGCCGAATTTCTTCAGCCTCCTGAGGTTGAAGAGGCGCTGCTGTGCCTTCTTCACGATGCTGTCTGTATGGGTGGACCAATTCAGTTTGTCTGTGATGTGTACGCCGAGGAACTTAAAACTTATTACCCTCTCCACTACTGTCCCATCGATGTGGATAGGGGGATGCTCCCTCTGCTGTTTCCTGAAGTCCACAATCATCTCCTTTGTTTTGTTGACGTTGAGTGTGAGGTTATTTTCCTGACACCACACTCCGAGGGCCCACACCTCCTCCCTGTAGGCCGTCTCGTCGTTGTTGGTAATCAAGCCTACCACTGTAGTGTTGTCCGC
Source organism: Oncorhynchus nerka (assembly GCF_034236695.1). Taxonomy (NCBI): domain Eukaryota; kingdom Metazoa; phylum Chordata; class Actinopteri; order Salmoniformes; family Salmonidae; genus Oncorhynchus; species Oncorhynchus nerka. The sequence continues at coordinate 57,606,163 of NC_088420.1, read as the reverse complement.
AAACTTGATGATTGATTTGGAGGCGTGCATGGCCACGCAGTCGTGGGTGAACAGGGAGTTCAGGAGAGGGCTCAGAACGCACCCTTGTGGGGCCCCATTGTTGAGGATCAGCGGGGTGGAGATGTTGTTACTTACCCTCACCACCTGGGGGCGGCCCGTCAGGAAGTCCAGTACCCAGTTGCATAGGGCGGGGTCGAGACCCAGGGTCTCGAGCTTGATGACGAGTTTGGAGGATACTATGGTGTTAAATGCTGAGCTGTAGTCGATGAACAGCATTCTCACATAGGTATTCCGCTTGTACAGATGGGTTAGGGCAGTGTGCAGTGTGGTTGAGATTGCATCGTCTGTGGAACTATTTAGGCGGTAAGCAAATTGGAGTCGGTCTAGGTTGCCAGGTAGGGTGGAGGTGATATGGTCCTTGACTAGTCTCTCAAAGCACTTCATGATGACGGAAATGAGTGCTACGGAGCGGAAGTCGTTTAGCTCAGTTACGTTAGCTTTCTTGGGAACAGGGACAATGGTGGCCCTCTTGAAGCATGTGGGAACAGCAGACTGGGATAAGGATTGATTGAATATGTCCGTAAACACACCAGCCAGCTGGTCTGCCCATGCTCTGAGGACGCGGATGGGGATGCCGTCTGGGCCTGCAGCCTTGCGAGGGTTTTACTCACATCGGCTGCAGTGAAGGAGAGTCCGCATGTTAGTGGCACTGTATTGTCCTCAAAGCGGGCAAAAAAGTTATTTAGTCTGCCTGGGAGCAAGACATCCTGGTCCGTGACGGGGCTGGTTTTCTTTTTGTAATCCGTGATTGACTGTAGACCCTGCCACATACCTCTTGTGTCTGAGCCGTTGAATTGCGACTCTACTTTGTCTCTATACTGATGCTTAGCTTGTTTGATTGCCTTGCGGAGGGAATAGCTACACTGTTTGTATTCGGTCATGTTTCCGGTCACCTTGCCCTGGTTAAAAGCAGTGGTTCACGCTTTCAGTTTCACACGAATGCTGCCATCAATCCACGGTTTCTGGTTTGGGAATGTTTTAATTGTTGCTATGGGAATGACATCTTCAATGCACTTTCTAATGAACTCGCTCACCAAATCAGCGTATTCGTCAATGTTGTTGTTGCAGTGCGGAACATATCCCAGTCCATGTGATGGAAGCAGTCTTGGAGCGTGGAATCAGATTGGTCGGACCAGCGTTGAACAGACCTGAGCGCGAGAGCTTCTTGTTTTAGCTTCTGTCTGTAGGCAGGAGCAACAAAATGGAGTCGTGGTTAGCTTTCGTGGTCAGAATTCGAACAAGAAGTTAACATATTCTAAAAACACAATCTGTTTTTCATTACGGGGAACCAGTAAATGTCTTATCTTAAAGGGACAGTGCACGTTGATCACAGTGGTTTGAGTGTATGGCAGTGTATAAAATATTTTGGGACGACAATTTGAAGATAGACTGAATGAGTGACATGAAACATTGAGGGATTTAAAACGAATGATGTGAAGGGATTATCATAATTATTAGGTTTCGTTGTTGTAGTAAAAGTTTGGGTTAAGGGGATTTCGCTGTTACCAGAGACAAGATATCTTAAAGGGGTACGCTCACATATGGAACTTTATGAGTTTTTATTTTATGAGTAGATATCTTAAAGGGGTACGCTCACATATGGAACTTTATGAGTTTTTATTTTATGAGTAGATATCTTAAAGGGGTACGCTCACATATGGAACTTTATGAGTTTTTATTTTATGAGTTTTAATTACACAAGTGATTTTTTTATTTTTAAGGATAAAGGGTTCTTTAATATGTCTAATGTAGTATGGAACATGACTATAAAAGGGTGGTATGACCTATTGACCTTATCATGGCTATCTTTTGGGGTCTGATCAGCCCCGGGGGAGAGCCATTTGTATAATGAATTGTGGTCAGTTGGGTTACTAATTTTAAGGTAAATGAATTATAATGGAGTTTTAGTTAGGGGTTTAGAATTATTGTTTGAATCACTGAAGAGAAAGTGTTTCAGGATTCTGTTTTAGAATATTAGCTGTGAAGTTTTTGAATTGGCTATTATGGATTTGATATTTACAACAGAAAATAATTATATTTATCATTGAGAATAAATAGGGGTGATAAATTACTGTAGATAAGGTATTACACACTATGCAACATATATTAAATTCATGTTATTGTCAGATAGAATACTGAGGATCCCTGAAGGAAAGAGCTTGTAAGTGTAGGAAGGATTTTTGATATGGTTAGCATTTGTTTAGGCTCTGTTTAACTATTAGGAGTTTAAAAATATATATTATTACATTTAAAAGGAATATAGGACATCTGTGGTGATTTAGGATTATTGTAAGGATTAAGATAGATTGATTAAGGAAATGTAAGGACTTTAGAGATTGCCACTTATAGACATGTTTTTTTTCTTCTAAAATCAATGATTTTAGATAGTCAAACAGTGAGACGCTTAGTGGCATTTTGAGAGATAGGAGAGAAAGGAATTACTGCTTAAATCGGTAATATATATATATAACATAAATAGCACAGATACTTTTTAAACTAGATAAGACACTTGACAGAGAATTGATACAGGATTGAGAATAATGGATGCCCAAGGGAGAATGGACATACATGATAATGTCAGTAAATAAGGATAATTTACTAATCCTACCTAAGTCGTTATTTAGGGTATATAAGGTTGTTACCTGGGCAGAGCCAGGTATCAAAGGGGGGTGGGTAAGTTAGTGGACGAATCTGGATCCTTCATTTGCGGGGAATATATGTTTGAGGAGACCATTTTTGATGTGTAGGGAGGCTAGGTTGTATCCTGTTTCAATATTAGACTGTTTTTTTATGAAGATTGTAACAAAAATCCTGATAAGAAGAGATATGATTCTGATGTAGGCCTAAAAAAAACAGTCATGGCGAATGCAAGTAGTGGGTTATGTTTAGGTGATGTTTTGATGACAAGAAATATCTCTAATAAAAATAGAAATAGGCTTTTTAATATTACAATATAAATACATGTGTGATTGGATGTATAATATTTAATCAAAGGGTGGATATGTTAAATTTTTATCAATGATGACTAATTATGTATACATTTCAATCAGGCCTGACGAATCAGAATACTATTATGTTACTGTATATGTACTAATCAGAATACTATTATGTTACTGTACATGTATGGATTTTGAATGAACTATATCTCCAGACTGACTAGAATGCTTATCTACACTGGCTGACCTTGGCTCTAGGCGAGGAGGGAAGGCTTGAGAACTATAGAGCCTTTCTATCAGTGTCAAGAAGAGACGGAACATTTAGAAAACGCTGACGTCATTTTCAGTTTATAACCTGTGGTAAAATGTGTAAGTACTCAGTACTCTCGTGAATAAAGGCTGCTATTTGACTTTAAGACCGGGCTCTGTCTATTTCTATAAAATAAGGGTCATACAAATTCTTATGAATTGACAGAGTGTTTAATTTGAATTGGGAATTAAAACAGAGGAATTAAATGGAACAGATCAATGTGTGACAGGATTACTAAAGTATAATATCTCTTACACCAAATCATGATAACTTTGGATAGATAGATGCATGTGCACACACATGAGCATGTATAGCATGTGACAACAGCAGGATCATATCAAGGATAGCATCACAAATTAATGCATAAATACCACAGTAGCATCAGTAACCTCAAAGATGTAATCAATACATATTTCATGTAAATGAATCCCATAAAGAATATTTCCAATGTAAGTTCGGAAACATTTTGCGTCACAAGGTTATTTGTTATTGTTTTGTTATCTATTCATATGGGCTATTGTTTCACTCATTATATTTTTATTGATCAATAGTAACATGTCAGGATTCTAGAATTGATTGACAATATTTACCTTTAACAAATGGTGAGAAGTTCAGCTGGACAAATATCATGTCAAAATGTCATGTCTGCCCTTGCAATGCGAGGTCCCATCCTGGACAGCAGCTCATCGAACTGGGCTTTATCAAGCCTGAAATAGCCCTGGAACATCACATCGTCGAACCGCAGCTCCTGCACCAGATGTTAGTACTCTCCATACTAGATGCGTGGCATCAGATGGGGTGAACCCACATGGAGAGCCATTGCCGCAGGTTCCACCATTGATCAGGTCACAAATTCTAGAATTGATTGACAATATAAAATCCACAATAGCCAGGAGTTTCCTCAGTTTTAAATTGATGATGGAAAGTACAAATACTTTAAATGACTACTTAAGTAGTTTTTTGGGGTATCTGTACTTTACAATTTATTATTTTTTATTATTTTTACTTCACTATGTTCCTGAAGAAAATAATGTACTTTTTACTCCATACATTTTCCACCCAAAGTACATTTTGAATGATTAGCAGGAAAGGAAAATGGTCCAGTTCATGCACTTATCAATTGAACATCCCTGGTCATTTCTACTGCCTCTGATCTGGAGGACTCACTAAACACAAATTATTCGTATGTAAATAATACCTGAGTGTTGGACTGTGCCCCTGGTTATCCCCCGACAAAAAAAAACCATTGTGCCGCCAGGTTTGCTTAATATAAGGAATTTAAAATGATTTATACTTTTACTTTTGATACTTAAGTATATTTTTGCATTTACATTTAGTTTTTATACTTAAGTACGTACATTTAAAATCAAATCATTTTAGACTGTTACTCAAGTAGTATTTTACTGGGTGACTTACTTGAGTACGACAATTGGGTACTTTTTCCACCACTGGTGGATAAAATCACTATTTATAAGCAAATAGCCTACTCTCCCTCCAAAAATATTTGTAAGGGCTCTCTTCGTAATGAGGATCGGACCAAAGCGCAGCGTGGGAAGTGTTCATGATTTTATTTGATCAGCAAACACTCAAACAAAAATAAACAAGAGGGAAAAACGAAACAGTTCTGTAAGGTGCATAAAGTATACAGAAAACAACTACCCACAAAACACAGGTGGGAAAAAGGCTGCCTAAGTATGATTCCCAATCAGAGACAACGAAAGACAGCTGTCCCTGATTGAGAACCATACCTGGCCAAAACATAGAAATAAAGAAACTAGAATGCCCACCCTAGTCAGACCCTGGCCTAACCAAACTAGAGAATAAAAGCCTCTCTATGGCCAGACCTTAGAGAGCCATTTTATTTCTCTATTTCAGGGTGTGATTTGGGTGGGCATTCTATGTTTCTTTATTTCAATGTTTAGGCCGGGGATGGTTCACAATCATGGATGCTCACCATAAGTTTTATACAATGTAATGTTAACATTTTTTTTTACCTTTATTTACTCTTTTTTTTTACCTTTATTTTATGAGGGTGTCCCATTGAGAGTTTTATTTAGCAAGGGAGCCCTGCATATGACAAGTCCAGCAGCAATTAGACATTCATGTTTGAGACTCAAATACTTAAATTATGTATATTGGCCATTAACCAATATTGTCATCTTGAGTATAGTACCTAAAAGAAATGAGCGCAGCAGCTTCTTAATACAAAATTGTTCTTCATTGTAATGAAAAGTTAGATATAACCAACAATAGCCAATAATAATGGATATCCTCAGATATATCCAGTTCTCAGTCTGTAGTGGACCTTCTTCACAAAATCAGCAGCACTGCCAGCACAAAGCGAGAGGGGAATTATACCATTCAAAAAACTATTAGTAAAATACCTCCTGTATAAGCCAAGTTAGACCTAACCGAATCATGAGAAAACAAAAAGATCATTACTTGACAAATTGGAAAGAAATAATACAAAAACTGAGCAAACTGGAATGCTGTTTGGCCCTAAACAGAGAGTACACAGTGGCAGAATACCTGGCCACTGTGACTGGCCCAAAATTAAGAAATGCTTTGACTATGTACAGACTCAGTGGGAACAGCCTTGCTATTGAGAGAGGCTGCCATATTAGAAACACATATTTCCTTCAGATTACACAGACCCACAAAGAATTGGAAAACAAATCACATTTTTATTAGGTGAAATACCACAGTGATCCATCACAGCAGCAATATTTGTGACCTGTTGCCACAAGAAAAGGGCAACCTGTGAATCACAAACACCATTGTAAATACAACCCATATTTATCCGTTTATTTATTTTCAGTTTTGTACTTCAACTATTTGCACATTGTTACAACATTGTACATAGCCATAATATAACATTTTAAATGTCTCTATTCCTTTGAAACTTTTGTAAATGTAATGTTACTGCTCATTTCTGATTGTTTATTTCATTTTTGTTTATTATCTGTTTCACTTGCTTTGGCAATATAAACATATGTTTCTCATGCCAATAAAGCCCTTTGAATTGAGTTGAATTGAGAGACAGAGAGCGAGAGAGGCTGCTATTGAGAAAGCATGGGACCATTGTGCACGTTTTCCAAAAGTTACAGGTTGTTTGCAATTTATGTAGAGGTAGACAGCAATAAATACAATATAACTATGGCTGTGTACCAAATGGAACCCTATTCCCTATATAGTGCACTACTTTGGACCAGGGCCCATAGGGCTCTGGTCAAAAGCAGTGCATTATGTAGGAAATAGGGTGTCATTTGGACACATCTTATCAATGTCCTTGAAGTCATGGCTTAAAACTGCATGTTTCACTGGCACACGAGAACAGTTGCATTTAATAATTAATGTTGTACATTTAAAATGAGAAACACAAGGAAATAAACTAGCTCATTAAAGACAATAATGGTTCAAATACCATATTACCGGTATGGTAACTAGTGTCTAGTGCTGCAGCTTAGAGGATTCAAGAGCTCAAAGTTGGTCAGCCAACTGTATTTATATTCTTACAAAACTATGATTATTTTGTTGTGCAAATGTATGGCATTATTAACTGTTTCTTAAAGCACACAGTGAATAATGTATTACAGTTTGTTCACAGACATGTTCAGGGAGTTGAATCACATGTTTGAGGAGACACATTTGCTATGAAAAAAGGACTACTGCTTCCATAAGTAAATTTACATTCTCTGATGTAGAAAGAAGATCTCTTTTCCCTTATTTTCTGATGACAATATTGTTTGTTCCTTCCACCATGTTGAAACAAAAAGACCTAGTTCCCTTCTGTATCCTATTAAATGCATGACCCCCCCCCCTTGCTAAAAGATACGTCAACATGAGAATATCAAATTATTAACAAAAAACTCTTAACTGTGAAATGCGATAATTACTGTGACGTTATGATGACACCATCATAATCTAACAAGGATTTGAATGGCCTTTGGCACATGATGAAATATGATATCAGAATATTTGAAAGGACAATTTATATATCATCTATAACGTTATAGTGATCATTATACAAACAGTGTCAAAATGTGATAAATTCAATAAAATGCACACTTGTAGAAAATCTAAGAGGAAAAAGTTGAGGACAGAACAAATTAACATTTACATTTTGGATTTAACACGGATCTTTCTTTCAATAAAAATATTACTCCCAGACAAAATCCTTTAAAACATACCAATGTGTCGTCTGGAATCAAACGTACACATTTTGTCTTACCCTATCTAAATCACTAATGGTAACATACTGTGTTTCACATTTTCTGAACGGAAAACAATACTACCTACTGGTTTCGGCAACTTTATTTGACACCCAGCGTCATTATGTCATAACAGCTGTAACACTGTCATGACACATATTTAGACCCGTTGTGACATATATTGCATTATTTTATGGCTGGTTATGACACCTACATAAGAGTGTTTAAAACCCACAAAACCTACCACACAAGGCAAAACATTCCATTACACCATAGCTTACTTGTCAACAGTATGTTTATGTTATATAACATTTTATGAAATTGACCATATTAAATTATCATTGTAACTGTCCACACATTGATGTCAGACATCCCAACCCAATGCTCTGTTGCTGATGACTGAGATGAATACAGGAGCAGATTTCAGGAGCAGGACGAGACACCCTTTTGACTGATGACTGACATAAGGGCATGTACGTGAGAGGCCTTTCTGGCTTATATGATTATGATAGTCATAATGCTTCTTCACAGGGTCATAAAGAGTATTTTCTTAGTCCGATTAAAGTGACACAGGATGGGCATAATGCTTCATTACAGTGTCATAAAGTGCATTTTCTGCAATTTATTTAAAATATGACAGAGAGAAAAAAAGGAAGCTTCTTGGCAGGGAAAAAACAAAAACATTCTTATGTAGGTGTTATAACCAGCCATAAAATAACGCAATATATGTCACAACAGGTGTAACTATATGGGTCATGACAGTATTATGACCATGTCATAACATGTTATGATGCTGGGTGTCAAGTAAGTGTTATCCTGGTTTTTCACATCTTCTTCATTGTGCATCTCACTTAGTCTTTTTTCCCTTTCTGGATTTCATAGTTTTTTCCCCTCAATGTCAGTGGTGCTATTTCCAAACAACGTGACCAGCTGATCTTCATAATTTGCAATGTTTCTCTTCATGATGTCCATGCAGGGGCCCAGCAACCTCTCAAATGCCTGGACGTCCATAACTGGTACACATAAGAGGAGAGGTGTCAGACACAGGAAGGGATAACTCTAAACAGATTACTTATATCCATTGTAGGTCCTGATCTGACAAAGATCCACATTGACAAAGAATAAGAACAGCCCATGATTGTGTTTGGAAACGTTATTAGCCCTTAAATCTTTATGTCTTCCATCCTTGTTTCTCCAATTCCTCTCAAACCGAATTGGAGGAGACTCTAATGAGCTTTGAGAAAAATGTAGGACAAGGATGGAGGAGTATATAAGGATTTGAGACACAGCCCACAGAGTAAAGGCAGTATACCTAAACATTTAACACTTCCCACAGCAAAAGCTGAAGCAGCTCTGGGTTTGTTCGTGACCAAAGCCAGTTCTCCAAAGTACTGCCCTCTTGAGCACGTGGCTATATCGACCTCCTCATCCTCTTGGTCTTTTTTCGTCTAGAGAGAAGACATAAGAGAGTAACATAAACAACATAATATCCCACAAATGGCCTCCTGAGTGGCGCAGTGGTCTAAGGCACTGCATCGCAGTGCTAGAAGCGTAACTACAGACCCGGGTTCGATCCTGGGCTGTATCACAACCGGCCGTGATCGGGAGTCCCATAGGGCGGCGCACAATTGGCCCAGCATTGTCCGGGTTAGGGGAGGGTTTGGCCGGGGGGGGTTACTTGGCTTATCTCACTCTAGCAACTCCTTGTAAGGGCCGGGTGCCTGCAGGCTGACCTTGGTCATCAGATGAACGGTATTTCCCCGACACATTGGTGCGGCTGGCTTCAGGGTTAAGCGGGCAGGTGTTAAGAAGCGCGGTTTGGTGGGTCATGTTTCGGAGGATGCATGACTCGACCTTCACCTCACGAGCCTGTTGGGGAGCTGCAGCGATGAGACAAGGTCGAAATTGGGGAGAAAAAGGGGGTAAAATCCCCAACATAATTTTTTTATTTATTTTAAATATCACACAAATCCATCTTAACTCAATGTCTATGTATGATACATTCAAATCTGTAATATCTTAGACACAAACTTACCCTGCTTCTTTTCATGGTGATTCTAACTTGACCAGATTCAACTATATAAAAACAATCTGCTAGATCACCCTGCAACAGAACATACATTACAGTATTTCAAATAGCAAATAAACAATACATTAGAATGAAAGAAATACTTGCAAGAAGTACAATTACCTGGCATGATCATATAGAATAGAATAGAATAGAATAGAAGATGGAGAAAACAATACCTGAGAGATGATCTGTTCTTCATCGCTGAATGGTTTAGAAGACAGCACATCCACTACTTTCATTCTCTCTGAAAGCTGGGGATAACAGGGAAGGCAAACTTGGTTAAGACTGGTTTGCAGGGATGAGTTTGTTCTATACTTTAAAATACACATCATCTGAAAGCTGGGGATAACAGGGAAGGCAAACTTGGTTAAGACTGGTTTGCAGGGATGAGTTTGTTCTATACTTTAAAATACACATCATCTGAATGCTGGGGATAACAGGGCACACACTCATTGGATTGCAGGGACGTGTTTGTACTAATGTGAGAAAGAAAATGCACTTTGCGTTCACAAAAACATATTCTAACGGATAAAGACAGAAACACAATAGATCTATACCTCTAGTGATGTAAGGAATGGAAGTGATTCAATGAACTCCTCATAAAGTCTTCTCTTCAACGCGTTGTTCTTTACAATGATCCTCCTGAATGTCAGACGATCCTGAAAACAGACACAGTTGTCAGTATATCTCTAATAATTTATAATGGTAGGATGAAAACAACAAGTCATGTCGATGTCTGGCAATGGTGAATGATATAGTCAAGACAAACAGTCCACAATTCGGGATTGTTTTGTTCAGTGCAGTACTATTTCCACTCCTATGATTCATTTTTCCTTTTAGTCACTGTGTCCAATATAACATTTTCCAGCAGAGGGAGCTGCATCTCTAACCAATGTCAAGATTTTCCCCAAAAAGCTGTAGAAGTGTCCTATTATTATATCAAGCTATTATCATTGGTTGGTTTATCCGTATCCCCATTAGCTTTTACCGAAGCAGCAGCTATTCTTCCTGGGGTCCACACAAAAACATAAAACACGACAAATAACAGAACACCGATACACTCATAGTCACATAAATCTATAATACAACAATATACAAACAATACAGCTAAATAATAATGTATGTGTAGATTGCGTGTTAGAGTGTGATAATGTGTGGGTGGCAGGTAGCCTAGCAGTTAAGAGCGTTGTGCCAGTAACTGAAAGATTGCTGACTCGAATCCCTGAGCCAACTAGGTGAAAAATCTGTCAATGTGCCCTTGAGCAAGGCCCAAGTCGCTCTGGACAAGAGAGTAAGCTAAATGACTAGAATGTGAATGTTTGTGTGTGTGTCATTTCACAGTCCCTATTGTGCCATGATATGTTGTTTTATACATTTTTTATGGTAATTTTGCTCTTTGGTCGAGTAATTGGGATAGCTCTGTATAATACTGTGGTGGGTGATTCTTAAACCAGTTTTAATCATGGCGGTAACAAAGTGATTTAGAAAGCCATGATGCATCTGCAGCAATCAGCTATCATTCTGAAGACTAAGATGCTTGGTTTATGGCACAGTGTTTCAATTGAAATATATTTAACATTTGTGTCTGAATTTTGTACATTTTCACCCCAAATTCTCATTAACGAAATGCGTCCGGATTAAATTCTCTGGTCATTTGTTACAATTTTACTGACTTATTTGAATAAAACACTAAATATGTTGCTGTAGTTTGTCCATAAATCATACATGTTTTATACTAGTTGAAGTTTACATGAATCTATAATATTTATTACGTAAAAAGCTGCTTTTCATTACCATAATGCACCGATATTTAGGAAATATTCCGAAAAATAAAATGTATACTTTAGTAATTTTGACTTAATCTGATAGTGTGCCTTTTGTTCTTTATGTGTACATAAACATAACATGAATACACAAGTAATTATGACAAAAAAAAATAGATTCAGAAAAGGTAAAAACTAAAAGAGAAGATGATAATCTCTTGTCAAACCTCAACCGAGAAAGACTGACATGCATGTTGTTGATGTTAGTTCTGTATGCAGCAAGGCATGCTGCTCTGTTTGAGCCAGATGCAGCTTTGCTTGGTATTTTCTGTTGCTGCACTTCACCATTTTACTGGACAGTAATCAATATTGGACAAGACCAGAGCCTGAACAACTAGTACAGTTGATTTTTGTGTAAAAAAAACACAGAACATCTTTTTATAGACATACCCCTCCACATCTTCACAACTCATTTGTCAATATGACTTGACCATGATAATTGACCATCCAACGTTATACCTAGGAGTATAGCTTCCTCAACTTGCTCAATGGTCACACCCTTTATGTACAACTCCAGTTGAGGTTTACATCTTAGAGAATGTTTTTAACCAAATACAATGCTATTATGAATTACCCATTCTAATTTTCCCAAGTACTCAATGCCATGGTCTGGTAGCATTTGGGGTTTATCACCTGTACAAGGACTCAAGTGCTGCTAATGTACAGAGTGTAATCCTTACAGCTCAGAGAGGAAAGATTCTTGGAAGCTCTTTGTACAAAACATGGCTTTTCCCTCACTGAGCTTTCTCAGATGTTTATCGATAGCTTAATACATACAGTGCATTCGGTAAGTATTCAGACCCCTTGACTTTTTCCACATTTTGTTACATTACATTATTCTAAAATTGATTAAGTTATTTTTTCCCTAATCAATCTACACAGAATACCCCATAATGACAAAGCGAAAACAGGTTTTTAGACATTTGTGCAACTGTATAAACAAATGTGTATGTTATGTATCTTATTTACATAAGTATTCAGACCCTTTGCTGTGAGACTTGAAATTGAGCTCAGGTGCATCCTGTATCCATTGATCATCGTTGAGATGTTTCTAGAACTTGAACATGAGTCCACATGTGGTAACTAAATTGATTGTACATGATTTGGAAAGGCACACAGTCCAACAGTATCTATATAAGGTCTTACTGTTGACAGTGCATGTCAGAGCAAAAATCCAAGCCGTGAGTTCGAAGGAATTGTCTGTAGAGTTCCGAAACAGGATTGTGTCGAGGCACAGATCTGGGGAAGGATACCAAAATATGTCTGCAGCATTGAAGGTCCCCAAGAACACAGTGGCCTCCATCACTCTTAAATGGAACTTTTCCTAGAGCTGGCTGGCCACCCGGCCATACTGAGCAATCGGGGGAGAAGGGCATTGGTCCGCGAGGTGACCAGGATCCCAATGGTCACTCTGACAGAGCTTCAGAGTTCCTCTGTGGAGATGGGAGAACCTTCCAGTAGGACAACCATCTCTGCAGCACTCTACTCAATCAGGTCTTTAACTGAGGAAAGGGGAAAAGGGGATACCTAGTCAGTTGTAGAACTCAATGCCTTCAGCTGAAATGTGTATTCCGCATATGCCTTAATCGACATCCACATCTTCGGCACCCGGGGAACAGTGGGTTAACTGCCTTGTTCAGGTGTGGCCAGACTCCTCAGTGAAAGGCACATGACAGCCCACTTGGAGTCAAAAGTCACCTAAAGACTCAGACCATGCAAAACAAGATTCTCTGGTCTGATGAAACCAAGATTGAATTCTGGTCTGAATGCCAAGTGTCACGTCTGGAGGAAACCTGGCACCATCCCTATGGTGAAGCATGGTGGAGGCAACATCATGCTGTGTGGATGTTTTTCAACGGCAGGGACTGGGAGACTAGTCAGGGTTGAAAGAAAAATTAACGGAGCAAAGTACAGAGAGATCCTTGATGAAAACCTGCTCCAGAGTGCTCAGGACCTCAGACTGGGGTGAAGGTTCACCTTCCAACAGGACAATGACCCTAAGCACGCCGCCAAGACAACGCAGGAGTGGCCCAGCCAGATCCCGGACATGAACCCAATCAAACATCTCTGGAGATACCTGAAAATAGCCATGCAGCGACACTCCCCATCCAACCTGACAGAGCTTGAGAGGATTTGCAGAGAAGAATGGAAGTTCGAACAATTACAGGAGTGCCAAGCTTGTAACGTAATAACCAAGAAGATTTGAGGCTGTAATCACTGCCAAAGGTGCTTCAACAAAGTATGAGTAAAGGATCTGAATAAATATGTAAATGATTAATTTCAGTTATTTATTTTTTATTTCTAAAAACCTGTTTTTGCTTTGTCATTATGGGTATTGTGTGTAGATTGATGAGGGAAACAAATATTTAATCCATTTTAGAATAAGGCGTAACGTAACAAAATGTGGAAAAAGTCAAGTGGTCTGAATACTTTGCACCACCTTACAGGCATTTTGTCCATGTGATTGATGCAAAATTGACGACTGAGCCATGCTGACAATGACCGTTTCCCAGAAAACTGCCAGACAACTGCTACCGCATCATACAATATGCACTGTACAGTACTGTCGGTTACTGCATGTACTATGAGGAACAGTTTAGGGGGCAGAAAATAATTCACTCACCAGGCACCAGAGAGCTCCAGGCGAGGTGGCTATGATGGTAGCAGCCCTGGGGGTGTTGTACATCAGGGCCAGCTCTCCAAAGCTCCCCCGGTTATCATAGGCTCCCACAATCTTCTCAATGCCATCAACCCTCATGCAGATATCAAATATCCCTCTGAGAGAGGGGGGAAAGAGGACGAGATTTAGAGAGAACAATTTGGATCATATAATAGTCCTTTCAAGACAAATACAGTGATTAACTGAAATGAAACTATTGCCAAATATACTATGATGTACGGGAGGAACATTTGGGGAGTAACCCCGAAAGGTTGTCAGTCCAACAGTTTAACCATTACGCCAAGAAGTCCAAACCTCTTGATGAGGTTGTTAGGTGTTAAGGTTACTATAGTATGTCAGGGTTTACCTTTCTATGACATAGAAGTTATCCCCATCGTCATCTTGATCTATGATGTGCTCTCCTACCTCAAAGAACTTCTCAAACATGGCATCAAGTACTTGGGAAAATTGTTCCTGTGGTGTGAGATAACAAACAATAAATAAAAATACAGACTGAAACAAAGACCTGAGGAGTATATCAAACTAGCAGTCTATTCAAATAGAAAACATTGTAGGCCCTAGGCTACACATGACTCATTACACATTGCACAGCATCATACATACAGTACGTAGGATACATTAATATTTCAACTTGATTCCTCGCTACATGTTGTTACAGTACTTAAACATAATTGGCAAAACAATCCCACAGTGCATCGGGCCATGGCACAAAGCTACTGGCCCCAGGCTACACTCTGTTCTATTTTCTGTGTATAGCGTGTGTGCGTGTGCGTGTGTAATGAACCATAGCAGATAGTGAATGGAGGGAAAGGGAGACCCACTACAGTACGACGAGGGACTAAAAATATAACATTCTTCATCTTACCGGGTCCAGGTTTTTAAACAGGAGGATATCTCTGCAGGCCTCCTGTAGTCTTTGCCTCTGCTCGTCTGTTTTAGGGTGGGTCACCTGGGAAAGCTATTGTTATATGGAAAGTTATTGACAAAGATATTTTGAAACAACACGTCTTCTGTCCTTCACATCCAATTATCTGTATACTCCACACACTAATACCAATACTCATCTAGTACAACATCCTTTAGAAAACATAGCTGACATTTAGCTTGTCATCATTTGTTATCTCCAGAGTTCATTTCTTCAACAGTTCCTCTGTAGTCTCTGTAATAGTTTCATGTACAGTACCAATTTTTGAAACGCAGGGCCATCTTACCCTCTGCTCTTTGTCCTCCTCGTCTTCATCAGGGTTGAATGCCTCGGCACACACTGTATGATAGAAGAGGTTATTGAAAGTTACTGCAAGACATTCACATTCACTGAAAACACAATATGCTGACCAGAAACACACATTCTGTTGAAGACATATGTTGCTTGTCAGAAAAGGTTAACAAAAAAATCTAAGAAATGTAGAAAAGTAGAAATACAAGATTGTGCACAGAAAGGTGTCACTGTATTTAATCCATTACTGATCCTATAAGCAACTGTCTTATTCATGGTGGATTTAGAGCCTTTGTGTAAAATGATTTTATTAAACGCAACCTTGTTTTAAAGTATTGGGCCTATAACGAACTTCATCAAGATGTACGTTGTCTGTGTAAGAGATTCATTAAAGATAATACGAGGTCCATGTTCCAACAAAGGAATATATTGTAAAAATACGTGGATATCCATGACATCTCTGAGAGATTTAGTAATCCTAATAAAATATCACTTTTTAAACAGATCAGAGAGATAAAACACAACCAGAATTGAGCCAGAGTTCAGACCCTACTTGTGACTAACATAAAGCACATACTGTATTTATTATGGGGTGATAATACCTTCATTTTACACTTGAAGTTGACACAATAAAGACTTTTTGATTGAAAATGCTATAGACCTTTTTCAGAGTTTTTCACAGTTCAGCTTCTCTAATACAACACAAAAACAAAGGCACTGAGCCCAAACCTCCCCTTAAGACTTTAAAGATGGGTGGCCAGGGGGCCTCTCTTTTCACCTTTCTTCTGGCATGAGTGCCCAACAGCTAGCCTGGTCAACCAGACTGAGTGCTACGATCATTGGTGAGCTTAGTGGTCAGTATCGTTGACCGGCCTAGCCAATCAGCTCCTAGATGCCTCCAGCCAACCATCCTCTTACTAACTATCCAGATAACAGCACAGTCACTCCTCTGTCTGTCCGTCTTCATCAATAACCTCAACTTCCCACACAACAGACTAGGATGGATCCTCATATCAACACGGTCCTGCTGCCGCAAGTTTCAACTCACATCATTTTGTGATTGACTTCCTTCCTGGGGTTTGTTAAAGGAAGATCGAGATGACGGTGATAATTAATCTCTATTGTAAGCGAGGCTGGGTAAAATGAAACACAGTGGAGGAAGAGATCGGATTAATGGCCTCGGTGAGTGTTAATACCTACCAGTTACATTATCCAGGGGATTTTCATATCCACAACGACCGGAGACTTTACCTGTCCTACATACTCATTCTTACTCTAATGTTAAACAAAATCAAAAGAATATGATAGAATTAGAACTAAAAACATTCTGTGATCTTTACTACAGAGTGGACCTAAAAAAAGTCTGGAGCCTGACTACCTGTGTAACTTCAGAAAGTATCCTTGAGTAAGAGACATCTCTGTTTTGTAAGTAGACTGCTGACTAAACGAACAGTCCAGACAGAGAAGTACTGTACTGTAGAAAATTGAAGATTCCTGGTAAAGCAAGTCAATTATTGAAATGGTGGTGTGTTGTTATAAGAACAGACACTACAGTGCTGCTGACTAAATCACTGCTGATTTCAGGCTCTCTGGGACTGGGTATTTCACGGTTGAAAAGTTAAAATAGACTACAGCAGAAGCATATCCCTACTGTGGTTTGTCCTTTAAAAGTTGCAGCGTACTGCGCCACAGCTTACTTGGTGCCACAGAATTCTATGGCACGTTATTTAAGTGCCAGACACTAGTACCATTAATGCAAGTTAGTGCTAGTTTGACCACCAGAGTGCATCTTTGAGAAGCATTTGATAGCCTTCAATAAAGGCTGTACTAGAGAATTTAAAACATTTGTTTGTATGAACATAGTATATGGGAATGATTTTAAGACATTTTTCTTAATTAATTTGATTAACATGATGGTGTTTCTATTTCTATTCCAAGCTCTGGAATGGAAAATATGACGCTGTACAACGTGACGGCCGGGAGTAGGCTACAGTACTTGGCTATTTTTATAAAGAATCCCTGTGT
This sequence comes from Oncorhynchus nerka, assembly GCF_034236695.1. Taxonomy (NCBI): domain Eukaryota; kingdom Metazoa; phylum Chordata; class Actinopteri; order Salmoniformes; family Salmonidae; genus Oncorhynchus; species Oncorhynchus nerka. Next base: position 57,588,831 of record NC_088420.1, on the reverse strand, counting down.
TGTGTAGGCACGTGGGAGACCGGGGTTCAATTCCCCGACTGTCCTTGTAAATAAGAATTTGTTCTTAACTGACTTGCCTACTTAAATAAAGGTTACACTAAGAGCATAACATTTCTACACCCTAATTGTATAATTGTATTCTACCCAATACCCAAATGGAGATTCAGTGAAAATAAAAATCACATTGATTTATCAAGACCAGTCCGTCCCCATGCTTGTCTCAGAGCAGCGCAAAATGGTGCTAAAATAGTTGTAGGCTATTGCTTCAAATCTTATTGCTTCTATCTTCAATATGCTCTTTAAATAAATAAGGCATACATCACTTTTAACAGCACATTACTCAACACTAGTGAGACTCATGTTGCCTACGGTTGGCCTACAGTATATTGAAAAATATGATGTGACTCCTCGCCGATAATTACATATAGAGGATTGGAGGATTCCAAATTAAAACCAAAAGCCACCTCATGGGTCTCGCGGTGGCGGCCGGCGCTTGAATCGAACCTGCATCTGTAGCAACGCATTTTGCACTATGGGTGCCCCCATCCACTCTGGAGACCCCATCCACAAAGTATCAAAATACAGAGAGGTGTTGGTAAAGGTATATCATCCTGCTAATAGCCCATAATGGGCTATTATACAGTGGGGCAAAAAAGTATTTAGTCAGCCACCAATTGTGCAAGTTCTCCCACTTAAAAAGATGAGAGAGGCCTGTAATTTTCATCATAGGTACACTTCAACTATGACAGACAAAATGAGAAAAAAAATCAAAAAAATCACATTGGAGTGTTATTTTCCACCATCATTTGCAAATATATTCATTAAAAATCCTACAATGTGATTTTCTGGATTTTTTTTCTCATTTTGTCTGTCATAGTTGAAGTGTACCTATGATGAAAATTACAGACCTCTCTCATATTTTTATGTGGGAGAACTTGCACAATTGGTGGCTGACTAAATACTTTTTTGCCCCACTGTAATACTGTAAATGGTGTCCAAGTCAGGATAACCAAAACATTTATTCATTAAAGACTATCAAAAAAAATGTTGGTACTTATTTATCATGAATGAGCGAGTCACTCAGCTTTTTGTAGGTGCCGGGCTATATGACTGTGCCATACAACTTGATCATTTTTCACGATATTTTGGAGGTTATTTTGTTTTCAAAAAACGAAAGAGAGCAACTGTAATCTGAATAAAGACCAAAACATTTATTTATGTTTTTAGATGTAATACATAATACGTTTCACTGTATTATTTGTTTTGTCTTTTCTGGTGGATTAAACTGAAAGTACAACCAATCACGGCCGGTTGTGATACAGCCAACCTAACATAGAAATACATTTGAAGATCTAATTCTCCCCCTACCCTCCTTCTATGCAAGTCTATTGTCCAGCTACCTGCTAATAGCCATAATGGCGGTGTACAACGTGACCGTGTGTGTTTCAAAGAGTATTTTCCAGTAAGCAACAATTTGTTTACCTTCATTAGACAACTTTGTTCCAATATTTCTGTAATTCAGTGATATTTACTCCCATAGTAATTCCTTATGGATCCATAACTAAATAAATATCTGCATTTTGAAAGAGTATTTTTATCATCATTTTATTAACAAAAGCATAAAGGTGTTGATGAAGAAATACTATACTGCTGTTTTGAGTTAGAAATGAAAAACTTCAGAGTACTTGTGCATCGAATACATTGCAGGTAGGGGGATGTTCACACCTACACACCTTGAAGCTTACAGGGCTAAGTGCCACAAACAAAGTTAACTACCCACACTGAAAGGACGGAAAAAGGGTATGTAAGTATGATTCCTAATCAGAGACAACGATAGACAGCTGTCCCTGATTGAAAACCATACCCAGCCAAAACATAGAAATAAAGAAACCTAGAAAACAAAAAATAGAATGCCCACCCCACATCACACCCTGATCCCATAGTATTAGTACCCATAGTATTGCTTTATGGAGCCAGAACTAAATAAACAGCGGATTTTGAAAGAGTATTTTCATAATTATTTTATTAACGAAAACATTAAGATGCCATTATTAGTGACATTGTTTTAGTTTGAAAGTGCAGACTGGCACTAAGAACAGCGGGAACGTCTCCCTAGTCAGCTCCATTATTAGTGCAACGCCCCTTAAAGTGTTGCTCTGTGCCACCCAGTGTGGTGGGGTGGCGGTCCACCCCCCCCCTCCCTCCCCCTTCCTCCTCCTCCCTTCCCCCTCCTCCCTTCCCCATGGGATAGCTCTGTCTTCTGTGCGCAGCTCTTCGGCCCATCCAGTGCCCCCTGCCCTCGTGTCTTGAACCTTTCAGTGGATACAGCTTGAGAACTGCAACGCAATCCCATTGTGCGCCACTCGGGTGCCATGACCAATATGACCCATATACACTGCTTAAAAAAATAAAGGGAACACTAAAATAACACATCCTAGATCTGAATGAATGAAATATTCTTATTAAATACTTTTTTCTTTACATAGTTGAATGTACTGACAACAAAATCACACAAAAATTATCAATGGAAATCAAATTTATCAACCCATGGAGGTCTGGATTTGGAGTCACACTCAAAATTAAAGTGTAGAACTTTGATGTAATGTCCTTAAAACAAGTCAAAATGAGGCTCAGTAGTGTGTGTGGCCTCCACATGCCTGCATGACCTCCCTACAACGCCTGAGCATGCTCCTGATGAGGTGGCGGATGGTCTCCTGAGGGATCTCCTCCCAGACCTGGACTAAAGCTTCCGCCAACTCCTGGACAGTCTGTGGTGCAATGTGGCGTTGGTGGATGGAGCGAGACATGATGTCCCAGATGTGCTCAATTGGATTCAGGTCTGGGGAACGGGCGGGCCAGTCCATAGCATCAATGCCTTCCTCTTGCAGGAACTGCTGACACACTCCAGCCACATGAGGTCTAGCATTGTCTTGCATTAGGAGGAACCCAGGGCCAACCGCACCAGCATATGGTCTCACAAGGGGTCTGAGGATCTCATCTCGGTGCCTAATGGCAGTCAGGCTACCTCTGGCGAGCACATGGAGGGCTGTGCGGCCCCCCAAAGAAATGCCAACCCACACCATGACTGACCCACCGCCAAACCGGTCATGCTGGAGGATGTTGCAGGCAGCAGAACGTTCTCCACGGCGTCTCCAGACTCTGTCACGTCTGTCACATGTGCTCAGTGTGAACCTGCTTTCAGAGCACAGGGCGCCAGTGGCGAATTTGCCAATCTTGGAATTCTCTGGCAAATGCGAAACGTCCTGCACGGTGTTGGGCTGTAAGCACAACCCCCAGCTGTGGACGTCAGGCCCTCATACCACCCTCACGGAGTCTGTTTCTGACCGTTTGAGCAGACACATGCACATTTGTGGTCTGCTGGAGGTCATTTTGCAGGGCTCTGGCAGTGCTCCTCCTGCTCCTCCTTGCACGAAGGCGGAGGAAGCGGTCCTGCTGCTGGGTTGTTGCCCTCCTACGGCCTCCTCCACGTCTCCTGATGTACTGGCCTGTCTCCTGGTAGAGCCTCCATGCTCTGGACACTACGCTGACAGACACAGCAAACCTTCTTGCCACAGCTCGCATTGATGTGCCATCCTGGATGAGCTGCACAACCTGAGCCACTTGTGCGGGTTGGAGACTCCGTCTCATGCTACCACTAGAGTGAAAACACCGCCAGCATTCTAAAGTGACCAAAACATCAGCCAAGAAGCATAGGAACTGAGAAGTGGTCTGTGGTTATCACCTGCAGAACCACCCCTTTATTGGGGTGTCTTGCTAATTGCCTATAATTTCCACCTGTTGTCTATTCCATTTGCACAACAGCATGTGAAATGTATTGTCAATCAGTGTTGCTTCCTAAGTGGACAGTTTGATTTCACAGAAGTGTGATTGACTTGGAGTTACATTGTGTTGTTTAAGTGTTCCCTTAATTTTTTTTGAGCAGTGTATATTGTCCTGCTAATAACTGTGTTAATACTATATCTGTGAGAATATCCAAGGGGATTTTATATCATTGTAAATTAATAACAATAATAATCGCTTTGTTAAAAAATATATATATATATTTTGGAGATTATTTTGTTTTCAAATCATGTAAAATTAGTGAGAAAAAGGCCAATCTTGAACATGGGGTGAGACATTGTTACTAATTTGTAAATAAAGCCTGTTTGTTATTTATTTATGTTTTTAGAGGGAGAGAACCAAATACCTACAGTCATCTCATCTCAACAGTTTTAGTAAGTAATACTGAAGTAGTGCACAATTATCAGTTTCTATTTAGGTTTATGTCACCCATTCATTGTCAGTTAGAGACACAGTAGGACCCAAAAGCATAATCAGTGCTCCAACTCCCCCTTGCGCTGGTCTGGAGCAATGAAGTGGTGACGCAGGGTTCCGTACTAAACCACAATATTACATCTAAGTCCCGCAGCATAATAACAAACCTTTAGTGGAGCAACCACTGTACTAATAATGTTCAGGCTTTTGTTCCACCCTAACACACCAGAAACAACCAAAATAACACACTCACCTGATGCTCTTCTAATAAATCGACTCATCACAGGAGCTGAAAAAAAGTGGAAAAGCGAGGTGATCATATAGGATTATATTGGAATCTGTTGTGGTGAAACTGCCATGTCAGTTTGCCATATTACAACAACAAATATCACTTCAAACAACGAACACTGTTTTATTCCCTCAGACATCATTGCATATCATTGCACACGTGATAGAACAGCAGAGTGTGTCCTTTTCCGAAACAAAACAAAAATAATAACAAATGCGCCTGGGGAGACCATTGGCACTGTTTCACCTTTTGCAGATCTCAGCTTTAAGGCCAAATCAAGAAATATTGCAGTGATACCATACATGTTCTAATTTTTTTAATCAAAGCTTGCAACTAAATGAAGGGTGAAAAGGACTCTTAACCTACTGTGGATTTTTATAACAATGTTAAACACAGATGTTACCTAATGCTGAATGCATATCCCCTCTTTTTGATAACTTCATCAATATTGCCCATGTGGAGCTAACATGTCATAATACTTTGGGTAGAAACCTCAATGTCCAAACTCTCTATTATATATTTGCTTTGCAAAACACCAGGGAAGAAAGCACCCTTTGCTAACCGAAAACTCCCAATAAGGAAGTGATGCTGAGTCCTTTGAAGTGTGTTTTGCTTCTCTGATCAAGAATCTGTCCAATGAAAATCTAACTGTTAAAAGTTCATATTCAATCAAATGTATCTATAAAACCTTTTTACATCAGCCGATGTACAGAAACCTAACATAAAACCCCAATATTCTGTTAACTCATACACAAATAACTCATCCTATACTTTTATTTGCGGCCATGAAAGCATGAATTGGAGAAAAAAAAACCTTCAAAAAGCCCACCTCAAACTTGTATCTCAAACAGACTGTTTAAAAAATGCTTTCTATTGCCTCATAGAGGATGGTGAGCTGGCCAATCAGCGGTCTACTCGCATGAATATTTTTAATGACCGGTATACGCCCACACCATTCTATTGTTGGGGTACGCCTACATCATTCTAACACAGAAAAGCTGCATTTTAATAACACACTTAATTCACATTTTATGGAAGAAAAACCATTTCTCTCATATTGTAATTCATTATAGGTCAAATTTCATAGAAATCTGGAAACACTGGACAGTTACTTTAAATGAGAACAAAATGTAATCTTAGTGAACCACACCTACACATGAAAAATACCAGCCTTGTCTCATAGACTAGACGTAACATAGTAAATGTAAATCCGGGACACACAAATTAGTATGACGTTTGGTATGGTTCCTAAGACAGAAGGTTACTTTTGGAAAAAACGAAAGGAAAACGAAAGGAGGGTGGTCGGTCGCAGTGGATGGGAGATGTATAATGTGAACGTCTAGCAACCCAAAGGTTGCGTGTTTGAATCTCATCATGGACAATTTTAGCTAATTAGCGACAGTGCAACGACTGACTAATTTTTAGCTACTAGTATGTTAGCTAACCCTTCCCCTAACTCACCCAGAGTGAGTTTTTTTATGCACGTCATGTCAGAATGCACACACTGTTCCAAAATGTGATTGTTACGCAACCCGTGCAGCCTGCTAATTATATATAGGCTATTAACTACTTGTCAAATTCAAATTATTTTCAAACGAGTTTTATTTACCTGCCATGTCCTGGTTGCAAAAATTAAAATAGTTTGCCTAATTTCAGTTTTTATGACAAAACAAGAAAGTATAGTGTAGAGAATAATTGAACCATCTAAACCGCTGTGAAATAGTTTCTATAACCCAAAGAATGTGAAATGTCAGAATAATATTTATTTCAGCTTTTATTTCTTTCATCACATTCCCAGTGGGTCAGAAGTTTACAAACATTCAATTATTATTTTGTAGCATTGCCTTTAAATTGTTTAACGTGGGTAAAAACTATTCGGTAGCCTTCCACAAGCTTCCCACAATACGTTGGGTGAATTTTGACCCATTCCTTCTGACAGAGCTGGTGTAACTGAGTCAGGTTTGTAGGCCTCCTTGCTCGCACACGCTTTTTCAGTTCGGCCGACAAATGTTCTAATGGATTGAGGTCAGGGTTTTGTAATGGCCACTCCAATACCTTGACTTTGTTATCCTTAAGCCATTTTGCCACAACTTTGGAAATATGCTTGGGGTCGTTGTCCATTTGGAAGACCCATTTGCGACCAAGCTTTAACTTCCTGACTGATGTCTTGAGATGTTGCTTCAATATATCCAAATCATTTTCCTGCCATCTATTTTGTGAAGAGCACCAGTCCCACCTGCAGCAAAGCACCCCACATCATGATGCTGCCACCCCCGTGCTTCACGGTTGGGATGGTGTTCTTCAGCTTGCAAGCAGCCCCCTTTTTCCTCCAAACATAATGATGGTCATTATGGCGAAACAGTTCTATTTTTGTTTAATCAGACCAGAGGACATTTCTCCAAAAAGTATGCTCTTTGTCCCTATGTGCAGTTGCAAACCGTAGTCTGGCTTTTTCATGGTGTTTTTGGAGCAGTGGCTTCTTCCTTGCTGAGAGGCCTTTCAGGTTATGTCGATATAGGACTAATTTATCTGTGGATATAGATACTTTTGTATCTGTTTCCTCCAGCATCTTCACAAGGTCCTTTGCTGTTGTTCTGGGATTTATTTGCACTTTTTGCACCAAAGTACTTCATCTCTGGGAGACAGAACGCATCTCCTTCCTGAGCAGTATGACAGCTGCGTCGTCCAATGGTGTTTATGCTTGCAAACTATTGTTTGTACCTTCAGGCGTTTGGAAATTGCTCGCAAGGATGAACCAGACTTGTAGAGGTCTACAATTTTTTTCCTGAGGTCTTGACTGATTTCTTTTGATTTTCCCATGATGTCAAGCAAAGAGGCAATGAGTTTGAAGGTAGGCCTTGAAATACATCCACAGGTACACCTCCAATTGATTCAAATGATGTCAGTTAGCCTATCAGAATCTTCTAAAGCCATGACATAATTTTCTGGAATTTTACAAGCTGTTTAAAGGCACAGTCAACTTAGTGTATGTCAACTTCTGACCCACTGGAATTGTGATACGGTGAATTATAAGTGAAATAATCTGTCTGTAAACAGTTGTTGAAACAATTACTTGTGTCATGCACAAACTAGATGTCCTAACCGACTTGCCAAAACTATAGTTTGTTAACAAGAAATCTGTGGAGTGGTTGAAAAACGAGTTTTAATGACTCCAACTTATGTTAACTTCGGACTTCAATTGTATAGGCCTAAGGCCAAGACAATAAGAAGACACAGTGGCAGAAACATAACAATCGGAAATCGTTTTTTTGGACACCGGTTAGGACGATTTTTTTTTACACCTTTATTTAACTAGGCAAGTCAGTTAAGAACACATTCTTATTTTCAATAGCGGTCTAGGAACTGCCTTGTTCAGGGGCAGAATGACAGATTTTTACCTTGTCAGCTCGGGGAGTCAATCTTGCAACCTTACAGTTAACTAGTCCAACGCTCTAACCACCTGCCTCTCATTGCACTCCACGAGGAGCCTGCTTGTTACGCGAATGCAGTAAGAAGCCAAGGTAAGTTGCTAGCTAGCATTAAACTTATCTTATAAAAAACAATCAATCAATCATAATCACTAGTTAACTACACATCGTTGATGATATTACTAGTTTATCTAGCGTGTCCTGCATTGCATATAATCGATGCGGTGCGCATTCGTGAAAAAGTACTGTCGCTGCTCCAACGTGTACCCTAACCATAAACATCAATGCCTTTCTTAAAATCAATACACAAGTATATATTTTTAAACCTGCATATTTAGTTAATATTTCCTGCTAACATGAATTTATTTTAATTAGGTAAATTGTGTCACTTCTCTTGCAACAGAGTTGCAGCAGTTTGGGATGCCTGGCTCGTTGTGAACTGTGTGAAGACTATTTTTTCCTAACAAAGACAGCCAACTTCGCCAAACGGGGGATGATTTAACAAAAGCGCATTTGCGAAAAAAGCACAGTCGTTGCACGATTGTACCTAACCATAAACACCAATGCCTTTCTTAAAATCAATACAAAGAAGTATATATTTTTAAACCTGCATATTTAGCTAAAAGAAATCCAGGTTAGCACGCAATATTAACCAGGTGAAATTGTGTCACTTCTCTTGTGTTCATTGCACGCAGAGTCAGGGTATATGCAACAGTTTGGGCCGCATGGCTCGCTGCGAACTAGTTTTCCAGAATTTTACGTAATTATGACATAACATTGAAGGTTTGTGGTAGCAGAATCAGAATTAGTTAGTTAACATTGATAAATAATATGTTTTATTTACATAATAATGCTTATGTGAGATATTTCTCATTAGGATGTTTTCTTTTGGAAAATACTGTTGGCAGTTGCATTTTCCTCTCTTCTCCCAGGGCTTAGTCACTCGGGGCCCAGAGAGGGGAGAGGTCAGGCTTGTCTTCATATGTCAATATATCTGTTAAACCATGTGATGCTATGAAGAATATCAGAAGGGGATAGGACAGAATGGAGGCTTGTCTTCTTATGGGAATGTGTCTGTAACTATTGTATGTCCCCTCTGAGGTTGCCCTTATCTTGATCTAGTATATGACCTAAGAGGCTCACTGTCTCGGTGAGCTTGTCCAGGAGGGGGTGTATGGGCGTATCTAAAATTGCATCTAAAATTGACAATTGATATATGCCATTGGATGAGGTAATGGTTTGGTACTATGTTGTACCAAGAATGAGATAAGAACTTTGTTTAGGAGACCAAACTGAATGATAATTTATAGCTAAAGCTATCTGGCTATGGGATACTCCTCTTTCAAGTAAAAGGTTCTTTGTGAACTGTTCCTGAGATCTGTGTTTCATCATGTGAGTTGAGATGTATGTGTCTTGGCTATAAATGATACTAAGAATTGTTTTGTAAGTGTCACGTTCTGACCTTTATTTCCTTTGTTTTGTCATTATTTTAGTATGGTCAGGGCGTGAGTTGGGGTGGGCCGTCTATGTTTTGTTTTTCTATGATTTGGGGATTTCTATGTTTCGGCCTAGTATGGTTCTCAATCAGAGGCAGGTGTCATTAGTTGTCTCTGATTGAGAATCATACTTAGGTAGCCTGGGTTTCACTGTGTGTTTGTGGGTGTTTGTTTCCGTGTCTGTGTTTTTCCACCACACGGTACTGTTTTGGGTTTCCTTCATTCCACGTTTATTGTTTTTGTATTCAGTTGTTCATGTGTACTATTTCTTATTAAAAGAACCATGGACACTTACCACGCCGCATATTGGTCCTCTGATCCTTCTCACCTCTCCTCTTCGGAAGAAGAGGAGGAAATCCCTTACAGTAAGCACTCTCAGAGAATTCATTTCTAGACACTGAATTGATCTGAGAGTCACAGGGCTATAGTAAAGCTCATATATAATTAAAAGATGGACTTTATAATATAACTCTGACTTGTGTGTGGTTTGCTCTCTCAATGTTTAGTAATACAGGAAATTACCACGACAGGTTGTACAATGTAACAGCAATATTTAGACTTAGGGATGCCACCCGTTAGATAAAATACGGAACGGTTCCGTATTTCACTGAAATAATAAATGTTTTGTTTCCGGATTCGACCATATTAATGACCAAAGGCTCGTGTTTCTGTGTGTTATTATGTTATAATAAAGTCTATGATTTGATATTTGATAGAGCAGTCTGACTGAGCAGTGGTAGGCGGCAGCAGGCTCGTAAGCATTCATTCAAACACCATTGTTGTGCGTTTTGCCAGCAGCTCTTCGCTGTGCTTCAAACATTGAGCAGTTTATGACTTCAAGCCTATCAACTCCTGAGATTAGGCTGGTGTAACCGGGGTGCGCGCTAATAGCTTTTCAAATGTCACTCGCTCTGAGACTTGGAGTAGTTATTCCCCTTGCCACCCTCGATTTTGCTTCGAGGGTGGCTGTTGTCGATGTTGTAACAATACAGAGGCGGATGCAAGATGCAAGCAACGATGGTTTAATGAATACAGGTTACAGCAGCAACAGGACAGACAGACTGTACTCAGACGGAATCCGACCCAGGGACTAGGGCGCATCCTCCTATGTGAGTGTGCTGAGAAACCCAGGGGAGAGTGTCCGGATGGGTAGGAAGGAGCACAGCAGATAATCCACACAAGGGCGGCGAGAGATGAGCACGGACACACGACACAACCTCAGGGAAGTAACAACGATCTGACAACAAGAAACACTGGTTACAGAACATATAAAGGGAAGATAAGTGATTCCAGCTGGCGCAGACAATCAGGCCGAGATTGGGAACCACGCCCACACAAACACGGGAGAGAGAGAGAGAGAGAGAGAGAGAGAGAGAGAAAAGGAAAAGGAAAAGGAGGCAGTGGATTCATGAACCGTGACAATACCCCCCTAGGAACGCCTCTTGGCGTTCCCAGGCGAATTTACCTGTCGATTGAAATCATCGATAAGGGAGTGATCCAGAATGTCCCTAGCAGGTACCCAACTTCTCTCCTCCGGGCCGTAACCCTCCCAGTCCACCAGGTACTGGAATCCGCGTCCCCTCCTTCTAGAGTCCAAAATACGATTGACAGAAAAGGTGGGTTCCCCATCAACAAGTCGTGGCGGCGGGGAACCGGGACCGGTGGGTTAATGCGTGCCTGAAACACAGGTTTTATTTTAGACACATGAAAGGTAGGATGAATTCTCCTATACGCCGGAGGAAGCTGGAGCGGACCGCCACCGGACTAATGATCCTGGTGACTTTGAACGGGCCGATAAATTTGGGGGCAAGCTTGTTCGAAACGGATCGGAGTGGAATGTTCTTAGTAGAAAGCCACACTCTTTGGCCAACAACGTATACCGGAGGCTTCGACCGGTGGCGATCGGCCTTAGCCTTGGTGCGCGCCCCCACCCGGAGAAGAGTCTCACGGGCTCTGCTCCATGCGTGACGGCACCTCTGGATGAAAGCGTGAGCGGAGGGAACAGACACCTCGGACTCCGTACTGGGAAAGATAGGTGGCTGGTAACCTAAACTACACTCAAACGGAGAGAGACCCGAGAGAGAGAGAGAGAGAGAGAGAAAAGGAAACGGAGGCAGTGGATTCATGAACCGTGACAGATGTGTTCCTGGTTCGAGCCCAGGTAGGGGCGAGGAGAGGGACGGAAGCTATACTGTTACACTGGCAATACTAAAGTGCCTATAAGAACATCCAATAGTCAAAAGTATATGAAATACAAATGGTATAGAGAGAAATAGTCTTATAAATACTATATTAACTACAACCTAAAACCTCTTACCTTGGAAAATTGAAGTCTCATATTAAAAGGAACCACCAGCTTTCATATGTTCTCATGTTCTGAGCAAGGAACTTAAACGTTAGCTTTTTTACATGGCACATATTGCACTTTATTTGAGGCTAAATATATTTTTATTGATGTATTATATTAAGTTAAAATAAGTGTTAATTCAGTATAGTTGTAATTGACATTATTACAAATAAATACATTTTAAAAATCGGCAGATTAATCGGTATCAGGTTTTTTGGTCCTCCAATAATCGGTATCGGTATCAGCGTTGAAAAATCATAATCGGTGTCACGCCCTGGTCGAAGTATTTTGTGTTTATCTTCATTTATTTGGTCAGGCCAGGGTGTGGCATGGGTTTTTGTATGTGGTGTGTATGTATTGGGATTGTAGCTTAGTGGGGTGTTCTAGTTAGGTCTATGGCTGTCTGAAGTGGTTCTCAATCAGAAGCAGGTGTTTATCGTTGTCTCTGAGTGGGAACCATATTTAGGCAGCCATATTCTTTGAGTGTTTCGTGGGTGATTGTCCTTAGTGTCCTGGTTCCTGTCTCTGTGTTAGTTTACACAAGCATAGGCTGTTTCGGTTTTCATTACGTTTATTGTTTTGTATTTTTGTATTTAGATTCGTGTTATGTTTGTTCATTAAACATGGATCGCAATCTACACGCTGCATTTTGGTCCGACTCTCCTTCACCACGAGAACCGTTACAATCGGTCGACCTCTACCACAGAGAGTTGGTTCTAAAGAAAACAGGAGCTGCCTCCACTATTCAAGCACCATTTCAACATCATCTAATCACATATGCTTAGTCTGAAACACTGACTAACTAAATAAATACCAAAAACTAGTTAGTCCAATCAATATAATCTAATTACAGTATGATGTGACTCTCCATGGTATTGAGTTCTGTGTGTTTGTGTGTGTGCGTACATGCGTGCAAGTAGAAAAAACATGTTGACTCACCCTATTTGTAGAGAAATGCCAATACCATCCTCCTCTTTCACGTTGCCTAAATGGTTTGTGACTGATATAGTACACGCTTTTAGTTTTTGTTGTCCTAGGCAACCTGGCATAAAATACTTCCTCGCTAGCCTAAATTCCTTTCATGGGCAACGATACACCAGGCCAGCTAGTTAGAATCACCTTTGGAACTGATTACAGCCGTGAGTCTGAAAGAGCTTTGCACTCCGGGATTGTACCATACAGTATGTGACTCACCACCTGGATTCGGGCTTATGTAGCAAAATGTGAAATTGTGTTTTTTACATTGGATAAAAGTAGAAACTCAGAGCTACAAAATGGTATATCGTACACTGCATTTGAAGAACAATCGGAAAGTAATTCTGCTTTGAAAATCGATCAACTTGTAAACTCACTTTTGAGAAAATCGCCTTTGAATGTTTTGGTATCTAGTGAAGAACTCTTCTTTGTCTACACCCATTCAGCATCGTTCACACCCTCTTAAGCTTTAGCAACACCCATCTCTTTTCGCTCTCGGAGCGAACACTTGACGCTCTGGCCAATCATTTGTTTACCTCTGGATAACATGAAAACAGCCTAACCAGCTCTGCTGGCAACAATTTCATTACACTTTTTTGTAGATGTTTACTGACACCGGCCATATTCAACGGGTGTTGTACACACGTCACGTAACATTAGCTAATGAGCCAACCAGCTAACATTAGCTAGTTAAACAACAATGAACAAAGTGCCAACACTGCCTAACATTAGGCTCTAACTAGAAAAACAAACAGCTCTGGGAAACGAATAATAATGTCCGCTAGGGAGCCAGCCAGCTAACATTTACATTTAAGTCATTTAGCAGACGCTCTTATCCAGAGCATAAGACATATAGCTAGATGAACAATGACCCTAGCTAGGTAAACAACGAAGGTTATATATGTAACCACGTTATGTGAGCTATATGGATCACTCCAATATATTGATATCACTCCGCGGCGGAGTCTCTGTTGTGAGTCGGAAGCTCCCCCTGGCAGAGGCCCAACTCTCCTGCAAGGCCTCGCAGAACTCACCCTTGGGAGTGAGGAGATATCCAACCGCAGGGTTTGTTTCAGGGGGTTGGCCAGCGTGGTGACACGAAGACCCCTAAAGGACGGGGGCCGGCACCGGAATTGGAGTCGGTACCCCTCGAGCATTGTGGACAACACCCAGGGGGACTCCACACCCTCCTCCCACTTTGCCATTTTGAGATCGGGAGAAGTGGCCGAGGCCAGGGAAGGGTGTCTCAGGGGTCCTGCCAGGGCCCGCCTCTCCTCTGGCACCCCGAGCACCTGGGTCCCTCAGGCACGTCCCTATGGCGGTGACGGTTGACAGGTTGTTGCTCCACCGCATCCCCGCTTTCATCCCTTAGCATGACGCGTTGGGGCAGGAGAGGGACCCCACCGTCATTCGGGTGCAGGTGGGTGGTGACGGTCCGTCTGCCTTGGACCCAAGCCTTGAGGAGGCATCATGAACCGCCTCAGGGTCTCACGGTCCCTACGAACCTTGTTGGTCTGCTCCAGAATGTCATCAACCCCTGGGCCAAACGTCAGCACTGGGGTGATGGGGAGAGTGGCAAATGTGCTCTGGAGAGCAGCTGGCAGACGGGATTGGGCCAGCCAGAGATGGTGCCGGGAGGTAACCACCTGTGCCATGGCCCATCCATTGGCGCGAACCACATCGCTCTGGATCAGGGAAAGCTGGTGAGACACTGTTAGAATTATTATGAATAAATGAATAAACAATATCCCCATTTTAAATAGAATTGTAACTAAGTAAACTTATACTCTGTTTTATTATATCTGATTAACAATATGAGTTCATAAGGTGGGATTGTGAGACACGGACAAGGAGTAATTAAAGTTAATGAACACCATTTCAACTAGGAAGAAACGAATGGGTTGTGGACTGTGAAAACAGATAAGGTCGTTAACCTATGGTTGAACCTACAGAAACTTAGCTCTGGGGTTTTTAGATAAGTGCATTCCTAGGTTTTCTGTTAATTAGAACTGTCAGTTCAGTGGTGATCGATAATGTTGAGGGGTCAAAAGTTACCTGGGAGTGTGTTAGTAAGTTAGAATGAACTTTTCACCTCACTTTGTCCCGGTCGAGAGGAGGGGATTCTGTTAAAGCAATGAAATGACGTCATGATCTGTATATAAACTATTGCTCGTGGTTAGGTGGGAGCGCGCTCCGAGAATAAATTCTGTTACCTATTATTAAAAAGACTGGTCTCCATCTATTTTATGCAAACAAGAATCTTACAAATTCTCATAAAATAGATTAAGGGTTTTCAATTAATGAAAGCACATTGGCATAATTAAATTACAGTAACAGACACCTCCATCGCTTCCCGGAGGAACTCCTCTGTGCCCTCCTGCAGCCAGGGCAAGAGAGTCTGCAGATAGGCCTGCAGCAGCATGGCCACGCTGGTAAGGTGGCCAAGAGAGCAGAGGGACCCATATGTGGCTTTCAAGTCCGGATCAAAGACTCTGGAGGGCTTCAGTCGTGGGTTCCGCCCTATAATCTCCTGGACCATGGCAGCTATCATGGTGTCCATGGTCGGGTACTCCCGGAGGCCGAGTGACTCTGCACCCGCAACATAAGTCCATTGTCCAGTCTCTGTTGTGAGTCGGAAGCTCCCCCTGGCAGAGGCCCAACTCTCCTGCAAGGCCTCGCAGAACTCAGCAGTGATGGGGACAGATGGAGAGTCCTTACTGTCCACCAGTTTTGATGTCCAGTGCAGTGGCTACCCGAGTGAGTAGGCTCATAATAGCCTCTGATGGCCTGTCAGCCAGGTAGCCCCGCTCACGGTGGTGAACAGTGCCAGCAGCATCCCCCAGGAACAGCCTATCACTGGCCAACAGGGAACAGTTGTTGTCGCCATTGAAGCTATCAACCTCCTGCCGCAGGGCATGCGCCCTCCGTTCAAGGTGGTTCCAGAGGCTGACTCCTGCCCCCGTCCAGGACTGGCAGCAGATGAGCTCTGCCTGCGTTGGCTCCGGCCACGCTTCCTGGGAGGGGTACTGGGCCCAGGAGAGGGACTAACAGCTCGCTGTGGCACTACTCCTGAGGGAGGGAGCTCCTCCCCAGCCTGAGCCCGAGCCTTGCCGATCCACTCGCACATGGCCTCCAATTGCGCCAGACGATGGCGTTTTGAGAACACCACACAAAACATGCATCCAGTAGGGCGCTCCACCGCCCTCTCCACGTGGCTCAAACCTTGGCAGTGCATACACAAGGTATGCGGATTCTCAGGGGGATGCCACCATCACACCTGTCACAAAGGGAAGCCATAAGCTCAGCCAAGCTAACAAGGCCACTGAGCAGGGGTCCGATGCCCTGGAAGAGCTTAAGTCGTTACCTGCTTGGAGGAATAGGAACCTGGTGAAGGAAAAATTACCCAGTACCTCTGCAAAAAAACGGGGAAGACCCATGTGTGAAAAGGCCACTCAATGTTGTCTTGGTAAGCAACTCCAGTGTATATTTGGCTTTGTGTTTTAGGTGAATGTCCTGCTGAAAGGTGAATTTGTCTCCCAGTGTCTGTTGGAAAGCATACTAAACCAGGTTTTCCTGTTACGTCCGTCATTAGTGGTAGAATGACCGGACCAAGGCGCAGGGTGGTAAGCATACATCTTTCTTTATTTGGATGAACACCAAAAAAACTACAAAAGACAAAACAAACGTAAAGTTCTGCAGGCTATACAGCAACTAACAAAAACAAGATCCCACAAGCTAAATGTGGGAAAAAGGGCTGCCGAAGTATGATCCACAATCAGAGACAATGATAGACAGCTGCCTCTGATTGGGAACAACACTCGGCCAAAAACAAAGAAACAGAAAACATAGAATGCCCACCCAAATCACACCCTGACCTAACCAAATAGAGAAATAAAAAGTCTCTCCAAGGATTTTGCCTGTACTTTGCTCAATTCCGTTTATTTTTATCAACCAAAAACACTCCTTAGTACTTGCCGATGACAAGCATAACCATAACATGATGCAGCCATCATTTATGAAGAGTGGTACTCGGTGATGTGATGTGTTGGATTTGTCCCTCTGTATTCAGGAAATTATTTTCTTTGCCACATTGTTTGCAGTTTTACTTTAGTGCCTTATTGCAAAGAGGACGCAAGTTTTGGAATATTTTTTATTCTGTACAGGCTTCCTTCTTTTCACTCTGTCATTTCACTCTATCATTTAGGGTAGTATTGTGGAGTAACTACAATGTTGTTGAACCATCCTCAGCTTTCTCCTATTACAGCCACTCTGTAACTGTTTTAAAGTCACCATTGGCCTCATGGTGAAATCCCTGAGTGGTTTCCTTCCTCTCTGGCAACTGAGTTAGGAAGGACGCCTGTATCAGTAGTGACTGGGTGTATTGATACATCATACAAAGTGTAATTAATAACCTCACCACGCTCACTGTCTTATCCGGTGTCCTGTGTGAATGTATGTATGCTCTCTCTAATTCTCTCTTTCTTTCTCTCTCTCGGAGGAGGACCTGAGCCCTAGGACCATGCCTCAGGACTACCTGGCATGATGACTCCTTGCTGTCCCCAGTCCACCTGGCCGTGCTGCTGCTCCAGTTTCAACTGTACTGCCTGCGGCTATGGAATCCTGACCTGTTCACCGGATGTGCTACCTGTCCAAACCTGCTGTTTTCAACTCTCTAGAGAGAGCAGGAGCAATGGAGATACTGATCGGCTATGAAAAGCCAACTGACATTTACTCCTGAGGTGCTGACTTGGTGCACCCTCGACAACTACTGTGATTATTATTATTTGACCATGCTGGTCATTTATGAACATTTGAACATCTTGGCCATGTTCTGTTATAATCTCCACCCGGCACAGCCAGAAGAGGACTGGCCACCCCTCATAGCCAGGTTCCTCTCTAGGTTTCCTTCTAGGTTTTGGCCTTTCTAGGGAGTTTTTCCTAGCCACCGTGCTTCTACACCTGCATTGTTTGCTGTTTGGGGTTTTAGGTTGGTTTTCTGTACAGCACTTTGATATATCAGCTGATGTAAGAAGGGCTATATAAATACATTTGATTTGATTCAATGTCTGCTTTTTTTTACCCATCTACCAATACTTCTTTGCGAGGCATTGGAAAAACTCCCTGGTCTTTGTGGTTGAATCTGTGTTTGAAATACACTGCTCGACGGCGGGACCTTACATATAGTTATATGTATGGGGTACGGAGATGAGGTAGTCATTCAAAAATAATGTTAAACACTATTATTGCACACAGAGTTGACTCCTGAACTTATTTAGGCTGGCCATAACAAAGGGGTTGAATACTTGTTGACTCAAGACATTTCAGCTTTTCATTTGTAATTCATTTGTACACAATTCTAAAAACATAATTCCACTTTGACATTACGGGGTATAGTGTTTAGGCCAGTGACACCTTTCTCTGTCCAGTTTCAATTGAAATTGTCCAACATGAACTGCACTAGCTAGCTAACTAGCTTTTATTTCACCTTTATTTAACCAGGTAGGCCAGATTAGAACAAGTTCTCATCTACAACTGCAACCTGGCCAAGATAAAGCAAAGCAGTGCGACAAAAACAACACAAAGTTACACATAAACAAATGTACAGTCAATAACATACAGTGGGGCAAAAAAGTATTTAGTCAGCCACCAATTGTGCAAGTTCTCCCACTTCAAAAGATGAGAGAGGCCTGTAATTTTCATCATAGGTACACTTCAACTATGACAGACAAAATGAGAAAAAAAATCCAGAAAATCACATTGTAGGATTTTTAATGAATTGATTTGCAAATTATGGTGGAAAATAAGTATGTAATAATATGGGGATGAGGTGTGCTATTTACAGATTGGCTTTGTACAGGTACAGTTTTCAGTAAGCGGCTCTGACAGCTGATACTTAAAGTTAGAGAGGGAGATATAAGACTCCAGCTTCAGAGATTTTTTATTTTGTTCCAGTCATTGGCAACAGAGAACTGGATGGAAAGGCGGCCAAAGTAACTGTTGGCTTTGGGGATGACCAGTGCAATACACCACCCTCTTGCTCTTTTTAACCACAGTATCTCTACTTGCACATCATCATCTGCACATCTATCACTCCAGTATTAATGCTAAATTGTAATTATTTTCTCCTCTATGGCCTATGTATTGCTTACCTCCCTACTCTTCTACATTTGCACACACTGTACATAGATCTTTCTATTTTTCTTTTACAGTGGGGCAAAAAAGCATTTAGTCAGCCACCAAAGAGGAAACAATTTAGGTAGCTAGCTAAATTGTACAGCCAGCATTTTGTCTATAGTGATGCTGTTACAATTACCAAACATTTGGATGAACAAATAATTTTGCATCTGCACCAGAAATGTATTCGTGTGACACAGGCTTAAGAGGTGCAGGAGCTCAAGCAGTAGAAGAATTAGCTGCCGGTACTCCGCTATGGTGGGGTCCTGCCCAAGCCAAGCACTGTATACTATTATATAATGATATGCCATTTAGCAGACACTTTTTTCCAAAGCCAGAATCAAACCCAATACCATGGCATTGCAAGAGCCATGCTCTACCAACTGCGCTACAGAGGACCAGCATATATCTACTGAATTAAGTAATGATCCACTGGGCTTGATCTATTCCATTCTATTCTTGTCTGTGTTTTATCTGCAATTGTTTAATCATAGGCCTCTGGCAGCAGCCCTCTGCCTATCCTCCTAGTAGCAGCCATTAAGATTTATTTCTCAAGCACCATAACCACTGAGGCATGCAATAACCTGTCACATACACTTGTGCTTTTTCCCCCAACTACTTTGCTTTCAGACCTACAGAGGTGTATGCCAACCCCATACTGCTGCGTACAGATGTAGGATTTTAATTGTATCACTTTTTTGATGATGGAAATGTTCTTGCACAGCAGAAAATGCAAACTTGTAGTGTATTCAAGTATAAAAAGGTTTCTAAAGTTTGTAATTTCCACTATAAAATGTCAGACTTGATTTGCCCTTAAGAAAAATGTATCAACCCCTCCACAAATTGCCTACTAATTAAAATCCACATAATAATTCCCATTTCCTGTTGCTGCAGGATTATTTTCCTACTGTAGCAAACTGGCTCAATATAAGATCCTACATCTGTATTGACTGTCAAAAAAGGCTGGTCATTTACACAACCGGTCAAAAGTTTTAGATCACCTACTTATTCAAGGATTTTTCTTTGTTTTTACTATTTTATACATTGTAGAACAATAGTGAAGACATCAAAACTATTAAATAACACATATGGAATCATGTAGTAACCAAAAAAGTGTTAAACAAATCAAATATTGATCTGGTTGAAAAGCCAAGAGTGTGCAAAGCTGTCATCAAGGTAAAGGGTGGCTATTTGAAGAATCCCAAATATAAAATATATTTTGATTTGTTTAACACTTTTTTGGTTACTACATAATTCCATATGTGTTATTTCATAGTTTTTATATCTTCACTATTATTCTGAAATGTAGAAAATAGTAAAAAGAAAGAAAAACCTTTGAATGAAAAAAACTATTTTTTATGTAAATTAGGACAGAGCCCCACCCTGTTTTGAGCCCCACCTGTTTAGCAAAAACTAAATAAATTGTTGCCTGTTTTGCATGTTATTTTGCCATTAACACGTGTCACATATCATATTACAAACACAGTAACAAAAAACAACAACAACAAAAAATATTGATATATTTAGAGTTAATAAAGCCGTATACAAACATGTCTCTTTTTTTATTTCTTGTGTAAGGCAGCTCCAAAATGCAGGTCTTTCAGCCTAGTTCAGTGCTTTCTGTGGTGGAAGGGCAGCCAGCGGAAAATACAGAGCGTAGGGGTTGGTAATCTTCTCTAGTTGCGCAGTGATTGGCTCAGTGTTCTGTCACTCATGGGGACACTACGTCACCACAAAATCTACAGGGAGAGCTTGAAAGTTCAAGCCCCCTTGGGTGCTGCCATAGATTTACATTAGAAGTGCCCATCCAAGAAGGCTCAAGTTCATTGGTCACAGATAAAATGACGTCAAATCACGTTATATCTATCGTAGCTTTGATTGGACTGATCATGTAAACGTCATACATTCACAATCTTAGCTAACAAGCTAGACAAGCAGTTATAATCATGAATCACATTGATAATCTACTGGAAAATCTCCTTTCAATCCTTGTCATATGAAGAGAAATTATAGATAAAACTTAGCGGTGCTCATCGGCCATTGGATATGAAGATTACACAACAAGTTGGAAATCGCAAATTCAACATTGAGTGGTTTGGAAGGAATCAGAGGCTAACTGCAAGCATTGCAAAGCAATCACTATTTTGCTTCCCCTGCCTGCTATTTGGTGGAGGGGGGGTGTGGTCCAAGTCTGGGTTTAAAGGTCTCTTTTCCAAGCTTAAAAAGGATAAACATTCACACGCAACACCATGGGGCAGAAAAGGTTGAATACATTGGCCATGCTGTCAATCCAGCATGACTTCTGCCGTGTTCAACAGGGAAATCTAAGACTTCAGTGAGTTCAAGACACATGGGAACTCTGAAACAATTTGCTCCGACTGGGAAAATACGTTTTGAACGGTCATCCAACTCGGAATTCCAAGTCGGGAACTCTGGCCTCTTTCTTGAGCTCTGACCTGAAGATCACTGACGTCATGATTCAGTCTTTTTTTCAGTTTCCAGTTGTCTTGAAAGCACCATAAATCCAGAGAATGTCAGACTTTGATGACAAAGTTTCATGACAAAATTTGCCCACAAGAAGGGCCGCAGCGCCACCTTCCTGCTCAAGTGAGCACAGCACAACGGTGAGTCCAAAAATGTCTTCTATGCTGCTGCATAAATGATGTAATATGCCAGGGAGATATGTATACTGTAGCTAAGAAAGTAATACTACGTGTATGTTATATAGTAAGCTGTTAGTAGCCCATGTGTCTCACCCTAATAATTTGGTCCATTTCCCCCTCATAACTTAGCCCTAATGTTCTGACTTTGTGGTGCACATGTAGCCTGTTTCAGAGAAATGTCATCATCGAATATTGTCTGCTTATATGCCCCCTTTATTTATCATACAGTTCTGACTTGGTGTACAGGGAGAATATTGCAAGAACGACCCATGTTCTGAATTCTGTCACTGTACATTTCGAAAGTGCTGTAACAAATAGTTATTTTGACTCTGTCCGTCTTAGCTCGCTCATTAATGACTTAATCGAAATTACGGATTGCTTCTTATCGGCTCATCGTTCCATTATGCCATAGTTTGTACATTTACATTTACATTTAAGTCATTTAGCAGACGCTCTTATCCAGAGCGACTTACAAATTGGTGCTTTCACCTTATGACATCCAGTGGAACAGCCACTTTACAATAGTAAAGTGTCCCAATTGTATGTAGATGTCTCAATTGTGTCTCAATTGTCAGTAGAAACCACATTTGTTTAAGCAAGTCAGCAATATCAGCTATGTTTTTAAAAAGGCAGTGAATTGAATTAACGGTTTCGCTACCAGACAAGGCTCCGCTGATAGCCAGGTGTAGCAGTGGTAAGGACTCTATGGTGCTGAAAAGAAAGCTCTGCTGTTGAGACAGCTTTATGTAGGCCTTAGCAGTATGTGGGCACCATTTGTCACCGTTATAGTGCACTTAATGGATTGTTTAGCATTGTGTTGTGTAGTGGCTTTGCTGGCATGTATCTACAAAAAATATATATTTTTTGCCCCACCAAGATTTACATGCTAAAATCGCTACTACTAAGGTTTATGTGATTTTCATGAGGACTGTGTACTCTATTGTTGCTCTAACTCCCTCTCTAGTAACTTGGCCTATATGCATTGTGTAAGCCTAATGATGTCAAAAGAAATTCTCAGGAATCAGGAAACAGGATAAACTGTTGGCTAGAGATCAAATGCTACACAGTTGCACAGGATGTTCATTTCGTGTCAATCAGCCTCTATCACCATGTCCATATTTGGCGAAGGACAGCCCAGACAGAATCATCATGGCATGGTGTTGTTACAATGTGGAAAACAATTTGAAAGCTCATCACACATCACTGGCTACAGTGGCTACATTTTCTAAGAGGCAAACATGTTGCAATTGTAGAATTTCATTCCATCTCATATACAATTTATTATGTTCTATTCCATTCCGATATTCCACTGGCTGAATAATATAATAAAAATTGAATACAATTTAATAGAATGGAGCTCAACATGGTTATTTTTCATATATTAGCCTACCTGTGAATTCCTCGTCGTCACTCTCCTCCTCTCCATTTTCAGAATCAATTTGCATAGCTTCCTCAATGAAATTGACCGCTTTCCCACTGGGTCTCGTGGCCGAATTTTGGTCATTGCCAAACGCGGTTCCTCTAATTTCACTGTCCTTCAGTTGGGTGAAATACTGCAAAGCGAACTCGAGCAAATCTCCCGGCTGATTCCTCAGCACTTCCACGGTAAAGCTCTGCAACAGCTCCGTCAATCCTTCAGGAATTTCTATACTCATTCCTGATGTCAAATCTATGAGAAATACGAATAAAATGTATATATTTGTGCTTCCAACAAATGAAAGAATTCTGTTCAATTCTACTCAAAACAAAATACAGATTTTTTTTTACTGAGATATGCGCTTAATTGCCCGGGGAATGTTTTATAATCCCCATGCAATGCAGAGAGTCCTTTCAATGTGCTGAATGAAAATGGCTCTGAATTTTTGGGACTCAGCATCTTCTGCTGCTTCTGGCTACACATGTGACCAAAGAAACCATGGCAACCACCATCACAGGGATTGCGTATGAGAGCGAGCTGCAGCAATGCAATGGATGGCAAAAACTGCAGTGGCATAATGTTGGAGGCCTAATCAACTCTGCAATTGAGGGCAAAAACTGCAGTGGCATACTATTGTAGGCCTAATCAGATGACAGCCGTTGCATCAATGCTGCTTAATAAATAATACAGTCAAACTTTTTTCATTTATGTAAATCAAACATTTTTACTTAATGTTTGCAACAAAAGTTCAACATTCACCAATGCCTTGTGCACACCAGTTGCATCAAAGTCCATTCATTTCAATGGGATACAATCCGCACTGCTGCGACTCATCTCAGCCTATAATCTGCCAGACTAGGCTGTAGTGCGTGCAGTGTATTCTTCCAATGTGTAGGTTGTATTGCCGTGCGGCAGAGATCTGTATATAATGACTAGATGCTCATATCTCCGCCCTAACAATGTGAGTCCTCCCAACGGCGGGAAGGCAGGTGACAAGTTTAGGTCCAAAATTAACCCATAGGAACGCTTAGGGTTTATTATGGACAGATTTTGGCGAGAGTGAAACCTCCCGCTTCACCTCTTCCTCTCTGCGTGGGGTCTTACATGCTGACCCATTATTGCAAAATACATTTAAACATACATGTTATTCAATTATTGCACCCACACTGCTCGTGCGCGCCAACGAGCATATGCATTGCCAAGTGCTAAAAGAGAAGTCAGTTCTATTTGTGACACTGCATAATCCCAAAGGGCGTTCCATAGAATGCCGTGCAAGTCCTGCCTCTCCCATCTCCTCATTGGTTTATAGAAGCAGATACACACGTGCCATCTCCTCATTGGTTATACCCACGTGGGTGATTGAAATATGAACTTCAGTCGGTTGGTCGTGGTAATACACCTATGAAAGTTAGATGCCAATCGCCATATGAAGTCCAAAGATGAAAAAGCCTGGAAGGAGGAGAGATGATTAGAAACGATTCGGTTGACTGGTTTATGTGTGGATTAATTGTCAGAGTAGAGGACCTTGTGCATTTCAGGTAAACTAACAACTCAACGTTTATATCCCAGGACAAATTAGCTAGCAACTGCAAGTTAGCTAGCTAAATTACCATAACTGTTTAATGCTTTTCGACCTTTCCCCAAATTAATATAATTGGTTCAGAGTTTGTTTTGATATTTCTACCTGCATGTCGTGATCACGTTTGGTGTGGGGGGACAAAATCAATTTGCGCACGATTTGGGTACGGTGTAACAAACTGAAGTAGATTAACCACCCAAGAAGGTGCTTATGTGTAACTTTCAGCTATGTGTTTCAAATCAAATTCAAATCAAATTTATTTATATAGCCCTTCGTACATCAGCTGATATCTCAAAGTGCTGTACAGAAACCCAGCCTAAAACCCCAAACAGCAAGCAATGCAGGTGTAGAAGCACGGTGGCTAGGAAAAACTCCCTAGAAAGGCCAAAACCTAGGAAGAAACCTAGAGAGGAACCAGGCTATGTGGGGTGGCCAGTCCTCTTCTGGCTGTGCCGGGTGGAGATTATAACAGAACATGGCCAAGATGTTCAAATGTTCATAAATGACCAGCATGGTCGAAATAATAATAAGGCAGAACAGTTGAAACTGGAGCAGCAGCACGGTCAGGTGGACTGGGGACAGCAAGGAGTCATCATGTCAGGTAGTCCTGGGGCATGGTCCTAGGGCTCAGGTCCTCCGAGAGAGAGAAAGAAAGAGAGAATTAGAGAGAGCATATGTGGGGTGGCCAGTCCTGTTTCTGGGATAGCAACAAGATTTTTTTTATGGGATTTATTGAATATATGCAAGGGAATGGTTTTGGAAGCATAAGGACCGTATCTTTCATATCAGCGAGAAATCATTTTCACAAACAAAAGGTTAAAATGATACACACCTTGATAGGGTTATTGTTCCCACATGGCCATATCTCCATGTTACAGCGCTTGTTTATGGAAGACAGGCGGAAGACAAGAGGCCTGTGCTTTTTAGTGATCTAGCATGCTCAGAATACCGGTGTGTAAGTGTAACTCGGGAAGTGTAGTTTCATAGATGGTTTTCGAGAGCTAGGGGAGTATCAGCTGCGAGTCAACTATGCCTGTTTAGAGAGTGTTCTGACGGTACTTTTGACATGACCGAGGCAAGTTTGACCTCTTACTTGCCAAGATAGGAGCAAGCTTCGCTAGGAAGGAGACCAACTACCACAAGTCCAGCTGAAAGGCTCACAATTTGTGTATTTACTTAATAGTTGGCTGTTGATTACAAAATTGCCCATGGTAAATTAAACTACCAACATTGGAAGCTGAAATGTACTAGCCTATAATGAGTTTGGTATAGCCTACACTACAGCATGAAGCAATAGTTTGCCCATGGTACATGAAACGATCAATGTTGGATGCTGAAATTGAATAGCATAATGACTTTGGTATAACAGTAGCCTGGAATAGAATAGACTACAGCATGGATGAAACAATAGTTTGCCCATGGTACATTAAATTATCAACTTTGGAAGCTGAAATGAAGTTGTGGATGAAACAATAGTTTGCCCGATTATAATTTGAGGCAATGGTGAATAGATTAGGCCCACTGTTTTAGATTGAATGAATTTATAACATATTTTATTTTTGCAGATTCCTGTCAACTGGGGACTAGTGTATGGTATAGTGCCCTTAAACTCAACTCTGGAACTCGAAGCCAGTTCCACTGCGTTTTTTTGGACACCAGGTAGGTGCAATTAATGATCAATTAAGAACAGAAAACCAGCAGGCTCCAGACCTCGTAGGTTAGAGTGGAATACTCCTGGTATAGTCTATATACTGTATATAAACGTCACAGGTGTGACTCATTTGCATGTTTAACCTAACAAGCATTTATATTGGTTAATTGCCTTGTCATGTGACTTGAGCTGCATGTATTTAAACCCATCTTTGTGTTTCTTTGGCGGCTGCCCACAGGAAGTGAATGCAGTCTGGAGGCATGGTGGAGCCTAGGTTTTACCGGAGAATGTGATGACTTCTTTTGGTAAAAGCACATGGCTAATGGAGTTTGTTTGAGCTGAAGTGAGATTGCACCTGGGCCCCTTTTTGTTGGTGTGGTTGTGTATTTTAACTAGCATGGTTTTAAGAGTAAAGAGTAAGATATAGTGCATGTTGAAAAGTTTTCAGACCCCTTGATTTTTTCCACATATTATTCTAAAATTGCTTACCACCTCTTGCGTCCCCCCGACACGCAGGCGTCCCATCTAGACATCTGGAAATGCAAATGCGCTACGCTAAATGCTAATAGCACTCGTTAAAACTCAAACGTTCATTAAAATACACATGCAGGGTACTGAATTAAAGCTACACTCGTTGTGAATCCAGCCAACAAGTCAGATTTTTAAAATGCTTTTCGGCGAAAGCATGACAAGCTATTATCTGATAGCATGCAACACCCCAAAAGACCCGCAGGGGACGTAAACAAAATAATTAGCATAGTCGGCGCTACACAAAACGCACAAATAAAATATAAAACATTCATTACCTTTGACAATCTTCTTTGTTGGCACTCCTAGATGTCCCATAAACATCACTATTGGGTCTTTTTTTAGATTAAATCGGTCCATATATAGCCTAGATATCGATCTATGAAGACTGTGTGATCAAGGAAAAAAACAGCGTTTTATAACGCAACATCATTTTTTTAAATTAAAAAAGTTGACGATAAACTTTCACAAAACACTTCGAAGTACTTTTGTAATGCAACTTTAGGTATTAGTAAACGTTAATAATCGATCAAATTGATCACGAGGCGATGTATATTCTATAGCTGTACGTCTTGAAATAATGTCCGGGTAAATCTCAACCAAAATATCCGGTCGGAGACCGGAAGAAATGGGCTGTCTCTTGTCCGTTTGACCAAGAAACAAATCCTAGGCAAATGACAAGACTGTTGACATCGTGTGGAAGCTAGGTATTGCAACCTCTGCTCCAGTTAATGTGGTTTCTATTCAACAATACATTCAAGTGGCGCATTGATATATTTTCCAGTTTTCAGTGATCAGATTTTCCTGCGCTTTTCGATGAAACGCACGTTCTGTTATAGTCACAGCCATGATTTAACCAGTTTTAGTAACGTCTGAATGTTTTCTATCCACACATACTAATCATATGCATATACTATATTCCTGGCATGAGTAGCAGGGCGCTGAAATGTTGCGCGATTTTTAACAGAATGTTCGAAAAAGTAGGGGGTAGGATCAACAGGATAAATTGTTTTCCCCCCTCATCAATCTACACACAATACCCCACAATGACAAAGCAAAAACAGGTTTTTAGAAATGTTTGCAAATGCATAAAAAAACTGTCACATCTATATAAGTATTCAGACCCTTTACTCAGTACTTTTGTTGAAGAACCTTTGGCAGCGATTACAGCCTTGAGTCTTCTTGGGTCTGACGCTACAATCTTGGCACACCTGTATTTTGGGAGTTTCTCCCATTTTCTTCTCTGTAGATTCTCTCAAGCTCTGTCAGGTTGGATGGGGAGCGTCGCTGCACAGCTATTTTCAGGTCTCTCTAGAGATGTTTGATCGGGTTCAAGTCTGGCCTCTGGCTGGGCCACTCAAGGACATTCAGAGATTTGTCCAAAAGCCTCTCCTGCGTTTTTTTAGCTGTGTGCGCTTAAGGTTGTTGTCCTGTTTGAAGGTGAACCTCAACCCCAGTCTTAGGCCCTGAGTGCTCTGGAGCAGGTTTTCATCAAGGATCTCTCTGTACGTTGCTCTGTTCATCTTTACCTCGATCCTGACTAGACTCCCAGTCCCTGTTGCTGAAAAACATCCCCACAGCATGATGCTGCCACCACCATGCTTCACCAAAGGGATGGTGCCAGGTTTCCTCCAGATGTGGAGCTTGGCATTCGGGCCAAATAGTTCAATCTTGGTTTCATCAGACCAGAGTATTGTGTTTCTCATGGTCTGAGAGTCTTTTAGGTGCCTTTTGGCAAACTCCAACTGGGCTGTCATTTGCCTTTTACTGAGAAGTGGCTTCCGAACTGGCCACTCTTCCATAAAGTCCTGATTGGTAGAGTGCTCTAAAGATGGTTGTCCATCTGGAAGGTTCTCCCATCTCTACAAAGGAACTCTGGAGATCTTTCAGAGTGACCTTCCGGTTCATGGTCACCTCCCTGACCAAGGCACTTCTCCCCCGATTGCTCAGTTTGGCTGGGCGGCCAGCTCTAGCAAATGTCTTAGTTTTTCCAAACTTCTTCCATTTAAGAATAATGGAGGCCACTGTGTTCTTGGGGACCTTCAATGCTGCCCTTCCCCAGATCTGTGCCTCGACATAAGTCTCAGAGCTCTGCAGATAATTCCTTCAACCTCATGGCTTGGTTTTTGCTCGGACGTGCACGGTCAACTGTGGGACCTTATATAGACAGGTGTGTGCCTTTCCAAATCATGTCAGACCAATTGAATTTACCACAGGTGGACTCAAATCAAGTTGTAGAAACATCTCAAAGATGATCAATTTCGAGTCTCATAGCAAAGGGCCTGAATCGTTATGTCAAGGTATTTCTGTTTTTTATTTTTGATGAACTTGCCAACATTTCTAAAAACCTGTTTTCGCATTGTTATTGTGGGGAATTGTGCAGTCGCAAAAACTGTCTCTGAGGACCGCCACAGGAAAAGAAGACCCAGAGTTACCACAGAGGATAAGTTCATTAGAGTTACAAGCCTCAGAAATTGCAGCCCAAATAATTGCTTCAAATAGTTCTATTAACAGACACATCTCACCATCAACTGTTCAGAGGAAATTGTGTGAATCAAGCCTTCAATGTCAAATTGCAGCAAAGAAACCACTGCTAAAGGACACCAATAAAAAGAAAAGACTTGCTTGGGCCAAGAAACACGATCAATGGACATTAGACCGGTGGAAATTTGTCCTTTGGTCTGATGAATCCAATTTTGACATTTTTGGTTTCAACCGCCGTGTCTTTGTGAGAAGCAGAGTAGATGAACGGAGGATCTCCGCATGTGTGGTTCCAACCGTGAAGCATGAAGGAGGTATGATGGTGTGGGGGTGCTTTGCTGGTGACACAGTCAGTGATTTATTTAGAATTCAAGGCATACTTACCCAGCATGACTAACCACAGCATTCTGCAGCGATACACCATCCCATCTGGTTTGCGCTATTAGTGGGACTATCATTTGTTATTCAACAGGACAATGACCAAACACACCTCCAGGCTGTGTAAGGGCTATTTGACCAAGGAGAGTGATGGAGTCCATCAGATGGTTTGGGATGAGTTGGACATCAGATTGAAGGAAAAGCAGCCAACAAGTGCTCAACATATGTGGGAACTGCTTCAAGGCTGTTGGAAAGCATTCCATGTAAAGCTGGTTGAGAGAATGCCAAGCCTGTGCAAAATCTGTCAAGGCAAAGGGGGGCTACTTTGAAAAATACTTTTTGGTTATTACATGATTCCTTGTGTTATTTCAGTTTTGACGTCTTCACCATTATTCTACAATGTAGAAAATAGTACAAATAAAGAAAAACCCTGAGTAATGAGTAAGTGTGTCCAAACTTTTGACTGGTACTGTATACAGTTTAAGTTGGAAGTTTACATACACCTAAGCCGAAGACATTTAAACTCAGTTTTTCACAATTCCTGACATTTAATCCTCGTAAAAATTCCCTGTCTTAGGTCAGTTAGGATCACCACTTTATTTTAAGAATGTGAAATGTCAGAATAATAGTAGAGAGAATGACTTATTTCAGGTTTCATTTCATTCATCCCATTCCCAGTGGGTCAGAAGTTTACATACACTCAATTAGTATTTGGTTGCATTGCCTTTAAATTGTTTAACTTGGGTCAAACATTTCAGGTAGCCTTCCACAAGCTTCCCACAATAAGTTGGGTGAACTTTGGCCCATTCCTCCTGACAGAGCTGGTATGACTGAGTCAAGTTTGTAGGCCTCCTTGCTCGCACATGCTTTTTCAGTTCGGCCCACAAATTTTCTAATGGATTGAGGTCAGGGCTTTGTGATGGCCACTCCAATACCTCGACTTTGTTGTCCTTAAGCCATTTTGCCTCAATTTTGGAAGTATGCTTGGGGTCATTGTCCATTTGGAAGACCCATTTTTAACCAAGCTTTAACTTCCTGACTGACGTCTTGAGATGTCATCTATTTTGTGAAGTGCACCAGTCCCTCCTGCAGCAAAGCACCCCCACAACGTGATGCTGCCACCCCCGGACTTCACGGTTTGGATGGTGTTCTTCGGCTTGCAAGCATCCCCCCTTTTCCTCCAATGACGGTCATTATGGCCAAACAGTTCTATTTTTGTTTCATCAGACCAGAGGACATTTCTCCAAAAATAACGATATTTGTGCAGTTGCAAACCGTAGTCTGGCTTTTTTATGGAGGTTTTGGAGCAGTGGCTTCTTCCTTGCTGAGGAACCTTTCAGGTTATGTCGATATAGAACTCGTTTTTACTGTGGATATAGATACTTTTGTACCTGTTTCCTCTAGCATCTTCACAAGGTCCTTTGCTGTTGTTCTGGGATTGATTTGCACTTTTCGCACCAAAGTTCATTCATCTCTAGGAGACACAGCGTGAGCGGTATGACGGCTGCGTGGTCCCATGATGTTTATACTTGCGTACTATTGTTTGTACAATTTTTTTTCTGAGGTCTTGACTGATTTCTTTTGATTTTCCCATGATGTCAAGCAAAGAGGCACTGAGTTTGAAGGTAGGCCTTGAAATACAGCTACAGGTACACCTCCAATTGACTCAAATGATGTCAGCCTATCAGAAGCTTCTAAAGCCATGACATCATTTTCTGGAATTTTCCAAGCTGTTTAAAGGCACAGTCAACTTAGTGTTTGTAAACTTCTGACCCACTGGAATTGTGATACAGTGAATTATAAGCGAAATAATATGTCTGTAAACAATTGTTGGAAAAATTACTTGTGTCGTGCACAAACTAGATGTCCTAACAGACTTGCCGAAACTCAAGTTTGTTAACAAGACATTTACAGTGGTTGAGAAATTAGTTTTAATGACTCCAACCGAAGTGTATGTAAACTTACGACTTCAACTGTATATACCAGGGGTGCAACTTTTGTTTTAGAATTCGGGGGACAATTATTCTGATAAAAAAAAATATCCTGTCGGAAAAACACTCCAAACAGCCTACCCGACCGCTTGGAGATGCCCATATTGTCCGAAATCCCAATTTAATTTCCATCCCTGCCTATACCCAATTAAATCAACACAATCCTGAGTCTCTCCAACACAGAAAAATACCAGGCAAATCAGACGCAAACTCGGTCTCAAGCTTTAAATCTTTACTGAAGACTCATCTCTTCAGTGGGTCATATGATTGAGTGTAGTCTGGCCCAGGAGTGTGAAGGTGAACGGAAAGGCTCTGGAGCAAAGAACCGCCCTTGCTGTCTGCATGGCTAGTTCCCCTCTCTCCACTGGGATTCTCTGCCTCTAACCCTATTACAGGGGCTGAGTCACTGGCTTACTGGTGCTCTTTCATGCCGTCCCTAGGAGGGGTGCGCCACTTGAGTGGGTTGAGTCACTGACGTGATCTTCCTGTCTGGGTTGGCACCCCCCCTTGGGTTGTGCCGTGGCGGAGATCTTTGTGGGCTATACTCGGCCAGGATGGTAAATTGGCGGTTGAAGATATCCCTCTAGTGGTGTGGGGGCTGTGCTTGGCAGTGGGTGGGGTTATATCCTTCCTGTTTGGCCCTGTCCGGGGGTATCATAGGATGGGGCCAGTGTCTCCTGACCCCTCCTGTCTCAGCCTCCAGTATTTATGCTGCAGTAGTTTATGTGTCGGAGGGCTAGGGTCAGTTTGTTATATCTGGAGTACTTTTCCTGTCTTATCCGGTATGAATTTAAGTGTGCTCTCTAATTCTCTTTCGGAGGACCTGAGCCGTAGGACCATTCCTCAGGACTTCCTGGCATGATGACTCCTTGCTGTCCCCAGTCCACCGGCCGTGCTGCTGCTCCAGTTAACTGTTCTGCCTGCGGCTATGGAATCCTGACCTGTTCACCAGACGTGCTACCTGTCCCAGACCTATTATTTGACCATGCTGAACATTTGAACATCTTGGCCATGTTCTGTTATAATCTCCACCCGGCCCAGCCAGAAGAGGACTGGCCACCCCTCATAGCCTGGTTCCTCTAGGTTTCTTCCTAGGTTTCGCACTTTCTAGGGAGTTTTTCCTAGCCAACGTGCTTCAACACCTGCATTGCTTGCTGTTTGGGGTTTTAGGCCGAGTTTCTGTACAGCACTTTAGATATCAGCTGATGTATGAAGGGCTATATAAATGAATTTGATTTGAAGTTAATTAGATTTCTTCATCTTGCGAGATAGCTTGGTAAAGCACTTAGTGTTGTGTGCATTGTGCTGCACTTTGTACCCCATTTGTTTCATATGAAATATACCGAAGTGACTTTTTCATAGCAGTTTAGGAGACTGAGGTTAAGGTTAGGAGAAATGATCTAACCTGCTATGAAAATCCCTTTGTGACAAGCCCCCCCCACCTCTTTAGCTAGCGAACTAATGAGCAGGTGCACATTATGAAACTGAACCTAAAAGAAAGTTCCTTCAAGCGCAAAACTCAATCCCTAGATATAAATGGTCAAGAGTATAGCCTATTCTTATTGCCAGATCTGTTTTGTGTCAGCCACTGCATGTGCTTCTTAAAGAGTAAAAAAAAATAGAGGGCCTCCAGAGTGGTGCAGTGGTCTAAGGCTGTTGGGGAAGCTATTCTTAAGAGCCGTCACTACAGATCCAGGTTCGATCCCGGGCTGTATCACAACCGGCTGTAATCGGGAGTCCCATTGGGAGGCGCACAATTGGCCCAGCGTCGTCTGGGTTAGGGGAGGGTTTGGCCAGGGTAGGCCGTCATTGTAAATAAGAATTTGTTAACTACCTAATACACTTTTTTTTTTTAAACAAAATATAAAAAGTCACTCTTTTCCCAATAAATATTTATTTAACGGGATCAAGTGACAGTATCGATCACATCTTTCATCTTTTCCAAAGACAGCTCAGTGAAATATTAACAAATTTACAATCATGAGGAATGTAACAAAACAAAACCAAAGCCTTAAATAAAAAATTTATTAAAAAAAATCAGATCAGGACCTTGAGTGAGTGAAAGGTGGCCAATGGCCATCAATGTCTTGACTTAGCCTGATCTGTTGGGCAAGACCACACAAACCGATCTGGGACCTGGCTAGTCTTCACTGACCATTGGTGTTCTTGGCCAGCTGGTGGTGGTCTTGGCTATCCAGACTGAATCACACGGTTTCACTGTCGTAATGACTAATTCATAGATAATGGAGTGAAACGTACAGAATGAAGCTCAATTCGGTCTGAATTTCAAGGCTAGGACTTGGTTGGCCATGGGTGGTCTTGGTTGTGGCTCAGCTCCAGGATAGGTCCATCATGATACCCACACTCATTTAATGCTTTATAATTCATCTTTATCTGTTACCTGTATGGGAAAGAGGAAGGAAAAGTTAGTAACAGGACTTAATGTGTGGATACTGGCCTAAACATAGTTGTGGTACTTAAAAACATACCACTTCATCCTCATATTGAATTTCCTCTTCTTCCTCAGCCTCTGCGGCCTCTTCAGGCTCCTCCTCTGGCTCCTCAACCTGTTCGTTGAGATCTACGTTCATACTGAGCCGCAGCATGCGTTCAATCCTGTCTCCATAGGCCTTGGTGTCTTGAAGCTGGTAGCCTGAACGCAGCGTGGCCGTCTCAAACAACACCATGGCCAGGTCTGAGGCAGTCTGGTCTGAGGCATCAGTCTATGGGGCGAGGAATACAAATAAGTTATATTTACAGTTCGAGTCATTTAGTAGCAGTGTTGGGGAAGCTATTCTTAAGAGTTTACCAAGCTACCAATTACTTCACACTGAAAGTTTAGCTTAACTAAAGCGAACCTTAAAAGTAAACTATTTAACTGAAATTCTCTTTGAAAAAAAAGCAGTTTACTACATCCAAACGACTTAATTTAACCATCATATGTTGATCGGAAATGTCAAGACTACAAATGGTCACTTTGGGGCCATATGTTAACAGAATGTGTAACAACCTAAACACCAAAAACAAATGGACTAAGTGAGAATTAGGCAGGGCCCGGTTTCCCAGATAGTGACGGAACTTAGGCTCACAAGTGTTTTAAAGATGAATCGTTCCTACAACGGCCCGAAGACGTAACATGCGTTACCCAAAACACCACACAGATAGAAAAGTCAAAGTGAGTCATTGGAGCATGTGTCGATGCCGACAGGTTCGAAAAGGGAGCGCTGCCCTCCGATCCACTTTCTCCATTCAAATCTTACCTTTACATTATTTCACAATACTGACGAGGGATCAGCTCCTAGAGAAAAACTACCAATATTAAAGCTTATTATTATAATGGCTTATTATAATACTTAATTTTAAAAAATGCACTAAATCCCCGATTTGGCACATGTTCAGCTACACATGAAATATATTGGAGACAAATTACAGACATAGCCCACAAGTAGCAAAATAGAACATGAAATGCATTCCAATATGACATAAATAGGCCTATATTCTAGCGTTCTATATTCTAGCGTTTATATTTTAATTCAGCCATCTCAGTTGATTTGAAGAATCTTTTTATTGGTTGGTTGTAATTAAGACATTGACAACTTTCTTTTCTTGTCAATTTTGTTCTGAAGTTAAGCAGTCAGAGAATCACATGGTTTATATTTGATTACGGGCATTTTCAAGAACGATAATAACGATGATTTTGGGAAACAGCTCTGAGATTTAACGATGCTACTACGAAGGTTCTAACGACCAACTTAGCCTTAAATATGCTTTTGGGAAACTGGGCCCGGGTCTGATGCAGAAAAAAAGGAAATAGCCTACTTCACAACTTTTTTAGCAGTTTGTAGTTTGCTACACTGTTACATGGAGAAAATTTTTAACTACTGAAAACACTACCTAGATATGAATTTTGTTCAACTACCGCCAAGCTACTGCAAAATTAAGTTAAATTACATGTAGTTCACTACTCCAACACTATTAGCAGACACTTGTCTAGGGTGACATCCAGTTAGTGTATTAAACAAAAAACTGTAATACCTGCCCACAGATCAGACTGACAGCAACATTTACCATTTCAGTTGTCAGTGTCTATCAGTGAGCTCCAAAAGTATTGGGAGAGTGACACGTAATGGAAGGATAAAATTAGGTTAAAGTGCAGACTCCGCTTTAAATTGGAG
Source organism: Oncorhynchus nerka (assembly GCF_034236695.1). Taxonomy (NCBI): domain Eukaryota; kingdom Metazoa; phylum Chordata; class Actinopteri; order Salmoniformes; family Salmonidae; genus Oncorhynchus; species Oncorhynchus nerka. The sequence goes on along the minus strand of NC_088420.1, from coordinate 57,552,984 downwards.
GCCATCCATATCGGTTGAACCATTTAGAAATTACAGTACTTTTTGAACCTAGTCACCATTTTAGGGGACCAAAAAGTATTGGGACAATTTTACTTGTGTATTAAAGTAGTAAACCATTTAGTATTTGGTCCAATAGGCATAGCACACAATGACAAGATCAACCTTGTGAGTACAAATTTGTTGGATGCTTTTTGTTTTTTCAGATTGTGCCCAAATATAAATTAAATGATTAATTATGTATTGTGTAATTTTGGAGTCACTTATTGTAAAGAATATATGTTTCTAAACACTTCTACATTAATGTTGATGCTACTATGATTATGGAAAATCCTGAATGAGTGCGACGCACAAAAACTACTCCATTACAAAAACGTTATCCTCCCGTTATTGTAATGGTGAGATGTTAGCATTTCTTTGGGCGTATGATGTATTTAACTTTCTCACCTCATTATTCACGATTCAGTCAGGATTATCCGTAATCATGGTAGCATCCACATTAATGTAGAAGTGTTTAGAAACATCCTATTCACAATAGAAGTGACTGCATTTACCATTCACTTCTAATCGGGCACAAAATAAAACAAAAACACATTTGTAGAGTCACAAGCTTAATGTAGTCATTGCATGTTATGAACATGGGACCAAATACTGAACTTTAATCCACACAAGTGAAATTGTTCCAATACTTTTGGTCCCCTAAAATGGGGAGGGGGGGGGCAATTATGTACAAAAATACCCTCAGATGAATACTGACAGTCTGCACCTTAACCAAGTCATAACATAATTTCAAATCCGAAGTCAACACAAAAAAAAGGGTACTGTCCCAATACCTTTGGAACGCTGTATAGTGTATAGATCAATAATATTGTGTTATATTACAGACATCACTCAAATGATGAGATGAGGAACTTTCTCTGGCTTGGACCACATTGGCACCACTCAATAATCAGGTTGAGATGGGAGTATTATGAACACAGCTTCACATGGTTGTGTATGTGATACTTACAGAAACGCGTTTCAGCATTTCCTTGATGAGAGGGTGCTTTGGGTTGATTTCTAATGTTTTCTTCTGGCTTGCATAATAACTGGAAATACAAAGCAGAACACAATATAAAGGAAGAGATCAAGAAGTGTCACAAAACAAAGGGTGGTATTATAAAGTGAGATCCAGGTTTACCGCAAATATTCATGCAAGTCTCCCATTGACAGATTGAGCTTTTGTGTAACATCAACACTTCAGAATGCTACCTGAAGTGCATAGTGATCACTCACTTTGTGGAGATGTCTTTTCCTGTCTGGTAGGCCTGTGCCTTCATGATCCTCTCCATGTTACCAGACCAGCCGTACTGGCTGGCTACCAGGGCACAGGGAGACTTGGTCAGCCTCTGGGACAGGATAGCCTTCTCAATCTAAAGAAAAAATTAAATTGGCAAATAAGAAAAGGTTTCCCACTGTTACGGATACAGTTATCCTGTGTGTGTGTGTGTGTATCCTGTGTGTGTGTGTGTTTCTTTTCTCTCCTTCTCCCCTCACAGGTGAAAATCATCACTCCCCAATCAGTCAACAATCAATCATCAATCAGAAGACACACCTCCTCCTACTTCCTATCCTATTACAGTTCCTTCCCCATGGTTTAAAAACCCCATCATTTGTTTGTTCTAGAGCTCAAGCTCAATCTCTAGCTCAATCTCTAGCTCAATCTCTCTGTAAATGCCATGTCTGTAGGTCTCTGTGTTTCACTCTCGCTTTGTGTCTTAACCTCTTTTGTTTAAACACCTCATAGCACTTTGTCATCACCTGTGAGTATTGTTTTTGGTATAGTGTTTGTTTGTTGCTGGTGGGAAAAGGGGGAAACCAAGACAAGTCGCCCATGGGCATACACTACCCGTAGGTGAACTTTGTTAAATACACTAGTTAGAACTGGGCGGACCACCCACTGTATTTTTGGTTAGTTAGTTAGCTGTTGTTAAAGTAGGCTAGTCTAGCTTAGGGGTGTTTTTGAATACTTATTGTTTCTTTCCTTGGGTCCAGCTCAGCCCCTTTTCCTGCTCCCCCCATTACCGTGTGTTTATAAATAAACCTGGAGTTTGACGGTAGATTTCTGTTGTCGTGGTTATTTCGTTCACACTTTTACTTTGTCACAATAATAATTTGCATGAGTTATGTTACGGGTCTCATTACCATCCCCCCTAGACTGTCGGGCCAAAAGGGATTCGTAACACCCACAATATATGACAAGTAGCCTAGTGGTTAGAGCATTGGGCCAGTAACCAAAAGGTTGCTAGAGCGAATCCCCGAGCTGACAAGGTACAAATCTGTCATCCCACTGAAGGCAGTTAGCCCACTGTTCCTAGGCAGTCATTGTAAATAGGAATTTGTACTTAAGACTTGCCTAGTTAAAAAAAAAAATACAATTAAACATTTCATCCCAAGACATTTAGGGTCGGATTCACCGTTGAGCATGTTTTTAATCATGACAAGGGCTGTTGCGGTGACCATATCACTGCCACACTGGCAGTGAGTCATACGTTGTCTTCGGAAAGTATTCAGACCCCTTGACTTTTTCCACATTGTGTTACGTTACAGCCTTATTCTAAAATAAATTAAATTAATACAAGTCTTCAGTAATCTACACAATATCCCATAATGACAGAGCAAAAGCAGGTAAAAAGAAAAAAGAAATACCTTCACATAAGTATTCAGACCCTTGGCTATGAGACTCAAAATTGAGCTCCGGTGCATCCTGTTTCCATTGATCCTTGAGCTGTATCTTCACCTTGGAGTCTACCTGTGGTAAATGCAATTGGCTTGGACATGATTTGGAAATGCACACCTGTCTATTTTAAAAAGGTCCTACAGTTGGCAGTGCATGTCAGAGCAAAAACCAAGCCATGAGGTCGAAGGAATTGTCCATAGAGCGCCGAGACAAGATTGTTCAGATTACAAATATGGGGAACGGTAGCAATACATTTCTGCAGCATTGAAGGTCCCCAAGAACAGTGGCCTGCATTCTTAAATGGAAGAAGTTTGGAACCACCAAGATGCCTAGAGCTGGCCGCCCAGCCAAAATGAGCAATCGGGGGAGAAGGGGAACATTATGTCAATGTAATATTTCAGTTTTTTATAAATAAGCAACATTGTCTTAACCTGTTTTTGCTTTGTCATTATGGGTTATTGAGTGTAGGTTGAGGAAAAAACTATGAATACATTTTAGAATAACGCTGTAACATAACAAAATGAGTAAGTCACAGGGTCTGAATACTTTCCCTAGGCACTAACTGCAGTAAAATCCCATGTAACCGTTGAGTCACAGTAATGTATTTTTATGCACTCTGGACATCATTTGGTAGTACCCAACCTGCTTAACGACCATCCTGTCCTTATGGCCTGGTACTTCGGGCTCTATCGTCCTAACCACCGACGTCAATGCTAATGAAAAATCTAAATGTCTATCCACGAGTCAGAATGTATAGCCTTAGGGGCTGCTGTTGGTTCATTGTGCAGGGCGGCTTATGGATTTAAGCAAAAATTTGTGAATTTGAATAACCTAGCAATTGGGCATTTTTTTTCTTCTTTTCAGTAAGGATGTATCGATCCTGTGCAGGTGTTGTTACACATGGTCTGCCACTGCGAGGAAGATCAGTTGTCCGTCCTGTCTCCCTGTAGTGCTGTTTTAGGCGTCTCACAGTATGGACATCGCAATTTATTGCCCTGGCCACATCTGCAGTCCTCATGCCTCCTTGCAGCATACCTAAGGCACATTCACACAGATGAGCAGGGACCCTGGGCATCTTTCTTTTGGTGTTTTTCAGTGTCAGTAGAAAGGCCTCTTTTAGTGTCCTACGTTTTCATAACTGTGACCTTAATTGCCTACCGTCTGTAAGCTGTTAGTGTCTTAATGTCCGTTCCACAGGTGTATGTTCATTCATTGTTCATGGTTCATTGAACAAGCATGGGAAACAGTGTTTAAACCCTTTACAATGAAGATCTGTGAAGTTTTGGATTTTTACAAATCATCTTTGATAGACAGGGTCCTGAAAAAGGAAAGTTTATTTTTTGCTGAGTTCATTTAATTTTCCAAATTAAGCACTGGGTAGCTGCAAGAACAGGGTTAGAGAGCCCATGGCATACAATTTGAGCAGTTTGGAGAGCATGCTCTACAAACAGTTGTTGATGCATGGAGTGATGTCTACCCGGCATCATTGAAACACTAGCAGGAAAGCGTGCAGCCTCCATTCTCGTGCATATGGATATGGCCATTCTAAATCTAAACTAATTTGACATAATATTGAAGACAAAATTAAATTGAGATCAATCTGATTGGTGAAAAGATGATCACTTACGGGAACAGCTGTGCAGCCTGAGGCAAGGAACAAAGCGCAAGCTTTTTTTTTTCTCCCAACTTTCTCAATAGTCAATGGTCTAGTCACATCATGCAACCCATATACATTTAGATTAAGTTTGTATCATTCACAACTCAATTCACAGAATAACTGAATCTAGCCTATAGGACCCGTTTCAAATGATCACTTTTCCACTCAACATAGCCACTTCATATGCACACTCCACAGGAGGCTTCTGAGGGAAGAACAGCTCAATGTCTGGAATAGAGTGAATAGAATGGTATCAAAAGCATGTATTTGTGGAACGACTGATACCATTCTAATTATTCCATTCCAGCCATTACGATGAGTCCATCCTCCCCACTTAAGGTGCCACTGGTCACATGCACTCCGGAATGTGAAACATATCCCTCCTATTTTATTCCGCTAAGTTTAATTATGTGTGGAGGCCTGGAGATGCTAAACGTGTTTATTAGAAGGTAAATTACCGTGAGATCGGCAGTCTTTTTCATGACAACCAGCTGACAAAATGTCATGACCGCCACAGCCCTAATCATGACTAAACATTCTGGGAAAAAAAAAAAAGTTCTCTGAAGTCTGGTCTTTCACATTCATTATCTGCACGTTACCTTGTCCTTGAGGGCGCTGTCCTTCATCCAGGTGGTGAGGGGTTCGTACTCCTTCTCCAGGACCTCCCTGGTCTCCTTGGCCTTGTCGCTCTCGTCAAACTTAATGCCCTCCTTGGCCACATTCTGGAAGCGCTTACCGTCGAACTCTGGCAAGGCCTGGACACAGTACTCATCCACTGGCTCTGTCAGGTAGATTACCTCATAACCCTTCTTCAACAGACTCTCTACGAAGGGAGAAGACTCAGCCTGGGGAGAGGACATTCCACAAGGGAAGACAAGGGTTAGGAACATTAACCTTGACTATATTACTCCTTACAGAGCTGCAAACAAAGGGCCAAGGGGAAGGAGTAGTGAGCGAATTGGGACCAGCTGAGAGTGGTTGATTCAGATTTTCGGGGATGTGACTTTCTTCCTTACCTTGACCTCGGTTGAAAATATCAGAATTCAAGGTAAGGGAGGAAAAGTCAAGGGAAAATTTAGAGGGTAGTGTTTTAATTCATCCAGTTTATGGTCCACCCTCTACCCACTTGCTTGTAGCTGGTTCTGGCCTTGAAGTACAGCGGGCACCTGTTCTCCTTCATCTGTTATACATACCATTACATCAGAGTCACCTATACCTACAGTACCTCCAAGTACAAAAACCTGTAATTTGGCTCTATACTATACAGAGGGGAGTGTTCAAAGTCACTCTACCCACCTCCCTGCGGCTGGTTCCGGCCATGAAGTAGATCTTGTCCTGCTTGTCCTTCATCCTCTCTACGTACTGCTCCAGGCTGGCCAGCACCGTGTCGCTGTTGGAGGTCTGAAAACGCAGCAGTTTGGCCAGACGAGTCCTGTTGGAGTGGTCCTCGATCACACCCAGTTTAATGTTGGTGCCAAACTCCTTCCAGAACTTCTCATTGTACTGCTCCTCTGCAATCTTCTTTATCATGTCCAGGGTCTTACGCACCAGCTTCTTACGGATGACCTGGATGGAGGGGAAACGTAAGGGAGGAAGGGGCTTTAATTATGAAGTTCACATCATTCACTACATTGGTTAATGATACATTTACATTTAAGTAATTTAGCAGACGCTCTTATCCAGAGCGACTTACAAATTGATAAGTAATTATGTTCAAATCATCATCTTCTGTAAGCACCAAAGAGAAGAGATCTGACCGAAACCTGTCAGTTAACAGTCTGAACTTGCTTATTTGAGATTAGAGAGGCTTACCTTGAGCAACTTGTGCTGCTGCAGGGTTTCTCTTGATACATTCAGTGGCAGATCATCAGAGTCCACCTAACCAAACAATCACAATCATAAATCAGAAAAACTGAAGTAATTAAATGAACTATCATTCAAATGTACAGCAGGGTCAAATACATTTCTATTCAGGCAATTCAGATCGTAAACTAACGTTTTCAATTTCCTTTATTGATCCAAGCCTGCATAGCCCTAGTAGCTACGTCACTCACCACTCCCCTGACAAAGTTCAGGTATTTGGGCATCATGTCATTGAAATCATCAGTGATGAAGACTCTACGGACAAAGAGCTTGATGAAGTCGTTCTTCTTGGTTCCATACTCGTCGAACATGCCCCTGGGGGCAGCAACGGGGACAAACAGGATGGACTTGAAGGTGACCTCACCCTCAGCTGTGAAGTGGATGTGGGAGAGGGGCTCATCTGTGTCCTGGAGGGAAGACTGAAAAATCAATACAATTCGAACACCAATCAAATGTATTGATTTATAAAGCCCTTTTTACATCAGCAGTTGTCAATGATTTACAGTAAACTAAGACAAGACCCCAAAGAGAAAAAAATAAAAAGGCACATTAGCTAAAAAAAACCAGTGGAAGGAAGAAATGTCAAAAGGAGGTGCAGACTGCATACCTTAGAGAAAGTCTTGTAGAAGGCTTTGTACTCATCCTCCTCTACTTCTTTGGCTGGTCTCGTCCAGATAGGCTTGACGTCGTTCATCAGCTCCCAGTCCCACACGGTCTTCTCAACCTGGACGAAAGGAATGAAGTTGCTTGGGTACTTAAAAAGTCACTTATCAAAATCAAGTTGATGGCTTAGGTGTGCTAGTATTGGAATGGATCAAATAAACTGAAGGAGAATTTAGGGAAACAAAATAAAAACTCATTTGTTTTAACCTTCTTGGGCTTGTCCTCCTCTTCCTCCACCTCTACCTCTAGCTCATCCTCAGTGTCATCTTTCTCCACATCGGTGTCCTCGATGGGCTCCTCAACAGTCTCTGTCTGGGTAGGGAGAGAAGGGAACATGGTAAAATGTTATTTCTACAGCTCACTGCTGTAGAACACCATGGGTTGTGCCATTGACAACGAACTATGACGCCCTCAATTGTCTCAAATCCATCCTCTCCATCTGCAATGATCTGAAAACAGACCACATGAAAGCCAGTCTAATGATGAGCAACTACCAACATAATGTTTCTAATCAGTGCAGATGAGAGGACAGGAGACAATGAACAGTAAATGATATAGTTCCACTCCTATACCTTGCTGGCCCAGATGTAGATGGGGAAGTTGATGAACTGTGAGTATTTCTTGACCAGGTTCTTGATGGTTTCCAGCTCCAGGTAGTCTGTAGCCTCCTCCTTCATCACCAACCTGGAAGAGTAAAACAAATGCGAAATGCAAGGCTTTGTACATTGGATTTCATTGTGGGATTTTGTCCCGTGTCATCTCATCTTTCAATGCTACATAAGTAGTTCATTGAAATCATGGCCACAATATGAATACCATCACCTAGTATTCAAAACTTAAATACTTGGAGCACTGCCAGATGGGCGGGATATTCACTTTTGGGAGTATGCCATTGGAGCCACTTACGTGATGGTGGTGCCCCTGCCGAGCGTATCCCCGCGAGGGTCCTCAATGACAGAAAACTCATTGGAGTCAGACTCCCAGATGTGCTGTGTGCCGTTGTTGTGCTTTGAAGACACGATCACCTTGTCGGCAACCAAGAAGGTAGAGTAAAAGCCCACGCCGAACTGGCCAATAAGCTCAGAGGTGGACTGGCCCTCGGTTTCAATCTCCGTCATCTTGTTGAGGAACTCGCTGGTGCCCGACTTGGCGATGGTACCCAGGTTCTTGACCAAGTCCTCTTTGGTCATGCCGATGCCCGTGTCAGTGATGTGGAGCATGTTCTTCTCTTTGTCCATCTGGGGAAAAAATTAAGATAAAAGCTCAAGCTCAGAAGTCCTACGAGTATTTATCTTATGATTTCCATGTCTTGTGGAATGGATCAGTCAAAAACATTTACAAAGTTAAGGCGTTTGGCTCTTCCTCAATTCAGCTTTACTTGATTCCTTGCATCCGCTCCTAACAGTCTCAAAACCCAAAACCCACTGGAGAAGGTCTGAAAGGAGGAACTTTGGACATTCTCCAGTACGGAATGCGAGTTGAGATTGAACCTGTGAGGACCATAAAACACCTTGATCTTGATGGTGAGCTCCTCATTGGCTGCCAGTGCATCCTCGTTGGTCAGAGACATCATTCTGATCTTATCCAGAGCATCAGAGGCGTTGGATATCAACTCCCTCAAGAAGATCTACAACACACAGGAGTAAATAAATGGTTATGGTTGACTTATACCCATTTGCCCCCTTGGTTTGATTAAATCCACAATCTGTATTTAGGGACCACTCTTTCAAAATAGCCTACACAGTTCATATCAGGCAGGTGTGCTATTAGCAATAAGCATTATTCTGTAGGCTTACTGATGTAGCATAGTGGTTAGGCCAGTGGCTCCCAAACTAGGGCTTGGGTCACCTGATAAAAAAAGTATTAATCATTGTAATGTGGTTCAATTCAGCCAGAGAGCACCCTTAGATCATGGGAAAAGGCTACACTTGAATCATCCCCAAGGTGAATGGCTAAACCCACTACGTTATGAAACCACACACTAATTGCAGAGACTTTGATATTACCGGCCGTAGTTGATTAGGGATGGTCATATGACCTTTGTCATAAGTACTGACAATTTTTTTGGAGGACTACAAAATAAAAAATAAACTTATATAAGCCATTTTTAGAAAAGCAACATTTCACACTACATGCCAACAATGCCTAATTTATCATAACAATTACAGATAACGAATCCTAATGGCCTGAAACTAATATCAACTGGTAATATTGTGAAACCACAGTGTACCACTTGTAGAAGCCTATGGTTGTGCAACGGCATGGCCTTGTTTTGTAAATTTAACAGACAATCCGCTATTATTTCCCGAGATCACATTCAAGACACATTTTTGGTTAAAAAAAAAGTTAACCAATTAAAATGAGGTCAGATTAGACCGAAGTGATTCACATCTCATGTCAAGAACAGTTATTCAAAGAGTAATCATTTGAAACAGGGCTCAATTTGAAAGTTGAAAGAAATCTCATGGTTACAAACCAAAAATCGGTCTTTCCAATATACAGACGATCGATTAGGTTAATTAAGCCTGTTCTGAATTTTCTAAATAGATTAACAATTCTACATTGAATTCTTTGAAAGACAGGGTCCTGATTCGAACACAGCTACTCATTTCCAACGGAATGCTGCGTCTGCCTTGCAGCATTGGGTTGCAGTGTGTCCTGCATATGTTGGATTTATCAAGCGCATACATCAAACTATGCGTAGACCGCTTGACAAAAATGGTAGCAGAAGGTGAATGTTGAACTTTGTTGCGCCCCGGTACTATTTTGCACATGACGCTACCAGTGTGATCTAGGCCGATGAAGTCATGCGGCAAAATAGTGTGCCGTATCTGGATGTGCGCAAGAGTGCTTCTGGTGTACCAAAATGCAATGACACCGTTGGTGTGATCGAGGCGTGAGGAGAATTACGCAATTCCAAAACTGTAGTTCATTGTAGGAACACATTTCCCAACTTCAGTCAACCAGCATTTAGAACGTGATAAAACTGCAAGACATGTCACTTGTGAAGCCCATCACTTTACAGGCATTCATTTCTGTAGGCTCACGGCACAGGCGTGTGCAGAGGGAGCGGTTGGAACACAATTGAGTGTAAAGGAATTTAGGGAGCAGAACTGTGATGCTTGGCTTGTTTTATTGTTTGTTGTGTCCTGCAAATGCACACATTAAATTCTAGAGTAACGTGGTCTTCAACACAACAGACCAAATATAGTTACAGTAATTAGTTGAAGATCGTTCGAGCACTCATGGCCTACGATTGATATGGTGAAAACAATGTTCCGGGCAGGCAGAGGCAAAGTCACATCAACACCTTTGTCAGATAACACAAACGAATAATTGACACTATAGCTAGCAATCATGATGATAATGACTTAACTCAAACCACATCTTGTGCACTACAAATGGATGTTAGCTGTGAGGGCCGATACGCCCACGCATTGACACTTGTTAGCTACATTTCGGGGGGTGCTATTCATGAGGACATATTTTTCCGTCTCATGATTCCAGAGCATGAAACAGCACATGGGATGTTCAGTGTGCGGTTTCACTATATTGACAAAAATATTCCAATGGGGGCGGTGTTGCGGTCTATATTCAGAAGCACATTCCTGTAAAACTTAGAGGGGATCTCATTAAATACTGTTGAAGTAATATGGCTACAGGTTCATCTGCCTCACCTAAAGCCCATTCTTGTGAGAAGCTGCTATAGACCACCAAGTTCTAACAGTCAGTATCTGGATTCCATGGGATTCTGCACAGATGGGGCTCCATTGATCACGGGGGCAGTGGGTCGGCCTCTGCACTCTAGTTATTAACGAGTCTTCCCCTGCAAGCCTTGTATGATACACCCACTGAGCTACTATAATGGATACAATGAGACCAAATGGCAGCAATAGAGCAGAAATCAGATGACTCAGGTAACGCTTGTCATGCATCAAACTATGTAGAGATATTTTATCAGAGCATGACAATATTCTATTTCCCACCGAGGCTTGGTGGTTAGCGAGGGGGAATGTTGGAAAGATTTTTGGAATTGGGGGGGGATTGACTCGTTATGACCCAAAAAAAGTTGGCTAATGAAAAAAGAAAAAAAAGTATCCTTGCTGACGTAGCAGGCATTGCAGGAACTCAACACAAGCATGTAGAGCAAATACAAGAGATGATTGACAAAGTGCAAAATCCATTTGAATGTGATCATGGCTCAGTTGATGTGCAGGTTCGATTTCACTTGTAGCTGATCAGCAGTCATGTGACCAAATGTTGCAGACAACTTGTCACTATGGAGGAGTTTTGCTTCTTGACTCAAAAGGGAATACTGTGCCATCTCCCTCTGAGCATTAAAACGCATGGTGTGCCGATTCAGTGCTCTTCTCTGCATGAAAAAGCAATGCGTCCAGATTGGATGTGACAGGAGAGATGTGTGCACTGTCGACCACTGACTTCGAGACGCTCCGACGCATACATTACATTTTACATTTAAGTCATTTAGCAGACGCTCTTATCCAGAGCGACTTACAAATTGGTGCGTTCACCTTAAGACGCAACATGCATCAGGCACACGCATCTTAGTGGTTGTGAGATTTGTCTTATGTCAGACTAATTTGCAATTGACAATCATAAACCCACATTAAAAAGTATGTGGAGTTAAGAACCCAAATCCAAAATACTGTTAGAATGTTTGACTACCATAGCCCCAATTATGTAATTTTCCGTCACATGGTTGTAGTCTTGATAATTTACACATCAAAATGAGATTGTGGGCCAAAATAGTTGGGGAACCCCTGGGTTATGCTACAGATGGCTGAAACATGGGGTTGCACATCTGCATTTGTTTAGGCTACCCCAATGGGCTAATCATTAGCTTGAAGTGTAGCGGCAAAACCATAATTTTTACTTCGATACCAATATCATAAAATATGCCTAAGTCAAAAATACAGCACTGTTACTGTATAAGACACTCAACTTTCCATCTGGAGATCTGGGTTACTGGTGTGCAGGCTTTTGATTTGTAGAATCTGATGCGTTGGAGCAGGGCTGGAACAAAAGGGTGGAGTTCACACCCAGTGCCTGACAGAGCTCCAGACTAACCTTTCCCCCGTGCAGTGTGAGGATTACCAGAATCAGGAGGGAATAATCAGGAAGAGAACCCTTCCAATTTTAGGGATGTTTCCATTATCTTTCAAGTCTACAACAGCATAAAGACTGTTCCCCAGCATGTTTGTGCGTGAGTGTTTGTCCCCAGCCACCACCACTCACCTCCTTGTTCTTGTAGAGTGAGTTGATGATAAGCTTCATCATGCGGTTGACCTCTGCCTGGAAGACATGCTTCTCAGATTTCTCTCTGATCTCTTTTATCTGAGCTGCGTTCAGCCCGTCCAGCTGGATAGACTCCTCCTCCCTGGAGGAGGAGCAGAAAATTAGTGATATTGAAAGGATTAAGCACTTAAGTCAATGACCACTGTCATCACATTTCTGTTCCCTAGACAATGCTTTAAACATTGCTGACAAGAATTTGATTTAATGATGGGCTGATTCACAGTCAGCAATGTAGACCATGGGCATGACTCCTGGAGAGGGTGCGTCAAGCATCTACCACCAGGGGTATTTTTTTTATTTATCCTTTATTTACCTAGGCAAGTCAGTTAAGAACAAATTCTTATTTACAATGGCGGCTGACCCCAGCTAAACCTTCAACTAACCCAAATGACACAGGTCCAAGTGTGCACCGCCCTACAGGACTCCCGATCACAGCCGGTTGTGATACAGCCCAGGATCAATCCCAGGTCTGTAGTGACACCTCTAGTTACTTCCGGCGCCATCAGAGATGGCCACCTCGCTTCGCGTTCCTAGGAAACTATGCAGTTTTGTTTTTTGTACGTGTTATTTCTTACATTAGTACCCCAGGTCATCTTAGGTTTCATTACATACAGTCGAGAAGAACTACTGAATATAAGATCAGCGTCAACTCACCATCAGTACGACCAAGAATATGATTTTCGCGAAGCGGATCCTGTGTTCTGCCTTTCAACCAGGACAACGGAATGGATCCCAGCCGGCGACCCAAAAAAACGACTCCGTAAAAGAGGGAAACGAGGCGGTCTTCTGGTCAGACTCCGGAGACGGGCACATCGTGCACCACTCCCTAGCATTCTTCTCGCCAATGTCCAGTCTCTTGACAACAAGGTTGATGAAATCCGAGCAAGGGTAGCATTCCAGAGGGACATCAGAGACTAACGTTCTTTGCTTCACGGAAACATGGCTCACTGGAGAGACGCTATCGGAGGCGGTGCAGCCAGCGGGTTTCTCCACGCATCGCGCCGACAGAAACAAACATCTTTCTGGTAAGAAGAGGGGCGGGGGCGTATGCCTTATGGCTAACGAGACGTGGTGTGATCACAGAAACTCAAATCCTTCGGTTCACCTGATTTAGAATTCCTCACAATCAAATGTCGACCGCATTATCTACCAAGAGAATTCTCTTCGATTATAATCACAGCCGTATATATTCCCCCCCAAGCAGACACATCGATGGCTCTGAACGAACTTTATTTGACTCTTTGCAAACTGCAATCCATACATCCTGAGGCTGCATTCATTGTTGCTGGGGATTTTAACAAGGCTAATCTGAAAACAAGACTCCCTAAATTGTATCAGCATATCGATTGCGCAACCAGGGCTGGAAAAACCTTGGATCATTGTTATTCTAACTTCCGTGACGCATATAAGGCCCTGCCCCGCCCTCCTTTCGGAAAAGCTGACCACGACTCCATTTTGCTGATCCCTGCCTACAGACAGAAACTAAAACAAGAAGCTCCCACGCTGAGGTCTGTCCAACGCTGGTCCAACCATGCTGATTCCACACTCCAAGACTGCTTCCATCACGTGGACTGGGATATGTTTCGTATTGCGTCAGATAACAACATTGACGAATACGCTGATTCGGTGTGCGAGTTCATTAGAACGTGCGTTGAAGATGTCGTTCCCATAGCAACGATTAAAACATTCCCTAACCAGAAACCGTGGATTGATGGCAGCATTCGCGTGAAACTGAAAGCGCGAACCACTGCTTTTAATCAGGGCAAGGTGACTGGTAACATGACCGAATACAAACAGTGCAGCTATTCCCTCCGCAAGGCTATCAAACAAGCTAAGCGTCAGTATAGAGACAAAGTAGAATCTCAATTCAATGGCTCAGACACAAGAGGTATGTGGCAGGGTCTACAGTCAATCACGGACTACAAGAAGAAAACCAGCCCAGTTACGGACCAGGATGTCTTGCTCCCAGGCAGACTAAATAACTTTTTGGCCCGCTTTGAGGACAATACAGTGCCACTGACACGGCCTGCAACGAAAACATGCGGACTCTCCTTCACTGCAGCCGAGGTGAGTAAAACATTTAAACGTGTTAAACCTCGCAAGGCTGCAGGCCCAGACGGCATCCCCAGCCGCGCCCTCAGAGCATGCGCAGACCAGCTGGCCGGTGTGTTGACGGACATATTCAATCAATCCCTATACCAGTCTGCTGTTCCCACATGCTTCAAGAGGGCCACCATTGTTCCTGTTCCCAAGAAAGCTAAGGTAACTGAGCTAAACGACTACCGCCCCATAGCACACACTTCCGTCATCATGAAGTGCTTTGAGAGACTAGTCAAGGACCATATCACCTCCACCCTACCTGACACCCTAGACCCACTCCAATTTGCTTACCGCCCAAATAGGTCCACAGACGATGCAATCTCAACCACACTGCACACTGCCCTAACCCACCCATCTGGAGAAGAGGAATACCTATGTCAGAATGCTGTTCATCGACTACAGCTCGGCATTCAACACCATAGTACCCTCCAAGCTCGTCATCAAGCTCGAGACCCTGGGTCTCGACCCCGCCCTGTGCAACTGGGTACTGGACTTCCTGACGGGCCGCCCCCAGGTGGTGAGGGTAGGCAACAACATCTCCACCCCGCTGATCCTCAACACTGGGGCCCCACAAGGGTGCGTTCTGAGCCCTCTCCTCTACTCCCTGTTCACCCACGACTGCGTGGCCACGCACGCCTCCAACTCAATCATCAAGTTTGAGGACGACAACAGTGGTAGGCTTGATTACCAACAACGACGAGACGGCCTACAGGGAGGAGGTGAGGGCCCTCGGAGTGTGGTGTCAGGAAAATAACCTCACACTCAACGTCAACAAAACTAAGGAGATGATTGTAGACTTCAGGAAACAGCAGAGGGAACACCCCCCTATCCACATCGATGGAACAGTAGTGGAGAGGGTAGTAAGTTTTAAGTTCCTCGACATACACATCACAGACAAACTGAATTGGTCCACTCACACAGACAGCATCGTGAAGGCGCAGCAGCGCCTCTTCAACCTCAGGAGGCTGAAGAAATTTGGCTTGTCACGAAAAGCACTCACAAACTTCTACAGATGCACAATCGAGAGCATCCTGGCGGGCTGTATCACCGCCTGGTACGGCAACTGCTCCGCCCACAACCGTAAGGCTCTCCAGAGGGTAGTGAGGTCTGCACAACGCATCACCGGGGGCAAACTACCTGCCCTCCAGGACACCTACACCACCCGATGTCACAGGAAGGCCATAAAGATCATCAAGGACAACAACCACCCGAGCCACTGCCTGTTCACCCCGCTATCATCCAGAAGGAGAGGTCAGTACAGGTGCATCAAAGCTGGGACCGAGAGACTGAAAAACAGCTTCTATCTCAAGGCCATCAGACTGTTAAACAGCCACCACTAACATTGAGTGGCTGCTGCCAACACACTGACTCAACTCCAGCCACTTTAATAATGGGAATCGATGGGAAATTATGTAAAATATATCACTAGCCACTTTAAACAATGCTACCTAATATAATGTTTACATACCCTACATTATTCATCTCATATGTATACGTATATACTGTACTCTATATCATCTACTGCATCCTTATGTAATACAACTATGCCACTTTGTTTACATACTCATCTTATATGTGTATACTGTACTCGATACCATCTACTGTATCTTGCCTATGCTGCTCTGTACCATCACTCATTCATATATCTTTATGTACATATTCTTTATCCCCTTACACTGTGTATAAGACAGTAGTTTTGGAATTGTTAGTTAGATTACTTGTTAGTTATTACTGCATTGTCGGAACTAGAAGCACAAGCATTTCGCTACACTCGCATTAACATCTGCTAACCATGTGTATGTGACAAATAAAATTTGATTTGATTAGCACTGAGATGCAGTGCCTTAGAACACTGAGACACTCAGGGCCTTCCGAGGCCTAGTCCAAAAGGTCATGGCATAGTGACATGTCGAAGTGTAAGGTGTCATTTTCTGTCATCTGTTCAAATACTGTACACAGATCAAGGTTGAGTTCATTAGGGCACAAAACAGAAAACGTTGTAAAGCATCCACTTGTCAGTTTTCTTTCTTTTGGTGCCTAATGAATACAACCCAGCTGTGAGATGCTATGACCTCCCCTATGAATCAAGTTCCTCTCAAGTTTCTTCCTCTGACCTACCTCTGCACCACCTCATCATCTGTTTTGGAACCATCTCTGCTTTTTCCCAGATCATCTTCCACAGTCCCATCAATGTCAAGTCCATCTTCTGCTCTCACAGATGCTGAAATTAGAACAGATTAGTTCGGAAAAGACTTAAGTGAATGGACTTATGTGAAGGGCCACCTATTCAGAGGCTGAATGTGTATCTAGTTACATTTATCTATCTAACATGTATCTATCTAGTTAGCTGGATTGAAACATAGTTAATGGCATGCAATCTATGTAGGGGGGGGGGGGGTAATTGCACTTAATACAGCAGATTAAAACTATTCATTAATGGGCTATAACTAAACAGCTTTATTATTTAGATGAATTTCCTGTATTCTGGTTAGAACAAACTGAGATAACTAGGATGAGCAAGCCAAGAAATACTGTAATCCGAGAGGGTGTAGGGCTATGGGGTTACTAGTTAATCAACTATAAAGCTAGGAAAAGGAACGATATTTGCTTGTATCTGTAAGGAGACTTTCAGAAACACGTGTGAAGTGAACAAATCTCCTTGAATCAATTCCAATTAATAAAACGTTAATTCATACAAATAAAAAACCCAATGATACCCATATCTAGGTAACTATTCGTTTGAATTGCAAGCTTGAATTTTAGCTAGCCAGCCATCTAGTTTACCTGGCTACAAATGAAGGAACTCGAGTTCAAGAGCTAGATAGCTCATGTGGATGAATACCGTTAATAATACAACATATCCTCAGATACTCACCGAAAGCTAAATGTGCACAGAGCAGCCCAATAAACCAGATCCGCTTCATTTTGTGAAATATGATTGAATGAAGCCCAGCTCTTCAGACAAGCAGGAAGAATAACAAACTCGCACTCCCACCAACAGCGCTCCATTTAATACCCCCCCATAACGGAGCAATCACAGGACACCACGCACAAACCTCAGCCAATAGCAGCAGGACATTTCACTATCTACAGCACATTTTCTCCCAATAAATGTCTTCCATGTACAATTTAACACGTGTCTTGTAACCATGAGCAAAATAATTATTTTAGCGCTTCTAGTTGAGACAGCAAAGATTATTGCTCAACAGACAATGTCTACGCATGTTGCTCAATCAGTGGTTGTAGATTATAAATTGTATTGTAATGATGATTATTGATCAATGTTCTATTTATTTTCTATAATGATGTTTTGTTCACTTAGAGAAGCTCATAGCCTACCAGACATTCATAATGCAAAACATAAGAAACATTTATTCACGCAATAAAGAAAAGCAGAGGGATAGGATATTTTAGGGACATAAATCTATGCATGTGCAGGAGGCATGAGCCGACATGTAATCCACGGTCAGCTCAGTAGCATCTAGGTTTCTGGGATAACCTGAAATATTTGATATGATTAATGGATAGATAATTGTATCTACAGTAGACTGTCCGTTATCTGCAGCTTCAACAACCAACCACAAGGTGGTGGTCAGGAATAAAACCATTTTTTAAAGTGGTGATAATGCTGTGTGTGTGTGTGTGTGTGCGTGTGTGCGTGTGTGTGTGTGTTTGTAGCCTATTTTGAAGAACATGAGCTGTATATATCCCTTCAATTACAACCTCTGAATTTTCTGCATGTCATGCTGTGTTCAATATTGTAGAAAACTGAAAATTGGTTAAATTGCTCTTACACAGCCTGGAGGTGTGTTGGGTCATTATCCTGTTGAAAAACAAATTATGGTTATTCTAAGGGCAAACCAGATGGATGATGTGGTAGCCATGCTGGTTAAGTGTGCTTTGAATTCTAAATAAATCACTGACAGTGTCACCAGCAAAGCATCCCCACACCATTACAAATCCTCCTCCATGCTTCACGGTGGGAACTACACATGCGGAGGTCATCCATTCACCTACGCTGTGTCTCACAGAGACACAGCAGTTGGAACCCCCAAACATTGGACTTATCAAGGACAGATTTCCACCGGTCTAATGTCAATTGCTTCTGTTTCTTGGCCCAAGCAAGTTTCTTCTTATTGGTGTCCTTTAGTAGTGGTTTCTTTGCAGCAATTTGACCATGAAGGCCTGATTCACAGTCTCCACTAAACAGTAGATGTTGAGATATGTATGTTACTTGAACTCTGTGAAGCATTTATTTGGGCTGCAATTTCTGAGTCTTATAACTCTAAGGAACTTATCCTCTTCAGCAGATGTAACTCTGGGTCATCCTTTCCTGGGGCGGTCCTCATGAGAGCCAGTTTCATCATAGCGCTTGATGGTTTTTGCGACTGCACTTTTCAGTATTGACTGAACTTCATGTCTTAAAGTAATGATGGACTGTCATTTCTCTTTGATTATTTGAGCTGTTCTTGCCATAATATGGACTTGGTATTTTACCAAATAGGGCTATCTTCTGTCTACCACCCCTACCTTGTCACAACACAACTGACTGGCTCAAACACATTGTGAAAGAAATTCCACAAATTCATATTTACAAGACACACCTGTTAATTGCAATTCATTCCAGGTGACTACTTCATGAAGCTGTTTGAGAGAATGTCAAGTGTGTGCAAAGCTGTCATCAAGGCAAATTTGAAGAATCTCAAATATAAAATATATTTTGATGTGTTTAACACTTTTTTGGTTACTACATGATTCTATATGTGTTATTTCATAGTTTTGATGTCTTCACTATTATTCTACCATGTAGAAAATAGTAAAAATAAAGAAAAACCCTGGAATGAGTAGGAGCGCCCAAACTTTTGACTGGTACTGTACGTCTCGTGTCTGAGCCGTTGAATTGCAACTCCGCTTTGTCTCTTTACTGACGTTTTGCATGTTTGATTGCCTTACGGAGGGAATAACTACAATGTTTGTAGTCAACCGTTTTCCTAGTCACCTTGCCATGGTTAAATGCGGTGGTTCGCTGTGATGCCCCTCAGCCTGCAGTGAATGTCATTCATCAGAGGTATCCTGGGATACTAATAGTAAAGAAGGTAGACTTTGTTGTGTTTATTGCGCAAATGATAAATTAAACTGGGCAAACTAAAACTTTATTTTTTAAATAATAGAAATCATTGTGAAGGTGGCCAAAATATTTTGGGATCTTCAGGACTTCACGGAGGAAACGTTACAGGGAATAATGAATGAAGAGTTTCCCCCCTCTCAGGTTCCTGAGCCTGTGTTGGTATGTGAGTAGACATTTGAATCTTCTTCAAGGAGGAAAGCTTTAATTTTTGTTCCTCCTTCCCCTTCCCCTATTATTCCTGTATTAAAGTGTATCCGTTGTCACCCCATCCAATAGGTGGCGGCACGCACCTGTAACGTTTGTTTGCAAAATGCTATAATATTTTTTAAGAAGAAGACGAAGAATAATTAGGTCTGTCATTTTGAGTGTTGACCATAGAGAATGATTAGAAGCCTCTAAATGGCCAAAAAGTGCCATTTGAGGGCTTTCACCATTTTCACGTAGTCAACTGGGCGGTACATCCAACTTCATTTGGCTGATCCCTCCTGGTGACCCTGTTGGAATAATGTCCTAGGTCATCAGGAGGTATCAGCCAATCGTGAAGAATAAACTTTACTACTTCACCATGGAGACAGCCTCAATGGCTCTGCCCATGCCGTCGCAGACGCTATAATGACTCAGATTCAAAACTTAGTCCTCTATCTATATCTACGGTGTTGTGAGTTGAACCAAGGAAGTGACGTTGCCACGGAAGAGCATGGACCGATTCGGTTTATGTATTTACAGAAGAGTGCTCTAACCGAGTGCATTTACGTAGAGCCCACTACCTACACGCTGGTTACTGACAAACCGAAGGCGACTAGTCATGACGCCGTTGTCACTGTACTTGTGTAGTCTGTTAAAAAATAATAAGTTGTTAATTTGCTACAACTACATACATACGCACGGAACACCACTTCACCTCGTCGATCGGGTGGCGCGGAAGACTCGACTCGCTCGGTTATTGGATATGAATTTCCGTGCAGTGTTCCGTGGTAGGGTCACTGGGAAGGTTTTGGCGCAACAATCCGGTGCCAAAATCTATAGGGAGGCTACTATGTGTACCAGTTCCGCAAGTGGCCAGGACATGACCAACTGGTTATGGTCTATTTACAACGAAACCAAAAAACAGACCGAAGGTAGGGCATGCATTTGTTGAATTCAATGAAAACAAGTGTGGTTTAGGATGCAAAACAACATTGTCCAATAACTCATTACTCTGTAGCATATTCCTTTGAAAGACTCGGCGTAACTTGCACTTAGCTAGCCACTGTACCAGGCGTGTCATGTCAATAATAAGTACTTATTGTATGCCAGTTATTGTACCAGTTAAAAACGGGTACCTATTATTGTAGCTACCACTTACAAGTATTTATTATTGTACCAGAGACACTGGACATTTCACCTGCTGGTGACCACTGTCAATGGCACAATGTCAAAGGCATCCTGAACTGTTGTTGACTGACTGAATGGACATAGACTGTGACACTGGCATGTTGTTTTACACTGTGATTGCTTGCTCTCCCTCCCGTAGTCTCTGGAATACAGGCTTTTGAGACCCAGCAAATGGGCAGTGGACTCATCGTGTCCAACATAGAAGGGGCCAGGGGTCACCAAGCTCTTGAAAACCCTTCTCTGTATGTTGGGTTTTTAGCAGTTACATTCACCCACATTTGGCTCCATGTGAACTACATTTCCAACTATGTGTTTTAAAGTTTAGAAAAGTAAATGATTATCACTTTCAAACCGGTTTTGCACAGATCCACAAGCTGTGTGCCACCAGTTGACTAACTACACCTCCCCAGTTACGCATACACACACAGGTGTTTGGAGCACACTATATAGTGTCTTCCGTCTGTCTTCCGTAAACAAGCGATGTAACATGGAGATATGGCCATATGGGGACACTAACCCTAACCATATAAATGTCTTCACCCTATTCTTCCTTCTATTTTAGCCTTGATCCCAGTGATATCTAAGAACAGTGTGAACCCCAACACTATCTTTGCCAATAATGAGATGAGTCTGCACGATATAGAGATCTATGGGTTTGACTATGACTACACCCTGGCTTTCTACTCCAGACACCTCCACACCCTCATCTTCAACATCGCACGGGACATCCTCATCCAGGAGCACAGGGTATGTAGTCTGTTCCTCCAG
Organism: Oncorhynchus nerka; assembly: GCF_034236695.1. Classification (NCBI taxonomy): domain Eukaryota; kingdom Metazoa; phylum Chordata; class Actinopteri; order Salmoniformes; family Salmonidae; genus Oncorhynchus; species Oncorhynchus nerka. The sequence goes on along the minus strand of NC_088420.1, from coordinate 57,531,399 downwards.
TCTAGGCTGAACTCAGATCTGTAGCAGAGGGATCTTTCATGTGACAGGGATGCAGAGGAACAGTAGTCTGATCCCGGATCTGTTAAGGCTCTCTTGACAACACTTATGTTAATTGTCATACCAAGTTTGTGCAATATTGCCAATTGCTCACTGGGGCCATGGTTTGCTTGACAATGAATGGCAAGATAGCACAAACTGATCTGGGACCAGAGTCTGTTCCTCTAGCATGGTGTCCCAGATATGTTTGTGCTGTCTTATCAGTAGGACTTGGCAAGAAGGCAGATACAAAATAGCCAAATGTTATGGTCATTGTCATGCCAAATCTATTTGTGCTGTGTAGCCATCTCCTACAGTCATTGTCATGCCAAACTGCCACTGGCATGACAATAACCATATGTGACTTGTTTCAGGAAACTAGGCATATGGCGCGCGTCACTACTTCGCAGGAGAGCCATTTGAATGCGTTTTTTTGGCAGAAATGCCGTTCAAACATGTGAACTTTCATGTGCCTTAATAACAAACATGTATGCCTTCTGTAAATACGAATGAATTGTTAAATTACGACCCTAGTTGGTTTAGCCACAGAAAAAGAGAGCAACCTTCCCACTAGCCATGATTGGCTGATATAACGAGTGGCCTGGACATGCCTGCCATGTAGCACCCTTCTGTCTATTTGAGCTGGTCATGTGTGGGTAATCCTGTCTAACGCGGCTTTTAAAAACATATATTGCACAGTAGAACTGCATAAGTGTTGCGCTCCACTTTCTGGAGGACCGAGTTTTGAAATCAGTGCAATTAGAGTATGATAGCTAAGGAGATAAAGAAAACGCCCGTTTCTGGATTACATCTTCAAACTAAGGGCAACCATGGCATCTGTGGCAGAGAGGGAAGTGTCCATCCATGTATATGGATAAGATAGTCTAGCTGGCTACATTTTCAGATATTACACGTTTCTAATTTTGTCAGTGGTTTTCATTTCAAGTTAGTTAGCTGGCTGGCTGGCTGGCTCGCTAGCTAACGTATGTGATCTGTGTAGCAATATTATTTGTATCTCAGAGCCATTTGCTTTGCTAGTTATAGACTGTTAGCTAGCTAACATTGAACCTGGGTGGTTAGCTACCTGCAGATTCATGCAGGGTAGTAACGTCATGATTTGGAATTATGGTTCATTGTTTAGCTAGCTAGCAACATGTCTTAACAAAAGACTCCGCTATGCAAGTAGAATGTTAATGATCTCACTGCAAAAACTGTTGATAGACTTAGCCAGAGTGAATTTACCAGATATCTACTCCAATTTCAGAGCACTCTCATCTGAGTGTACCAGAGCACAGAATAACTGACGAATATACGAACGCTTACCACCCTTTGAATATGGCCGGTGTCAGTAAACGTTGGCAAAAAAGCTTGAATTGTTGACAGCAGCACAGTTGCTGTCACCAACGCTCTGGATAGCATAAAAACTGCCTAACGAGCTCTGCTATGGCGAGTTAAATGGTCAGTGAGCTCTTCTCTTATTTGTGTCTGGAAGTGGCTAGCCAACATTAGCCAGTTAGCTTGGGTGCTTGACTGCTGTTAGGACAGAACGGTCAGATCAACCCTTAAAGAGATGGGTGGGGCTAAAGCTTAAGCGGGTGTGAACAATGCTGAATGGGTGTAGACAAAGAAGAGCTCTCCTGTAGGTGTACCAAAACATTCAAAGGACATTTTCTCAAAAGTGAGGTTATAAGTTTATCAACTTTCAAAGCAGAATTACCTTCCCATTGTTCCTTAACTGTAGTGTATGATATACCATTGTGTAGCTCTGAGTCTCTACTTTTATCCAATGTAAAAAATAAAATAAAAACACTATATCATATTTTGCCACATAAGACTGAATTGAGCCGGTTGGTCACATATGAGTTGGTAAGAAGACAGAAACAGCTTTTCTAGTCCTTGGCATGCCAGATCATAGGAGTTTACAAGACAGCATTAACAAATCTGACCAGGTTTCTTTTTCTCTGCTTTTCCTCTGCTCTTTCATGTGATGATGAAATCTGCTCCAGATACATAATAATCATAGAAACAGAAATCTATTTTATTAGGCTATGTAATTCTGTTGTACTTGACAGACCACAGTCAGGCCTAGTTTTGTTTGTAACCGTGACAATTCTCCCCCTCCATTTGATTCAACACTCACAATTTTTCTTCCATAGTGAGATATTCTATTTGGTGTCAGTGTCACCCTATTCAAGTTGACAAATAATTTTTTCGTAGTCGTGGGAAATTCTCTGGAGTCTCTTGCCTTTCAATTCCTTTCAAGGTCTTCTATGATGAGTTTTTCTTCAATGATTGAATGACACTGACGTTAACTTTTTCAGTAGACTCTGCACACTTCTCAATTAGTTGATATGAGACATTTGTGTTTCACTCAAAGCTCTGAGAACATCTATTTTCCTTCCTCTTTAGTACCCCGAGGGCCTGCGTGAGTACGAGTACATCCCAAACTTTGTTGTCAGGGGACTGCACTATGATGTCCAAAAGGTGAGCATGGTTGATATGTATAATGGGCAACTGGGCATTTTTATACATGACTCTGCTGGGATGTTAATTACTTAACTCACAGACCAGACCTGTGTGGAAGCACCTGTTTTCAATATGTACTATATATACACAAAAGTATGTGGACAACCTTGTCAAATGAGTGGATTCAGCTATTTCAGCCACACCTGTCGCTGGCAGGTGTATAAAAGTGAACACATAGCCATGCAATCTCCATAGACACACATTGGCAGTAGAATGGCCTTACTGAATAGCTCAGTGACTTTCAACATAGGATGCCATCTTTCCAACAAGAAAGATGTTCTACCCTGCTAGAGCTGCCCCAGTCAACTGTAAGTGCTGTTATTGCTGTTACTGTTATTGAAACGTCTAGGAGCAACAACAGCTCAGCCAGTGAACTGGAAGGCCACACAAGTTTCACAGAGTGGGGCAGTCGAGTGCTGAAGCGCGTAAATCGTCTGTCCTCGAATGCAACACTCACTACCAAGTTCCAAACTATCTGGAAGCAACATCAGCACAATGACTGTTCGTCGGGAGCTTCATGAAATGGGTTTCCATGGCCAAGCAGTGCCACACAAGCCTAAGATCACCATGCGCAATGCCAAGCATATCCTTTATTTTTCCAGTTATCTGTAGCTGTTATAAGGCTTTATATCACTGCTTGTGTGAATATTACATTTCTGATTGGCTGACAAGTACCAATCTTTTTCTAATTTGTGTTAATCAATTATTTGTTCCAGGCATTACTGATGAAGATAGATGCCTTTCACTACATCCAGTTGGGAACAGTATACAGGTATGTACTATCACAGTTTACAATCAATACCTTTACATTCAACACTCTTTTGGATTTAAACATATGGATGGAGTGGTATATTGGAAGTGTATGATAGTACAAACTTGTATTTTTATTTTTTATTTTACCAGGTAGGCCAGTTGAGAACAAGTTCTCATTTACAACTGCGACCTGGCCAAGATAAAGCAAAGCAGTGCGACAAAAAACAACACAGAGTTACACATGGGATAAGCAAATGTACAGTCAGTAACACTATAGAAAAATATATATACAGTGTGTGCAAATGGAGTAAGGAGACAAGGCAATAAATAGGCCATAGTAGCGAAGTAATAACAATTAAGCAAATTAATTAATTGATGTGCAAGTAGAAATACTAGTGTGCGGAAGAGCAAAAAAGTAAATAAAAACAATATGGGGATGAGATAGGTAGTTGGATGGGCTACTTACAGGTGGGCTATGTACAGCTGCAGCGATCGGTAAGCTGCTCAGATAGCTGATGCTTAAAGTTAGTGAGGGAGATATGTCTCCAACTTCAGCCAATCATTTTTCATTTGATTTTTTGCAATTTGTTCCAGTCATTGGCAGCAGAGAACTGGAAGGAAAGGTGGTCAAAGGAGATGTTGGCATTGGGGATGACCAGTGAGATATACCTGTTACGGCTGGGTGTTATGGTGACCAGTGAGCTGAGATAAGGAGGGGCTTTACCTAGCAAAGACTTATAGATTGGGGCGGCAGGGTAGCCTAGTGGTTAGAGCGTTGGACTAGTAACCGAAAGGTTGTAAGTTCGAATCCCCGAGCTGACAAGGTACAAATCTGTCGTTCTGCCCCTGAACAGGCAGTTAACTCACTGTTCCTAGGCTGTCATTGAAAATAAGAATTTGTTCTTAACTGACTTGCCTAGTAAAATAAAGGTAAAAATAAATAAAAATAAATACCAGACCTGCAGCCAGTGGGTCTGGCGACGAATATGTAGCGAGGGCCAGCCGACGAGAGCGTACAGGTCGCAGTGGTGGGTGGTATATGGGGCTTTGGTAACAAAACGGATGGCACTGATAGACTGCATCCAGTTTGCTGAGTAGAATTTTGGAGGCTATTTTGTAAACGACATCGTCAAGGATCGGTAGGTTAGTCAGCTTTACGAGGGTATATTTGGCACCATGAGTGAAGGATGCTTTGTTGCGAAATAGGAAGCCGAATTCTAGATTTGATTTTGGATTGGAGATGCTTAATATGAGTCTGGAAGTGTTCTCTTGTCACATGTAGGGGTCTTCACCCGGTGCCAGACAAGGAGGTGATTGCCATGTACGACGGCTGCCACGTTCCTCTGGAGAATATGAGTGACTTTTATGGCAAGGTAGGGCTCATCTCCTCTACCCTTCTACATTCACTATATACAGATCAGCCTAATTTACCGTGATAAACTTACCCTTTTACATTTCGCAGCAAGGCCACTCTGTTTATCCCAGTCACTGTGGTCATGAACTTTTTTCACCACTACGATACTGTAGTATTATGTTTCTACCCTGTGGAGCCCAATTATAGGTAATCAGTCAACCCAGAAGCAAATCTTACATGTGCTTGCTAACTATATACAAAATGTACTTCTGTGGGCAGAGGTTAGGGATACACTTCTCTTTTGCATATCCTAGTAACACCTCACTTTACTAGTGTCTTGTCCTATCTGATCTTTAATAATCTCCCCTCTATCCTCCACAGAGTTCCCATGGCCACACTATGAAACAGTTCATGGATATCTTCTCCCTTCCAGAGATGAACCTACTGTGCTGTGTTAATGACTACTTTATGAAGCACAACATCGACTACGAGCCTGTCCACCTCTACAAAGACGTCAAGGTAAAGAGACCAGAACAGTGGTGTTCCAAAGACACCTTCTTTGGACTGGAACTGCAGCCGATGGGGGGAAACCTCATAGGGAGAGGCAGTTTCCCAGACACAGGTTAAGCCTAGTTCTGGACTAGTTAGAATCATGTTCAATGGAGAATCTCCTTTCAAATTGGCTTGTAGACCAATTACTGTTCAAAAAGGTTTTAATGAAATAAAGATCAGAAAATGGTCTGAAATGTTACCTGATGGTGGAGCTCTAAACATGCGCAAATTCCCATAGGAATTTTAAGTGCAGAGCTTCTGCCTTCATTTTTCATCTTACAGGAATTATATACTACTGTACATGTGCGGAGCAAGCGGAAGGCTCTACCTATCCTTTGATGTAAATAACCCCTGTTTGATTCCCAGGTCGTCCACTAGATAGCAGTTGCATTTGGTTTGGGTAGTCAGTCACTGTGCCAAAAACGGCTGAACGGATCTTCAAGCCGACATCTTAAAATGGCCGTAGCAATCAGGGCTTTGAAGCTATAGTTATTTAAAATAAGGCACAGGCAGATGAGGGAATTTCTTACTTCTTGTCCCATTCAAGGATTTGTACGACATTGCCAGCAGTAAGATTTGAGTTCGATTTCCAAAAGACAAGAACTGTAGCTTTTCAAATGATATCACTTTTCTTTTTTCTGGTACCAGGTCCAAAACAACCACTCAGAGTTGAATAGGTTAAAACAGCTACAGAGTTCAATGGCTGTGAAGGAAGAAAACTGAGGATGGATCAACATTGTAGTTACTCCACAATTATGACTTAAATGACAGCGTGAAAAGAAGATTACAAATATTCCTAAACAAGTCACTAAAGTAATACTGCAAATAAACATGGGGCTCCCAAGTGGCGCAGCAATCTAAGGCACTGCATCTCAGAACAAGAGTTCGAATCTAGGCTGTATCACACCGGCCATGATTGGGAGTCTCATAGGTGCGGTGCACAATTAGCCCAGCGTCGTCCGGGTTTGGCCGGGGTAGGCCGTCATTGTAAATAAGAATTTGTTCTTAACTGACTTGCCTAGTTAAATCAAATAAAATAAACACTTTTTGGCTTAAACGCAAAGCCTTAATTATGTTTGGGTCAAATACAACACATAACTGAGTAACTGTCTCCATATTTTCAAGCATGGTGGTGGATGCATCATGGTTTTGATATTTTATTTATTTCACCTTCATTTAACCAGGTAGGCAAGTTGAGAACAAGTTCTCATTTACAATTGCGACCTGGCCAAGATAAAGCAAAGCAGTTCAACACATACAACAATAGAGTTACACACGGAGTAAAACAAACATACAGTAGAAAAATAAGTCTATATACAATGTGAGCAAATGAGGTGAGATAAGGGAGGTAAAGGCCATGGTGGCGAAGTAAATACAATATAGCAAGCAAAACACTGGAATGGTAGATTTGCAGTGGAAGAAGGTGCAAAGTAGAGAGAAATAATGGGGTGCAAAGGAGCAAAATAAATAAATACAGTAGGGGAAGAGGTAGGTGTTTGGGCTAAATTAAAGATGGGCTATGTACAGGTGCAGGAATCTGTGAGCTGCTCTGACAGCTGGTGCTTAAAGCTAGTAAGGGAGATAAGTGTTTCCAGTTTCAGAGATTTTTGTAGTTCGTTCCAGTCATTGGCAGTAGAGAACTGAAAGGAGAGGCTTGTTATGCTTGTAATCGTTAAGGACTAGGGAGTTTTCAGGATTAAAAAAAACTAAATGGAGCCCAGCACAGGCAAATCCTAGGGGAAACTGAGATTTTGCGGAAAAAGATCAGGGTGCTTTGTGAGGATCAGGCGACAAGTGGCTAATCTGCCTTTGCCTTCCATCCTGCTAGCTAACGTTCAATCGCTGGAAAATAAATGGGACGAACTGAAAGCACGTATATCCTACCAACGGGACATGAACTATAATATCTTATGTTTCACAGAGTCATAGCTGACTCTTAAAGACTACAAAGGAAGCTAAACAACTTGTATGCTCGCTTCGAGGCAAGTAACACTGAAAACATGCATGAGAGCATCGGTTGTTCCGGACGACTGTGTGAACACTCTCCGCAGCTGATGTGAGTAAGACCTTTTAAACAGGTCAACATTTCTCAAGGCCGCAGCGCCAGACGGATTACCAGGATGTGCACTGACCAACTGGCAAGTGTCTTTACTGACATTTTCAACCTCTCCCTGTCCGAGTCTGTAACACCAATGTGTTTCAAGCAGACCACCATAGTCCCTGTGCCCAATAACTCTTAAGGTAACCTGCCTAAATGACTACTGACCCATAGCACTCACATCTGTAGCCATGAAAGCCATGCTTTGAAAGGCTGGTCATGGCCCACATCAATACCATTATCCCAGAAACCCTAGACCCACTCCAATTTGCATAGCATCCCAACCGATCCACAGATGATGCAATCTCTATTGCACTTCACACTGCCCTTTCACACCCGGACAAAAGGAACACCTATGTGAGAATGCTATTCAGCTCAGCGTTCAACACCATAGTTAAACACCATAGTGCCCTCAAAGCTCATCACTAAGCTAAGGACCCTGGGACTTAACACCTCCATCTGCAACCGGATCCTGGATGTCCTGACGGGCTGCCCCCAGGTGGTAAGGGTAGTCAACAACACATCCGCCACGCTGATCCTCAACACGGGGGCCCCTCATGGGTGCATTCTCAGTCCCCTCCTGTACTCCCTGTTCACTCATGACTGCATGGCCAGGGATGACACCAACACCATCATTGTTTGCTGATAACATAACAGTGCTAGGCCTGATCACCGACAACAATGAGACAGCCTATAGGGAGGAGGGTCAGAGACCTGACCATGTGGTGCCAGGACAACAACCTCCCCCTGCCAGGACAACAACCTCTCCCAACCTCCCCCTGATTGTGGACTACAGGAAAAGGAGGACCGAGCACGCTTCCTTTCTCATCGATGGGGCTGTAGTGGAGCAGGTTGAGAGCTTCAAGTTCTTTGATGTCCACATCACCAACAAACTAACATGGTCCAAGCACACCAAGACAGTCGTGAAGAGGGCACGACAAAACCTGTTCTCCCACAGGAGACTAAAAAAGATTTGGCATGGGTCCTCAGCACAACCCCCACCTGTGGACGTCGGGCCCTCATACCACTCTCATGGAGTCTGTTTCTGACCGTTTGAGCAGACACATGCACATTTGTGGCCTGCTGGAGGTCATTTTGCAGGGCTCTGGCAGTGCTCCTCCTGCTCCTCCTTGGACAAAGGCGGAGGTAGCGGTCCTGCTGTTGGGTTGTTGCCCTCCTACGGCTTCCTCCACGTCTCCTGATGTACTGGCCTGTCTCCTGGTAGCGCCTCCATGCTCTGGACAATACGCTGACAGACACAGCAAACCTTCTTGCCACAGCTCGCATTGATGTTCCATCCTGGATGAGCTGCGCTACCTGAGCCACTTGTGTGGGTTGTAGACTCCGTCTCATGCTACCACTAGAGTGAAAGCACCGCCAGCATTCAAAAGTGACCAAAACATCAGCCAGGAAGCATAGGAACTGAGAAGTGGTCTGTGGTCACCACCTGCAGAACCACTCCTTTATTGGAGGTGTCTTGCTAATTGCCTATAATTTCCACCTGTTGTCTATTCCATTTGCACAACAGCATGTGAAATTTATTGTCAATCAGTGTTGCTTCCTAAGTGGACAGTTTGATTTCACAGAAGTGTGATTGACTTGGAGTTACATTGTGTTGTTTAAATGTTCCCTTTTTTTTGAGCAGTGTATTTACGTCGGTAGCCATGAAGTGCTTTGAAAGGCTGGTCATGGCTCACATCAATGCTATCATCCCGGAAACCCTAGACTCACTCCAATTCACGTTCCGCCCCAACAGATCCACAGACAACGCAATCTCAGTTGCACTGCACATTGCCCTTTGCCAAAAAAGGAACACCTATGTGAGAATGCTGTTTGTCTACAGGTCAGCGTTTACAGGTCACCGTTGTGCCCACAAAGCTCATCACTAAGCTAAGGACCCTGGGACTAAACACCTCCCTCTGCAACTGCATCCTGGACTTCCTGACAGGCCACATCCAGGTGGTAAGGGTAGGCAACAACATCTGCCACGCTAATCCTGAACACTGGGGCCCCTCGTGTACTCCCTGTTCACCCACGACTGCGTGGCCAAACACGACTCCCAAGACCATCGTTAAGTTTGCTGACCACACAACAGTGGTATGCCTGATCACCGACAATGATGAGACCGCCTACAGGGAGGAGGTCAGACACCTGGCAGTGTGGTGCCAGGACATCAACCTCTCCCTCAATGTGAGCAAGACAAAGGCTGATTGTGATCTACAGGAAAAGGTGGGCCTAACAGGCCCCCATTCTCATTGACGGATTTGTAGTGGAGAGGGTGAAGAGTTTCAAGTTCCTTGGTGTCCACATCACCAACGAACTATCATGGCCCAAACGCACCAAGACAGTCGTGAAGAGAGCACGACAACACCTTTTCCCCCTCAGGAGACTGAAACAATTTACATGGGTCCCCAGATCCTCAAAGTTCTGCAGGTGCACCATCAAGAGCATCCTGACCGGTTGCATCACTGCCTGGTTTGGCAACTGCTCGGCATCTGACCGTAAGGCGCTACAGAGTGTAGTGCCAAGCTTCCTGCCATTCAGGACCTACATACTAGGCGGTGTCGGAGGAAAGCCCAAAAAATTGTCAACGACTCCAGTCACCCAAGTCATAGACTGTTCTCTCTGCTACCGCATGGCAAGCGGTACTGGGGCGCCAAGTCTAGGACCAAAAATCTCCTTAACAGCTGTAATATTTGTGTTGTGGAGAAATGACCAGGCAATAAGTAGATGGGAGTACAGTTAGTTTCCTTTAGTCAAAAAACTCATGCTCTACAGCCCCCGGCCCAATAGTGCACATGTGCATTTCCAATTAGGTGTAGTAACAGAACACAGCTGTAATACATTACTGTTTAGTAACAGCATAGTAACTAATATAAACAGCTGTAGATCACAAATACTACAACAGCTTCTACCCCCTAGCCATAAGACTGCTGAACAATTTATCAAATGGCCACCCAGACTATTTACATTGACACCCCTTCCCCATATGAGTTTTTTCACTGCTGCTACGTGCTGTCTATTATCGATGCATAGTCACTTTACCCATACCTACATTTAAAAATGACCTCGATTTAACCTGTGTCCCCGCACAAATTGTTAACAGAATTACCCCAAAATCTGTAACAAAAAGACTGCAACTGAATTAGTAGGCACAAACCACAGTTTGGTCACCTGTTACTAGCCTCCCTTCCACTGACATACTGTTATGTTCAGCTCAATGTTTTGTTTTGCTTTCTGTCACATGGTGGTCAAAGCAAGAGTGTGAAAACGGTCTGGACAACCTCTCCCTCTCCAGTTAATGTCACCTTTCCCGGCTCTTACTGACACCAACCCATGAGCCCCTTTTTAAATTCCATTTACTCTAATCAGCCCTTTCACCCACTGAGCACTGACTGACACCAGACATCCGTTGAAAAGTAATTGATATTTAGTCCAGATCTGAACCAGTCAATGTTTCACATGTTTATACACCACAGTAAAGAAAAGTAAAGTAGTTTAGTACAGTAGAGCACACTATAATTTACTGTACTGAACTATACTCTACTGTGCTATACTGAACTCTACTTTACTGTGCTGTATGTACTGTGATGTCCAAACTTGTGAAACATAGATGTCTATGATTAGTACAGGTATGGTCCAGCCCAGAGCAACCACATTTGGTCTTGTTTGGGTGCGGAGCTCATTAGAATAATACCCAAACATGCAAAAGAGGATATGACATTTTTCTACCTTTGTGTACCTATTCAGGATATATCACCATGAAGAGAATGATATGCATTTCTGTATTGTACAGATCAGGGACCCATGATGTCATTCTGTTACCGGGTGTTAATCCACTTCTCTTACTGTAGCTCAATAATCAAAATAGATTTTTGGTCACATCATAAACTGCAGGAGTTTTTACCATCATTCTGTTACCAAACTTTCCATCTGCACTGTTCTTCGAGTAAATGTGTTTTTGTAAAATGTTGTATGGTTTGTTTAACTTTATTTCTGTCCCTCTCACTGTTTGTAAAAGTGCTGTATTTTGTGAAAAAGATTCCTCCTTCCTGCCACAAAATACTACCATTGTAACATCTCATCCTCTCTCTGTGTTGACAGGCAGCGATAGGAGATGTCCATATGAAGGGTCTTATGTATCGAGCTGTGGAGGCAGATATGGGTAAGGATAACAACGATCTCTGCGTTGTTCTCTAAAATAGTTACTTTATGATCATTGGAAAGAGGGGAGTGTATGCTCTGATTGGGGCAACGCAGTCTGTTATGTTATATGTGGTATCTTTACAAATTATCTCAGGTGTTTGTGCTAATGTATATGAGTGTCTGTGAGAATGTGAGGAGAGTTCTACATCAAGTTCATTGCCATTGCTCGTATCTTCAAAGAGATTACTATGAATTAGTATTATTGTAGTTCATAGAAAGAATGTATTTTCTGTAGACAATAGCAATCGTCTGACAGTGTAGATCAGTTTTACTATATTTTCACTACCCCCCTATATCTTTCTCTCCCTTTATTTTTTCTCTCTCTCTCTCTCTCTCTCTCTCTCTCTCTGTAGAGAACTATATTTCCTATGGGGAACAGACTCACGCTGTGTTGAAGAAGCTCTATGAGGATGGCAAGAAGATGTTCCTCATCACCAACAGCCCCTTTGACTTTGTGTGAGTGTCAACTGTCAACCTGTGTTCAGGCGTCTTGTGGTCCTGTGTGGCTCAGTCGGTAAGACTTTGGCACTAGCAAACGGCAGTGTTGTGGGTTCAAGTTCTGAAGATATCACATGCAATACAAAAAAATGTATCACTGTACTGTAAGTTACTCTGAGATTTCCGTCAGTACTGAGCTAGGCTTTTACAACCACATTTGTTAGATTCACAGGGAGGCTTGACTCAAATCCACTGGTCTAAATCAAAGAGCTTCCATCACCTACTCATGTCATGGTTACAGGAATGTTAGCTACATTCAGTCCTTACTGTGATGAAATGGCAACGGCTTGAAACAAGACTGATTTAAAAAATGGAACAAACGGTTGATGAACTACCCTCATGAGTGTGCAGATATGTTTGATACTGGCAGAGTGTGCTGTGTGTTCTATATTCTGTTGTGGACTGTGTGAATTCTAATATAACATCTAATATGTGAATTCCCAGGGACCGGGGAATGAACTACATCGTGGGGAAGGACTGGAGAGATTTGTTTGATATTGTCATTGTGCAGGCCGACAAACCAGGCTTCTTCAACGACAGGAGGAAGTAAGTATTGGAACTATATAAAGACCTTTAAACTTCTTATGTCCCTTTTGGTCTCCACAGGGTACCTACATAAAGACTTCATGACACATTCATAAGCAGTACATGAGCGTTCCATAAATGCTTATGTCAACAACCGCAAGTCCTCATGAAAGTAAGTACTCTTCAATTAAAGTGTTAGCGTTTTTCTTCCTCTGTCCATCCTAGGCCCTTCAGACGAGTAACAGATAAAGGGGTGCTGCATTGGGACAGGATTCACAAGCTGGAGAAGGGGAAGATCTACAAACAGGTACAGGACAATTCAATTTAGCTATTGAATGTGAGTTTAAACTCCTTTGTGGGGTCTGGAATTATTGCATTTTTCTTTGATACAGGTATGTGTTTGTTTCAGGGAAACCTATATGAGTTCCTGAGACTCACTGGTTGGAGGGGGTCCAAGGTGCTGTACTTCGGAGATCACATTTACAGTGACCTGGCTGTAAGTGCAACAACAATTTGCAAATGCTTTAGCTACAACAAGCAGTCATTCAAAGTGACAACATTTCCACATACAGTACAAATACAATGTACGTCATAAAAGTAACTGGTTATTTGCGGTGTTATGCGTCTCCCTGTAGGACCTGACTCTGAAGCACGGCTGGAGGACAGGAGCCATCATCCCAGAGCTGAGGAAGGAGATCAAGATCATGAACACTGAGCAATACGTCCACCTGATGACCTGGCTACAGGGCCTGACTGGACTCATAGAGCACATGCAGGTAGGTGGGGGCGGGGAGAGGTGTGTGTGGGGTGTGTTGAATACTGAGTACATCCACCTAATGACCTGGCTGCAGTTACTTTTGCCTTAAAATATCCCCCCCCTCCCCCAGAGGAAGTTGGGGCCACTATTTCAACATAGTTTTCTGTCCAATAGATGAAATGCACATTTAGGTTCCACCTGCAAAGAATGACGAGGGCTGTTTATACATATTCACGAATGTGGGAATTTCCACGTGGAGTTGATAAACATCAACAAATAGGGCACTGACAGTTCTCAGTGTAGCTAGCTACCATGCTAACCTTTTCTAGCTAGCTAGCTATCTTGCTAACCGTATCTCCCTAGCTAATATTATGTTTGTTTTTTTACTACGCCATATTCAAAAGATTAGCCAACTGGCCCTATGGCTGGTCCTGGAGCTGAATCTGTCATAAGCATTGATTTAGGCCATCCCTGGCGAAGTTCACCCTATCTTTTTCCAAGATGGCGTAGCAGTGCAGACGTGGTTTGTCGTCCTCATGTCATTTTTGTATTTTTCGTCTTTTTTTCTTTTTTTTCAATTTATTTTCAATCTCAATATACCTTCCGGTAACCCGCCTCACTCAATGTGATCTGGATCCGCTATTTTTTTAGACCTTATAGCCAGAACCACCATCAGAAGCTAACCAGCTAATTAGCTACTAGCTATTTAGTCATTGTCTGCCACTGCTAGCGGCCTTTACCTTCTGCAGAGACACCAGCTGTTTTTTAGCCAGGATAATACTTGCCAGCCTACCAGTATTGGACTGTTCTCTCCACTACAATGCTGGATTCCTGCCGTAAACCCTGGACCATTACTCCTGATCATCACCGCTAGCTAGCTGCCACCAAGTGACCCAGCCCCGAAGCTAGCCCTGAGCCAGGTCCACCTCCCAACCTACTCAGTGATCACTCGGCTACACATCTGATGCCTCCCGGACTCTACCCCAACACAGCTAGAATCCACTACTCCACCGGATCCTTGCCGTAAGCTCTGGACCTTTGCATCAGATCAGTGTGGCTATAGTGGCTAACGCCCCTGCCCTGAATCTAGCACCAGTTAGCCGTGAGCCAGGCAATGACTACAACTACAATACCTCTCTCACCATCTGGCCTGGACCCTTTGTCGACACGGCGCCCCGCCATACCACCACGACTGGTCTGCCGATGTAACTCCATCCGCTGTGCCCTCAACCGGCCTTTGCCCGACATCGGAGCAGATGCTTCTACTTACCCCAGCCTGCTAACTTTAAGCCCTCGTGCTAGTGTAGTAACGACTTCCCTGCGGCTTCCCTGTTCCATCTATTGCTGTTCACTGGACCCTATGATCACCGGGCTACATAGCTGATGCCTGCTGGACTGTTCATTAATCACGGTACTCCATTTAGTTTATTTTTTGTTTATCTGTCGGCCCCAGCGTCGAACTCAGGCCCTGTGTGTAGTTAACCGAACCTCCCTGCCCATTCATCGCCATTTTACCTGTTGTTGTTGTCTTAGCTGTTGTTGTCTTACCCGTTGTCGTCTTAGCTAGCTCTCCCAATCACCACCTGTGATTGCTTTGTGCCTCGCTTTATGTCTCTCTCAAATGTCAATATGTCTTGTATACTGTTGTTTAGGATAGTTACCATTGTTTTAGTTTACTGCGGAGCCCCTAGTCCCACTCAACATACAACAGATAACTCCTTTGTCCCACCTCCCACACATGCTGTGACCTCACCCAGCATAACTAGCGTGTCCAGAGATGCAACCTCTCTTATCATCACTCAGTGCCTGGGTTTACCTCCACTGTACCCGCACCCCACCATACCCATGTCTGTGCATTATGCCCTGAATCTATTCTACCACGCCCAGATATCTGCTCCTTTTATTCTCTGTCCCCAACGCACTAGATGACCAGTTTTGATAGCCTTTAGCCGTACCCTGATCCTACTCCTCCTCTGTTCCTCGGGTGATGTGGAGGTTAACCCAGGCCCTGCGTGTCCACAGGCACTCTCATTTGCTGACTTCTGTAACCGAAAAATGCATGCATGTTAACATCACAAGCCTCCTCCCTAAGTTTGTTTTACTCACTGCTTTAGCACACTCCGCCAATCCTGATGTCCTTGCCGTGTCTGAATCCTGGAAGGCCACCAACATTTGGGAGATTTCCATCCCCAACTATAACATTTTCCGTCAAGATAGAACTGCCAAAGGGGGAGGAGTTGCAATCTACTCCAGAGATAGCCTGCAAAGTTCTGTCATACTTTCCAGGTCTATGCTCAAACAGTTTGACCTTGTAATTTAAAAAATTAATCTCTCCAGAAATTAGTCTCTCACTGTTGCCGCCTTTTATAGACCCCCGTCAGCTCCCAGCTGTGCCCTGGACACCATATGTGAATTGATTGCCCCCCCCCCCCCCCATCTATCTTCAGAGTTCGTTCTGTTAGGTGACCTAAACTGGGATATGCTTAACACCCCGGCAGTCCTACAATCTAAGATAGATGCCCTCAATCTCACACAAATTATCAAGGAACCCACCAGGTACACCTCTAAATCCGTAAACATGGGCACCCTCAGATATTATCCTGACCAACTTGCCCTCCAAATACAATCAGGTTCTCAGCGATCACTGCCTCATTGCCTGCATCCGCTATGGGTCTGCGGTCAAATGACCACCCCAAACGCTCCCTAAAACACATCTACGAGCAGGCCTTTCTAATCGACCTGGCCCGGGTATCCTGGATGGATATTGACCTCATCCCGTCAGTTGAGGATGCCTGGTCGTTCTTTAAAATGTATTTCCTCACCATCTTAAATAAGCATGCCCCTTTCAAAAAATGTAGAACTAAGAACAGATATAGACCTTGGTTCACTCCCGACCTGACTGCACTCGACCAGCACAAAAACATCCTGTGGCGGACTGCACTAGCATCGAATAGTCCCCGCAATATGCAACTTTTCAGGGAAGTTAGGAACCAATTTACGCAGGCAGTTAGGAAAGCAAAGGCTAGCTTTTTCAAACAGTCTTGCATCCTATAGCTCTAACTCCAAAAAGTTTTGGGACACTGTAAAGTCCATGGAGAATAAGAGCACCTCCTCCCAGCTGTCCACTGCACTGAGGCTAGGTAAGACTGTCACCACCGATAAATCCATGATAATCGAGAATTTCAATAAGCATTTCTCTACGGCTGGCCATGCTTTCCTCCTGGCTACCCCAACCCCGGCCAACAGCTCTGCACCCTCCGCAGCTACTTTTCCGCCGCCATTGTTGCAACCCCTATTACCAGTCTGTTCAACCTCTCTTTCGTATCATCTGAGATACCTAAAGATTGGAAAGCTGCTGTGGTTATCCCTCTCTTCAAAGGGGGTGACACTCTAGACCCAAATTGTTATAGGCCTATATCCATCCTGCCCTGCCTTTTCCAAAGTCTTCGAAAGCCAAGTTAATAAACATCACTGACCATTTCGAATCCCACTGTACCTTCTCCGCTGTGCAATCTGGTTTCTTAGCCGGTCACGGGTGCACCTCAGCCACACTCAAGGTACTAAACGATATCATAACCGCTATCGATGAAAGACAGTACTGTCCAGCCGTCTTTATCGACCTGGCCAAGGCTTTAGACTATGTCAATCACCGTATTCTTATCGCAGACTCAACAGCCTCGGTTTCTCAAATGCCTGCCTCTCCTGGTTCAACAACTACTTCTCAGACAGAGCTCAGTGTATCAAATCGGAGGGCCTGTTGTCTGGACTTCTGGCAGTCTCTATGGGGGTACCACAGGGTTCAATTCTCGGGCCAACTCTTTTTTTTAATGTATATATCAACGATGTTGCTCTTGCTACGGGTGATTTCCTGATCCACCTCTATGCAGACAACACCATTCTGTATACATCTGGCCCTTCTTTGGACACTATGTTAACTAACCTCCAAACGCGCTTCAATGCTATACAACACTCCTTCCGTGGCCTCCAACTGCTCCAAAATGCTAGTAAAACCAAATATATGCTTTCCAACCGTTCACTGCCTGCACTCGCCCGCCCGACTAGCATCACTACTCTGGACGGTTCTGACTTAGAATATGTGGACAACTACAAATACCTAGGTGTCTGGCTGGACTGTAAACTCTCCTTCCAGACTCATATTAAACATCTCCAATCCAAAATTGAATCTAGAATTGGCTTCCTATTTCGCAACAAAGCCTACTTCACTCACGCCGCCAAACATATCCTCGTAAAACTGACTATCCTACCGATCCTCGACTTCGGCGATGTCATTTACAAAATAGCTTCCAATACTCTACTCAAAAAACTAGATGCAGTCTATCACAGTGCCATCTGTTTTGTCACCAAAGCCCATTATACCACCCACCACTGCGACCTGTATGCTCTAGTTGGCTGGCACTCGCTACATATTCGTCGCCAGACCCACTGGCTCGATGTCATCTATAATTCTATGCTAGGTAAAGCTCTGCCTTATCTCAGCTTACTGGTCACCATAACATCACCCACCCGTAGCAGGTATATCTCACTGGTCATCCCCAAAGCCAACACCTCCTTTGGCCTCCTTTCCTTCCAGTTCTCTGCTGCCACGAATTGCAAAAATCGCTGAGACTTATTTCCCTCACTAACTTTAAACATCAGCTATCTGAGCAGCTAACCGATCGCTGCAGCTCTACATAGCCCATCTGTAAATAGCCCACCCAATCTACCTACCTTATCCCCATATTGTTTTTATATACTTTTCTGCTCTTTTGCACACCAGTATTTCTACTTGCACATCATCATCTACTCATCTATCACGCCAGTGTTCATTTGCTAAATTGTAATTACTTCGCTACTATGGCTTATTTATTGCCTTACCTCCTCACACCATTTGCACACACTGTATATAGACCCCCCCCCCCCCCATTGTGTTATTGACTGTACGCTTGTTTATTCCATGTGTAACTCTGTGTTGTTGTCTGTGTCGCACTGCTTTGCTTTATCTTGGCCAGGTCGCAGTTGTAAATGAGAACTTGTTCTCAACTAGCTTACCTGGTTAAATAAAGGTAAAATTATTTGTTTTTAATTTAAAATATCTTTGACTTTTTGTATTTTTTCACAAACATCCTTTCTGAATTCAAAAGTAATCCAATAATTCATAATCTAGTTTTTTTTAAGTATCTATAATCTGATTACAATATTTTTGCTGGTAATGTACTGATTACACTTAGTTTGTAATCAGTTACTCCCCAACCCTGTCCCTACTTCCCAGCTCCACAGATATGTATTCTCAGTATGTATGTAAACAGTTACACAGTATGTCTTCTTCTCCCTCCGTTCCAGGTCCACAGAGACCCAGCGTCGCAATCTGTTGTCCAGGAATGGATCAAAGAGAGAGAAGCCATGAGGTACCATGGGGAATTACTTTTAATGTGTATGAACCTTTCAAGAGAAGCATTATGTAATTTGTAATGAGTCCTCTTATTTGTTCAAAGTCTAGAAGTTATGCTATAGATATTTTACTTTCTTTGAAAGGCACCTTCACTACATAAGGAATTCATAACACATTTATAATCTACATATGAATGTAGCTACCCTTCAAATAAAGTCTTAACAATATTTTCCTTGACATGCAATGCAAATGAGCACTGTCACTTGATAACATATCTTACGTGTTTTATCATACAACAGATCGCAGACTAAGGACATCTTCAACAGCCAGTTTGGGAGTCTCTTTCGAACGTACCACAACCCCACCTACTTCTCCCGCCGCTTGTCTCGTTTCGCTGACATCTACATGGCCTCCCTCAGCTGTCTGCTGAACTATGACTTCCAGCACACCTTCTTCCCTCGCCGCACCCCCCTGCAGCACGAGTCACCCTTCTGGCCCGAACAGACCAGCGCCGGAGCCCTGAAGATGCCCTTCATACCCCACAGGACCACCACTGAAGAGTAGAGGGAGGTAGGGATCAGTGTAACACCCCATCCGGACCTGCTCAAAGTAGAGGGGCACGGGTTTCATTGCGACACACTCCGCCCGGACCTGGTCTGGACACAGAGCTCTCTGTGGGCCCTATTCAGAGTTGAATAGTGTGCACAACTCAGTTTTGCGCCGATCATTCATTCATTCGTGTAAATTGGAGACTGCCACAAAATTGTAAGTTAAGTGCGTTGTCTTCAAGTCAGAATACTGTCCTGAGATGGGTTCTGGACATGGCTGACTTGGACTTCAACCGTTCATTACATACAGTGCCTTGCGAAAGTATTCGGCCCCCTTGAACTTTGCGACCTTTTGCCACATTTCAGGCTTCAAACATAAAGATATAAAACTGTATTTTTTTGTGAAGAATCAACAACAAGTGGGACACAATCATGAAGTGGAATGACATTTATTGGATATTTCAAACTTTTTTAACAAATCAAAAACAGAAAAATTGGGCGTGCAAAATTATTCAGCCCCTTTACTTTCAGTGCAGCAAACTCTCTCCAGAAGTTCAGTGAGGATCTCTGAATGATCCAGTGTTGACCTAAATGACTAATGATGATAAATACAATCCACCTGTGTGTAATCAAGTCTCCGTATAAATGCACCGGCACTGTGATAGTCTCAGAGGTCCGTTAAAAGCGCAGAGAGCATCATGAAGAACAAGGAACACACCAGGCAGGTCCGAGATACTGTTGTGAAGAAGTTTAAAGCCGGATTTGGATACAAAAATATTTCCCAAGCTTTAAACATCCCAAGGAGCACTGTGCAAGCGATAATATTGAAATGGAAGGAGTATCAGACCACTGCAAATCTACCAAGACCTGGCCGTCCCTCTAAACTTTCAGCTCATACAAGGAGAAGACTGATCAGAGATGCAGCCAAGAGGCCCATGATCACTCTGGATGAACTGCAGAGATCTACAGCTGAGGTGGGAGACTCTGTCCATAGGACAACAATCAGTCGTATATTGCACAAATCTGGCCTTTATGGAAGAGTGGCAAGAAGAAAGCCATTTCTTAAAGATATCCATAAAAAGTGTTGTTTAAAGTTTGCCACAAGCCACCTGGGAGACACACCAAACATGTGGAAGAAGGTTCTCTGGTCAGATGAAACCAAAATTGAACTTTTTGGCAACAATGCAAAACGTTATGTTTGGCGTAAAAGCAACACAGCTCATCACCCCGAACACACCATCCCCACTGTCAAACATGGTGGTGGCAGCATCATGGTTTGGGCCTGCTTTTCTTCAGCAGGGACAGGGAAGATGGTTAAAATTGGGAAGATGGATGGAGCCAAATACAGGACCATTCTGGAAGAAAACCTGATGGAGTCTGCAAAAGACCTGAGACTGGGACGGAGATTTGTCTTCCAACAAGACAATGATCCAAAACATAAAGCAAAATCTACAATGGAATGGTTCAAAAATAAACATATCCAGGTGTTAGAATGGCCAAGTCAACATCCAGACCTGAATCCAATCGAGAATCTGTGGAAAGAACTGAAAACTGCTGTTCACAAATGCTCTCCATCCAACCTCACTGAGGTCGAGCTGTTTTGCAAGGAGGAATGGGAAAACATTTCAGTCTCTCGATGTGGAAAAACTGATAGAGACATACCCCAAGCGACTTACAGCTGTAATCGCAGCAAAAGGTGGCGCTACAAAGTATTAACTTAACCTCTTCAGTCGACCCTCTACTTTTTTGAACATTTTGTTAAAAATCGCGCAACATTTCAGCGCCCTGCTACTCATGCCAGGAATATAGTACGTTCATATGGTTAGAATGTGTGGATAGGAAACCCTCGGACGTTTTTAAAACTGGTTAAATCAGCTATTACATAACGTGCGTTACATCGGAAAGCGCAGGAAAACCTGATCACAGAAAATGGAAATAAATATCCTTGCGCCACTTCCAGCATTTGTTAACAGTGAGCCGAATTAGATAAGACCGAGCATTCAACTCCCACAGCATCCCCATGTTGTCTAGAGTCTTGTGAATTGAATCCTCTTTGATTCTTGGTTGAACCGAAACAGGGGCACCACTTACCTCCGGTCTCCGCCCAGATCATTCCGGAAGAGCTCTCTCGTGAAATTTTTTCCAAGACGACAGCTAATGATTTTGACATCGCCTATGGATGATTTTTATCGCTTATTAACGTTTACTAATACCTAAAGTAGCATTACAAACTTATTTCGAAGTGTTTTGTGAAAGTTTATCGTCTACTTTTTGAATTTTAAAAAATGACGTTACGTTGTGAAATCGCTGTTTTTTTCGTTTATCACACAGTCTACATATAACGATATCTTGGCTTTATATGGCCCGATTTAATCGAAATAAAGACCCAATAGTGTTTATGGGACATCTAGGAGTGCCAACAAAGAAGATGGTGAAAGGTAATGACTGTTTTCTATTTTATTGTGCGGTTTGTGTAACGCCGAAATGCTAATTATTTTGTTTACGTCCCCTGCTGTGCTTTTCTGTTGTAGTGTATTGGTGCATGCTATCAGATAATAGCTTCTCATGCTGTCGCCGAAAAGCATTTTAAAAATCTGACTTGTTGCCTGGATTCACAACGAGTGTAGCTTTAATTTGATACCCTGCATGTGTATTTTAATGAACTTTTGAGTTTTAACTAATACTATTAGCATTTAGCGTAGCGCATTTGCATTTCCAGAGCTCTAGTTGGGACGCAAGCGTCCCAAGTAGAGGCAAGAGGTTAAGGGGGCTGAATAATTTTGCACGCCCAATTTTTCTGTTTTTGATTTGTTAAAAAAGTTTGAAATATCCAATAAATGTCGTTCCACTTCATGATTGTGTCCCACTTGTTGTTGATTCTTCACAAAAAAAATACAGTTTTATATCTTTATGTTTGAAGCCTGAAATGTGGCAAAAGGTCGCAAAGTTCAAGGGGGCCGAATACTTTCGCAAGGCACTGTATGTAATGAACTGTCTGCATTATCTGTAACATTCATGGTAATCATATATTTATGTAAATGTATGATATGCACTTGTATAGTTAGTTACCTGTGTATTAAGATGCTGTTGGCCTTTTTAGCTATATACAGTATCTGTAAAAAGTTGGTTATAAAGGGGTAATAAGGGATGACCACCTAAAGCAGGTTGTCTCTGAACCTGTAAGCACAGAGAAACACAGACTCCGGATATTATCTAGCACAGGAGTTTTGTGTGATGTTGAATTGTTTGAAATTATGACTTGACATTTTCAAAGACATGCCTTACACGTCTGTCACTAGAACTGCACTGTAGATCATATATTAGTGATGCTTTAGTTTAGAATATATATATTATTCCCTGGTAATAAGGGAGATAGGCCTACCCTAAAATCATATTTTTCACAAAGGCTTTACTGTTATTAGTAGTCCTTACTAGTTCAGGTAGCCACATTAATAGCACTCCGACACAACCGACATAACTGTCAGTTTATTTTTCATAGAAAAGGGTAATATGCTGTATTTCATTGACAAATGTATGTTTCATCGTCCAGTGTTGCGTGGCTATCTTTTTTGTTTGTTTTCTTAAACATTGTGCTTTAAAAAGTATAAAATGTAAAAGTGTGTTCAAATAATTTACTTTGCATTAAAATGTTCAGATATTAGATTGATTTGTTTTTGGGGGAAACGAACAAGAAAATGACATTGTTTATGATCATCGATGAGGCTTAATGTTTTAGAAATCTATTGTTTGATATATACAGTGTGGTCTGAAATGATTGACATCCTTGATAAAGATGAGTAAAAATGACTTCATAAAATAAGTTATTAAATTCAAATACTGAGCTATACTGAACAAAAATATACATGCAACAATTTCAAAGATTTACTGAGTTACATAAGGAAATCCGTCAATTGAAATAAATTCCTTAGGACCTAATCCATGGATTTCACATGACTGGGAAAACAGATATGCATCTGTTGGTCTCATAACTTTTTTTTAAATGTAGGGGCTTGGATCAGAAAACCAGTCAGTATCTGGAGTGACCACCATTTGCCTCATGCAGCGCAACACATTTCCTTCGCTATGAGTTGATCAGGCTGTTGATTGTGGCCTGTGTAATGTTGTCCCACTCCTCTTCAATGGCTGTGCGGAGTTTTTGGATACTGTCGGGAAATGGAACACGCTGTCATACACGTCGATCCTGAGCATCCCAAACATGCTCAATGGGTGACATGTCTGAGTATGCAGGCCAGAACTGGGACATTTTCAGCTTTCAGGAATTGTGTACAGATCCTTGTGACATGGGGCCTTGCATCATCTTGCTGAAACATGTGGTGATGGTTGCAGATGAATGGCACAATGGGCCTCAGGATCTCATCACGGTATCTTTGAGCATTTGAATTGCCATCGATAAAATGCAATTGTGCTTGTTGTCTATAGCTTATGCCTGCTCATACCATAACCCCTCCCCCACCATGGGGCATTCTGTTCACAATGTTGACATCGGCACACAGCTTGCCCACACGACGCCATACACATGGTCTGTGGTTGTGAGGCCGGTTGGAGGTTCTGGCAAATTCTCTAAAATGACATTGGAGGTGGGTTATGGTAGAGAAATGAAAATTAAATTATCTGGCAACAGCTCTGGTGGACATTCCTGCAGTCAGCAATGCAATTGCACCTGTGTAATGATCATGCTGTTTAATCCACTTCTTGATTTGCCACACCTGTCAGGTGGATGGATTATCTTGGACAAGGAGAAACGTTCACTAACGGATGTAAACAAATTTGTGTACAAAATTTGAGAGAAATAAGCGTTTTGTGTTTATGGAAAATTTCTGGGATCTTTAATTTAAGCTTATGAAACAAACACTTTATACGAGAACAAGTTTTAAAACCTTTTTGTCATAGAAAATGAAACATTTGTGTTTCTTATTGGACAATTCCATGTAGTTACTCCCTTTTTCAGTCTTGTTTTCTTCCGGTAGATACCTAATGAACACAACCCTGTTGTGCGGTGTTGTCGTCTTCTTTTTTGTCTTTCTATTCCTCTCCTTCCTCCTCTTCCCCCAGCTGAACCGTAGTGTGGAGTTGCAGGGAGGGCATCCCAGCCTAGAGGAGAATGAATGGCGGTGAGGATGGTACTGGCCATGATCGGGGCCTTCTTTTTCTGATGACTTCCCTACACGGCCCTGTCTGTGGTGGTGGACTCAGAGCTCCACATCCCTCCACTGTTGGCTGTCATGCCTTTGTACTTCGCCAAGCCCAGTCCTGTCAACAACCCTATCATCTATTTCCTAAGTAACAAGCAGCTATGTGTAGGAGTGCCAGAATAAAGTGAGGACACAGCACATCAATTGAGTTTGTAGATTATTGAAGGAGACTGCTAAATCAGGTCCTTGTGGTCGTAATTCAATTAGGATACAGATTTACATTAAAATGTTGGTTATTAAGTAGATTACACTCGTATCAAGATAAACTTGGTATGTCTTGTGTATTGAAGAGTGTATGAATTGTCTTAAAGTTCTTTACCACAATTCTGTATGTAGTTTCTAACAGTTGGTGTCTGTCTGTCTACTCCCTGTAGTTCCGCGATGCCACTCTAGAGGTCCTCTCCTGTGGGCTCTACATCGCTCATGGCCTGGCAACCGACACCCTCACCATGCACTCAATGACCCTGATAAGCACCGTGGGCACAGGTAGCCGAGGGATCAGCGCCCACAGCAAGGTTTTACCGCTGTGAATCCTCTCTCCTTTGTCTCCTCCATCACTCCACCGGAAACAGAAACAGGCACCTTAGAAGTATCACGTTGGTCTGGGTACATCCGAGTCCCGGCCCCATGAAGGGGGAGAGGAGAGAATAGCTTCCTCCTCATCCTCAGGCCACTTAAAGTTGTCCCCGTACAAGTCCACTTCAGTCATTATCAGCAAGACCTCAAGCCACATAAAGTAGTCCCAACCCTGCAATTCCACATCAGTCATCAGCCAAGGCCGCCTCCTCAATGCCACCAACATTGGAATTGACTAAAGGACTAAGTCTTACAGTAAGTGTCCAGTGAAAATCTAACTTTTAAAAGTTCATATTCTGTTAACTGATACCCAAAGAATGTGGTTGACCCATCCCATACTCATGTGGCCAAAGCATAAATGGGAGAAAAAACACTTACAAGATTGAGGTATGTTTTTTTATTTTTTATCTCAAACATTTCAAAAATCAGCATGAATATTTTTAATGAACGATATATGATATATGCCCACACCATTTCAACACAGAAAAACTGCTTTTTAACATAGTTAATTACCATTGTTTGGAAGGAAAACAATTTCACACATAGAAAATGGGATCGTGAATTATGTTTGATGTCAATTCCTCTTTGAAAATTATTTTTGTTCCTACAGATGTAGGAGCTTAATTTCACCTACAGTTCCAGTCAAACGTTTGGATACACCTACTCATTCAATGGTTTTTCTTAATTTAAAAAAAATGTTTTACATTGTAGAATAACAGTGAAGTCATCAAAACTATGAAATAACACATTTGGAATCATGTAGTAAAGTAGCCACTCTTGGCATTCTCAACCAGCTTCATGAGGTAGTCACATGGAATGCATTTCAATTAACAGGTGTGCCTTGTTAAAAGTTAATTGTGGAAGTTCTTTAACTTCTTATGGCTGGGGGGTAGTATTGAGTAGCTTGGATGAATAAGGTGCCCAGAGTAAATTGCCTGCTACTCAGGCCCAGAAGCTAAGATAGGCATATTATCAGTGGATTTGGATAGAAAACAGTCTGAAGTTTCTAAAACTGTTTGAATGATGTCTGTGAGTATAACACAACTCATATGGCAGGCAACAACCTGAGATAAAATCCAACCTGGAAGTGGGAAATCTAAGGTTTGTAGGTTTAAGTCTTTGGCTATCCAATAAACAGTGTCAAATTTGGTCCGATTGCACTTCCTAAGGCTTCCACTAGATGTCAGCAGTCTTTAGAACCTTGTTTCAAACTTCTACTGTGAAGGGGGAGTGAATAAGAGCTGTTTGACTAAGAGGTCTGGCAGAATGTCATGAGCTAAATCATGTGTGCGGCCGTGAGAGCGAGCTCTGTTCCTTTTAATTTCTAAAGACAAAAGAATTGTCCGGTTGGAATATTATTGAAGATTTATGATAAAAACATCCTAAAGATTGATTCTATACATTGTTTGACATTTTTCTACGAACTGTAATGGAACTTTTCGTCTGGACTAAGTGCCTGCGCCTCTTGAATTTGGATTTGTGAACTAAACGCGCAAACAAAAAGGAGATATTTGGACATAAATGATGGACTTTATTGAACAAAACAAACATTTATTGTGGAACTGGGATTCCTGGGAGTGCATTCCGATGAAGATCATCAAAGGTAAGTGAATATTTTTAATGCTATTTCTGACTCTGTTGACTCCACAACATGGCGGGTATCTGTATGGCTTGTTTTGGTGCCTGAGTGCTGTACTCAGATTATTTCATGGTGTGCTTTTTCCGTAAAGCTTTTTTGAAATCTGACACAGCGGTTGCATTAAGGAGAAGTATATATTTAATTTCATGCATAACACTTGTATTTTCATCAACATTTATGATGAGAGGCCTCCCGGGTGGCGCAGTGGTTAAGGGCGCTGTACTGCAGCGCAAGCTGTGACACCAGAGACTCTGGGTTCGCACCCAGGTTCTGTCATAACCGGCCGCGACCGGGAGGTCCGTGGGGCGACGCACAATTGGCCTAGCGTCGTCCGGGTTAGGGAGGGTTTGGCCGGTAGGGATATCCTTGTCTCATCGCGCACCAGCGACTCCTGTGGTGGGCCGGGCGCAGTGCTCGCTAACCAAGGTTGCCAGGTGCACGGTGTTTCCTCCGACATATTGGTGCGGCTGGCTTCCGGGTTGGATGCACGCTGTGTTAGCATCTTATGGCTAGGGATTCCGCTAGCGCCCCCCCCCAAAATTCCGCTGAAAAGGCAGCGCGGGATATTCAAAAATATATTTTTTTAAATATTTAACTTTCACACATTATAAAGTCCAATACAGCAAATGAAAGATTAACAAGATGTTTATCTACCCATCGTGTCTGATTTAAAAAATGTTTTACAGCCACCAAATCCCAAAAAAACACACAGCCATTTTTCCCAGCCAAAGATAGTCACAAAAGCAGAATTAGAGAAAAAATGAATCACTAACCTTTGATAATCTTCATCAGATGACACTCATATGACATCATGTTACACAATACATTTATGTTTTGTTCGATAATATGCATATTTATATCCACAAATCTCGGTTTACATTGACGCCATGTTCAGAAATGCCTCCAAAATATCCGGAATAATTACAGAGAGCTATGCCAGATAACAGAAATACTCATCATAAACTTTGACGAAAGATACATGTTTTACATATAATTAAAGGGACACTGGTTGTTAATGCAACCGCTGTGTCAGATTTTTATTAAACGTTACTGTCACGTTCTGACCATAGTTCTGTTGTGTTTTCCTTGTTTTAGTGTTGGTCAGGACGTGAGCTGCGTGTGCATTCTATGTTGTGTGTCTAGTTTGTCCGTTTCTGATATGGTTCTCAATCAGAGGCAGGTGTTAGTCATTGTCTCTGATTGGGAACCATATTTAGGTAGCTTGTCTTGTGTTGGGGTTTGTGGGTGGTTGTTTCCTGTCTTTGTGTTCTCTGCACCAGATAGGACTGTTTCGGGTTTTGCCACGTTTGTTATTTTGTATTTGTGTAGTGTTCACGTTATCGTCTTTGATTAAACATGTTGAACACAAACTACGCTGCATTTTGGTCCTCCTCTCCTTCGACGGAAGAAAAACGTTACAGAACCACGGGCAGGAGCAGGAGAGGCAGCAATGTCAGGATTTCTGGACATGGGAGCAGAATCTGGACTATACAACTTGGGAAGAGATAGGCAGGTGGGCGGTCGACCCAGGGAGAGTGCCGGAGCCCGCCTGGGATTCGCTGGAGCAGTGCGAGGAGGGTTACAGGAGAATGGAGTTGGAGAAACGAGCATGGCGGCGCAGTAGGAAGCCCGAGAGTCAGCCCCAAAAATGTCTTGGGGAGAGGCACACAGGGAGTATGGCGAAGCCAGGTAGGAGACCTGCGCCAACTTCCTGTGCTTACCGGAGAGCGAGATCGACCGGGTAGGCACCGTGTTATGCTGTGGAGCGCATGGTGTCTCCAGTGCGGGTGCATAGCCCGGTGCGGTACATACCAGCTCCTCGTATCGGCCGGGCTAGAGTGGGCATCGAGCCAGGTAAAGTTGGGCAGGCTCGGGGCTCAAGAGCTCCAGTGCACCTGCACGGTCCGGTCTCTCCAGTGCCACCTACACGCACCAGCCCTCCGGTGGAAGCGCCCCGCTCCAGGCTTCCTGTGCGTGTCCAGAGCCCAGTACTCCCTGTTCCTCCTCCCCGCACTCGCCCTGAGGTGCGTGTCCTCAGCCCAGTACTACCAGTTCCGGCACCACGCACCAGGCCTACAGTGCGCCTCGCCTGTCCAGAGCTGCTAGAACCTCCCGCCTGTCCAGAGCTGCTAGAACCTCCCGCCTGTCCAGCGCTGCTAAAACCTCCCGCCTGTCCAGAGCTGCTAGAGTCTCCCGCCTGTCCAGAGCTGCTAGAACCTCCCGCCTGTCCAGAGCTGCTAGAACCTCCCGCCTGTCCAGCGCTGCTAGAACCTCCCGCCTGTCCAGAGCTGCTAGAGTCTCCCGCCTGTCCAGAGCTGCTAGAGTCTCCCGCCTGTCCAGAGCTGCTAGAGTCTCCCGCCTGTCCAGAGCTGCTAGAGTCTCCCGCCTGTCCAGAGCTGCTAGAGTCTCCCGCCTGTCCAGAGCTGCTAGAGTCTCCCGCCTGTCCAGAGCTGCTAGAGTCTCCCGCCTGTCCAGAGCTGCGAGAGTCTCCCGCATTACTTCGACGGAAGAAAGCCGTCACAGTTACGAAAAAAGCATACCATGCAATAATCTAAAATGGCGCTAAGAGGTAACAATATTTCTCAGCCATGTTTGAGTCAACAGCAATACGAAATTACATCATAAATATTCCCTTACCTTTGATGATCTTTCATCAGAATGCAGTGCAAGGAGTCCTAGTTCCACAATAAATATTTGTTTTGTTCCATAATGTCCATTACTAGTGTCCAATTAGCTGCTTTTGCTAGCACGGTTAGTTCACATGTCCAAAATCTGGTGCTGGTCCAGGCGAACCCAGACGAAAACTTCAAAAAGTTATATTCTAGGTCGAATAAACTGGTCAAACTAAGTAGAGAATCAATCTTCAGGATGTTATTTTCATATATATCCAATAACGTTCCAACATTCATTTTTGTCTACAGAGTAATGGAACGCAAGGCTATATCAACAGTAATATGCGCAACCAGGAACTGGCATTCTGACAGACCACTAACTCATTCCCCTCCCGTCCGGTCCCACATCACACTAGAGACTTCATTCCATGTTCTACTGACTGTTGACATCTAGTGGAAGGCGTAGGAAGTGCGAACAGATCCATATCTTATTTGGATGTGAATAGGCGATGACTTGAAATTCAACCAGCCCCAGAATTTCCACTTCCTATTTGGAAGTTTGCCTGCCCTATGAGTTCTGTTATACCCATAGACATAATTCAAACAGTTTTAGAAACGTCAGTGTTTTTTCTATCCAATAGTAATAATAATATGCATATATTAGCATCTAGGACAGAGTAGGAGGCAGTTTACTATGGGCATGCAATTCATCCAAAGTGAAAATGCTGCCCCCTCTCCCTAACAGGTTTTAAGAAGTAGGGTTGGGTTGGGTTGTGTATCGGAGGACGCATGACTTTCAACCTTTGTCTCTCCCGAGCCCGTACGGGACTTGTAGCGATGAGACAAGATAGTAGCTACTAACAATTGGATACCACGAAATTGGGGAAAAATAAAAAATAAAAAAACACATTTATGAGTATTTCTGTAAATTGATGTCGCTCTCTGCAAAATCACCGGATGTTTTGGAAGCAAAACATTACAGAACAGCGCGCCAATGTAAACTGAGATTTTTGGAAATAAATATGAACTTTATCGAACAAAACATACATGTATTGTGTTACATGAAGTCCTATGAGTGTCATCTGATGAAGATCATCAAATGTTAGTGATTAATTTCATCTCTATTTCTGCTTTTTGTGACTCCTCTCTTTGGCTGGAAAAATGGCTGTGTTTTTCTGTGACTTGGCGCTGACCTAACATAACCATGGTATGCTTTCTTCGTAAAGCCTTTTTGAAATCGGACACTGTGGTGGG
Source organism: Oncorhynchus nerka (assembly GCF_034236695.1). NCBI lineage: Eukaryota > Metazoa > Chordata > Actinopteri > Salmoniformes > Salmonidae > Oncorhynchus > Oncorhynchus nerka. The sequence goes on along the minus strand of NC_088420.1, from coordinate 57,500,863 downwards.
ATTAACAACAACTTTATCTTTAAAATGGTGTATAATACTTGTATGTTTGAGGAATTTTAATTATGAGATTTCTGTTTGAATTTGGCGCCCTGCACTTTTACTGGCTGTTGTCAAATGATCCCGTTATCGGGATTTCAGCCGTAAGAAGTTAATGCGTTAGAGCCAGTCAGTTGTGTTGTGACAAGTTAGGGGTGGTATACAGAAGATAGCCCTATTTGGTAAAAGACCAAGTCCATATTAAGGCAAGAACACCTCAAATAAGCAAAGAGAAACATTTCAAGAACTTTGAAAGTTTCTTCAAGTCTAGTCGCAAAAACCATCAAGCACTATGATGAAACTAGCACAGCCCAGTGCGGGCTATTCCACCTCGCCGCACTGGCCTGGTTACGGGGAGCATTCAACCAGGTAAGGTTGGGCAGGCTCGGTGCTCAAGAGCTCCAGTGCGCCTGCACGGTCCGGTCTATCCAGTGCCACCTCCACGCACCAGCCCTCCGGTGGCAGCCCCCAGCACCAGGCTGTCTCTCAGTCTTCTGCCTACAGGTGTTCCCGCCTGTCCAGCGCTGCTAGAGCCTTCCTCCTCTCCAGCGCCGCCAGAGTCTCCCGTCTGTCCTGAGCCGCCAGAGTCTCCCGTCTGTCCTGAGCCTGCTGAGCTGTAGTCGATGAATCATCAGACACCGGCTTTAACCAGTTGAGATCACCAATCAAGATCATTTCACTATAAAGAAGTTTACACATAAGGTGTGTCAAAGAATAAAATTCATCACCGAGAGCACAGGGGGGTCTATAACAGCCAATCACAGTTATAGAGAGACCCTTTGAAACCTCAATATTCAAAGCAAGAAATTCCAACTGTTTACATATAGCTTCAGACTTTGCCACACTTATAGGGAATTTAGTTTTTACATATATAGCCACACCCCCACCTTTCTTAACCAGATCAGTGCGATAAACATTGTAACCACAAAAACAGACTTGCTGAGCCAGGTTTCAGAAAAACACAATTACATCAGCATCAGTTGATTTAGCCCAAATCCTAACCCCATCAATTTTTGACAACAGGATGTTTTTAAATGAAAAATACCAAAACCAGATCTTGATTTAAAATCAGAGGGGGTTTGGAGACATTGCATATCAGGGCCAGGGTTAGGTTGCACGTTACCTGATATCAACAAAAGAAGAATAACTAGGCACCTCGGTTTAATAACCTTTGTACGGCTTCTCTTTTTTTAAGAGACCTACCGCAAGCCAATTCTAGAAGTGAGTTTCCAGACAATACAAAACAGTCATTTAAAACCATTAGACCTTGGTAGTGACAAAATTCGTACTGTTCACATCATGCCACAAATACATCGGCATTTGGACGAGTGGACCGAGTGAAAAAGAGCGAGTTCCTGCAGACAAAATGTCTAATGGACGGGAGAGCACATTGTCAGATGTACTCACCCCACAGCAATGTTCGTTTTCTCCAGAGTTCAGTAAAGCCTAGTGGTTAGAGCATTAGACTAGTAGCCGCAAGGTTGCAAGTTCAAACCCCCGAGCTGACAAGGTAAGGTACAAATCTGTCGTTCTGCCCCTGAACAGGCCGTCATTGAAAATAAGAATTTGTTCTTAACTGATTTGCCTAGTTAAATAAAGGTACAAAATATATAAAAAAATGTTTGAGTGTGAGTAGATTGGGTGTTGAGGTCGTAGGTACAACTGTAAACATTTCCGTTCTCAAATGTCTGTTTAATGTGAGAAACAAAATGGAAAAACACCTGTTAGACCATTACAATGCGCACTGTCATGCAATTTTACTATTACCAACAAGACAATGAAGTGATACGTGCCATGGAGACTTATAACGGATACTTTCCAAACACCAAAAGTTCCCACGCTGGGCGATACTGTTTACTACACTATTGTGCATACAATCCAAGTCATTGTGCATACAATCCAAGTCATATTGTCATTCATAATCTTATTTTTAACCGTATATCTTTGCAAAGGTGTTCCTTGTGTCAATTCAGAGCTTGGAAATATTGGAATAATGTGCTTAAGAGGACTCTCAAGGCGCACAACAGGATAACACAACAACCACATGTTCAATTGACAATCATTGCTTAAATGGATGTGGTCGATAGATTTGTATAGGTGTAGCAGTGTGATGTTGTTCCCCTATATTATGCACCAAATTGCACACAAGGACCAATTCAAATAGGCCAGGTATAATTTGATAATAATAATAATTCAGTGTATTTTTTTTATTGAATTACAGCTGCATAGCTAATGTTTTTCTTTGGTGTAAAAACACTTTTTCATATCAATATTGTTCATACATGTGATTGTATATTTTGGTTTGGCCCATCGCGGGTTTACTGCATTTCCATACCCCCTTATTGTTCTCTTTTGCCTGCCCTTCAGCTTGCAAGGTACGTTGTCCTTGGCTCCGAAATTGTTCAATATAAAACCGTGGTAATGTTACACAATGTACTGTTATGCTACCATAAGTTTGTTACAATGTGGATAATATAAAGATGTATGTTAACAAGGTTCACAAAGCTCGCTAACTGGGGTATCTATTGTAACTTGTGAGTACTTGGGACAGTGTTTGAGTGAGTGTCCGTATGCTTGCGCAGGTGCCTGAGAGCTAGGACTGCGCCAAGGGTTAACCTAATGTGTGTTGTCTCTTCGTGTGCAGGGCAAATAAAAAAATATTAAACTAGCAGACCTCCAGTTGTGGCAGCGTCCTAATTAAAAGTACACAACGCAGAACGAACCACGCAACATAGGCATATATAAATAATGTATTTACCTTGTAAGGCAAGATTGGATTAGTTGGTCTAAGCAACATGCACCTGGATAATCGCGTCATGAATCGGGAAAGGCTCCTATATCCTCATATACACATTATGACATAATAAAGAGTTTAATCGTTCACGAAATAAAGACATAGAAGCATACCCATTTATACAGGTTCTACACATTCCATTTCTCCATGGCAATAGAATGTAAACATTCTAATTTGCGCCAAACATCGCCTACAACTCCATTCTAAGTGCAGCATATTGGACGACTCCACAGTCATTGATCATTCGCGACTTTAAGTCATTCCTGCTATCTCTAGAGCATCCCGTGTATCTATAGCGCTGCATTTCTTCCCCATCTTACCATGGATAGGGTTTGGTGCATTCCAGAGATCACTTATGGTCCCACAAAGGTAATCTTAGGAGAAACTCATTTTAGCATACTGTAAATGCCTGTGCATAATGTGCATAACAAAGCATCATTACTTTGATTATCTTCAAAGGAATTCTGTAGAAGCAGCCTTTATTTTCAGACTCTGCAGGCCTGCTGGGAGGAAACATATTACAATAAACAGGTAAGATCCATCCCACAAAAACATAAACAACAGAAAGAGAGTTGTATTTCAAGACAGTTTAGAGAAGGTGGTCATAAGAGTTCTTAATATCACTTGCAAATTGTGGGGCATGAGCAGTTGTGAAATGTTTAGAGAGGCCCTTCTGAAAGCACATATGGTATTTCGTGGCACGGTCTCACACCTTACCTCATCTTGCAGAAGAAGCTCATGGTCCACTATCTGCTGCTCCAGAGTCAAGGCCAGGTCCCGCCCCATGTCACCACGGAGCACATGAGCAACTGGCTGGTGTCTCAGGGCAAAAAATCCCTTAGGGAGAGGTGAGTACCACATCAGCACTCACCTTCACTGCCATTTCCTGCCACCAGCAGCACTCCAGGAGGTGTGGGTAAAATAAGCAACAGAAAAATCAGAAGCCAGGAAAGTTGAATTGCTCTGTGTTTTATTTGAAGGGTGTGGAGGGAAACCCTGGAGCAGGGAAACGACTTCGCTCGGCTGGTAAGAGAATGAGAGTTGGAGACATACTACAAGTTAGTGAGCCTTTCAACAACGAGTTAGCACAGCAGAATTAATCTGTTGTGAAATTACACTAATGGGACTTCCTGTTGTATACTGCAGGCCTGGGATGTAAACACTTGCCTAAAAATGATGAACATAGAGCACGAGGCTTTCTGCAAGCTCCGCCGCTCCATGCACCCCACCTCGCCTGCTGACATGTGAGTTCCATGTACTGCCCTGCATATGACTTGATCCATTTATCTACATATCTGGAACTACGCAGAAACAGACTAAGACAGTGTTCTAAGTGAGTACATTGCACATCGTTTAGCTTTGTTTTCTCCTTATTGTTGATTTCAGCGATCCTAAGGTCCACAGCATCGTGGAGAGAGCTGTGAGGAGCATTCTGGGCGAGCAGTCCAATGAGCCCCGTAGCAACCTGCTCAGCCCATCTCAGTTGGTGGTGGAGGTGGTGCCCAGGCTCCTCCTGGCCCTGTGGTTTCAGCCAGAGGAATGCCATTCAGAGCACCCGATCCTTATAAGTGGGATGGCCGTAGGCATGGTGGCGGCCGTAGTGGAGAAGCTCTCCTGCATGTTAAAGGACCCTTCCCCTCACATCCCTTTCTCCCGGGCTGCTGCTTTTGACTCTGTGCGGTCAATCCTCGGGAGAATCAGTCAGTCCTTCTCCACCGATGACCTGCAGAGCCCTTTTTATATGAGCGCTGTCTGTGCCTTTGTGGCGGACGAGGTGCAGAGCTGCTTCCAGCCCCCTGCAGCCACCCTACCAGTCCCCCCTGTCCTCGTGGTGGGCGTTTCCACCACATTACCAGCTGACATCCAAGCAGGTGAGTAGCAATGATAGAGAGCACTCTGACAGATGCCTGTTCTGATGACATCTTGGTGCCTTGTAGTAGTAGAGCTCATCAGGATTGTTGTTGTCACCCACAATACAGACCCGGCTTCTTCCCACCTGGAGGTTGAGGACATCACCCATAACACAGAGGCAGACCCAGCATCTTCCCACCTGGAGGTTGAGGACATCACCACTAACACAGAGGCAGACCCGGCATCTTCCCACCTGGAAGTTGAGGACATCACCACTAACACAGAGGCAGATCCGGCTTCTTCCCACCTGGAGGTTGAGGACATCACCACTAACACAGAGGCAGATCCGGCTTCTTCCCACCTGGAGGTTGAGGACATCACCACTAACACAGAGGCAGACCCGGCATCTTCCCACCTGGAGGTTGAGGACATCACCACTAACACAGAGGCAGATCCGGCTTCTTCCCACCTGGAGGTTGAGGACATCACCACTAACACAGAGGCAGACCCGGCATCTTCCCACCTGGAGGTTGAGGACATCACCACTGACACAGAGGCAGACCCGGCATCTTCCCACCTGGAGGTTGAGGACATCACCCCTAAGACAGAGGCAGATCCGGCTTCCTCCCACCTGGAGTTTGAGGAGATCACACCTAAGACAGAGGCAGATCCGGCTTCTTCCCACCTGGAGGTTGTGGACATCACCACTAACACAGAGGCAGATCCGGGTTCTTCCCACCTGGATGTTCAAGACATCACCCCTAATACAGAGGCAGAGCCCATCTCTTCCCTCTTGGAGGTTGTGGACGTCACACCTGAAGAAAGGACTCTCACGATGGCCGTCTTCGCCACTCTGCCAGCTGACATCCAAGCAGGTGAGTAACACTTAGAGAGCACTCTTGACAGGTGCCGTTTGTCATGACATCTTAGTAGAACCTTTCAACTGGCCAGTGTTTAGAAGCTACGGTTTGCATTTGTTTACATTCTGATCCTCTTTCTTCCCTTTCCAGAGGATGTTGCTGTGGTCACCCCGGATGTCACCCCACACGTCACCAAGGATGTGACACTGGATGTTCCATGCAGAGCTAGGAAAGGGGCAGTCCGGCGATTATTTTGCAGGCTTTGGAGGGCAGTGTGCTGCTGCGCCTGCCACAAGGAAGAGGAGGAACAATATTAATTATTCATCACACCTGTAGAAAAGGGATTGAACCATAGACCATTAAATTATTCGCATTTTAATTGAACTAAGTTCTGCTTTTCTTCTGTTTACTACTTAATTTCAGAACTTTTCTATAAACTTTCACTTTGCAAGTGTGGATTAGGTTGTGTAAATAAGTGGGAAACATCCCAATTTTAATGCTTTGAATAATTTACTTTGTACATTAAAAAAAAAAGTATTATTTGACAATAAAAAAACGGAGGGCGCTCAACCAACTTTCAGTTGAAGTGCAACCAAAAATTTGAATCATCATAGAAAAGGAAAAAGCCCAACTCTTGTTCACTATAAAAAAAAAATGCATTGTTTTATTCAAGCAAGGTTAAAAGATTAACGTTTCGGCCTAGTCTATGATGATATGCAAGTTGTGTTTGCCCAGTAAAAGGGTGACCCAGACTCACCCTGGTTCTTGAGGGTTGAAGACAGTGAAAAATGATCATTAAGTAAATGGGACTTTTCAACTATTGAATAAAAATCTTTAATGAACATGAATTTAAATACAATTGACTTGAGGATCAGAGCAGGCTAACTGGATAGGCCTGAAGGCCCTCTGCCTCTACCTCTGTGTGGTTCATCTCAACCAAGAGGTTGTGTGGGTTGTCTTTCTCTCTGTGGGTGTGAATCACTATGACTTCTCCCTCTGCCTGCCATTTGACTGATCAGAAGCCTTAAGTTCTTTCTTGCTCACATGAACAGGAGGAATGGCGTCTGGGGTAACCTCCTCTATCTAATGCCTTTTCCACCTCCTCTTTCTGTCTGTGTTTGACTGAGGTCACTCGTTCTCTCTCCATGGGTGTTGGATAGTTCCTAGTCCTCTGTGTCTTTGTGATGGTGGAGGGAGTTAACCTGTTCCGGCTCCCTCTAAGGGTGTGCACCGTAATCTCTTTCGGTGTGTTGAGGGGTTCAGTGGTTTTGGAGGGAGTCTGAAGTTCGATCTCTAGCGATGACTGTGGGGTCTGTCCCGTGGTGGTGTCCCCCTCCCTCCTAAGGAGGAGCCACTGAGACATGTGATGAGGCCAAGAAAGATCTCTGCAAGGACAGTTTAGGATCACAACATCACAACACTGCTGCTCATTCATATTCAAACACACCTCAGATTACGGACACCAACATGGACGCCCCCCTTAAGGACCTATTGTCCTTAAGGCTTTTAATACAGTCTTTTATCTCAATTTCAGATAACTCATCATCACAAAAATCCCTGAAATCATTATCTATCTTCTTAGCAATTTTTGCAACACGTCATGCTCTATCAACTGAGCTACGAAGGAGCACGTCGACGTCACTAGAATGATGACAAGCCATTTTAACGGTTTCTAAAGGGAATCATAGAATTCCAAACTCATTTCTATGGCAACACAGTTGTCAATTTTGTAAACAATCATTTTCGAACATGTGTTGCCAAGAGACATCTAACCGACGTTCTATGGAATGTTTTCTGTGCGAAAACAACAACTTCAGTTTGCTGCTGACAACAAACTTGTTTGATTTTTGAGACCTGAGAACAATCGACTGGAAAATGCCTGGGTGCTTTTCAAGACTGGCGGAGAGAGTGCGTGGACGTCGGCGGCCTACTGCGTCGACAGGTTGTTCAAATTCATTTGTGGCTTGTTTTTCTTGTCTTTTTCCGTTTTGCAGGGTTCGTGATCGTCGACAGGTGGACAGCGACAGCGACTTCGAAGAAGGTATGTGGAGTTTAAAACTCTTATTTTACTACATTTAACAATGTCATTATAATTTGCGAAATGTTGTGTATTTCTATCATTCAGACTTGGCAAAAATGCTTGTGCTAGAGATGTTGTAGCTAGCTAGCTTACTAGCTAACATTAACTTTAGTAACTGTTGCTAAGCGATCGACTTTTGCTACCTAGCTAGCTAGTATTAGCAATCTTGCTACGTTTTATGTCCTAACAATAGTTTATTTTATATTCCAATGTTTTAGAAACAACTGTCCTGGATGAGGTCCAGTTGGATGTGCCATTGGATGATGTGCCAGATGTTCCACAGCTGCCAGTCCTCCTTGATGCCCAGAATGCTGCTATCATCCTTGAGGATGTGCCAGATATGCAGACTATCCTTGAGGTACAATTTTCTGAAAGTTTGGGGTTTTATGTTTGAAAAATATCCCTGATATTCAAGTTGTGTCTCTTTGACATGCAACAAATCTCTTGTCTGCTTTCTGCTTTAGGAGGCCACTGGCAATTGGCAGTTGATTCTGATTAGGTTCAGCCCCCTATAAAGGGCCTGTTGTTATCAGGGTAAGAGACCCCCCACACACACACACACACACACACACACACAGTCACATCATGGTTACAATGTTTACTGTTTCCAACATGAATGTATTGTAATGTGCAGAACAATGCTTGGTGGTTAAAGCTTGGAGAACTTTCCAGTTCATCAGCCCCATCATCACCTACATGCGTGGGGGATCCCAGGGGCGGCAGGGTAGCCTAGTGGTTAGAGCGTTGGACTAGTAACCGAAAGTGTTGCAAGTTCAAATCCCCGAGCTGACAAGGTACAAATCTGTTGTTCTGCCACTGAACAGGCAGTTAACCCACTGTTCCTAGGCCGTCATTGAAAATAAGAATCTGTTCTTTAACCTGTTGCGACGAGCAATCCCGTATCCGGGAGCGTAATTATAGCCTCAAGCTCATTACTATAACGCAACGTTAACTATTCATGAAAATCGCAAGTGAAATGAAATAAATATATTGGCTCACAAGCTTAGCCTTTTGTTAACACCACTGTCATCTCAGATTTAAAAAAATGCTTTTCAACCAACCCAGTGGGTTAACTGCCTGTTCAGTGGCAGAACAACAGATTTGTACCTTGTCAGCTCGGGGATTTGAACTTGCAACACTTTCGGTTACTAGTCCAACGCTCTAACCACTAGGCTACCCTGCCGCCCCTGGGATCCCCCACAAGCATTTGTGTAAGAGTATTGATAGCTAGCATAGCATTAAGCCTAGCATTCAGCAGGCAACATTTTCACAAAAACAAGAAAAGCATTCAAATAAAATAATTTACCTTTGAAGAACTTCGGATGTTTTCAATGAGGAGACTCAGTTAGATAGCAAATGTTCAGTTTTTCCAAAAAGATTATTTGTGTAGGAGAAATCGCTCCGTTTTGTTCATCACGTTTGGCTAAGAAAAAACCCCCGAAAATTCAGTCATCACAACGCAAACTTTTTTCAAAATTAACTCCATAATATCGACAGAAACATGGCAAACGTTGTTTAGAATCAATCCTCAAGGTGTTTTTCACATATCTATTCGATGATAAGTCACTCGTGGCAGTTTGGTTTCTCCTCTGTTCAAAATGGAACAATGCACGCACCTGGAGATTACGCAATAGTTTCGACGGAGGACACCGAGTGGACACCTGGTAAATGTAGTCTCTTATGGTCAATTTTCCAATAATATGCCTACAAATACGTCACAATGCTGCAAACACCTTGGGGAAAAGACAGAAAGTGTAGGCTCATTCCTTGCGCATTCACAGCCATATAAGGAGACATTGGAACACAGCGCCTCAAAAATCTGGCTCACTTCCTGTATGAAATTTCATCTTGGTTTCGCCTGTAGCATTAGTTCTGTGGCACTCACAGACAATATCTTTGCAGTTTTGGAAACGTCAGAGTGTTTTCTTTCCAAAGATGTCAATTATATGCATAGTCGAGCATCTTTTCGTGACAAAATATCTTGTTTAAAACAGGAACGTTCTTCATCCAAAAATGAAATACTGCTGAAATACTGAAATACTGCCCCCAGAGGTTCAAGATTTAGTTGGAGGCGTGCATGGCCACGCAGTCATGGGTGAACAGGGAGTACAGGAGAGGGCTCAGAATGCACCCTTGTGGGGCCCCAGTGTTGAGGTTCAGCGGGGTGGAGATGTTGTTACCTACCCTCACCACCTGGGGGCGGCCCGTCAGGAAGTCCAGTACCCAGTTGAACAGGGCGGAGTCGAGACCCAGGGTCTCGAGCTTGATGACGAGTTTGGAGGGTACTATGGTGTTAAATGCTGAGCTGTAGTCGATGAACAGCATTCTCACATAGGTAGTCCTCTTGTCCAGATGGGTTAGGGCAGTGTGGTTGAGATTGCATCGTCTGTGGACCTATTTGGGCGGTAAGCAAATTGGAATGGGTCTAGGGTGGAGGTGATATGGTCCTTGACTAGTCTCTCAAAGCACTTCATGATGACGGAAGTGAGTGCTATGGGGCGGTAGTCGTTTAGCTCAGTTACGTTAGCTTTCTTGGGAACAGGGACAATGGTGGCCCTCTTGAAGCATGTGGGAACAGCAGACTGGGATAATGATTGATTGAATAAGTCCATAAACACACCAGACAGCTGGTCTGCGCATGCTCTGAGGACGCAGCTGTGGATGCCGTCTGGGCCTTCAGCCTTGCGAGGGTTAACACGTTTAAATGTTTTCCTCACATCGGCTGCAGTGAAGGAGAGTCCGCAGGTTTTGGTTGCAGGCCATGTCAGTGGCACTGTATTGTCCTCAATGCAGGCAAAAAAGTTATTTAGTCTGCCTGGGAGCAAGACATCCTGGTCCGTGACTGGGCTGGTTTTCTTCTTGTAGTCCGTGATTGACTGTAGACCCTGCCACATACCTCTTGTGTCTGAGCCGTTGAATTGTGACTACTTTGTCTCTATACTGACGCTTAGCTTGTTTGATTGCCTTGCGGAGGGAATAGCTACACTGTTTTGTATTCGGTCATGTTTCCGGTCACCTTTCCCTGGTTAAAAGCAGTGGTTCGCGCTTTCAGTTTCACGCGAATGCTGCCATCAATCCACGGTTTCTGGTTTGGGAATGTTTTAATCGTTGCTATGGGAACGACATCATCAATGCACTTTCTAATGAACTCGCTCACCGAATCAGCGTATTCGTCAATGTTGTTGTTTGACGCAATGCGGGACATATCCCAGTCCACGTGACCAAAGCAGTCTTGAAGCATGAAACAAACTAAATCCGAAACAATACCATGTGGCCCAAACACTCACACGGAAACAAACACCCACAAACCAAAAGTGAAACCCAAGCTACCGGTCCCACAAACCGCGGACCCAGCTTCCGGCAGGGCAGGCGGAGGGGTAGGTTTCGGGTCGAGAGCCAGACCCGGTCTAGTAATGAGGGAATGTAAACCAGGTGTGTGGGAAAACAAGACAAAACAAATGGAAAATGAAAGGTGGATCGGCGATGGCTATTAGACCGGTGACGTCGACCGCCGAAAGCAGTGGAAGTCGTGACAGAACTGTTTAAAACCATCAATCTTGTCATCGTGATGTCTATAAACTTTTAGACTAACATCACCAATCTGAGGTTAACATTGTGTAATTCCACTAAGATTTATAGGGTGAAAATGCAAGCTTGTGTAAGGTAGTAACACACACTGTCAGCATTAGGGAAATTTGCGCAATATTCAATTTACTATGGCAAAGAAATTCAACATGTCAATTTAAGATTATTGTATTTGTTGCCTACTCACAAAGTATTACCAAAAGTACAGTGTAGGATCGGAGGTGCTGGGGGATGGAATGGACGGACCCCGATCCAGACGTCCGCGGTGGCCAACAGGTTATCCAGCCGAATGGATAAATCCTCCAGCTGGTCGAGGGTAAGGGTGGTGTCCCTGCAGGCCAGCTCTCGACAAATGTCCTCACATAGACTACACCGGTAATGGTCGATCAGGGCCCTCTCATTCCATCCCACGCTGGCAGCCAGGGTCCTGAAGTCCAGGTGACGGAGGGGTGGACAGCGGTGTGGGTTGTGGTGTTGGTTGGGGTGAAGTTGATGGAGGTGTGGGAAAACCCCCTCTCTCCCATCGTTCCTTGGTGAGCAGCACGCGATCCATGGCTGTGCCAAGATGTTGGAGCATAGTCGCGTGCTACTGGACGCGTTCCTCTACTGGTACAGGAGGACTGGGTGCACCTGCTGATTCCATATTTTTGGTGCGTGATTCTGTCAAGTGTCAGTGTGCAGAGGTGAGGACGGAGTCAGACGCAGGATACAGAACTGAGAAAATAACGTAGTTTACCTGAAAAATAAACAATCATAAATTCCACGCAGGGAAAAACACAATGACACAGAAGACTAACACTCAACAAGGAACAATCACGCACAAAATATCATGGGAACCAGAGGGTTATATAGGGAAATAATTATAACGTAATTGGAACCAGGTGTGTACAATCAAGACAAAACAAATGGAAAAAGAAATGTAGATCGGTGGCAGCTAGAAAGCCGGTGACAACGACCGCCGAACACCGCCCAAACAAGGAGAGGCACCAACTTCGGAGGAAGTCGTGACACAACTAAACACCCTGGATTCTTTACACACACATTGAAAGGCAAAAATCTCAAATTTGGACTCATCAGACCAAAGTACAGATTTCCACCAGTCTAAGGTCCATTGCTCGTGTTTCTTGGCCCAAGCAAGTCTCTTCTTATTATTGGTGTCCGTCCTTTAGTAGTGGTTTTAATGGAGCAATTCGATCATGAAGGCCTGATTCACTCAGTCTCCTCTGAACAGTGTATGTTGAGATGTGTGTTTCTTGAACTCTGTGAAGCATTTATTTGGGCTCCAATCTGAGGTGCAGTGAACTCTACTGAACTTATCCTCTGCAGCAGAGGTTACTCTGGGCCTTCCTCATGAGAGCCAGTTTCATCATAGCGCTTCATGGTTTTTGCGACTGCGCTAGAAGAAACTTTCAAAGTTCTTGAAATTTTCCTTATTGACTGACCTTCATGTCTTAAGTAACAATGGACTGTTGTTTCTCTTTGCTTATTTGAGCTATTCTTGGCATAATATGGACTTGGTCTTTTACCAAATAGGGATATCTTCTGTAAACCATCCCTACCTTGTCTCAACACAACCTATTGGCTCAAACGCTTTAAGAAGGAAAGAAATTCCACAAATTAACTTTTAAGAAGGTACACCTGTTAATTGAAATGCAATCCATACCTCATGAAAAGGTTTGAGAGAATGACAAGAGTATGCAAAGTGGTCAAGGAACAGGACGGCTACTTTTTTGCTTACTACATGATTCCAAATTGTGCTATGTCATAGTTTTGATGTCTTCACTATTATTCTAAAATTTAAAAAATTGTAAAAAGAAAGAAAAACCCTTAAATGAGTAGGTGTGTCCAGACTTTTGACTGGTACTGTATATATTGTGACATTGCAAATATGGTACAATCCAGGGGTGCAAAGCTCTTGGAAACTTACCCAGAAAGACTCACAGCTTTAATCACTGCCAAAGGTGATTCTAACATGTATTGTGAATACTTAAATGTGAATACTGTGTGATTATTGTAAATGAGATATTTCTGTATTTCATTTAATACATTTGAGAAAAGAAAAAAACATATTTTCACTTTGTCATTATGGGGTATTGTCTGTAGCTGGGTGAGATGATTAAAAAAAATCATCATCATTTAATCCATTTGGAATTCAGGCTGTAAGAAAACAAAATGAGGAATAAGTTAAGGGGTATACCTTCTGAAGGCACTGTATATATGCAAGAAAGTGATAAATGAGCGACTCTTTGAAAGGGGTTCATATAAACATTGCCTTATTTAAAAATAAATAGCTATCATGCTATAATCGGCATAGTTTCTCAGACCAAATCTTCATTCTGGTATAAAAAAAGCAATCTGATCATACTCCAGTAAAATACACGCTACAGGGAATGCAAAAAAAAATGGCTTCTGCAAAGCACATATACATTGATTTCATACTTCGGGTCTTTATTCAAACACACTTGGAATAAAATGCTCTTTCAGTATTTTGTTGCAGGTTGTGCAATGTTCAAAAGTGTGTGAGAAATTAGCATCAATGTGTGTGTTTGTGTGTGGGGTCAAGTTTGGACGGTCGTACATATGCAAATAGCCGAGATTGTATATTTCAGGACCATGGACAGCAGCGATATCGGCATGGCGATATCTGTCATCCAGCACCACATGACAGTAGACAGCGGCCATCTCATGTGAAGTTGGCACTGGGGAAATCCCATGTAATGAGAAACGAGGCCAAGGAGGAAAAAAGACTGAAGGAGAAGACTCCCACAGGAACTCTATGCTATAAACTGTTCTGCCACATTCCCTTCAAATGTTACATCTTTCAATTTGTAAATAATAGGGAATACAGTGGGGCAAAAAAGTATTTAGTCAGCCACCAATTGTGCAAGTTCTCCCACTTAAAGATATGAGAGAGGCCTGTAATTTTCATCATAGGTACACTTCAAATATGACAGACAAAATTATTTTCTATGAATTTATTTGCAAATTATGGTGGAAAATAAGTATTTGGTCAATAAAAAAAGGTTATCTCAATACTTTGTTATATACCCTGTGTTGGCAATGACAGAGGTCAAACGTTTTCTGTAAGTCTTCACAAGGTTTTCACACACTGTTGCTGGTATTTTGGCCCATTCCTCCATGCAGATCTCCTTTAGAGCAGTGATGTGTTGGGGCTGTTAGTGGGCAACACGGACTTTCAACTCCCTCCAAAGATGTTCTATGGGGTTGAGATCTGGAGACTGGCTAGGCCACTCCAGGACCTTGAAATGCTTCTTACGAAGCCACTCCTTCGTTGCCTGGGCGGTGTGATTGGGATCATTGTCATGCTGAAAGACCCAGCCACGTTTCATCTTCAATGCCCTTGCTGATGGAAGGAGGTTTTCACTCAAAATCTCACGATACATGGCCCCATTCATTCTTTCATTACATTACATTTACATTTAAGTCATTTAGCAGACGCTCTTATCCAGAGCGACTTACAAATTGGTGCGTTCACCTTATGACATCCAGTGGAACTGCCACTTTACAATAGTGCATCTAAATCTTTTAAGGGGGGTGAGAAGGATTACTTTATCCTATCCTAGGTATTCCTTAAAGAGGTGGGGTTTCAGGTGTCTCCGGAAGGTGGTGATTGACTCCGCTGTCCTGGCGTCGTGAGGGAGTTTGTTCCACCATTGGGGGGCCAGAGCAGCGAACAGTTTTGACTGGGCTGAGCGGGAACTGTACTTCCTCAGTGGTAGGGAGGCGAGCAGGCCAGAGGTGGATGAACGCAGTGCCCTTGTTTGGGTGTAGGGCCTGATCAGAGCCTGGAGGTACTGAGGTGCCGTTCCCCTCACAGCTCCGTAGGCAAGCACCATGGTCTTGTAGCGGATGCGAGCTTCAACTGGAAGCCAGTGGAGAGAGCGGAGGAGCGGGGTGACGTGAGAGAACTTGGGAAGGTTGAACACCAGACGGGCTGCGGCGTTCTGGATGAGCTGTAGGGGTTTAATGGCACAGGCAGGGAGCCCAGCCAACAGCGAGTTGCAGTAATCCAGACGGGAGATGACAAGTGCCTGGATTAGGACCTGCGCCGCTTCCTGTGTGAGGCAGGGTCGTACTCTGCGGATGTTGTAGAGCATGAACCTACAGGAACGGGCCACCGCCTTGATGTTATTTGAGAACGACAGGGTGTTGTCCAGGATCACGCCAAGGTTCTTAGCGCTCTGGGAGGAGGACACAATGGAGTTGTCAACCGGGGATAGAGTCAAGCGGGCAGGTTGTTGGGCGGCCGGCCGTCACAAGACGCGAGATTTCATCTGGAGAGAGAGGGGAGAAAGAGGTCAGAGCACAGGGTAGGGCAGTGTGAGCAGAACCAGCGGTGTCGTTTGACTTAGCAAACGAGGATCGGATGTCGTCGACCTTCTTTTCAAAATGGTTGACGAAGTCATCTGCAGAGAGGGAGGGGGAAGGAGGATTCAGGAGGGAGGAGAAGGTGGCAAAGAGCTTCCTAGGGTTAGAGGCAGATGCTTGGAATTTAGAGTGGTAGAAAGTGGCTTTAGCAGCAGAGACAGAAGAGGAAAATGTAGAGAGGAGGGAGTGAAAGGATGCCAGGTCCGCAGGGGAGGCGAGTTTTCCTCCATTTCCACTCGGCTGCCCGGAGCCCTGTTCTGTGAGCTCGCAATGAGTCGTCGAGCCACGGAGCGGGAGGGGAGGACCGAGCCGGCCTGGAGGATAGGGGACATAGAGAGTCAAAGGATGCAGAAAGGGAGGAGAGGAGGGTTGAGGAGGCAGAATCAGGAGATAGGTTGGAGAAGGTTTGAGCAGAGGGAAGAGATGATAGGATGGAAGAGGAGAGAGTAGCGGGGAGAGAGAGCGAAGGTTGGGACGGCGCGATACCATCCGAGTAGGGGCAGTGTGGGAAGTGTTGGATGAGAGCGAGAGGGAAAAGGATACAAGGTAGTGGTCGGAGACTTGGAGGGGAGTTGCAATGAGGTTAGTGGAAGAACAGCATCTAGTAAAGATGAGGTCGAGCGTATTGCCTGCCTTGTGAGTAGGGGAGGAAGGTGAGAGGGTGAGGTCAAAAGTGGAGAGGAGTGGAAAGAAGGAGGCAGAGAGGAATGAGTCAAAGGTAGACGTGGGGAGGTTAAAGTCGCCCAGAACTGTGAGAGGTGAGCCGTCCTCAGGAAAGGAGCTTATCAAGGCATCAAGCTCATTGATGAACTCTCCGAGGGAACCTGGAGGGCGATAAATGATAAGGATGTTAAGCTTGAAAGGGCTGGTAACTGTGACGGCATGGAATTCAAAGGAGGCGATAGACAGATGGGTAAGGGGAGAAAGAGAGAATGACCACTTGGGAGAGATGAGGATCCCGGTGCCACCACCCCGCTGACCAGAAGCTCTCGGGGTGTGCGAGAACACGTGGGCGGACGAAGAGAGAGCAGTAGGAGTAGCAGTGTTATCTGTGGTGATCCATGTTTCCGTCAGTGCCAAGAAGTCGAGGGACTGGAGGGCGGCATAGGCTGAGATGAACTCTGCCTTGTTGGCCGCAGATCGGCAGTTCCAGAGACTACCGGAGACCTGGAACTCCACGTGGGTCGTGCGCGCTGGGACCACCAGATTAGGGTGGCCGCGGCCACGCGGTGTGGAGCGTTTGTATGGTCTGTGCAGAGAGGAGAGAACAGGGATAGACAGACACATAGTTGACAGGCTACAGAAGAGGCTACGCTAATGCAAAGGAGATTGGAATGACAAGTGGACTACACGTCTCGAATGTTCAGAAAGTTAAGCTTACGTAGCAAGAATCTTATTGACTAAAATGATTAAAATGATACAGTACTGCTGAAGTAGGCTAGCTGGCAGTGGCTGCGTTGTTGACACTACACTAATCAAGTCGTTCCGTTGGGTGTGATAGTTTCGACAGTGCTGCTATTCGGGGGCTAGCTGGCTAGCTAGCAGTGTTGATTACGTTACGTTGCGTTAAAAGAACGACAATAGCTGGCTAGCTAACCTAGAAAATCGCTCTAGACTACACAATTATCTTTGATACAAAGACGGCTATGTAGCTAGCTATGTAGCTAGCTACGATCAAACAAATCAAACCGTTGTACTGTAATGAAATTAAATGAAAATGTGATACTACCTGTGGAGCGAAGCGGAATGCGACCGGGTTGTTGAGAGAGGAAGTTCAATTCGGTGGACGTTGGCTAGCTAGCAGTGTCTCCTACGTTAAGGACGACAAATAGCTGGCTAGCTAACCTCGGTAAATTAAGATAATCACTCTAAGACTACACACTCTAAACTACACAATTATCTTGGATACGAAGACAGCAAAGACAACTATGTAGCTAGCTAACACTACACTAATCAGGTCATTCAGTTGAGTGTAATAGTTTTTAGTGCTGCTATTCGATAGACGGTGGACGTTAGCTAGCTGGCTAGCTGGCTAGCTGCTGGGCAGATAGCAGTGTAGACTGCGTTAGGACGACGAAATACGATAATTACGCAATTATCTTTGATACAAAGACGGCTATGTAGCTAGCTAAGAAGAAATTGCTAAGATTAGACAAATCAAACCGTTGTACTATAGTGAAATGTAATGAAATGTAATGAAAAGTTATACAACCTGCGGCCGAAGTGCGAATGCGACCGCTCGCTCCAACGGGCCCCAACGGGCTCCTTTACACGGATCAGTCGTCCTGGTCTCTTTGCAGAAAAACATCCCCAAAGCATGATGTTTCCACCCCCATGCTTCACAGTAGGTATGGTGTTCTTTGGATGCAACTCAGCATTCTTTGTCCTCCAAACACGACGAGTTTTTACCAAAAAGTTATATTTTGGTTTCATCTGACCATATGACATTCTCCCAATCTTCTTCTGGATCATCCAAATGCTCTGCAGGATTTGAGTCCCTGGCGGCGTAGTGTGTAGGCTTTGTTACTTTGGTCCCAGCTCTCTGCAGGTCATTCACTAGGTCCCCCTGTGTGGTTCTGGGATTTTTTCTCACCGTTCTTGTGGTCATTTTGACCCCACGGGGTGAGATCTTGCGTGGAGCCCCAGATCGAGGGAGATTATCAGTGGTCTTGTATGTCTTCCATTTCCTAATAATTGCTCCCACAGTTGATTTCTTCAAACCAAGCTGCTTACCAATTGCAGATTCAGTCTTCCCAGCCTGGTGCAGGTCTACAATTTTGTTTCTGGTGTCCTTTGACAGCTCTTTGGTCTTGGCCATAGTGGAGTTTGGAGTGTGACTGTTTGAGGTTGTGGACAGGTGTCTTTTATACTGATAACAAGTTCAAACAGGTGCCATTAACCCCTTGAACCTCTGGGGGCAGTATTTCATTTTTGGATGAAAAACGTTCCCGTTTTAAACAAGATATTTTGTCACGAAAAGATGCTCGACTATCCACAGGGATGCTGGCCCATGTTGACTCCAATGCTCTCCACAGTTGTGTCAAGTTAGCTGGATGTCCTTTGGGTGGTGGACCATTCTTGATACACACCGGAAACTGTTGAGCTTGAAAACCCCAGCAGCGTTGCAGTTCTTGACACAAACCGGTGCGCCTGGCACCTACTTTCATACCCCATTTAAAGGCACTTAAATCTTTTGTCTTCCCCATTCACCCTCTGAACATACAAAATCCATGTCTCAATTGTCTCAAGGCTTAAACATCTCCTCCCTTCATTTACACTGATTGAAGTGGATTTAACATGTGACATCAATAAGGGATCATAGCTTTCACCTGGATTCACCTGGTCAGTCTGTCATAAAAAGAGCAAGTGTATATTAGTGTAAAAAAAATGACATTGCAGAGTATTTTTGTAGATTGTCCCAAAAACATTCACACAACAAAATGTGAAAAATTTCATGGGTGTGAATACTTTCTGAAGGCACATATATTATTCAGTGTATTTGAAAATTCAGACCCTTTGACTTTTCCCACATTTTGTTATGTTACAGCCTTATTCTAAAATTGATTAAATAAAACATTTTCCTAATCAATCTACACACAATACCCCATAATGACAAAGTGAAAACATTTTTAGAAAT
This sequence comes from Oncorhynchus nerka, assembly GCF_034236695.1. Lineage (NCBI taxonomy): Eukaryota > Metazoa > Chordata > Actinopteri > Salmoniformes > Salmonidae > Oncorhynchus > Oncorhynchus nerka. The sequence goes on along the minus strand of NC_088420.1, from coordinate 57,481,631 downwards.
GTTTGCACATTTATTACAAATAAAAAACAGATACCTTATTTACATAAGTATTCAGACCCTTTGCTATGAGACTCAGGTGCATCCTGTTTCGATTGATCATCGTTGAGATGTTTCTAGAACTTGAATGGAGTCCACCTGTGGTAAATTAAATTGATTGGACATGATTTAGAAAGGCACACACCTGCCTATATAAGGTCAGTTGACAGTTGACAGTGGATGTCAGAGCAAAAACAAAGCCATGAGGTCAAAGGAATTGTCCATATAGCTCAGAGACAGGATAGTGTTAAGGCACAGATCTGGGGAAGGGTACCAAAACATTTCTGCAGCATTGACGGTCCCCAAGAACACAGTGGCCTCCATCATTCTTAAATTGAAGAGGTTCAAAACCACCAAGACTCTTCCTAGATCTGGCTGCCCGGCCCAAACTGAGCAATCGGGGGAGAAGGGCCTTGGTCAGGGAAGTGACCAAGAACCTGATGGTCACTCTGATAGAGCTATAGAATTCCTCTGTGGAGGTGGGAGAACCTTCCAGAAGGACAACCATCTCTGCAGCACTACACCAATCAGTACTTTAATGGTAGAGTGGCCAGATGGAAGCCACTCCTCAGTAAAAGGCACATGACAGCCTGCTTGTGGTTTGCCAAAAGGCACCTAAATACTCTCAAACCATTATAAACAAGATTCTCTGGTCTGATGAAACCAAGATTGAACTCTTTGGCCTTAATGCCAAGTGTCACGTCTGGAAGAAACCTGGTACCATTCCTACGGTGAAGCATGTTGGTGGCAGCTTCATGCTGTGGAGATGTTTTTCAGCGGCAGGGACTGGGAGACTAGTCAGGATCGAGGGAAAGATGAACGGAGCAAAGTACAGAGAGATCCTTGATGAAAACCTGCTCCAGAGTGCACGAGGACCTCAGACTCGGGCGAAGGTTCACCTTCCAACAGGACAATGACCCTAACACACAGCCAAGAGAAGGCAGGAGTGTCTTCGGGACAAGTCTGAATGTCCTTGAGTGGCCCATCCAGATCCCGGATTTGAACCCGATCGAACATCTCTGGAGACACCTGAAAATAGCTGTGCAGCAACGCTCCCCGTCCAACCTGACATTGAGAGGATCTGCAGGAAATAACGGGAGAAACTCTCAAAATACAGGTGTGCCAAATTTGTAGCGTCATACCCAAGAAGACTTGAGGCTGTAATCTCTGCCAAAGGTACTTCAACAAAGTACTGAGTAAAGGGTCTGAAAACGTATGCAAATGTGATATCAGTTTTTGTATTTATACATTTGCAAACATGTATATAAAATCTGTTTTTGCTTTGTCATTATGGGGTATGGTGTATAGAGTTTTTTTGTGTGATTTTTAAAAATCCAATTTAGAATAACACATTGTAGAAAAAGTCAAGGGGTCTGAATACTTTCTGAATGCACTGTATGTGTTAATACGTATCATTGGCACTGACACATATGGATTATAATTTACTTTTCTAATCATTTACGGTACAAAATATACCTCCAGGTATCAAAATGACCACAACTACTGTATATTCAAAACAACAAAGTCAAAGGGAAACAAATGCAAAGCAGCAAACTGAGAACTCTGAAATAGAGGCTCATAACTCACATACATACAATAGCATTTGCTATGAAGCATAGGTAAAATAAGCTTAAACAATCGTGTTCAGGATAAAGCAACATTCATATGCATTGTTGCAGTCATATAGGAATTAGGGACTGAAGTTTAGTAAGTTGAGCAGCATTAAGATGCATTATTTTTCGGAAGAGGTGAGTCACTAAGTTCTACATTGCCTGTCAAGATGTAGGACCTTGAATGAGAACTAACTGTTACTAACTAACTAACTAACTAACTGTCTACTATTAGATCTCCCACAACAAAAATTAAGATACATTTGTATCTGTAACATAGGCAAATATACAACTCAAGGAAATACAGGATCAGTATTGCTTTTGGTGGGTTGTTTATTTTTAGCGATAGCATACTTATACTGGCAAATAATAATAAAAAAAAAACTCTATATGCATCCAGTGATTACTCAACCAAACATAGGTATTGAAAACAATTGTCAATATAAACTCACCATGAATAGGCTTTTACATATAGCTTAATTTGGCTATCAAATATACACTGCTCTTTCAAAATAGATAGACTTTCTACAAATCTATTACAAATGGAGAAATATATCTCTCCCATTACTCTATACCACTTCTGACTATTTACATCAAATACAGAGTAAAACAGAAACATCATATTAAACATAAATGAACTATAACAATTCTCTTAGACTGTATGTAGCATGCGTTTTTTTAAATTCGGAAGTAGTTATATATACTTTTACTGTGTCACAAAATTTCCCAGGTGTTATCAGAGAATTGAAAACATTTGAAATGCTGCCTTGGATTTGAATGTGACAGTTCAATCTAGACATATTTTGAATTAGCAAAGAAAATGAACATAATTGACATAACAATCCAATTTCAAGAATGGTTTCTGCAATCAAACTGGTTTAGCTGCCACTTAGTCTACCAACCCTCTGCCACCACCACACTCATGCTTATTGTCATGTTATGACCAGATATGGTAGAAAGTAAATGTACTATCTCTGGTATGACCACAAGAGCATTAAACTATGGAATGCTGACTGTCAACATTCTCATGCTGTGTACCTGGAACTAGAACAATCTGAACAATTCATTTGAATGACATCTCAGTCTCAACTACATGTGCAAACACCAAGCAAAGACACTAAAGTCTCTTGTCCTTCTCATAAAAACACCTGTAGGTTCCTTTTTACATACATTTTAACGAGAGTAGTAATACTGAATAATAATATTATTTTGAGTAATACAAGAGAGAGGATACAGGGAAAACTCAGTTATGATTAGTGCGTACAGGTGTTTTGTAAATATTCACAAGTTCAAAGTTAAATACCCACTGTCCTTTGTCTGAATAACTGCTACTGTATGTTCAAATGAGTAGATAACATGATCAATACATTACAAATAGGTCATTTAACACTAATGTGTTACTGCACTAAACATTTCAGATTTCTAGGGGAACTGGTGAAGACATCAAAGACGTGTCGGAGACACCTCCAAATGTGACCCTACTTGGAATGTGAGTGGATTTGTTTATTAATCTGGCATCTGAATTAATTTTTTGGGGGGAGGCTGATTCCACTATCACAGTATGACAGTGCAGTCATGCAGGCTTTACCGGCGACAAACCTGGGCTCAAATACTATTTGAATACTATTTGACGTCTTCCAAATACTCTGAGTGTTTTCTCTAGCCTGCCTGAAGTGCCAGATGGGTGTGGTTTGCAATTTTGGGACTATTGTATTGGTGCATTCAACAAACAAGCTCAATCAAGCACGGATGAGGTATTTGAACTGATTTGAGATTTTTAACCCAAGTCTGTTTGACAGTGCCCTAGGCTAAGTTAAATTCAATTTTTTTTAAAGTGACTGACTGTGGACAAACATAGCTAGGACACTCCTATGTGGGTGAGGTGGTGGTTAAACATAGGCTTGAAACACCGGGCTAGGGTTGACAGGTGCTTTAGAAGAGCTGAGCTTATCTCACATACTCTTCTCTCTTTAATGAGGAAACCATAACAAATAGGTATTTACAACTTGGACACAAAGATTGAACATCCTCATCCTCACTAAAGATAGAACGAGTGGAATGATCTTTGTATTTTTAAGTAAATGTAAGTGTACAGTGTCGTGAAAGTATTTGCCCCTCTCTGATTTTCTCTATTTTTTATACTAAATATTATCAGATCTTCAACCAAAACCTAATATTAGATAAAGGGAACCTGAGCAAGACAAATAACAAACATATTTTAATGATTTAAATAAGAAAGTTATGCAACACCCAGTTCCCCTGTGTGAAAAATAACTGACCCCTTACACTCAATGACTGGTTGTGCCACTTTTAGCTACAATGACTACAACCAAACACTACCTGTAGTTGTTGATCAGTCTCTCACTTCACTGTGAAAGAATCTTGTCCCACACTTCCATGCAGATCTGCTTTAACTCAGCGACATTTGTGGAGTGGCCTAACTACAGGAAACGTTTGGGTGGAGTAATTGCAGCTAAAGGTGGCACAACCAGTTATAGAGCGTAAGGGGGGGGCAACTACTTTTTCACCGATTGGGTGTTGCATAACATTGTTTATGAAATAAGTATGTAATTGGTGCGTTATTTGTTCACTCAGGTTATCTTTATCTAATGTTAGGTTTTGGTTGAAGATCTGATAACATTCAGAATAAAAAATATGCAAAAGTAGAGAATCAGAAAGGGGACAAAAGGTTTTTCACAACAGTGTATATTGATGAGAACATAGTGTATGTGTTATAAATTAGTTATTGCCTTTAGGGGAAAGTATCTGCCACTCTAGACTAGACCTTCATGACTAATTTCACTTTAATTTAGAGAAATCCCTAGGGTTTTAGCGATTCACAAGACACAAGCTATTCAAAATACATAATTATTTCATGTATTTGACATATTCCTTTAAATCAGAGGTGTCAAACTCATTCCACGGAGTGTCGATTGTCTTTGTTTTTGTGTGTGTGTTTTTTTCCCCCCTTTCAATCAAGACCTAGACAACCAAGTGAGGGGAGTTGCTTACAAATTAGTACAAAGGCGAAAACCTGCAGACACTTGGTCCTACGTGGAATGAGTTTGACAGGCGCTTTAAATAATTCAATACACATAGATATAATTATATTTGAAGAACATTTCTGTTAGTACTTATTTACAATATCATGAGTTAAAGAGCTTTATTCAGCAATTGTGCAAGATGCAGAGGTTGCTATTGTTAAAGAGAACTAATCACAAAGGCAAATCAATAGAGGACTCAACATTAGTAGAGTAGAGATAGTAGCATAATAAATTCATGTAGAAAGACACAAGGTGAGTGTTGTATAAGAATAATACTGGACATTCAAACTCAGGAGGACTTAAGCAAATCAACAGAGAGACAGGAAAGGAATAGGATACAACAGGAGTAGACATAGATTTAGGCTCAACAGGTACTCTCCCATTGAAACTATGTATTCACACTCTCTTCTTAGCTTCACGAAGACACTCTCTTAATAAGTCTTGACATGTGTTCCCCAGAACAGGGGAGAAAATGAATCCATCTGTTTTCATCTGAAAAGCTGTGGCAGCACATCACTTTATCTACCAATTTCAGAACATTCCTTTCACAAATCCTGTGTTTTTCTGAATAGTTGCCATCTAAATATATTTTGCTGCTTCCAAGCTATGAATTAGAGGAATGGTGTCTGATCTGTTGTTGGTGCCCTGGTAGGGTCCCAGATAGACGTGATAGGAGGGTAGAATGGAAGGTAGCGGTCTATAAGCAGACATCACTGTCTTTGTCCGTATACAGTTGTTGTCTTTCTGCTCAACATCAGGTCAAGGCTCTCAACAAGCTAACCATGATCAGAAGAGCAGCTGTTGCTGCGGTGACGGTCAGAATAGGGTTCCATTCTATATCACTCCCCTGAGGATGCAGAGACAAAGGTTAGGGGTGGATTTTAGAGACCTTTGCACACTTAGTAAGGCATACAATAAATACAAATATGAAATAAACATGCACACACAAACACATTTACGCCAAACGTGCACTGAAAACTGTCACCAAATATTTAAATCACAAATATGTACACATTCGGCATTAAATAATTTGCTGACGTTACAACAAAAATTATCTAAAATATAACAGTGATGTCATACATGAAAGCACTGTGTGAAACTACCTACCGTCCCATGTTTGTCACTCAAAAATACTTGGTATGTTTTATGCATGTACATCTTACGATAAATGGGACTTTCTAATTGCCACCCTCTAGCTAGCAATTACTTTGTCTGGTACCATACTGTATGTGCTGTAGCCAACTTCTCTCTGCCTTACCTGACAATGAATGAAGAGACTTGGCTAAAGCACAAACTGACTGGCACGAGACTAGTAATTATCCTCTTCAACCTATGGGAGCGCTATGTCATTATTGGATAAAAAACGTGCCCGTTTAAGCGCAATATTTTGTCACGAAAAGATGCTCGACTATGCATATAATTGGCGGCTTTGGAAAGAAAACACTCTGACGTTTTCAAAACTGCAAAGATATTATCTGTGAGTGCCACAGAACTCATGCTACAGGTGAAACCAAGATGAAACCTCAAACAGGAAATGAGCAGAATTTTTGAGGCTCTGTTTCCCATCGTCTCCTTATATGGCTGTGAATGTGCCATGAATGAACTTGAGCTCTCTGCCGTTCGTCCAAGATGTCTGCAGCATTGTGACGTATTTGTAGGCATATCATTGGAAGATTGACCATAAGAGACTACATTTACCAGGGGTCTGCCCGGTGTCCTGTGTCGAAATTATTGCGTAATCTCTAGGTCCATGTGCGTTCCATTTCTTCAGAAGAGAAAGTCAACTGCCACGATGGATTTATCGTCGATAGATATGTGAAAAACACCTTGAGGATTGATTCTAAACATCGGTTTGCCATGTTTCTGTCGATATTATGGAGTTCATTTGGAAAAAAGTTCGCGTTTTAATGACTTAATTTTCGTTTTTTTTCTTACCCAAACGTGATGGAGAAAATGGAGCGATTTGTCAACACAAATAATATTTTTGTAAAAACTGAACATTTGCAATCTAACTGAGAGTCTCCTCATTGAAAACATCTGAAGTTCTTCAAAGTTCTTCAAAGGTAAATGATTTTATTTGAATGTTTTTCTGGTTTTTGTGAAAATGTTGCTTGCTGAATGTCAGGCATGTCAGGCATAATACTATGCTAGGCTATCAATAGTGTTACACAAATGCTTGTTTTGCAATGGTTGAGAAGCATATTTTTGAAAATCTGAGATGACAGTGTTGTTAACAAAAGGCTAAGCTTGAGAGCAAATAGATTTATTTCATTTCATTTGCGATTTTCATGAATGTTAACGTTGCGTTATGCTAATGAGCTTGCGGATAGATTTACACAATCCTGGATACAGGTTTCTTTCGTAGCTAAACGTGAAGCAGAAAACGGAGCGATTTGTCCTGCACAAATAATCTTTTTGTAAAAACTGAACATTTGCTATCTAACTGAGAGTCTCCTCATTGAAAACATTTGAAGTTCTTCAAAGGTAAATGATTTTATTTGAATGTTTTTTTGGTTTTTGTGAAAATGTTGCCTGCTGAATGCTAACGCTAAATGCTACACTAAATGCTACGCTAGCTATCAATAGTGTTACACAAATGCTTGTTTTGCAATGGTTGAGAAGCATATTTTGAAAATCTGAGATGACAGTGTTGTTAACAAAAATATAAGCTTGAGAGCCAACATATTGATTTCATTTCATTTGCGATTTTCATGAATAGTTAACGTTGCGTTATGGTAATGAGCTTGAGGCTGTATTCACGATCCCGGATCCGGGATGGCTCGTCGCAACAGGTTATCCACAATTATAAACTGGGTGGTTTGAGCCCTGAATGCTGATTTGCTGACACCCGTGGTATATCAGACTGTATACACACGGGTATGACAAAACATTTATTTTGACTGCTCTAATTATGTTGGTAACCAGTTTATAATAGCAATAATGTACCTCAGGGGTTTGTGGTATATGACCAATATACCACGACTAAGGGCTGTATCCAGGCACTCCGCGTTGTGTCGTGGGTAAGGACAGCCCTTAGCCGTGGTTTATTCTCCTTATTTCTTAAACATAGAGTATCAATGATATATCTCAACTCCTATGTCAACTCTGAACACCTGATCAAACCAAAACTACACAACAGCAGTAGTAACCAAAATAAACATTTCGGACAATCTTCGTGGTCCTTCGAGATGGATTTGAACCAGCATCTGTCTTACTTTACTTTAAAGGGAAATGGAAACACTAGGTTTTACTGTAACTGTAAATCGCCATTGCTTTTGGGTTCATATTATTACATCAGTGACCGGGTAGAAACATTTTAGAATGCTGATTTATGATGGCCTGTAATGCTTGATGCTCAAGTGGTTTGCAGGTCATTTCTATTTTTCTAATGGTTGGGAACTCTTTTGGATCTTATTTTTCTCAGTAGACTACAGATATCTGCCTCTCCAGTGCATACTGTCCGTGCAACAATGTATCAATTCATCTCCTGTCAATCTTTTCCCCACCAGTTGATTTAGCCTATGCTGTATTTACATTCAGCAACCAAAAGCAAGGTTGCTTCTCTCCTCAAATAGGCTAATAGTAACAAAACGTATTCAAAATAACTGTCCAAAAAGTTGTAGCCTAGTTTTCCCCTATGACTCAACAAAGCTTAGAGGAATTGCTCAAATGTCAGCGGAGAGGCAAGCGAAAGTGCATTATTGCGCAGGAGACAAGTGAAGATGAATAGGCTAAAGATGAAGGCTACCTATTTAAAAGCTCATCCTTAACCATCATTCGTAGGCTAAATATTATGCCTAACGGGACTACTCTAGTGGATTTACCACTTTGCAAGAGAGAACAATTCTGGCGGTTTCTAGAGTTTACACTCCGAGGGCCCTCGGAGTGTGGTGTCGGGAAAATAACTTCACACTCAACATCAACAAAACTAAGGAGATGATTGTGGACTTCAGGAAACAGCAACTTCCGGGTTGGAGCGAGCGGTCGCATCTGCACTCGGTCCGCAGGTAGTTTTTCATTTCATTACATTTCATTATAGTACAACGGTTTGATTTGTCTAATCTTAGCAATTGTTCTTCTCAGCTAGCTACATAGCCGTCTTTGTATCATAGATAATCATAGATAATTGCGTAATTATCGTATTTCGTCGTCCTAACGCAGTCTACACCGCCCTGCAGCTAGCTAGCTAGCTAACGTCTACCGTTAGCTAGTCCACCGTCTACCGATTAGCAGCACAACTTCCACTCAACTGAACGACTTGATTAGTGTAGTGTTAGCTAGCTACATAGTTGTCTTTGCTGTCTTCGTATCCAAGATAATTGTGTAGTTAGAGTGTGTAGTTTTAGAGTGATTATCTTAATTTACCGAGGTTAGCTAGCCAGCTATTCGTCGTCCTTAACCTGTTGCTCCTACCCTCTACTTTTTTGAACATTTTGTTAAAAATCGCGCAACATTTCAGCGCCCTGCTACTCATGCCAGGAATATAGTACGTTCATATGGTTAGAATGTGTGGATAGGAAACCCTCGGACGTTTTTAAAACTGGTTAAATCACGACTGTGGCTATTACATAACGTGCGTTACATCGGAAAGCGCAGGAAAACCTGATCACAGAAAATGGAAATAAATATCCTTGCGCCACTTCAAGCAATTGTTAACAGTGAGCCGAATTAGATAAGACCGAGCATTCAACTCCCACAGCATCCCCATGTTGTCTAGAGTCTTGTGAATTGAATCCTCTTTGATTCTTGGTTGAACCGAAAGAGGGGCACGACTTACCTCCGGTCTCCGCCCAGATCATTCCGGAAGAGCTCTCTCCTGAAATTTTTTCCAAGACGACAGCTAATGATATTTACATCGCCTACGGATGATTTTTATCGCTTATTAACGTTTACTAATACCTAAAGTAGCATTACAAACGTATTTCGAAGTGTTTTGTGAAAGTTTATCGTCTACTTTTTGAATTTTAAAAAATGACGTTACGTTGTGAAATCGCTGTTTTTTTAGTTTATCACACAGTCTACATATAACGATATCTTGGCTTTATATGGCCCGATTTAATCGAAATAAAGACCCAATAGTGTTTATGGGACATCTAGGAGTGCCAACAAAGAAGATGGTGAAAGGTAATGACTGTTTTCTATTTTATTGTGCGGTTTGTGTAACGCCGAAATGCTAATTATTTTGTTTACGTCCCCTGCTGTGCTTTTCTGTTGTAGTGTATTGGTGCATGCTATCAGATAATAGCTTCTCATGCTGTCGCCGAAAAGCATTTTAAAAATCTGACTTGTTGCCTGGATTCACAACGAGTGTAGCTTTAATTTGATACCCTGCATGTGTATTTTAATGAACTTTTGAGTTTTAACTAATACTATTAGCATTTAGCGTAGCACATTTGCATTTCCAGAGCTCTAGTTGGGACGCAAGCGTCCCAACTAGAGGCAAGAGGTTAACGTAACAGAACTTCCGCACTCAACAATCCGGTCGCATTTTGCTTCGCTCCACAGGTAGTATCACATTTTTCATTTCATTACAGTACAACGGCTTGATTTGTTTGATCATAGCTAGCTACATAGCCGTCTTTGTATCAAAGATAATTGTGTAGTCTTGAGCGATTTCCTAGGTTAGCTAGCCAGCTATTGTCGTTCTTTTAACGCAACGTAACGTAAATCAACACTGCTAGCTAGCCAGCTAGCCCCGAATAGCAGCACAGTAGAAACCATTACACTCAACGGAACGACTTGATTAGTGTAGTGTCAACAACGCAGACACTGCCAGCTAGCCTACATAGTCAACAACGCAGCCTCTGCCAGCTAGCCTACTTCAGCAGTACTGTATCATTTTAATCATTTTAGTCAATAAGATTCTTGCTACGTAAGCTTAACTTTCTGAACACTCGAGACGTGTAGTCCACTTGTCATTCCAATCTCCTTTGCATTAGCGTAGCCTCTTGTGTAGCCTGTCAACTATGTGTCTGTCTATCCCTGTTCTCTCCTCTCTGCACAGACCATACAAACGCTCCACACCCCGTGGCCGCGGCCACCCTAATCTGGTGGTCCCAGCACGCACGACCCACGTGGAGTTCCAGGTCTCCGGTAGCCTCTGGAACTGCCGATCTGCGGCCAACAAGGCAGAGTTCATCTCAGCCTATGCCTCCCTCCAGTCCCTCGACTTCTTGGCACTGACGGAAACATGGATCACCACAGACAACACTGCTACTCCTACTGCTCTCTCTTCGCCTGCCCACGTGTTCTCGCACACCCAGAGAGCTTCTGGTCAGCGGGGTGGTGGCACCGGGATCCTCATCTCTCCCAAGTGGTCATTCTCTCTTTCTCCCCTTACCCATCTGTCTATCGCCTCCTTTGAATTCCATGCTGTCACAGTTACCAGCCCTTTCAAGCTTAACATCCTTATCATTTATCGCCCTCCAGGTTCCCTCGGAGAGTTCATCAATGAGCTTGATGCCTTGATAAGCTCCTTTCCTGAGGACGGCTCACCTCTCACAGTTCTGGGCGACTTTAACCTCCCCACGTCTACCTTTGACTCATTCCTCTCTGCCTCCTTCTTTCCACTCCTCTCCTCTTTTGACCTCACCCTCTCACCTTCCCCCCCTACTCACAAGGCAGGAAATACGCTCGACCTCATCTTTACTAGATGCTGTTCTTCCACTAACCTCATTGCAACTCCCCTCCAAGTCTCCGACCACTACCTTGTATCCTTCTCCCTCTCGCTCTCATCCAACACTTCCCACACTGCCCCTACTCGGATGGTATCGCGCCGTCCCAACCTTCGCTCTCTCTCCCCCGCTACTCTCTCCTCTTCCATCCTATCATCTCTTCCCTCTGCTCAAACCTTCTCCAACCTATCTCCTGATTCTGCCTCCTCAACCCTCCTCTCCTCCCTTTCTGCATCCTTTGACTCTCTATGTCCCCTATCCTCCAGGCCGGCTCGGTCCTCCCCTCCCGCTCCGTGGCTCAACGACTCATTGCGAGCTCACAGAACAGGGCTCCGGGCAGCCGAGCGGAAATGGAGGAAAACTCGCCTCCCTGCGGACCTGACATCCTTTCACTCCCTCTCTACATTTTCCTCTTCTCTCTCTGCTGCTAAAGCCACTTTCTACCACTCTAAATTCCAAGCATCTGCCTCTAACCCTAGGAAGCTCTTTGCAACCTTCTCCTCCCTCCTGAATCCTCCTCCCCCCCTCCTCCCTCTCTGCAGATGACTTCGTCAACCATTTTGAAAAGAAGGTCGACAACATCCGATCCTCGTTTGTTAAGTCAAACGACACCGCTGGTTCTGCTCACACTGCCCTACCCTGCGCTCTGACCTCTTTCTCCCCCCTCTCTCCAGATGAAATCTCGCGTCTTGTGACGGCCGGCCGCCCAACAACCTGCCCGCTTGACCCTATCCCCTCCTCTCTTCTCCAGACCATTTCCGGAGACCTTCTCCCCTACCTCACCTCGCTCATCAACTCATCCCTGACCGCTGGCTACGTCCCTTCCGTCTTCAAGAGAGCGAGAGTTGCACCCCTTCTGAAAAAACCTACACTCGATCCCTCCGATGTCAACAACTACAGACCAGTATCCCTTCTTTCTTTTCTCTCAAACTCTTGAACGTGCCGTCCTTGGCCAGCTCTCCCGCTATCTCTCTCAGAATGACCTTCTTGATCCAAATCAGTCAGGTTTCAAGACTAGTCATTCAACTGAGACTGCTCTTCTCTATATCACGGAGGCGCTCCGCACTGCTAAAGCTAACTCTCTCTCCTCTGCTCTCATCCTTCTAGACCTATCGGCTGCCTTCGATACTGTGAACCATCAGATCCTCCTCTCCACCCTCTCCGAGTTGGGCATCTCCGGCGCGGCCCACGCTTGGATTGCGTCCTACCTGACAGGTCGCTCCTACCAGGTGGCGTGGCGAGAATCCGTCTCCACACCACGTGCTCTCACCACTGGTGTCCCCCAGGGCTCTGTTCTAGGCCCTCTCCTATTCTCGCTATACACCAAGTCACTTGGCTCTGTCATAACCTCACATGGTCTCTCCTATCATTGCTATGCAGACGACACACAATTAATCTTCTCCTTTCCCCCTTCTGATGATCAGGTGGCGAATCGCATCTCTGCATGTCTGGCAGACATATCAGTGTGGATGACGGATCACCACCTCAAGCTGAACCTCGGCAAGACGGAGCTGCTCTTCCTCCCGGGGAAGGACTGCCCGTTCCATGATCTCGCCATCACGGTTGACAACTCCATTGTGTCCTCCTCCCAGAGCGCTAAGAACCTTGGCGTGATCCTGGACAACACCCTGTCGTTCTCAACTAACATCAAGGCGGTGGCCCGTTCCTGTAGGTTCATGCTCTACAACATCCGCAGAGTACGACCCTGCCTCACACAGGAAGCGGCGCAGGTCCTAATCCAGGCACTCGTCATCTCCCGTCTGGATTACTGCAACTCGCTGTTGGCTGGGCTCCCTGCCTGTGCCATTAAACCCTACAACTCATCCAGAACGCCGCAGCCCGTCTGGTGTTCAACCTTCCCAAGTTCTCTCACGTCACCCCGCTCCTCCGCTCTCTCCACTGGCTTCCAGTTGAAGCTCGCATCCGCTACAAGACCATGGTGCTTGCCTACGGAGCTGTGAGGGGAACGGCACCTCAGTACCTCCAGGCTCTGATCAGGCCCTACACCCAAACAAGGGCACTGCGTTCATCCACCTCTGGCCTGCTCGCCTCCCTACCACTGAGGAAGTACAGTTCCCGCCCAGCCCAGTCAAAACTGTTCGCTGCTCTGGCCCCCCAATGGTGGAACAAACTCCCTCACGACGCCAGGACAGCGGAGTCAATCACCACCTTCCGGAGACACCTGAAACCCCACCTCTTTAAGGAATACCTAGGATAGGATAAAGTAATCCCCCCCCCTTAAAAGATTTAGATGCGCTACTGTTCCACTGGATGTCATAAGGTGAATGCACCAATTTGTAAGTCGCTCTGGATAAGAGCGTCTGCTAAATGACTTAAATGTAAATGTAATGTAAATGGAACACCCCCCTATCCACATCGATGGAACAGTAGTGGAGAGGGTAGTAAGTTTTAAGTTCCTCGGCGTACACATCACAGACAAACTGAATTGGTCCACACACACAGACAGCATCGTGAAGAAGGCCTCTTCAACCTCAGGAGGCTGAAGAAATTTGGCTTGTCACCTAAAGCACACAAACTTCTACAGATGCACAATCGAGAGCATCCTGTCGGGCTGTATCACCGCCTGGTACGGCAACTGCTCCGCCCACAACTGTAAGGCTCTCCAGAGGGTAGTGAGGTCTGCACAACGCATCACCGGGGGCAAACTACCTGCCCTCCAGGACACCTACACCACCCGATGTCACAGGAAGGCCGTAAAGATCATCAAGGACAACAACCACCCGAGCCACTGCCTGTTCACCCCGCTATCATCCAGAAGGCAAGGTCAGTACAGGTGCATCAAAGCTGGGACCGAGAGACTGAAAAACAGCTTCTATCTCAAGGCCATCAGACTGTTAAACAGACAGCACTAACATTGAGTGGCTGCTGCCAAAACACTGACTCAACTCCAGCCACTTTAATAATGGGAATTGATGGGAAATGATGTAAAATATATCACTAGCCACTTTAAACAATGCTACCTAATATAATGTTACATACCCTACATTATATATCTCATTCATCTCATTATTCATCTCGTATATACTGTACTCTATATCATCTACTGCATCTTTATGTAATACATGTATCACTAGCCACTAACTATGCCACTTTGTTTACATACTCATCTCATATGTATATACTGCACTCAATACCATCTACTGTATCTTGCCTATACCGCTCTGTACCATCACTCATTCATATATCTTTATGTACATATTCTTTATCCCCTTACACTTGTGTCTATAAGGTAGTAGTTTTGGAATTGTTAGCTAGATTACTTGTTGGTTATTACTGCATTGTCGGAACTAGAAGCACAAGCATTTCGCTACACTCGAATTAACATCTGCTAACCATGTGTATGTGACAAATAAAATTTGATTTGATTTCAAATTCAAATGTATTGTCGGCATTGACCACCACATGCTTAACTCCCACTGATAAAGGATTAATCATTATGTAGGTGACCGGTTGCTGGAATTTCTATTTTCTTAATGGTTGTGAATTTGATCAGCATCACACCGTCGTAGCCTACTAGCCATAGGTCTATTCTTTCACCTTTAAACTCTCCCCCATCAATATATTTTGTACATTGTGTCTTTCCATTATCCTGCACATGCAACATTTCAGAAATAACTGCACTTGTAAGGTGTTTTTAACTAAAAGAGTAGGCCATAGCTGCAGCAGCGAATTTCACTGTGCAAGAAACACATTTCAGATGTTGGGATGACAGGTGCTGTATGCAATGTGAACTTCGCAAGCCCTCAACTCACATAAAGCTTCCGTTACATTGCTGAACAGCACACTTGCACTTGATGTGCGTTTATGGATGAGAACGTAAACTTGCCATTTTCAAAGAGTTTAGCTCAATGGGAAACAGCGGATGTCCTGCTTTGCAATTTATTGCCTACATTTACAGCCAGGGCAGAGCCGGTGTTGTGGGAGGGCCTTAGGGTTCCTGGCCCGCCCTAACGTACCTCCTTGCCTGTCCAAATAAAACATTCAAATATTGATCATTTATTTGACTGAGACAGGCGCTGTCAGAAAGACCCATCATTGTCAGATAAAGCATCTGAGCAAGCGAAACAGCGTCTCTCTATCTCAGGATGTGTAGCCCATGTATCTGATGCTGTCTGGACTAAAAGAGTATGGCATGACATCATTTTTTGACCAAACCACATCAGATACATGGGGCTACAAGACAGAAGGGTGCTGTTTCAGTCGATCGGAAGCTATTTTGGACTAACTTGCGAAGGTAACCTATTACTTCTAAGTTATTTGTTTTACAATCAGATGAATACACCATGACTGGTTGTGTTCATGCCACATTAACAGTCAGGCTAACACATTTGTATAGTCACATGTCGTTACTATAAAACCCACAATAGAACTGCTAAAGCACTCATTTGGACTGCTCATGAATGTAAGGAATGTATTACTGTGCAATCTTTAAAGTCATGCCCCACTCTGTCCTTGCCATTGTTAGAACTGGTGTTATAGACTGTTTTAGGATGGCATGTCGTATATGGTTTTCCCCATTGCCCCGCCTTCTCTCGACATTAGGGCCTGATCCCCTCCTTCTCCCGATAGTCGATGATGCCAAACTCGCTCTGATTGTCTGCCCAGTCATGTGAAATCCATAGATTAGGGCCTAATGGATGTTTTTCCATTGATTGATTTCCTTATATGAACTGTAACTCAGCAAAATCTTTGAAATTGTTGCATGTTGCGTTTTATATTTTTTGTTCAGTATAGTAAGAGATGAAATACATGAAGTAGGCTTAAAGTATGATGGGGAAAATGGAAGTGAACTATGCATAATTATGTAATCACCAATTGTGAATGAAGAACAGGGCGGTCCATTATATTGTATTGAACTATTCTAATGATATAATCTCAAAATGTTATGTACTATATCAGTCTACTCTGGCCTACTTGGTGTACACAGTGAGAGCGTGCCTAATTTACAATGTCACGAAGACCAAGACGAATGGATGCACTCGTTAGCGTTTCTACAAAATCTGAATTAAAACGACTTCTGATGGAGGGGAGGAAATGAATCATGATGACTTCTCTGTTGAGTATTCTTCTGATTCTGAGCCTCAACCTGAATCTTCACCTCCGGAGCTTAAGCTAAAAAAAACTGTCTGCACTGTGCAGGTGCCCACGCCACCACCAAATGAAACGGCGAGACAGGAGAGAGGATGGCAGGGTTTGGAATAGAACAAGCCGGTGAAAATTCTACAGGCTATTATCACCACAAATGTCATCACTGAGGGAGCCGGCCCTACATCTCAAGCAAGACATAAAATCAGCAATGCACTCAACAGCTTTCGTTGTTTGTTGGACATGCTCCAACTGAAAGCTGACTTTTTGACTGCTGTCATATCAACACTTATATTCATAATGCCATTATTGCTTTTGTGATGATATTCTCCATTATCAAGCACACTTGGTGCTTGTAATGATGTTTAGGCTACTGATGTTTTTGTCATTTGACTATGCGGCAGGGTAGCCTAGTGGTTAGAGCGTTGGACAAGTAACCGGAAGGTTGCAAGTTTAAACCCCTGAGCTGACAAGGTACAAATCTGTCATTCTGCCCCTGAACAGGCAGTTAACCCACTATTCCTAGGCCGTCATTGAAAATAAGAATTTGTTCTTAACTGACTTGCCTAGTTAAATAAATGTAAAATAAAAAATGCATCTTACTGACTGTACTTCTTTGTGGTTGGGGTATTTATTTGTATTTTGTAGTTATAAGAGAAGCTTATACCGGGATCCAACACCAATGCTTTCTGTTTCATAGTTGTAACAACGGCAAGTCCTCAACTGGCAGCTTCATTAAATAGTACCCGCAAAACACCAGTCTCAACATCAACACTGAAGAGGTGACCCCGGGATGCTGGCCTTCTAGGCAGAGTTGCAAAGAAAAAGCCATATCTCAGACTGGCCAATAAAAAATAAAATATTAAAATGGGCAAAAGAACACAGACACTGGACAGAGGAACTCTGCCTAGAAGGCCAGCATCCCGGAGTCGCCTCTTCACTGTTAACGTTGAGACTGGTGTTTTGCGGGTACTATTTATTTTGAATTGTGCTAACATAATTGCAAAATGGTTTTCTAATGATTAATTACTCTTTTAAAATGACTTGGATTAGCTAACACAACGTGGCATTGGAACACAGGAGTGATGGTTGTTGATAATGGGCCTCTGTACGGCTATGTAGATATTACATTTAAAAAATCAGACGTTTCCAGCTACAATAGTCATTTACAACATGAACCATGTCTACACTGTATTTCTGATCAATTTGATGTTATTTTAACTGACTTTTATTTGCTTTTCTTTCAAAAACAAGGACATTTCTAAGTGACCCCAAACTTTTGAACAGTAGTATATGTCTACATAGCCTAGGCCTACTGTAGCTAATATTGAATATCGTTTACTTTGAAGTTTAACAGGGCTTAGCTATATTGCACAATGAGCATCAAGGTTTCAATGCAAATACATCTTGTATTTCACAGTAATTTTGCTTAAAGGAATAATCCACCCCAAACCACTAATTCCTATTATTTACAGTGTTCAATAACTAATATGTGAGAACAACATTTTTGGCAAACAAATGTTTCTGTACTTATAATAAGATTGGGAGAAACATGTGGCGGCAGGTAGCCTAGTGGTTAGAGCGCTGGGCCAGTAACCGAAAGGTTGCTGGATCGAATCCCTGAGCTGATAAGGTAAAAATCTGTCATTTTGCCCCTGAACAAGGCATTTAACCCATTGTTCTAGGCCGTCATTGTCAATAAGAATTTGTTCTTAACTGGCTTGCCTAGTTAAATAAAGGTTACATTTAAAAAATGAAAATCTTTGTGGAAATCTGTTGCAGATAAATTGACTTCAAACCCCGCAGTGCTCTCTCTCTCTCTGGTCAAGCTTGCTAGCTAGCTAACAAACGTAGTTACACACAAGTATCATGATGATGTAACACGTTTCATTTCTAGGGTGGAAACCCTTTAATATTTGGATGTGAGAGCTCTCACTCCCCTTACTGTACAATAATAAATCAACGTTCCAAATGTCTGGACCCAGTCAATGAAGTTGCAGCTTGCGTCATTACCATGGCAATGTTAATGGCAGGGCCTAGTCCCAAATTAGCATTGGCTCCGAAAAAAAGTATTCAAAGTTATTCAAAGTAGCAGTTTCTGTATGACAAACACCCAGGACATGTATTTAGGGTTTGTTTAGATTGTTTTATATGGCCTAGCTTGTAAAATGCTTCCATTCCCCTGCAAGTTACTTTACTTTAAGATAGGGCCTTAATTTTACGTACAGTAACTATCAATATGGACATAACAAAGTGCAGAGGACCGACAGACAGAGAAGTATTCTTCCTCCTACCTTGCTTTCTGGAACGCCAGCTCGGACAACCAGCACCAAACCACTCCCAATATTACAATCATTCCTATGAAGGGGATGGAGAGAACAGGGGACTCAGACGAATGGATGTTGCTCTGGATTAGGGGAAGAAAAGGGGGGGGGGGGGTGGATGAAGATGGAGGGGCATTGGAGAGAACGAAATAATAAATGAGTGGAGGGCAAAAACGTTTACATACGGACACCACAAATCACCCAAATGAATCCAAAATTAAACATGATATGGCCTTGCTATGAAGGGGTAGGGGAGTTATGGTATGGACTGATACAAATAGGGTAGGGATGGAAATCTAGATAGATTACGTCAATTCGACTGAACGACAGTACATATAAGAATTTATTATGCCAAAGTAAGCCACCATATTTTTTCAAAGGTTTGAAGAAAAAAAGAATGGAATATATTAGTACAATGCATGTGATTATTTATGTGCATTACGTGACTGAAATTGTCTGTGGTGACAAAACAAACAACAATGAAAAATAGTGACACAAAGCAAGATGTTGAAATACATGGTGAAAATCTCATAACTCTTTCCGTATTCATTGGGGCTCTTGAGTGGTGCAGCGCTCTAAAGCACTTAATCTCAGTGCAAGAGGTGTCACTACAATCCCTGGTTCAAATCCAGGCTGAGTCACATCTGGCTGTGATTGGGAGTGCACAATTGGCACAGCTAGGCTGTCATTGTAAATAAAAATTTGTTCTTAGCTGACTTGCCTAGTTCAATTTTTTTTATTTTTTTATTTTTTTTATCCCAAGTCCACGGTAAACACATAAAGCGTGTGGACATATAATACAACGCACAGGGACAGTATTTGTAGACTGGGACAGGCAGACAGTTTGACACAAGGGACAGTGCTGCCATAGGGAGGGCATGACACAGACAAAGTGGAGGGCAATTTACAGTGCCACATACAGACAGAGATCATAGCCCTTAAGCATGTTCTCTGATATGATCTGACAGTCATTGCCACCTTATATCAAAGCATATTATAATATACAGTCATGTATATACATACATACATACATATATGTATGTATGTATATTGATATACAGTGCCTTCAGAAAGTATTCACACCCTTTGACCTTTTCCACATTGTGCTACAGCCTGAATTTAAATTGTATTAAATTGAGACTTTTTTTGTCAACGGCCTACACACAATACCCCGTAATGTTGAACTGTTTTAGACATTTTTACAAATTGATTAAAAATTAAAAGCTGAACTGTTTTGAGTCAATAAGTATTCAACCCCTTTGTTTTGGTAAGCCGAAATAAGTAAGAATTGGCTTGACAAGTCACATAATAAAGTTGCATGGACTCACTGTGTGCAATAATAACATGATTTTGGATTACTACCTCATCTCTGTACCCCACACATACAATTATTGGTAAGGTATTTTCTGTCATCTGAATTAGTTTTAACATAGATTAGTTTACCCTGGCCTCAGATCATTTTAAGAATTTTTGTCTTGACTCAACTTATTTCAGAACAAACATGGATTCATGTAAAAGAAGAAAAAAGCTAAATCCTCTCTGATTGACATAATTCTGAAAACTTGCCCCCATAAGTACTTTTCCGGTGGTGTCTTTGCAAATTAGCTGAGTGATCACTGTCCTGTTGCATGTATTAGAAATACCAAACAGACCTGATCCTCGTAAAGTAATAATTAAAAAAAAATGTTTTCTCCCCAAGGGTTTCTTCATGATATATGTATCTTGGGGTTCCCGAGTGGTGCAGCGGTCTAAAGCACTGCATCTCAGTGCAGGAGGTGTCACTACAGTCCCTGGTTCAAATCCAGGCTGTATCACATCTGGCCGTGATTGGGAGTCCCATAGGGCGGCGCACAATTGGCCCAGCATCGTCCAGGTTTGGCTGTTATTGTAAATAAGAATTTGTTCTTAACTGACTTGCCTAGTTCAATAAATGTATTACTCAGAGATTTAATCTCTATGTCAGATAAACAGGCCATCTTCAAACACCTTAGAGTCAAAAATATAACAAATGCTTGGTACTCTATAGAACTTTCAAATCTCTTTATGATGAAAAATCAGTCCTGCCTGGCCTGGGCTTAGGCTATAAAGAACTGACTCGGTTGCTGATTGGAGGCTTTCAGGCAACTGCGAAATAACCACTTTTAAGAAAGCGAAATCAAGCTACTTTCTGAGTTCTAGCTCAGACTCTGGTAATGTGTCTACATTTGGGAAAATAGTTAATGCACTGACGCGTGGAAATTCCTCTCTGTCAATGCCTAAGCAAGTTGTGTCAGAGTCTGGATCATTACTGATGTTGGGTCACCACGAGCCGCCAGAACAGCTCAATGCGCCTTGGCATAGATTCTGTGTGGAAGCACCTACTTTCAATATACTTTTGTATTCATCATTTACTCAAGTGTTTCCTTTATTTTGGCAGTTAATTGTAGAATGGACAGAGAGGTATCGCTCGAGTTGCCACATAATGGAATATAACGTTGTGGATATGATGTGTACGATATGTAAAGATCTGCATCACTATACTGAGAGCTTTTCGGTTTCTAAAATGACTAATTTGTGTTTTCTTTAGAGCCCCTATACTACACAACAAGGTTGAGGAAATTATTGTTGGTCGGGGGTAAGTTTCTCAAAAACAAGTGAAATCACAAAACAAGTGTCTGGACCCTTCTATAACATGCCATTTCCATCCAAATTTTAGATTTGGTTGTAAAAATGCTAAATACTTCCTTAACCTACAGACGTAGGTACCAGACCCGGTCTCAGGGATGGTTAACTCTCGAAATCACTTCAATATCCACTAAATTAGGTAAATCTCCTTTAAAAAAATGTCAACTTACTTGTGGAATAATCTCCAAAACTCTCTAAAATGTAATGCTTTGATGCAGCTCGTGCAATTCAGATAGCTAATTGTTGACCTTTTTTTACTGAAGAATGTGTTTGTTTTGTATGATTGTGTTGTGTTTTGTAAGTTGATGGTGTAATAATTTGTGTTTTATATGTTTTATTTGTAAATGTTGTACATTTGTGTCACGCCCTGATCTGTTTCACCTGTTCCTGTGAATGTCTTCACCCCTTCCAGGTGTCACTTATTCTCCCCAGTGTATTTATCCCTGTGTTTCCTGTTTCTCTGTGCCAGTTCGTCTTGTATGTTTAGTCAAGTCAACCAGCGTGCTTTTCCCATACTCCTTTTGCTATTCTCCTTTTTCTAGTCCTCCTGGTTTTGACCTTTGCCTGTTTCTGGACTCTGTACCCGCCTGCCTGACCACAAGCCTGTCTGCCACTCTGTACCTCTTGGTCTCTGATCTAGTTTGAACCTTTTTGCTTGTCCATGACCATTCTCTTGCCTACCCCTTTGGATTAATAAACATTGTAAGACTCCAACCATCCTCCTGTGTCTGTATCTGGGTCTCGCCTTGTGCCTTGATACATTTGTATTGATTGTGTACATGCAAGGCTCCCATGTTTAAGTGGCCTTGGTCTCAATGGGATATCCCTGATTAAATAAAGGTTCAAATAAAAATATTTCAACAGTATCTATACACATAACATGTGGAATAAACAGACACAGAATAGGTGTGATGTGTGTGCTGTATTTCTTGTTTTCATTTGCGTAAACTTGAACTTTTTTGTAAAACACAACAGTCAAAAATCTCAAGCAGGGAAATGTTGAAGTCAGAAAACAGTCAGAAACAATTAGAACAAACCCCAAAAGCCTTAATGATATGCAATATACCGTTATTAACTCATATCACTAGGGTGACACCTGACCTCTAACCCCAATGTGACCTCTCACCTGCCACCCTCCAGCCAACCTCTCGAGCTCTGCCTTGCAGTGCAGTAGCTCCTCCTCCAATTCAGCCCTCTCCCTCTGGCTGCAGTCATACAGTTCCTGCAGTTCCCGCAGCTCCGTCTTCAACCCATCACACTGAGGGAGACCGAGTAGAACATAAAGAATCAATCAATCACATTTATTAATTAACAAAGCCCGTTTTACATCCACCGCTGTCACAAAGATCTTTAAAGTAATCCAGCTTAGACCTCAAAGAGCAAGCAGAAGCACAGTGACAAGAAAACACTCCCTAGAAAGAACAATTGTTGAACACTTCAGAACAGAGATTCATCCCGACACATTACAGGCCAGGTCTGTAAATTGTGTCGTAAGTCCATTGCTGCAGTGCCTAATAATTTGTTAGTGATTGTGCAGCTGCTGCTCTGTTGTTTTTCTTTGGCTTTATAATTTCTTCAGCGCAGTTCTGAATCTGGCTGATTAAAACTGCTCCAATAGTCAGTGAGCATCCACTACTATAGTTACTATGGTACCGTCTGGTGCCTAATATACCTGTCTCTGTACCAGCGAGGCCTTCCCCTGCCTTTTTCACCTGGTCCCTCAGAAAGAAAATCTCCCTGAATCTTCCTTTCCAGACCCATCCAATAGACTGTACTGTACCGTTCTATTACCATAACATACCTGTCTCTGTACCAGCAAGGCCTTCTCCTCAGCCTGTTTCAGCTGGTCCCTCAGGGAGAAGATCTCCCCAAATCCTCCATTCCAGCCGGTGGGGGTCATGGGCTTCCCATCGAACGAAATGTTCTTCTGGATGGAGGCGTCCACAAGGCGGCAGTTGGTGCCTGGGCTCGTAGACTGGCACTCGACCATGGTCATATAGCTCTCCGCCATGCCCCCCTCCTCTGTGCCCACCCCCACTCCTGTACCAGCTATCTCACCATCCTTCAGGGACAGATATACGCTGTTGGAGCTGATGTGGAGCGAGAGGAGAGAGTAAAATCCCAAAGGGGATTAGGTGAAAAGAAGGAGAAGAAGATTAATTGATCTGGTGAACAATTAAATCTTAGGCTTTTTACGAAACAAAAATAGAAACGCAACATGTAAAGTGTTGGTCCCATGTTTCATGAGCTGAAATAAAAGATCCCAGACATATTCCATACGCACACAAAACTTATTTCTCTCAAATTTGTGCAAAAATGTGTTTACATCCCTGTTAGAGAGAATTTCTCATTTGCCAAAATAATCCAGGTGTGACATATCAAGAAGTTGATTAAACAGCATGATCATTACACAGGTGCACCTTGTGCTGGGGACAGCAAAAGGCCACTCTAAAATGTGCAGTTTTGTCAAACAACACAATGCCACAGATGTCTCAAGTTTTAGGGAGTGTGCAATTGGCATGCTGACTGCAGGAATGTCCACCAGAGCTGTTGCCAGAGAATGTAAGGTTTATTTCTCTACCATAACCCACCTATCCAATGTCATTTTAGAGAATTTGGCAGTACTTCCAACTTCTCAAATCAAATCAATTTTTTTGGGTCACATACACATGGTTAGCAGATGTTAATGTGAGTGTAGCGAAATGCTTGTGCTTCTAGTTCTGACAGTGCAGTATCTAACAAGTAATCTAACAATTCCCCAACAACTACCTAATACGCACAAATCTAAAGTGGTGAGAATATGTACATATTTTATTTTATTTTACTTCACCTTTATTTAACCAGGTAGGCAAGTTGAGAACAAGTTCTCATTTACAATTGCGACCTGGCAATGGATGAGCGATGGCCGAACGGCATAGGGAAGGTGCAATAGGTGGTATAAAATACAGTATATACATATGTTATGAGTAATGTAAGATATTTACACTTTATTAAAGTGACATTGTTTAAAGTGACTAGTGATCCATTTATTAAAGTGGCCAGTGATTGGGTCTCAATGTAGGCAGCAGCCTCTGAGTTAGTGTTTGCTGTTTAGCAGTCTGATGGCCTTGAGATAGAAGCTGTTTTTCAGTCTCTCGGTCCCAGCTTTGATGCACCTGTACTGACCTCGCCTTCTGGATGGTAGCGGTGTGAACATGGAGTGGCTCGGGTGGTTGTTGTCCTTGACGATCTTTTTGTCCTTCCTGTGACATTGGGTGCTGTAGGTGTCCTGGAGGGCAGGTAGGTTGCCCCCAGTGATGTGTTATGCGGAGCAGTTGCCGTACCAGGCTGTGATACCACCCAACAGGATGCTCTCGATTGTGCACCTGTAAAGGTTTGTCAGGGTTTTGGGTGACAAGCCAAATTTCTTCAGCCTCCTGAGGTTGAAGAGGCGCTGTTGTGCCTTCTTCACCACACTGTCTGTGTGGGTGGACCATTTCAGTTTGTCTGTGCTGTGTACACCAAGGAACTCAAAGCTTTCCACCTTCTCCACTGTCCCTTCAATGTGGATAGGAAGGGTGCTCCCTCTGCCATTTCCTGAAGTCCACGATCATCTCCTTTGTTTTGTTGACGTTGAGTGAGAGGTTGTTTTCCTGACACCACACACCTAATTGCCCTCACCTCCTCCCTGTAGGCTGTCTCATCGTTGTTGGTAGTCAAGCCCACTAGCGTTGTGTCATCTGCAAACTTGATGATTGAGTTGGAGGTGTGCATGGCCACACAGCCGTGGGTGAACAGGGAGTACAGGAGGGGGCTGAGCACCCTTGTGGGGCCCCAGTGTTGAGGGTCAGCGAAGTGGAGATGTTGTTTCCTACCTTCCTACTAGCACAGCTGGCCCTTGGATGTACACAGAGAGCTAATATTAATAATATGCATGTCAATCTCAGCCAGGAGAGATTGACTTCATCAGTACTTTTATTTATGAGAGGTATTGTTGAATGCACCGAGCTGTCTGTCTAAACTACTGGCGCACAGCTTGTACACCCATGCATACCCCACAAGACATGCCACAAGATGTCTCCTCACAGTCCCCAAGTCCAGAACAGACTATGGGAGGCACACAGTACTACATAGAGCCATGACTACATGGAACTATTCCACATCAAGTAACTGATGCAAGCAGTAAAATTAGATTTAAAGAGCAGATTAAAAAAACACCTTATGGAACAGCGGGGACTGTGAAGCAAATCAAACATTGGCACAATCACACACACACACACACACACACACACACACCCACGGATTTAGTACTGTAGATATGTGGTAGTGTTGGAGTAGGGGCCTGAGGGCACACAGTGTGTTGTGAAATCTGTGAATATATTATAATGTTTTTAAAATTGTATAAACTGCCTTAAATTTTGCTGGACCCCAGGAAGAGTAGCTGATGCATTGGCAGCAGTGGGGATCCATTATAAATACAAATACAAAATTCCTTCACCACCTGCGGGCGGCCCGTCAGAAAGTCCAGGACCCAATTGCACAGGGAGGGGTTGAGACCCAGGGCCTCCAGCTTGATGATGAGCTTGGAGGGTACTATGGTGCTGAATGCTGAGCTGTAGTCAATGAACAACATTCTTACATAGGTATTCCTCTTGTCCAGATGGGATAGGGCAGTGTGCAGTGTGATGGCGATTGCGTCATCTGTGGACCTGTTGGGGCAGTATGCAAATTGAAGTGGGTCTAGGGTGGCAGGTAAAGCACTTCATGATGACAGAAGTGAGTGCTATGGGGCGGTAGTAATTTAGTTCAGTTATCTTTGCTTTCTTGGGTACAGGAACAATGGTGGCCATCTTGAAGCATGTGGGGACAACAGACTGGCATATGGAGCGATTGAATATGTCTGTAAACACACCAGCCAGCTGATCTGCGCATGCTCTGACGACACTGCTAGGGATGCCGTCTGGGCCAGCAGCCTTGCAAGGGTTAACACGTTTAAATGTTTTAATCATGTCGGCCACAGAGAAGGAGAGGCGCAGTCCTTTTTAGCGGGCCACGACGATAGAACTGCATTATCCTCAAAGTGGGCAATGATGGTGTTTAGTTTGTCTTTAAGAGTGACGTCGGTGTCCATGACGTGGCTGGTTTTCTGTTTGTAGTCCGTGATTTCCTGTAGACCCTGCCACATACGTGTCTGAGCCGTTGAATTGCGAGGGGGGGGGGGGAATAACTACACTGTTTATATTCAGCCATATTCCCAGACCTCTTTCGTGGTTAAATGTGGTGGTTCTCGCTTTCAGTTTTGCGCAAATGCCGCCATCCATCCACGGTTTCTGGTTAGGGTAGGTTTTAATAGTCACCGTGGGTACAACATCTCCCATGCACTTCCTTACAAAGACACTCACAGAGTCAGCGTATAGATCGATGTTGTCCTCTGAGGCTGATCGGAACAAATCCCTGTCCGCTTGATCAAAACAATCTTGAAACGTGGATTCCCATTGGTCTGACCAGCTTTGAATGGTTCTAGTCACTGGTACATCCTGTTTGAGTTTCTGCCTATAAGACATAGGAGCAATATGGCGTTGTGGTCGGATTTGCCAAAGGGAAGGCGGGGGAAGTTCGCGGAAGTTAGAGTAGCAGTGATAGAGTGTATTACCCCCTGTGCGTAGTGCACTCAATATGCTGATAGAATTTAGGTAGACTTGTTCTCAAATTTGCTTCATTAAAATTCCCAGCTACAATAAATGCAGCCTCAGGATATATGGTTTCCAGTTTACATAGAGTCCAGTGAAGTTCCTTGAGGGCTGTCTTGGTGTCTGCTTGAGGGGAAATGTACACAGCTGTGACGGTAACTGATGAGAATTCTCTTGGGAGGTAATATGGCCGGCATTTGATTGTAAGGAATTCTAGATCGGGTGAGCAGGACTTGAGTTCCTGTATGTTGTTATGATTACACCATGAGTCGTTAATCATGAAGCATACACCCCCGCCCTTCCTCTTCCCAGAGAGGTGTTTATCTCTGTCGGAGCGATGCATGGAGAAGCCCTGTAGCTGAACTGATTCCGACATCATATCACGAGAGAGCCATGTTTCCGTGAAACAGAGAATGTTACAATCTCTGATGTCTCTCTGGAAGGCAACCCTTGCTCGAATTTTGTCTACCTTGTTGTCAAGAGACTGGACATTGGCAAGTAGTATACTCGTGCACATCACCCACCGTTCCCGTCTACAGAGCCTGACTATAAGGCTGCTCCATCTGCCCCTTCTGTGGCGCCATTGTTTTGGGTCGGCTTCTGGGATTAGATCCATTGTCCTGGGTGGTGGTCCAAACAGAGGATCCACTTCGTGAAAGTTGTATTCCTGGTCGTAATGTTGGTAAGTTGCCATCGCTCTTCTATCCAATAGTTCTTCCTGGCTGTATGTAATAAGACTTAAGATTTCCTGGGATAACAATGTAAGAAATAATACATAAAAAACAAAATATTGCATAGTTTCCTAAGGACTCAAAGCGAGGCGACCATCTCTGTCGGCGCCATCTCTGTCACAACCTCAGACCACGTGTAACCACACCAGCCCGGGAGTGTCACATCAGACTTCTTCACCAGTGGGATCATCTGAGACCAGCCACCCAAACAGTTGATTAAACTGTGGATTTGCACAACCAAAGAACTTCTGCACAAACTGTCAGAAACCGTCTCAGGGGAGCTCATCTGCATGCTCGTCATCCTCACAAGGGTTTTGACTTGCCTGCAGTTCGGAGTTGTAACCAACTTCAGTGGGCAAATGCTCACCTTCGATGGCCACTGGAACGCTGAAAAAGTGTGCTCTTCACGGATGAATCCCAGTTTCAACTGTAACGGGCAGATGGCAGATAGCGTGTAGAGCATCATGTGGGCGGGAAGTTTGCTGTTGTCAACGTTGTGAACAGAGTGCCCCATGGTGGCAGTGGGGTTATGGTACTGTATGAGCAGGCATAAGATGCGGACAAAGGACACAATTACATTTTACCGATGGCAATTTGAATGCACAAAGATACAGTGATGAGATCCCGAGGCCCATTGTCGTGCCATTCATCCGCCGCCATCACCTCATGTTTCAGCATCATAATGCATGGCCTCATGTCGCAAGGATCTGTACACAATTCCTGGAAGCTGAAAATGTCCCAGTTATTCGCCTGCATACTCACCAGACCAACATATGCATATCTGTATTCCCAGTCTAGTGAAATTCATAGATTAGCGACTAATTTATTTATTTCAATTGACCGGTTTCCTCATATGAACTGTAGCTCAGTAAAAAATTGGTGCATGCTGCATTTATATTTTTGTTCAGTTTAAATGGGTAGCAGATACTGTAAGCAGACTAAGTAGCCAAATAATTGGATGCGTCCTCTCACCCTGTCCTCTGTAGTTGGAGGAGCTGTAGTTTCTCAGTCAGGCGTCTGTTGTCGTCCTTCAGAGTCTCACACTCCTCCCTCAAAGTGACACACTCCTGCCTCAGTGTACCTACATCACCTGACAAAACACAACAGGATCGTCACACATATCAGGGTTGAGTTCAGTCGGCACAAAACGCAAGAAAACTATCTGAAACGGAGTGATCTAGGGAGGTACTCTGAACTTGTCCAATAAGAAACACACACAACCCAAGAGCTACACAGTAACACATCCTCCACAAGTTCTGTTTGTGTGACCACAGGCAAACATTGGGTATGATAGATGTATCGCTCATCACTATGTACATGGGAGGTTTAACTAAAGTATCAACGCTGAGTCTATACTTATGTGCCCTACCCATCAAAACCATTCGGCCTATTTTACAAGTCTGTACTCTGCCCACTGCAAATAGACATCAATGACAGAGGCAGAAAGAGAAAGACCTACTGTCTGTAAACCTAACATCAGACTGGAATTTGACACTCATAAAACTGTGACCCAAACCCTACTGACTCTGCCACTCCTGTACTGCTCTGTCTAGGCATCTACACTGATAACATGATGAAACCTGTGCATGAGGTCCTGGCTGTGTTATTGCTGTGTTATTGCTAGCTGCATCATGGTTACAATCTCACAGTCAAAGACAGTTGGGGTTTAATAAAAGAGGTTGAGGAAAGGGTTAAATATGACAAAAATGTCTCACACAGGGAGCCACGGGGGTGGTGGTAGGGTGATAGGTTGTGTGTGTTTGGAATACCAAGGATGACAGTGATGTCAGTGATGTCACCCTCTGAGTCAGGGAATGAGGCAAGTTAGGGGGGAAGTAGAGGGGAGGCACAGTGACATGTAAGGGACACAAACCCAATACATGACATCACTGCTCTGCTCTGGTGGTGAGGGTTAGGGTGTGACTCAGGGAAGGGGGGAAGGGTCTAGAGAAGCCCTTTGCTGATTGATGCTGCTTTGACCTGGCCAGTGGACAAGGTCAGGGGTCAGGGATAATAAGATCAGCAAATTTACTGTGAAGACCTTCCCAGATCTCGATTCGCAGCGTGGTGATCTCTAGCTCCTATTGCTGCTCCTCTTATCTCCTCCCCTCTCTCTCACCTCCTTTCCTCTCTTCCTCCCTCCTTTGACTCTTCATGCTGATCTCTGCTCTCAGTGTGGTGATCTCCAGCTCGTACTCCTGCGCCTCATCGTTGAGCCTCCCCAGCTGGGCCCGGAGGCGACACAGCTCCTCCTGCAGGGACGCAATGTCGTTCTCCCTCTCGGCCGCTGCCTCCTCAGCCGCCTGCTGCAGAAGCAGAACCTGCAAATAATCAATCAATAAATCAATCAATCAAACTCAGCAGCACCACCTGTAACACAAGGAACCGAACAGTCAAACCTATCCTCGCATGCAGAGAGCACATACTTCTGGAAATAGTAAAGTAAAATAGCCTAACAAAGTAGAATAACCTAAAGTAGAATAGCCCTAAAGTAAAGTAGCCTAAAGTAACTTAAAGTAAAATAGCTTAAAGTAAAGCAAAGTATCTAAATCCAAGTAAAATAGCCTTATTAAGTTGCATAGTCTAAAGTAAAGTAGCCTAAAGTAAAGTACCTTCAAGTAAAGCAAAATAGCTTAAAGTAAAGTAAAGTATCATACAGTAAAGGAAAATAGTCTAAAGCAAAGTACAATAGCCTAAAGTAAAGTCCAATAGCCTAAAGTAAAGTAGCTTAAGTAAAGTAAAATAGCATAAGGTAAAGCACCACCTCCTCCTGGGCGAGGCGTAGCTCCTCGTGAGCCTCAGTCAGCTCACTCTCCTTCTCCTCCTCTAGAGAGTCCATCTCCTCCTGTACTGAACGCAGCTGGGCTGGGGAGGGAGACATACAGGGACAAGAGTTTAAATGCTTATACATACAGCAGTGTTCTTCAAACCTCTCCTCTGGGACCCTTAGCAGTTCCATATGATCTATTTCAGAGCTAGCTCACCTGATTTAACTTGTCAAGTAATCATCAAGCCATTGACTAGTTGAATCAGGTGTGCTCGTTCTAGGCTACAATGAGTTAGGTAGTGATAAGTGAGGAGATCTGATAACAGGGTGCATGAGCATATGGGTGTTCCTGGGAGAAAAGTAAGTTGGGATTTCAAGAGTAGCTAGTGTAACTGGAGGTAAAATGGGCTGTAAGTGAGCCCCAGACATTGACATCAGACAATTGACTCAGATCCCCGTAAGACAAATGACGACACACACATGTAACACTTGACAGCCAATTACATCACCTCACACTTATGCAACACAGCCGTTCTGTCTATGTAGCCTTTCTGTGGGGGCTCACAATGTCTCTGTGGCCCCTCAAATGTAAACTTTTCATTAGAGGTTAGGTGGGACAATGGAATTCCATATGGTGATTGGACATTTATGAATGATCTATTCATTTACCAATCATAATTTTTCCCCATTAGCAATCTTTGTGTCAAACAGCCTTTACATGTAATTGTTGCGGTTCTCTTTGGCAGCTGTGAAGCGTGAGTCGGTGATATGCACATCCCAAACCTTTAAGTACGGGTGCTGGAGGGCCTCATGATATATACTGATATATGCTTTATTGTTGTCACCAAATTCACAATGGTGTCACTTATTTGGTGCCAGGATTAAAGCACTCGGGAGCAGCACTTTATACATCTGTTGCAGACAGTACCTTGCAGGTTGTAGACTTGTCTTGCAAAGGCTTCTGCCTGGTGGGCACTGGCCAGACGCTCATCCTCCAGCAGACCTGTATGGGCACATAGGGAGGGAGAGACAGGTATGAGAGAAAGAATGAGTCAGCAGTTTGTGGTGTAGTGGTATATTCTCACTTCACACATTTTTCTGAAGCGTCAACATTGGCCTCATTCATATATTATATTTATTTTCAAAGCCTTAAAATTTGACATCCACATCAATGGTCTTGTTAGCAAGTCTTTAGGTTTTACACCCATATACATTAACTGGCATGTGATGTGACAATACAGTAGTGATTTACTCTAAAGGTCTTCACTGGTCCAAAAAGTTGGACCCATACTGAAATGGAACTGGGGCATTCTCACCCCTCATTCTCACATTCTCATGCATAAATTAACTAATATAAAGACACCTTCTGATCAGACTTGAGGATATCTAGACCCATTCCGTATAGACCTAGTCAGATCCAGATCTGGTCTGATCCGAGTGAGGGAATCAGCAGAAAATATATTTTTTAAGCTACATCATTTTTTTAAATGGTTATTATTTGTATTTATTTTTTACCATTAACCCCTCCACCACCCCCCTCTTTGGAAGACAAATATATTTTAGTTTTTTTTTTTACAGATTTTTTGCTACATATACATGCAATTTTACATACACATTTTACATACATGGTACTTTTATATAAAGCAGTCACATAAAAATAATACTTTATCAAACATAAACTCTTTAATCCCAACCCTCAGCCACGCTCAGCCCATCCCACCTATCACCATAGACCAACCCTCAGCCACGCTCAGCCCATCCCACCTATCACCATAGACCAACCCTCAGCCACGCTCAGCCCATCCCACCTATCACCATAGACCAACCCTCAGCCACGCTCAGCCCATCCCACCTATCACCATAGACCAACCCTCAGCCACGCTCAGCCCATCCCACCTATCACCATAGACCAACCCTCAGCCACGCTCAGCCCATCCCACCTATCACCATAGACCAACCCTCAGCCACGCTCAGCCCATCCCACCTATCACCATAGACCAACCCTCAGCCACGCTCAGCCCATCCCACCTATCACCATAGACCAACCCTCAGCCACGCTCAGCCCATCCCACCTATCACCATAGACCAACCCTCAGCCACGCTCAGCCCATCCCACCTATCACCATAGACCAACCCTCAGCCACGCTCAGCCCATCCCACCTATCACCATAGACCAACCTCAGCCACGCTCAGCCCATCCCACCTATCACCATAGACCAACCCTCAGCCACGCTCAGCCCATCCCACCTATCACCATAGACCAACCCTCAGCCACGCTCAGCCCATCCCACCTATCACCATAGACCAACCCTCAGCCACGCTCAGCCCATCCCACCTATCACCATAGACCAACCAGCCACGCTCAGCCCATCCCACCTATCACCATAGACCAACCCTCAGCCACTCTCAGCCCATCCCACCTATCACCATAGACCAACCCTCAGCCACGCTCAGCCCATCCCACCTATCACCATAGACCAACCCTCAGCCACTCTCAGCCCATCCCACCTATCACCATAGACCAACCCTCAGCCACGCTCAGCCCATCCCACCTATCACCATAGACCAACCCTCAGCCACGCTCAGCCCATCCCACCTATCACCATAGACCAACCCTCAGCCACGCTCAGCCCATCCCACCTATCACCATAGACCAACCCTCAGCCACGCTCAGCCCCCTCAGCCATCCCACCTATCACCATAGACCAACCCTCAGCCACGCTCAGCCCATCCCACCATAGACCAACCCTCAGCCACTCAGCCCATCCCACCTATCACCATAGACCAACCCTCAGCCACGCTCAGCCCATCCCACCTATCACCATAGACCAACCCTCAGCCACTCTCAGCCCATCCCACCTCACCATCCAACCCTCAGCCACGCTCAGCCCATCCCACCTATCACCATAGACCAACCCTCAGCCACTCTCAGCCCATCCCACCTATCACCATAGACCAACCCTCAGCCACGCTCAGCCCATCCCACCTATCACCATAGACCAACCCTCAGCCACGCTCAGCCCATCCCACCTATCACCATAGACCAACCCTCAGCCACGCTCAGCCCGTCCCACCTATCACCATAGACCAACCCTCAGCCACTCTCAGCCCATCCCACCTATCACCATAGACCAACCCTCAGCCACGCTCAGCCCATCCCACCTATCACCATAGACCAACCCTCAGCCACTCTCAGCCCATCCCACCTATCACCATAGACCAACCCTCAGCCACTCTCAGCCCATCCCACCTATCACCATAGACC
Organism: Oncorhynchus nerka; assembly: GCF_034236695.1. Lineage (NCBI taxonomy): Eukaryota > Metazoa > Chordata > Actinopteri > Salmoniformes > Salmonidae > Oncorhynchus > Oncorhynchus nerka. The sequence continues at coordinate 57,447,741 of NC_088420.1, read as the reverse complement.
AACCCTCAGCCACGCTCAGCCCATCCCACCTATCACCATAGACCAACCCTCAGCCACTCTCAGCCCATCCCACCTATCACCATAGACCAACCCTCAGCCACTCTCAGCCCATCCCACCTATCACCATAGACCAACCCTCAGCCACGCTCAGCCCGTCCCACCTATCACCATAGATCACCCTCATTTGGTTTCCATGTGCCATATATTTCTCCATTGTGCTATGATGTTTTACATACTTTTTGAACATTTCTAAATCGTATAGTATCCATAGATTGTGAGCTAAAGATGAAAACCTTTCCTACGAGTACTATTATATTATTTATTGACTGACTATGGCTTTCCAAATCATCCAACACTGCTATTTGTAGGGTTATTTTTAAATGCATGTTGTGATTTTTTAACCATTCCTGAACCTGTGGCCAGAAACAAGCTACATGGGGGAAAAACCAGAATAAACTATCTATTGAGCTGAGATTGTTATATGCCACATACAGTTGAAGTTGGAAGTTTACATACACATTAGCCAAATACATTTAAACTCAGTACTAGTAAAAATTCCGTCTTAGGTCAGTTAGGATCACCACTTTATTTTAAGAATGTGAAATGTCAAAATAATAGTAGAGAGAATGATTTATTTCAGCTTTTATTTCTTTCATCACATTCCCAGTTGGTCAGAAGTTTACAAATGCGATGAAAGAAATAAAAGCTGAAATAAATCATTCTCTCTATTATTATTCTGACATTTCACATCACAATTACTATTTGGTAGCATTGCCTATAAATTGTTTTACTTGGGTCAAACGTTTTGGGTAGCCTCCCACAAGCTCCCCAGAATTGTGGCCCATTCCTCCTGACAGAGCTGGTGTAACTGAGTCAGGTTTGTAGGCCTCCTTGCTCGCACACGCTTTTACAGTTCTGCCCACAATCTTTTTATGGGATTGAGGTCAGGGCTTTGTGATGGTCACTACAATACCTTGACTTTGTTGTCCTTAAGCCATTTTGCCACGACTTTGGAAGTATGCTTGGGGTCATTGTCCATTTGGAAGACCCATTTGCGACCAAGCTTTAATTTCCTGACTGATGTCTAGAGATGTTGCTTCAATATATCCACATAATTTTCCTCCCTCATGATGTCATCTACTTTGTGAAGTGCACCAGTCCCTCCTGCAGCAGCACACAACATGATGCTGCCACCCCCGTGCTTCATGGTTGGGATGGTGTTCTTCAGCTTGCAAGCCTCCCCCTTTTTCCTCTAAACATGACGATGGTCAATATGGCCAAATAGTTCTATTTTTGTTTCATCAGACCAGAGGACATTTCTCCAAAAAGTACGATCTTTGTCCCCATGTGCAGTTGCAAACCGTAGTCTGGCATTTTTATAGCGGTTTTGGAGCAGTGGCTTCTTCCTTGCTGAGCGGCCTTTCAGGTTAAAGCCATGACATAATTTTATGGAATTTTCCAAGCGGTTTAAAGGCAGTCAACTTAGTGTATGTAAACTTCTGACCCACTGGAATTGTGATACAGTGAACTATAAGTGAAATAATCTGTCTGTAAACAATTGTTGGGAAAATTACGTGTCATGCACAAACTAGATGTCCTAACCGACTTGCCGAAACTATAGTTTGTTAACGGCAGGTAGCCTAGTGGTTAGAGCGTTGGACTAGTAACGATAAGGATGCAAGATCGAATCCCTGAGCTGACAAGGTAAAACTCTGTATTCTTCCCCTGAACAAGGCAGTTAACCCACTGTTCCTAGGCCTTGTAAATAAGAATTTGTTCTTAACTGTCTTGCCTAGTTAAATAAATAAAAATAGTTTGTTAACAAGACATTTGTGGAGTGGTTGAAAAACTAGTTTTAATGACTCAAACCTAAGTGTATGTAAACTTCCAACTTCAACTGTATATATAGCATTCTGTTGGTGGCAAGAATTTTATATAATAATTTAAATTGAAAAACTCTAAGTGTTGAATCAAGTGTAGTTTTTTTAACCAGTTCATAAACCATATGCCATGGAATTGGTACATCGAAAATGTCTTCCCATTTATTTTACAACCTGTATGGCGCAGCTGTCAACATGTTTTTCCTCAAATGAAACTGGTATATTTCCTTTCAACCAAGTTCCCTACCTTCTCCCTTTTCCACCTGCCTTCATTTTTGTTGTAGTGCTGCAATCAGTTGGTTGTAAATTTGGATTGAGCAGATATTCCCACATATTTTTGATAACTGCATATGTGACATAAATCCTCTGTTTTTATTCATAATATCATGAATAAATATAATATCATTTTGGGGTATTTTGTTTGTTGACGTGTCTATTTTAGAATTTTGTTTGATGCCATTTTTCCCCCTTTCCCACAATGGATGTTTTATTTCTTGTTCTATACCCCGTCCAACTGGTGGTGGTAATGCACCATAAATATATATTTAAACAGGACCCCTACTTCCCGTGGGAAGTGTCCCAGGCATCCTGTTCCATCCCCAGCATATGGGGAGTGATGACATCATAGTGTGGTCCAACCCAACCTGGAAGCTTCCCTGGAGCCTGAGCGTGCTGAATGCGCCTGTGTGTGTGTATGCGTGCGTGTGCGCACGTGTGTGTGCGCATGTACGTGTATCTGAGCGTGCTGTGAGCATGCAGCTTTCTGTCTGTCTGTGAAATGCCTGCCCCCTACCAGACAAACAACTGACACTCTAAAAGTACCCCGGCATGAGCTGTTCTCACTGAGCTGAGTTGGCGCTCACTATGTTCACAGCACTAAGGCCTTACTCAGTGTGTTCACTAAGTTCATAGCACTTAAGGCCTTACTCAATGTGTTCACTATGTCCTCAGCGCTAAGGTCTTACTCAGTGTGTATGAGACAAAACATCTAGAAATCTCAGGGAAGGGAATATGTCTGCAGTATGTAGGGTGTCCACCTACTTTTCCCAGAGTGGGTGAAAACCCACTTTGGTGATGACATTTCACTTCCTTGTGTTATAAAATATATTTTACCAAGACAGATATGATTATTTATGTTCTGAATCGTTCAGTGGGGTCTTTTTCTAACATCTAATTAACAGTATATCCAAAAAGTCCGATTTCGTAACCTGATACATCCGATAATCAGCTCTGTGGACAGAGCGGAGCAGCTTTCTCTCAGCAACTTTTGATGATTTTACATGCTGTGGTGGTCATCTTCAAAGTTGTTTCCACAGGTTGCAAAAATACAATTTTGCATGACACGAACTGAATTAAATGTAAAATGCTTTAAAAATCTTCAGGTACGCCCAGTGCTCCATTTACATTTTACGAAGTTACGCTTGTTTTTGTGAGAAATTTTCTACTAGAACATGAATTTCGCATTAATATGAAAAGCGTCTACTAAAATATGAAAATACTACATCTTACCTCTATAATGTTTATGTCCTGGGAGAAGAAAGATGAAGAGTTCAACTGGAGAGTGAACCTGTTAGATTTAAATCTCACAGAGTATCTGGTCCCTATTAATTTAATTTTGCCCATCCTACAAGTGTAAAAATGTGTAGCTTTTGAACGGATTATGATAGAGACATGAGTTTTGGACATTGGTTTTCTGAGAGGATTACCTACCCAATTAACAATTTACCCATTGGTCAAAATATGTGTTTTCACTCCAACCCTAATCTAGCACACCTGATTCTAATAATTAGCTGGTTGATCACCTGCACCAGGTTGGGGTTGGAGCGGAAACCTACAGGAGGGTAGCTCTCCAGGAACAGGGTTGGAGAACCCTGACCTATAATATGGCACTGCTAATGGACCACAGCTAACAGCTAACTAGCTAGCCATTTCGCATCAACTACTCTCTTACCCTGTAGCTCGTGGAAGGCCTCTTGGTGTTTGTTGGACATTTCCCTGGCCTCCTCTAACTCCAGAAGGAGCTGCAGCACCTGGCTCCTCAACTCCTCCAGCTCCTGCTCCTCAGACAGGGGCTCCTGCTGCTCCCTCCTCCCCTTCTCCTCCTCCAAGATAGAGATTGATAGATCAAATCAAATACATTTTTATTCACTACATGCTTCGAATACAACAGGTGTAGAGCTTACAGTGAAATGCTTACTTACAAGCTCTTAGCCAACAATGCAGTTTTAAGAAAAACAAGTGCTAAGTAAAAAATAGATAAGTAAAAATAACAAATAGTTATTAGAGCAACAATAAAATAACAGTAGCGAGGCTATATACAAGGGGGTACCGGTACAGAGTCAAAGTTAGTCGAGGAAATTGAGGTAGAGTTAAAGTGACTATGCATAGATAATAACCAGAGAGTAGCAGGAGCGTAAAAGAGTGAGGGGGGACAATGCATATACTCTGGGTAACCATTTGGTTAGCTGTTCAGGAGTCTTATGGCTTGGGGGTAGAAGCTGTTAAGAAGCCTTTTGGACCTAGACTTTGTTCTCCAGTACCGCTTGCAGTGCGGTAGCAGAGAGAACAGTCTTATGACCAGGGTGACTGGGCCTCCCTCAGACACCGCCTGGTATAGAGGTCCTGGATGGCAGGAAGCTTGGCCCCAGTGATGTACTGGGCCATACGCACTACCCTCTGTAGTGCCTTGCGGTCGGAGGCCGAACAGTTGCCATACCAGACAGTGATGCAACCTGTTCGGATGCTCTCTATGGTGCAGCTGTAGAACGTTTTGAGGATCTAAGAACCCATGCCAAATATTTTTGGTCTCCTGAGGGGGAATAGGCTTTGTCATGCCCGCTTCACGACAGTCTTGGTGTGTTTGGAACATGATAGTTTGTTGGTGATGTGGACACCAAGGAACTTGAAATTCTCAACCTGCTCCACTACAGCCCCATCAATGAGAATGGAGGCGTGCTCGGTCCTCCTTTTCCTGTAGTCCACAATCATATCCTTCGTCTTTATCACGTTGAGGGAGAAGTTGTTGTCCTGGCACCACACGACCAGGTCTCTGACCTCCCTATAGGCTGTCTCATCGTTGTCGGTGATCAGGCCTACCACTATTGTGTTGTCGGCAAACTTAATGATGGTGTTGGTGTCGTGCCTGGCCATGCAGTCATGGGTGAACAGGGAGTACAGGAGGGGACTGAGCACACACCTCTGAGGGGCCCCAGTGTTGAGGATCAGCGTGGCGGACGTGTTGCTACGTACCCTTACCACCAGTACAGGATCCAGTTTCAGAAGGAGGTGTTTATTCCCAGGGTCCTTAGCTTAATAATGAGCTTTGAAGGCTCTATGGTGTTGAATGCTGAGCTGTAGTCAATGAATCGCATTCTCACGTAGGTGTTCCTTTTGTCTAGGTGGGGAAGGGCAGTGTGGAGTGCAATAGAGATTGCTTCATCTGTGGATCTGTTGGGGCGGTATGCAAATTGGAGTGGGTCTAGGGTTTCTGGGATAATGGTGTTGATTATGAACCATGACCAAACTTTCAAAGCACTTCATGGCTACAGACGTGAGTGCTACGAGTCTGTAGTCATTTAGGCAGGTTACCTTAGTGTTCTTGGGCACAGGGACTATGGTGGTCTGCTTGAAACATGTTGGTATTACAGACTCAGACAGGGAAAGGTTGAAAATGTCAGTGAAGACACTTGCCAGTTGGTCAGTGCATGCTCGGAGTACACGTCCTGCTAATCCGTCTGGCCATGCGGCCTTGTGAATGTTGACCTGTTTAAAAGTCTTACATTGGCTACGGAGAGCATGATCACATGATTTCAACTGTTCAGTCTGCGGCTATGGAACCCTGACCTGCACACCAGACGTGCTACCTGTCCCAGACCTGCTGTTTTCAACTCTCTAGAGACAGCAGGAGTGGTAGAGATACTCTTAATGATCGGCTATGAGAAGCCAACTGACATTTACTCCTGAGGTGCTGACTTGCTGCACCCTCGCAACTACTGTGATTATTATTATTTGACCATGCTGGTAATTTATGAACATTTGAACATCTTGGCCATGTTCTGTTATAATCTCCACCCAGCACAGCCAGAAGCGGACTGGCCACCCCTCATAGCCTGGTTCCTCTCTAGGTTTCTTCCTAGGTTTTGGCCTTTCTAGGGAGTTTTTCCGAGCCACCGTGCTTCTACACCTGCATTGCTTGCTGTTTGGGGTTTTAGGCTGGGTTTCTGTACAGTACTTTGAGATATCAGCTGATTTAAGAAGGGCTATATAAAAAAATTTGATCACACAGTCGTCCGGCGAGCTAATGCTCTCATGCATTGTTCAGTGTTGTTTGCCTCGAAGCGAGCATAGAAGTAATTTAGCTTGTCTGGTAGGCTCGTGTCACTGGGCAGCTCGCGACTGTGCTTCCCTTTGTAGTCTGTAATAGTTTGCAAGCCCTGCCACATCCGACGAGCGTCGGAGCCGGTGTAGTATGATTCAATCTTAGTCCTGTATTGACGCTTTGCCTGTTTGATGGTTCGTCTGAGGGCATAGCGGAATTTCTTATAAGCGTCCGGGTTAGAGTCCCGCTCCTTGAAAGTGGAAGCTCTACCTTTAGCTCAGTGCGGATGTTGCCTGTAATCCATGGCTTCTGTGGGGACATTTTCGATGCACTTATTGATGAAGCAAGTGACTGATGTGGTGTACTCCTCAATGCCATTATATTCCAGTCTGTGCTAGCAAAACAGTCCTGTAGCTTAGCATCGGCATCATCTGACTACTTCTTTATTGACAGAGTCACTTTAGTTTTTGCTTGTAGGCAGGAATCAGGAGGATAGAATTATGGTCGGATTTGGCAAATGGAGGGCAAGGGAGAGCTTTGTACGTGCCTCTGTGTGTGGAGTAAAGGTGGTCTAAAGTTTTTTTTCCCTCTGGTTGCACATTTAACATGGTAGAAATGTAAAACGGATTTAAGTTTTCCCTTCATTAGTCCCTGGCCACTAGGAGCACCGCCTCTGGATGAGCGTTTTTCTGTTTGCTTATGGCGGTATACAGCTCATTGAGTGCATTATTTTTGGTGGTAAATAGACAGCTATGAAAAATATAGATGACAACTTTCTTGTTAAATAGTGTGATCTATAGCTTATCATGAAATATTCTACCCCAGGGAAGCAAAACCTTGAGATTTCCTTAATATTAGATTTCGTGCACCAGCTGTTGTTTACATAAATATACACAGACCGCCACCCCTTGTCTTAGCTGCTCTATCATGTCGATGCAGCGCAAACCCCGCCAGCTGTCTTTTATCCATGTCATCGTTCAGCCACGACTCGGTGAAACAAAATATATTTGTTTTTAATTTCCCATTGGTAGGGTATTCGTGATCGTAGCTTGTCTATTTTGTTATCCAATGATTGTACATTGGCTAATAGGACTGATGTTAGAGGCAGATTACCAACTCGCCGTCGGATCCTTACAAGGCAAAGTCCCCGATATCTCCATCTCTTTCTCCTGCGAATGACGTGGATGTTGGCCTTGTTGAGTGTCTGAAGTAAATCCTTCCTGTCTGACTCGTTAAAGAAAAAAATCTTCATCCAGTACGAGGTGAGTAATCGCTGTCCTGATATCCAGAAGCTCTTTTCGGTCATAAGAGACAGTGGCAGAAACATTATGAACAGAATAAGTTACAAATAACGCAACAAAAAAAAAACCACACACAATAGCACAATTGATTAAGAGCCCGTAAAACGGCAGCCATCTCACAGGAGGCTGGTGAGGGATGGACAGCTCATAATAATGGCTGGAATGGACTGAATGGAATGGTATCAATCACATGGAAACTAAATGTAATGTCAAACAGCAGCAGATAAAAAAAGACACACATAGAACAAAAAAAACGAATACAAAATCAGGACCCATAAACATGCCAGACAAATAAAGACTACAACAGATACCACCAACAAACATAAGAGCTTCTCTACCTCCTCCTCCTGAGCTCTGTCCATTGTCTCCTTTTCGTTGTTCTCCAGTACTCCTCTCTCCTTGGCTGTGATCTCATTGTCCATGCTGCGGCTCAGGCTGGGGCTGCTCTCCGCTTTCAGATCTCCACAGGGCTCATCTGAGGGTGATTGAAAAAATACAGAATTATAGATGGTTGAAACCCTATAGTTTATGGTAGAAACAAAACAACCTATTCAGATCACACAGGTATATATTCTCCAAGACCTTTTACTTCAAGAGTCACTTTCCCAGACACAGATTGGACTAAAAAGCCCTTTAAATTAAGAAACCTTTGCAAAAAAACACATGTCAAATGTGCAGGTTCACATGTGAAATACTGTAGCTGTTTTCATGGTGAGCTTACATTTTACTCATGAAACCATATTTCTAACTGTGAAAATCTCACTTTCACATGTGGAATTGCAGATTCACATGCAGGGTTGAAATAATATTATTCTCCTCACAAGTGAAAAGATGGTTTAAACATGTTGCAGTAGCATGTTTCCACCAGTGGAATTATGGTGAAGACATCTAAAAAGCCCAAATGATTTTACGGGACATTCGCAGAGGTAATGGATCACGTTCAAATGGCAACATACACTGAGTACACAAAACATTAAGAACACCTGCTCTTTCCATGACATAGACTGACGAGGTGAATCCAGGTGAAAGCTATGATCCCTTGCTGATGTTACTTGTTAAATCCACTTCAATCAGTGTAGTAGATGAAGGGGAGGAAAATAAAGATTGTTAAGCCTTGAGACAGATGAGACACAAATTGTGTATGTGTGCCATTCAGAGGGTGAATGAGCAAGACAAAAACAGTAAGTGCCTTTGAACGGGGTATGGAAGCAGGTGCCAGGCGCACCGGTTTGTGTCAATGACTCTGCAATGCTAGGTTTTTCACACTGTGTATCAAGAACGGTCCACTACCCAAGTAACCTTTTGGTTACTAGAACGCTTTCGACACCTTGTAGAGTCCATGCCCCAACGAACAAATTCTTACTTTCAATGACGGCCTAGGAACAGTGGGTTAGCTGCCTTGTTCAGGGGCAGAACGACAGATTTGTACCTTGTCAGCTCTGGGATTCAAGCTTGCAACCTTTTGGTTACTAGTCCAACGCTCTAACTACTAGGCTACATTTAAAAAACAGTGGAGTTATATTTTGGGTTCTGATGGGGTACGACAGTTGAACTAAGCTCCTGATGTATTTATACGTTATATTCTTCAAGAATCAATGGAAACATGTCATTAATATGTCCTAAAGTGTATGTAACAACTAAGGATTGCCCCTTTAACTGTCAGTGACCATCATACAGCAAAACTACATTGAGTATACCACACATTAGGAACACCTTCCTGATATTGCCCTCAGAAAAACCTAAATTCGTTGGGGCATGGACTCTACAAGGTGTCGAAAGCTGTTACGAATCCCTTTTGGCCCGACAGTCTAGGGGGGATGGTAATGAGACCCGTAACATAACTCATGCAAATTATTATTGTGACAAAGTAAAAGTGTGCACGAAATAACCACGACAACAGAAATCTACCGTCAAACTCTAGGTTTATTTATAAACACACGGTAATGGGGGGAGCAGGAAAAGGGGCTGAGCTGGACCCAAGGAAAGAAACAATAAGTATTCAAAAACACCCCTAAGCTAGACTAGCCTACTTTAACAACAGCTAACTAACTAACCAAAAATACAGTGGGTGGTCCGCCCAGTTCTAACTAGTGTATTTAACAAAGTTCACCTACGGGTAGTGTATGCCCATGGGCGACTTGTCTTGGTTTCCCCGTTTTCCCACCAGCAACAAACAAACACCATAACCAAAAACAATACTCACAGGTGATGACAAAGTGCTATGAGGTGCTTAAACAAAAGAGAGGTTAAGACACAAAGCGAGAGTGAAACACAGAGACCTACAGACATGGCATTTACAGAGCGATTCAGCTAGAGATTGAGCGAGAGATTGCTCTAGAGCAAACAAATGATGGGGTTTTTAAACCATGGGGAAGGAACTGTGATAGGGTAGGAAATAGGAGGAGGTGTGTCTTCTGATTGATGATTGATTGTTGACTGATTGGGGAGTGATGGTTTTCACCTGTGAGGGGAGAAGGAGAGAAAAGAAACACACACAGGATACACACACACACAGGATAACTGTATCCGTAACAAAAGCGTTCCACAGGGATGCTGGCTCCAATGCTTCCCAAAGTTGTGTCAAGTTGGCTGGATGTCCTTTGGGTAGTGGACCATTCTTGATACACAGTGTGAAAAACCCAGCGTTGCAGTCATTGACACAAACCGGTGCGCCTGGCACCTGCTTCCATACCCCGGCACTTACTGTTTTTGTCTTGCTCATTCACCCTCTGAATGGCACACATACACAATTTGTGTCTCATCTGTCTCAAGGCTTTAAAATCTTTATTTTGTACTTCTTTTTCCACATTTTGTTACAGCCTCAAAAAAATTATATTAAATTTAGATGTTGTGTCACTGGCCCACACACAATACCCCATAATGTCAAAGTGGAATTATGTTTTTAGAAATGTTTACAAATTAATTAAAGATACACTATGAAGAAATCGCTACGCAATTTCCTGTTTGCTAAAATTCAAATTGTTCACCTAATTTCAATTTGTGACAAAACTAGCAAGTCTAGTGTAGAGAATCATTGTACCATCTTAACCACTGTGAAATATATTTTCCATAACCCAAAATGATATTTTCAGCTGTTTGACGCTGGTGTACAAAACCAAAAGTAAAATATGCAAAAACTAAACTTAAGACCAACTTAAGACCAGGAAGCATAGAAATAAAGCACATAGAACAGATCTACCACTTCTTAGACTTGCTTTCAATGATAATGACACATCTGTAACTGTAACATTTCTATGTGAATTTGGTCGGGTCTCCCAAAAAGTTACATGTTGCAGCTTTAAAAATGAAAAGCTGAAATGTCTTGAGTCAGTAAGTATTCAACACCTTTGTTATGGCATGCCTAAATAAATTCAGGTGTAAACATTTGGTTAAGAAGTCATTGACTCACTCCGTGTGCGATAATACTGTTAAACATGATTTTTGAGTGACTACCTCATCTCTGTACCCCACACATACAATTATCTGTAAGGTCCCTCAGTCTAGCAGTGAATTTCAAACGCAGATTCAAACAAAAAGACCAGAGAGTTTTCCAATGCCTTGCAAAGAAGGACACCTATTGGTAGGTGGGTAAAAAAAACAGACATTGAATATCCCTTTGAGCATGGTGAAGTTATTAATTACACTTTGGATGTCACCCAGTCACTACAAAGATACAGGCGTCCTTCCTAACTCAGTTGCCGGAGAGGAAGGAAACCGTTCAGAGATTTCAGGGATTTCATGACTTTAAAGCATTTACAGAGTTTAATGGCTGTGATAGGAAACTGAGGATGGATCAACAACATTGTACTTACTCCACAATACTAACCTAATTGACAGAGTGAAAAGAAGGAAACCTGTACAGAATAGAAATATATATATTTTTAAATGCATCTTGTTTGTAAATAAGGCCCTAAAGTAAAACTGCAAAAAATGTGGCAAAGAAATGAAATTGTCCAGAATATAAAGCGTTATGTTTGGGGCAAATCCAACACAACACATTACTGAGTACCACTCTTCATATTTTCAAGCACAGTGGTGGCTGCGTCATGTTATCGTTATGCTTGTCATCAGCAACGACTAGGGAGTTTTTGGAATAGAGCTAAACACAGGCCAAATCCTAGAGGAAAATCTGGTCCAGTCTGCTTTCCAACAGACACTGGGAGAAAAATGTACCTTTTATCAGGACAATAACCTAAAACACAAGGCAAAATATACACTGGAGTTGCTTACTATGACAACACTGAATGTTCCTGAGTGGCCAAGTTACAGTTTTACTTAAATCGTCTTGAAAATCTATGACAAGACTTGAAAATGGCTGTCACGTGGGGATTTTTTTTTCCATGAGGGAAAAACACTTGGAAAATGTCCATAAATCAGGTGTGACCAAGATGTATATGTGTTATATATATGTTTTTTTAAGTGTCAGAAAACCACGTTTTGTCATGTGTTTTTTTTGTAAGGGAACTCTCTTGAGCAATATTTTTCGTCCAGGAGTATCTACAGCAAGACCGACCAAACTAGGGTTTGACCCGTGACAATGTTTTGTTTTGCCACCCAGAATATTTTTTTTGTTCGTTTTTTAGTTGAAAGTTAGAACATTTGAATATAGCAGTTTTCCACTTCTTATGTCAGTCACTGACAGTCACTCAATTAGCCCATGCATTGCTAAGTAAGGTAGTCTAGCCAGCTATCTAAACCTTGTAATAGACTAATCATCACCAAATTAGCGACTGGGCATGCAAGGCATGTGCCCAGGGGCCCTGACTTCCAGGGGGCCCTCATTGATTTTATTTGTCACTCTCACTCGGATATCATATGGACATGGCATAAGTCTTCTTTTTTTTTCACCTTTATTTAACCAGGTAGGCTAGTTGAGAACAGGTTCTCATTTGCAACTGCGACCTGGCCAAGATAAAGCATAGCAGAGTGATCAGACAACACAGAGTTACACATGGAGTAAACAATTAACAAGTCAATAACACAGTAGAGAAAAAAACACAAAAAAAAGGGGTGGTCTATATACAATGTGTGCAAAAGGCATGAGGAGGTAGGCGAATAATTACAATATTGCAGATTAACACTGGAGTGATAAATGATCAGATGATCATGTACAGGTAGAGATATTTGTGTGCAAAAGAGCAGAAAAGTAAATAAATAAAAACTGTGGGGATGAGGTAGGTGAAAATGGGTGGGCTAATTACCAATAGATTATGTACAGCTGCAGCGATCGGTTAGCTGCTCAGATAGCTGATGTTTGAAGTTGGTGAGGGAGATAAAAGTCTCCAACTTCAGCGATTTTGCAATTCGTTCCAGTCACAGGCAGCAGAGTACTGGAACGAAAGGCGGCCGAATGAGGTGTTGGCTTTGGGGATGCTCAATGAGATACACCTGCTGGAGCGCGTGCTACGGATGGGTGTTGCCATCGTGACCAGTGAGCTGAGATAAGGCGGAGCTTTGCCTAGCATGGCCTTGTAGATGACCTGGAGCCAGTGGGTCTGGCGACGAATATGTAGCGAGGGCCAGCCGACTAGAGCATACAAGTCGCAGTGGTGGGTAGTATAAGGTGCTTTAGTGACAAAACGGATGGCACTGTGATAAACTGCATCCAGTTTGCTGAGAAGAGTGTTGGAAGCCATTTTGTAGATGACATCGCCGAAGTCGAGGATCGGTAGGATAGTCAGTTTTACTAGGGTAAGCTTGGCAGCGTGAGTGAAGGAGGCTTTGTTGCGGAATAGAAAGCCGACTCTTGATTTGATTTTCGATTGGAGATGTTTGATATGGGTCTGGAAGGAGAGTTTGCAGTCTAGCCAGACACCTAGGTACTTATAGGTGTCCACATATTCAAGGTCGGAACCATCCAGTGTGGTGATGCTAGTCGGGCAAGCGGGTGCAGGCAGCGATCGGTTGAAAAGCATGCATTTGGTTTTACTAGCGTTTAAGAGCAGTTGGAGGCCACGGAAGGAGTGTTGTATGGCATTGAAGCTCGATTGGAGGTTAGATAGCACAGTGTCCAGTGACGGGCCAAAAGTGTATAGAATGGTGTCGTCTGCGTAGAGGTGGATCAGGGAATCGCCCGCAGCAAGAGCAACATCATTGATATACACAGAGAAAAGAGTCGGCCCGAGAATTGAACCCTGTGGCACCCCCATAGAGACTGCCAGAGGACCGGACAACATGCCCTCCGATTTGACACACTGAACTCTGTCTGCAAAGTAATTGGTGAACCAGGCAAGGCAGTAATCCGAAAAGCCGAGGCTACTGAGTCTGCCGATAAGAATATGGTGATTGACAGAGTCGAAAGCCTTGGCAAGGTCGATGAAGACGGCTGCACAGTACTGTCTTTTATCGATGGCGGTTATGATGTCGTTTAGTACCTTGAGTGTGGCTGAGGTGCACCCGTGACCGGCTCGGAAACCAGATTGCATAGCGGAGAAGGTACGGTGGGATTCGAGATGGTCAATGACCTGTTTGTTGACTTGGCTTTCGAAGACCTTAGATAGGCAGGGCAGAATGGATATAGGTCTGTAACAGTTTGGGTCCAGGGTGTCTCCCCCTTTGAAGAGGGGGATGACTGCGGCAGCTTTCCAATCCTTGGGGATCTCAGACGATATGAGAGAGAGGTTGAACAGGCTGGTAATAGGGGTTGCGACAATGGCAGCGGATAGTTTCAGAAATAGAGGGTCCAGATTGTCAAGCCCAGCTGATTTATGCGGGTCCAGGTTTTGCAGCTCTTTCAGAACATCTGCTATCTGGATTTGGGTAAAGGAGAACCTGGAGAGGCTTGGGCGAGGAGCTGCGGGGGGGCCGGAGCTGTTGGCCGAGGTAGGAGTAGCCAGGCGGAAGGCATGGCCAGCCGTTGAGAAATGCTTGTTGAAGTTTTCGATAATCATGGATTCGCTCTGGATAAGAGCGTCTGCTAAATGACTTAAATGTAAATGTTAAATGATTTGTCGGTGGTGACTGTGTTCCCTAGCCTCAGTGCAGTGGGCAGCTGGGAGGAGGTGCTCTTGTTCTCCATGGACTTCACAGTGTCCCAGAACTTTTTGGAGTTGGAGCTACAGGATGCAAACTTCTGCCTGAAGAAGCTGACTGCGTGTATTGGTTCCTGACTTCCCTGAACAGTTGCATATCGCGGGGACAGTTCGATGCTATTGCAGTCCGCCACAGGATGTTTTTGTGCTGGTCGAGGGCAGTCAGGTCTGGAGTGAATCAAGGGCTGTATCTGTTCTTAGTTCTGCATTTTTTGAACGGAGCATGCTTATCTAATATGGTGAGGAAGTTACTCTTAAAGAATGACCAGGCATCCTCAACTGACGGGATGAGGTCAATGTCCTTCCAGGATACCCGGGCCAGGTCGATTAGAAAGGCCTGCTCACAGAAGTGTTTTAGGGAGCGTTTGACAGTGATGAGGGTGGTCGTTTGACTGCGGCACCGTAGCGGATACAGGCAATGAGGCAGTGGTCGCTGAGATCCTGGTTGAAGACAGCGGAGGTGTATTTGGAGGGCCAGTTGGTCAGGATGACGTCTATGAGGGTGCCCTTGCTTACAGAGTTAGGGTTGTACCTGGTGGGTTCCTTGATGATTTGTGTGAGATTGAGGGCATCTAGCTTAGATTGTAGGACTGCCGGGGTGTTAAGCATATCCCAGTTTAGGTCACCTAACAGAACAAACTCAGAAGCTAGATGGGGGGCAATCAATTCACAAATGGTGTCCAGGGCACAGCTGGGAGCTGAGGGGGTCGGTAGCAGGCGGCAACAGTGAGAGACTTATTTCTGGAGAGAGTAATTTTCAGAATTAGTAGCTCGAACTGTTTGGGTATGGACCTGGAAAGTATGACATTACTTTGCAGGCTATCTCTGCAGTAGACTGTGACTCCTCCCCCTTTGGCAGTTCTATCTTGACGGAAGATGTTATAGTTGGGTATGGAAATCTCTGAATTTTTGGTGGCCTTCCTGAGCCAGGATTCAGACACGGCAAGGACATCAGGGTTAGCAGAGTGTGCTAAAGCAGTGAGTAAAACAAACTTAGGGAGGAGGCTTCTAATGTTGACATGCATGAAACCAAGGCTTTTTCGATCACAGAAGTCAACAAATGAGGGTGCCTGGGGACATGCAGGGCCCGGGTTTACCTCCACATCACCCGCAGAACAGAGAAGGAGTAGTATGAGGGTGCGGCTAAGGGCTATCAAAACTGGTCGCCTAGAGCGTTGGGGACAGAGAATAAGAGGAGCAGGTTTCTGGGCATGGTAGAATATATTCAGGGCATAATGCACAGACAGGGGTATGGTGGGGTGCGGGTACGGCGGAGGTAAGCCCAGGCACTGGGTGATGATGAGAGAGGTTTTATCTCTGGACATGCTGGTTGTAATGGGTGAGGTCACCGCATATGTGGGAGGTGGGACAAAGGAGGTATCAGGGGTGTGAGGAATAGGACTAGGGGCTCCATTGTGAACTAAAACAATGATAACTAACCTGAGCAATAGTATACAAGGCATATTGACATTTGAGAGAGACATACAGCGATGCATACAGTGAACACAGGTGTTGAATTGGGAAAGCTAGCTAAAACAGTGGGTGAGACAACAGCTAATCAGCTAGCGTAACAACAGCAGGTGAGATGGCATTGACTAGGCAACTCGGCCGACAGATAAAACAAACAAGCAGAATGGAGTACCGTGGTAATGGACAGTCCAGCGTGCATCAGCTATGTAGCCAAGTGATCAGAGTCCAGGGGGCAGCGGTGGATGGGGCAGGGGGGCTGGGCTGGCGAGTGTTATCCAGGTTAAGAAAACTAACAATGACTAAATAGCTTGTAGCTAGCTAGCTGGTTAGCTTCTGGAGGTTCTTGAGTGTGTTCTAAAAATAAAGATAATAGCGATTCCGTATCACATTGGGTGAGGCAAGTTTCCGGAAGGTATAAACAAATTTTTTTTTTAAATCGGGAAGAGATAGAGTACATATGGGCCACTGCGTTTTTGGGACGCGGCGGGACGGTTAGCAGGCCTGTGCTAACAAGCTAACAGATTAGCAGGCCAGGGTAAACAAGGTAGTAGTTAGCGGACCTGGGCTAAACAAGCTAGCAGTTAGCGTGCCGAACTAGCAAGCAAGGAGATAGCGAGGGCTAGAGAGTTAGCCTTTGGAGGACGTCGCGATGGGGTGAGTCTGTTTATTCCTCATGGGGTTCAATGGGGAAGAGATCAGGGCTCTGTGCAGGCCAATTAAGTTCTTCCACGCCACTCTTGACAAACCATTTCTGTATGGACCTCGCTTTGTGCACTGCTGAAACAGGAAAGGGCCTTCCTCAAACTGTTGCCACAAAGTTGGAAGCACAGAATCGTCTTGAATGTCATGGTATGCTATAGCGTTAAGATTTCCCTTCACTGGAACTAAGGAGCCTGAACCATGAAAAACAGACCATTATTCCTCCCCCACCAAACTTTACAGTTGGCATTATGCATATGGGGGCAGGTACCGTTCTCCTAGCATTCGCCAAACCCAGATTTGTCCGTCGGACCCCCGAGATGCATTATTGCTATTAAAAACTGGTTACCAACGTAATTGGAGCAGTAAAAATACATGTTTTATCATACATGTGGTACACGGTCTGATATACCACGGCTGTCAGCCAATCAACATTCAGGGCTGGAACCACCCAGTTTATAATTCTAATTCTAAACCTGGGTGGTATGAGCCCTGAATGCTGATTGGCCACAGGTATGACAAAAAATGACATTTTACTGTTCTAATTACTTTGGTAACCCGTTTATAATATCAATAAAGCACCATGCATAAGAACAGCCCTTAGCCGTGGTATTGTCCATATACCACACCCCCCCGGGCCTTACTGCTTGTCAATTTGTTCGATCTGCAGCCCACCACTCAGAATATATTTTGGCCCACCAAGCCCAAAAATCGGAGCTTCCCTGACCTACAGACTTAATCTAACCTTGTTCCGGGAAACCAGCCCCAAGGCTATTATCTTATGTTTACTTCCATAAAAGCTGCTCCAGAGATGTCTCTTTCCTCTGGGCCTTTTAAACATTATATCCAACAGCGCCATCTAGTGATGCAGCTCCTACAGTGCATCAGACATGGCCTACAGTCTGTAGTCAAAGAGCATGTATTGAAGTTTGTGCATATTGACACAGTTGTAGAATTAAACACATGTACATGGTGTATGAGCACAGAGCCCATATTTGATGTTGGTCAGGAACAAAAATCGCATTATTCAAGATGAAGCTTGGATGTAATGCATTGACATTTACTAAACAAGACAACAAAAAAGGTCAATCTTTTAAACTCCATGTGCGCACAAAGCCGACAGCATACAAAGACACAGTGTTTTGGGTTTCTGAATGAATTCACATGGAATTGCCATCCACTGCCATGGATGGAAAGACATCCATCCATGGCAGTGTTGGTAAAATATTCACTGTAGCTTAGCTAGCAAACATAACTCAGATTTTTGACATTCTTCTTCTCCTTTTACTACAAATCAAACATCCATTTCTCATTTCTCCAGGTGGGGTGAGAGTAAGCTACTGTCCTCTGCTCCTTTCTTTCCTTCTTTCTAACCCCTCATTCACATTTCATGGTTGTGTTGTCGCTTTTTGTAGTACTGTTTTGTGCCTATTCCTATGTCCTTACAGGCCTGTTTGTTATGTAGTGCATTCTGTTAAGTGAAAAATAAAGTAAGCTACAGCCATAGGCTGGACAGCAGACGGCGAAATGAAGGGGCGAAGGGAGGGCGTGATGTCGCCGTTCTCTTTCTCTTAGTCTCGGTCTCTTTTCTCTTCCTCTTTGCTTCTGTTTCTCACTCTCACCTTGTGAAAAATGTTTCCAATGTCTATCTTCAACAACGTTGGAGTACTTCCACACTGCTCTAAAACAAACGTCTATCCATTTAGTTTTGAAAATAGATCTGACCTGGAGGTCATGTTGTTGTGCTGAATTAATCCTGGTCCTGTGTGTGTGTGTGTGTGTGTGTGTGTGTGTGTGTGTGTGTGTGTGTGTGTGTGTGTGTGTGTGTGTGTGTGTGTGTGTGTGTGTGTGTGTGTGTGTGTGTGTGTGTGTGTGTGTGTGTGTGTGTGCGTGTGTGTGTGTGTGTGTGCGTGTGAGCGTCCGTGTGTTCGTGCATGCGTGTGTACCATGTGATATGTTGTCCTATTTCCCGATATATCCCAGACTGTCTGATGACAATACAGATATGCTGAGAAAGAGAAATAGAAGAGAGACAGAGAAAGACAGAGACCGAGAAACAGAGACAGACAGAGAGACAAAATCAAAGAGAAAGAGAAGAGCGACAGAATAAAGAGGGGAAAAAAGAGAGAGAAAGAACGATAGAGAGGAGAAGAGAGAAAAAAGCAGCGAGGGACAGAGAGTAAAACATTAACTAACGGTGTGTGTTCGTGTTTCAACTGATACATTTTTATATTTCCTGATATTAACCAGGCTGTCTAGTTAATGTGCTACAGTAGCCCAGAGGGTCCAATCGCAAAATCTCACAGCTCAGGGGAAACATGTACAGCACTGACAGAGGTAATTATTTCTGTCGCATGTACACATGTGCATGCACGTATACCCTGTGTTTGAAAACACATTAAGGCCTGGAAGGGTTTGCGTGTGTGTCGTTGGATGAGAGTGTCGCATTAAAGTTTGATGCTGTTGTAATGAGTTAGCAATGAAGAGCATTGAGAGATCGGGGGGGGGGCATAGCCCCAAGAGGCTGCCTGCTAGGGCATCAGGACACAAATAGAAGAAAGGGGAATACCTAGTCAGTTGTACAACTGAATGCCTTTAACTGAAATGTGTTTTCCGCATTTAACCCAACCCCTCTGAACCAGAGATCTTCGGCATACGGGGAACAGTGGGCTACATGCCTTGCTCAGGGCAGACCTTGTCAGCTCGGGAATTCGATCCAGCAACCTTTCGGTTACTGGCCCAATACTCTAAGCACTAAGAAGCATCAGTCATACAGTCGTCAAGTATATATACTGAACAAAAATATAGACACAACATGTAAACTGTTGGTGTCATGTTTCACGAGCTGAGATAAAAGATCCCATACATTTTCGCACAAAAAGCTTATTTCTCTGAATATATCAAGAAGCTGATTACACAGTATGATCATTACACAGGTGCACCTTGTGCTGGGACAATAAAATGTCTAAGATGTCTCAAGTTTTGAGGGAGCGTGTAATTGGCATGCAAACTGCAGGAATGTCCACCAGAGCTGTTGCCAGAGAACTGAATGATAATGTCTTTCCCATAAGCCACCTCCAATATTGTTTTAGAGAATTTGAGAGTATGTCCAACCGGCCTCACAACCGCAGACCATGTGTAACCATGCCAGCCCAGGACCTCCACATCTGGCTTCCGGAGTCGCATTTATATTTTTGTTCAGTAGATATGAAACTAGCTCTTGCTTTATGAAAACTTCCATTTACTCAGATTGTATCACACAACATATTTAACTTTCTGTTCATCAACTCGTATATCCTGCAATACCTCATTTAGAGTCAAGGAAGTAAGAATGAAACAGAAACAGCAAGTATGCCTGTGAGACGTGTAAAAGTGTAGAAGTCACTCCCCTCAACAGTCATCCTTACACATGACTGATTATATCACACCTCTCTTTAAAGATCTTTCCTTTGTTGACAGCTAATTGCTACACTCACTCCATTGACATTAATCGAACAGTACACCACACAACTTTAGCCTTCTGTTCAGAGAAACATAATGCCGATGCTGTTTTGACATCTGTTCATGCACTAAAAAAAAATCAATTTCGCGGTCACAGCTAGTGCAGATCAGACATCACGTCATCTTGCTACTTATCATTAGAAACATCTGGAGTCACACAAGGTGATCCCACTCTACTGAATAACTATCGGCCCATAATCTAAATAGTCTATTCTGGAAAAGGTATTGGAGTCTCTAGTCAATAAGCGGCTTAAGGCCTACCTCCAGGAAAACAGTATTTTGAGTGTTATGCAATCAGGTTCCAGGTGTGACCACCGCACTGTCACAGCAACTTTGAAGGTTTGAATGATATTCACTGTGCCCTGGATAGAAAACCGCATGGTGAATTTGTATTCACAGACTTGGCAAAGGAATTTGACTATGTGGACCATACTGTCTTGGTGCAGAGATGGAAGTGTATTGGGATTACTGGTCATGCTCTGGAGTGGTTCGTGAATTACCTGTCAAATCGAACCCAGTGTGTTAAGGTAGATGATTGTAAGTCGGGCACCATAGAGTTGTCTTCAGGTGTGTTTCAAGGATCAATTTTAGGTCCCCTGCTGTTTATTATCTATATCAACAACATTGGGAGACATATTGAGAGAGGAGACAAACCTGCTCAATGGGTGACATGTCTGGTGAGTATGAAGGCCATAGAAGAACTGGGATATTTTCAGCTTCCAGGAATTGTGTACAGATCCTTACGACATAGGACCGTGCATTATCATGCTGAAACATGAGGTGCTGGCCCAGGATGAATGGCACGACAATGGGCCTCAGGATCTCATCACAGTATCTCTGTACATTCAAATTGCCATAGATAAAATGCAATTGTGTTCGTTGTCCGTAGCTTATGCATGCCCATACTATAACCCCACTGCCATCATGGGGCACTCTGTTCGCAACATTGACATCAGCAAACCTCTCACCCACACAACGCCATGTGGTCTGCGGTTGTGAGGCCGGTTGGACCTACTGCCAAATTTATGGTAGAGAAATGAACATTAAATTATCTGGCAACAGTTCTGGTGGACATTCCTGCAGTCAGCATGCCAATTGCACGCTCCTTCAAAACTGTGGCAATGTGACAAAACTGCACATATTAGGGTAGCCATTTATTGTCCCCAGCACAAGGTTCACCTGTGTAATTTTTTATTATTTTTATTTTACCAGGCAAGTCAGTTAAGAACAAATTCTTATTTTCAATGACGGCCTGGGAACAGTGGGTTAACTGCCTGTTCAGGGGCAGAACGACAGATTTGTACCTTGTCAGCTCGGGGGTTTGAACTCGCAACCTTCTGGTTACTAGTCCAACACTCTAACCACTAGGCTACCCTGCCGCCCCGTAATGATCATGCTGTTTAATTAATCAGCTTCTTGATATACCAAAACCGGTCAGCTGGATGGATTATCTTGACAAAGAAGAAATGCTCACTAACAGGGATGTAAACAAATTTGTGCATTAAAGTTTATCGTAATATGCTTTTTGTACAACACTTTGCATGTTGCGTTCATATTTGCTCTACACTGAAGGCTTTCTTATTTGCCTAGTTGAGACACACTACCTTTTCATCAAGGTCTATGCATGCTATGTATCATGCAGACCTTCGTTTTGTCACCAATCAGAGAGGTCTAACTCACCATTGTGATCTCTACAGTGCTGTCGAGTGGACATTACTAGCAACTTGCATGCTCAAACACTGGTACATACTTATTTACAAGGCCATTTTAGGAAAACTGCTATTTTATCTATCCTCTCTTCTAGCTCTAAATGAAAACACATACACTACCAGTCAAAAGTTTGAACCCACCTACACGTTCAAGGGTTTTTGTTTATTTTTACTATTTTCTACATTGTAGAATAATAGTGAAGACATCAAAACTATAAAATAACACATATGGAATAATGTAGTAACCAAAAAAGTGTTAAACAAATCAAAATATATTTTACATTAGATATTCTTCAAAGTAGCCACCTGTTGCCTTGATGACAGCTTTGCACACTCTTGGCATTCTGTCAACCAGCTTCATGAGATAGTCACCTGGAATGCATTTCAATTAACAGGTGTGCCTTGTTAAAAGTTCATTTGTGGAATTTCTTTCCATCTAAATGCATTTGAGCCAATCAGTTGTGTTGTAACAAGGTAGGGGTGGTATACAGAAGATGGCCCTACTTGGAAAAAAAACAAGTCTATATTATGGCAAGAACAGCTCAAATAAGCAAAGAGAAAAGACAGTCCATCATTACTTGAAGGTCAGTCAATCCGGAACAACTTGAAAGTTTCTTCAAGTGCAGTCGCAAAAACCATCAAGCGCAATGATGAAACTGGCTCTCAAGAGGACCACCTCTGGAAGACCCAGAGTTACCTCTGCTGCAAAGGATAAGTTCATTAGAGTTAACTGCACCTCAGATTGCAGCCCAAATGAATTCTTCACAGAGTTCAAGTAACAGACACATCTCAACATCAACTGTTCAGAGGAGACTGTGTGAATCAGGCCTTCATGGTCGAATTGCTGCAAAGAAACCACTACTAAAGGACACCAATAAGAGGAAGAGACTTGCTTGGGTCAAGAAACACGAGCAATGGACATTAGACTGGTGGAAATCTTTCCTTTTTTCTGATTAGTCAAAATTTGAGATTTTTGATTACAGCCGCTGTTTCTTTGTGAGACGCAGAGTAGGTGAACGGATGATCTCCGCATGTGTGGTTCCCACCGTGAAGCATGGAGGAGGAGGTGTGATGATGCTTTGCTGCTGACACTGTCTGTGATTCATTTAGAATTCAAGGCACACTTAATCAGCATGGCTACCACAATATTCTGCAGCGATACGCCATCCCATCTGGTTTGCACTTAGTGGGACTATCATTTGTTTTTCAACAGGACAATGACCCAAACACACCTCCAGGCTGTGTAAGGACTATTTGACCAAGAAGGAGTGCTGCATCAGATGACCTGGCCTCCACAATCACCCGACCTCAACCCAATTGAGATGGTTTGGGATGAGTTAGACGGCAGAGTAAAGGAAAATCAACCAACAAGTGCTCAGCATATGTGGGAACTTTCAAGACTGTTGGACAAGCATTGAATATGGTTGCGAGAATGCGAAGAGTGTACAAAGCTGTCATCAAGGCAAAGGCTGTCTACTTTGAAGAATCTAAAATATATATGTGCTTAACACTTTTTTAGCTACTACATGATTTCATATGTGTTATTTCCCAGTTTTGATGTATTCACTATTATTCTACAATGTAGAAAATAGTACAAATAAAGAAAAACCCTTGAATGAGTAGGTGTGTCCAATCTTTGGACTTGTACTGTATGTGTTTCTATGCATGTACAGTATACATCTTTGTGGATGCCTGTGTAGGAGGCTTTGCATTATTCACCCCCCATTATGTCCCTGTTCTGAAGCTCTCTCTCTCTCTTTCTCGCTCTGTCATGGGCAGCACCATTGAGGCCATCTCCATTTTGAAGTAGTACATTTTCGTCTTCACAATTGGCTGATCCCTCTAATGACCCAGTTGGACATGACTCCAACAGGATCACCAGGAGGGATCAGCCAATGAAGTTGTATGTCCCACCCAGTTGACCACATTAAAATGGTGGAATACAGCCTTTTGGCCACTAGAGGCCTCTATTATTCTCTATGGCTACAACCCATAGGAATCCCCAACCAGTTGACTAATTTGACTACTGTAAAATGGCGTAAGCATGGTGGAAGCCCTCAATGGCTCTGCCCATGCTAAATTGGCCTTTTGGCCACTAGAGGCCTTTATCATTCTCATCCAAAATTATGCTTTGGTTCATTCAACCTATTAGAAGAGTTGGTGTGGCTTATTGGGGGCGTGGCTAACCAGTTGATGCAATTCTTGTAGTTGGCTACATTACAGAGGCACTGAAGAGAGCGCTTGAGGAGAAAGTTTGGCTGATTTAATGAGCCACTGTGTTATTTAAATGGATATTCCGTGTTTGCTCTTTCAATGGGAAGAAGGGAACGTAGATCAGAGGAATATAAATAGTACAGAATGGACCCACAGGCTTAGGGGTGTATGGAATATGAATATGCTAATGAGCCCACTGTTTTTGTATACTATGTTTTTATTTCCTGTATAAAAAGGTTCCATCCTCATCTCATCTACCTTGAGAGGTGCCCAGGTGTGTTCGATTTGTTGCCCCTGGTGACCAAAGAGCATCAGCGTCAACGGCAACGAGTCTCGTCAGACCCATATGGTTAGTTAGATCAACATCACAGGATGGAGGATCACTTCAAACATATAACAGAGATGCTCTCAGATGAAATGAATAGAATGAGAGAGCGATGGAGAGAGAGAGAGAGAGAGAGAGAGAGAGAGAGAGAGAGAGAGAGAGAGAGAGAGAGAGAGAGAGAGAGAGAGGGGGGAAAGAGTAAGAGAGATAGGGAGAGAGTGAGAGTAGAGAGAGAGAGCAAGAGAGAACGAAAGAGAGAGAGAGGTAAAAGAGAGCATGAGGGAGAGAAACAGAGAGAACTGGATAAAGAGGGAGAGAGGGAATGAGAGAGGGAGAGAGAGAGAGGAAGAGCGATATAAAATGAGTTAACTAACGCCATAGTGTGTCATGGGATAATGTTATCCCATTGCCACTTTGTGTTTATGACCCAAGTCACTCAAACCCCAGAGGGGAGAAAAGCAGTAGAGAAAAATAGGAAAACAAAAGCAAAGTGGAAGGAACTACAGAACTGAAGAGTGCAGTAACATTACAGAGGCAATGAAAGAGAGAGTTTGGCTGATTTAATGAGCCATTGTGTTATTTAAATGGATAATCTGTGTTTGCTCATTCAATGGGAAGGGAAAGTGTATCAGAGGAATAGAAATAGTACAGAATGTGCCTCATTAGATGAGCATGAAGTGATACTCTCACATCATCACAATGGTGACCCCCCCTCCCCCTCCACCAGGCTTAGGGGTGTATGGAATATGAATATGCTAATGAGCCCACTGTTTTTGTTTACTATGTTTTAATTTCCTGTATAAAAAGGTTCCATCCTCATCTCATCTACCTTGAGAGGTCCCCAGGTGTGCTCGATTTGTTGCCCCTGGTGACCAAAGAGCATCAGCGTCAACGGCAACGAGTCTCGTCAGACCCATATGGTTAGTTGGATCAACATCACAGGATGGAGGATCACTTCAAACATATAACAGAGATGCTCTCAGATGAAATTAATAGAATGAGAGAGCGATGGAGAGAGAGAGAGAGAGAGAGAGAGAGAGAGAGAGAGAGAGACTGTGGAAGAGAAAGAGAATGAGAGAGAGACGGAATGACAGAAAGAGAATGAGAGAGAGAGCAAGAGAATGAGAGAGAGACTGGAAGAGAAAGAGAGAATGAGAGAGAGACGGAATGACAGAAAGAGAATGAGAGAGAGAGAGAGAGAGAGAGAGAGCAAGAGAATGAGAGAGAGACTGGAAGAGAAAGAGAGAATGAGAGAGAGACGGAATGACAGAAAGAGAATGAGAGAGAGAGAGAGAGAGAGAGAGCAAGAGAATGAGAGAGAGACTGTGGGAGAGAAAGAGAGAATGAGAGAGAGAAGGAATGACAGAAAGAGAATGAGAGAGAGAGAGAGAGAGAGAGAGAGCAAGAGAATGAGAGAGAGAGAGCAAGAGAATGAGAGAGAGACTGTGGAAGAGAAAGAGAGAATGAGAGAGAGACGGAATGACAGAAAGAGAATGAGAGAGAGAGAGAGAGAGAGCAAGAGAATGAGAGAGAGAGACTGTGGGAGAGAAAGAGAGAATGAGAGAGAGAAGGAATGACAGAAAGAGAATGAGAGAGAGAGAGAGAGAGAGAGAGAGAGAGCAAGAGAATGAGAGAGAGACTGTGGGAGAGAAAGAGAGAATGAGAGAGAGAAGGAAAACAAGGTGGGAAAAAGGAAAACAAAAGCAAAGTGGAAGGAACTACAGAACTGAAGAGTGCAGTGGCATTACAGAGGCACTGAAAGATATTGGCTGATTTAATGAGCCACTGTGTTATTTAAATGGTTATCCGTATTTGCTCTTTCAAAGGGAAACATTGTAAGTGGGTCAGAGGAATAGACATATTACACAATGGGCCTCATTAGATGGGCAGGCATAAAAGTATGGGTTGGGGGTAGTAAGTGTGTATCTGTGTGTGTGTGTGTGTGTGTGTGTGTGTGTGTGTGTGTGTGTGTGTGTGTGTGTTTGGTTTTAATATCCTTGTGGGGACCAGAAGTCCTCACAAGGAGTGTAAAACAAGGATAATTTGGACAAATGGGGACATTTCGCCGGTCCACGAGGAAAAGGCTTTCTAGGCATAGGTGTTATGGTTACAATTAGGGTTATGGTTAGAGTTAGGATTGGGGGTTAAGGTTAGCGTTAGCAGTAGGTTAAGGGAAAATATCATTTTGTTGGGTCCCCACAAGGATAGTAAAACAAACGTGTGTGTGTGTGTGTGTGTGTGTGTGTGTGTGTGTGTGTGTGTGTGTGTGTGTGTGTGTGTGTGTGTGTGTGTGTGTGTGTGGGCGTGTTATTTCTATTGATCTGTTCTACAGGGATGTAAAATGGCAGAGAGAACAAAGCAGAGAGACAAGTGATGTGGGAATACATGCTTTGATCAGAGATCTGCAGCTCCCACCTGAATGCATTCAGTATTCTTTAGAAATCTCGCTAAATGAGAGAGAGAGAGAGAGAGAGAGAGAGAGAGAGAGAGAGAGAGAGAGAGAGAGAAGGAGAGAGAAGGCTTCAGAGCAAGGGCAGGAGTGGGCGGTATGTGAATAATGCAAAGCCACCTACACAAGCAGCCACAAAGATGTATCCATGGCACACATACTGGACATGCATAGAAAACAGATATATATTGTACAGACTCACAGAAACACATGCACACAGAAAAACACATGTATTATAAAACACATAGTAGATACACATAAACATTGTGACAGTCACACACATGTACAGTATACAGACAGACAGACAGACATGCATGCATAGAAGCCCACACACACACACACACACACACACACACACA
Source organism: Oncorhynchus nerka (assembly GCF_034236695.1). Classification (NCBI taxonomy): domain Eukaryota; kingdom Metazoa; phylum Chordata; class Actinopteri; order Salmoniformes; family Salmonidae; genus Oncorhynchus; species Oncorhynchus nerka. Next base: position 57,420,485 of record NC_088420.1, on the reverse strand, counting down.
CACACACACACACACAAGCAATGCGAAATGCTGAGGGCAAGTTGACAACAACAAAGTCTTGCAGAAAGGAGAAGAGTAGCTAAGGATTCAGAACAAACTAGAAAAAAAGTCCCATGAGTGCACTAACATCCCAACTTGTGGAACTTTAAAGCAGAGATGTTTCCATTATGTAACCAAAAGAGAAAAAAACACATCACATACTCAATATTTCAAGGACCTGCAGCACACTACCCTGAAAGCAGAGAAGGAGAGAGAGGGAAATCAAAACCCAGGGGTACAGGCCTGTGAGATGGAGAGGGCTGCCTGGGGAAGTTCTCCGCTGAGGGGGCATACAGCACTAGCACTGGATGGGGAGGAGAAGAGAGGAGGAGGAAAGGAGCACTGGAAAAGACTAGCATCGTGACTCGTGTAGGTATTACGCCACCAGTTGGAAGACAGTGAAGGAGCAGAAGAGAGGAGGAGGAGAAGAGTGGTTGGGAGCATTGTGTGGGAAGTATGAACACTGGAGTCAGGTACCACTGTGTATGGGAGACAAAGAGAGCGTAGGACTGCTGCTGAAAGAGAGAGGGGGCAGAGAGAGGGAGGAGTGGGAGAGAGACAGAAAGAGCGAGAGAGGCATGGTGGGCACTACCAGCTCTCATAGTCTCATGTCAGAATAAGACCTTCATCTATGTTTCTCAAACGTCCAATTTCAAAGTTGTTTGAAATGTCAAATATCAAAGTGTTTAAGGTTAAGTTTAGGCATTAAAGTCAAATCCTTAAGGTTAGGCATTAACCCCGAATGGTTAAGGTTTGGGATAGGCTTAAAACAAAAATATCAAAAACAACTTCCTATCACTGGATTCAAACTTGCAACCCTTGGAAGCAGAAGTTAACAGAGCTCACCGTTGCCCCTAGTGGCCGGTTTCTATGTCATCTCCCGACTCGCCAGACATTTATGGACGTTGAATACTGACTTGTATCATGGGAAAACTGTCTGGGTGGGCAAGTTCGTGTGGGAGTAAGAGGTGGTGTGTGAGGATGGGTGGGTACACGATTCACTCACGACTGCTGTATGTGCGTTGTGTGTGTGTATGCATGAAGCATGTGCAGGCTGTGCACTCTTGAGGGATGTGTGTCTAGTTTTGTTATGAGATGGTACTCTCTGTGCTGTATGTAGAGTAAGCCCACAGCCCAAAAAAAAGATAAACAAAAAGATGAAGCAACACAACTCAGGGTGAATTCCCAGTCCTAAAGTATATCCATACATTGACATGATAGTGTTATCAGCCTCCACTTCAGTTCTCAGTTCTTTTTCAGCATCAGTTGTCAATCAAGGGTAAGAGGCACTTCAACAGTAAACCTAAAATGACACTATAAGGGAGCTTTTAACAGCAAGGTTCTAAAAGCAGGCCTCAAGTGAAACCATGGTGCAGTGATCAGTCTGGTTTGACCGAGCTAGTTAAATGCATGCCTGAGATGTGTCAGGCCTAAAGCTGATGACAGGAGAGAAGTCCCTGGGAGAGCTGAGATAACAGGAAGAGCCACACCAGACCTGACCTGAGTCAGGATCCATCTTCCTCCTCTGGCTGACACAGATACATTTTGAGTCCTCTGTTTGGGCTAACAAAAGACTACTGAGTTCCCCTTAGCATTACTAATAAAAGGTGAAGATGCATTTACACTCTAGTCAAGTAAACTTGACTTATTCCATGTAGCTAGTGGAGCAAAGGGCCTTAACAACAGTGCATCTCCAGCAAACCCTGTTCTGGATTCTGAGTCTGCATCCAAAGTAGAGGGCAAAACCCAAGGGTGGTGTGAGGAGGAGGATACAAGTACAACTTAACCCACATTCTACTCTGAAGGCTCCCAGTTCAGTCAAGAGATAACAACAAGACATGGAAGAACGGGAATCTCCAATCTGGCAAACTCAGCGTTGGTCAAAAGGAGCCGTTCAGTATCCAGCAGACAACAACAACCAGATTTGAGCAGAAAGCTCCAACCACAGCAGTGGTCAAAATGAACGTGACCTGTGTCACCTCTGATCCATTGTGTAACGAGTGTGTGTGTGTGTCCTCTCTGTAATGTAGACACACAGACCTCCACTGAGACTGCCCATTCAATGCCCTACACGCTTTGAATCCTTGCAGCTCTTTCCTACATGGATAACACCAAAAGCGTTCTTTGCATTCCTCTCATAATGGGTACTATAACAATATCATTGTGTTGTTATATTTATTTTAACGTGACAGTGACAGAAGGCCATTGTACATTATCTAACACATTTATATTCAGCCATTTAGCAGACGCTCTTATCCAGAGTAAATTACAATTAGTGCTTTGTGCACCTTAAAAGTAGTATGCATGAAGCTTTAGGTTGAACTGAGCTGAGTTTAAACAGAATATCAGCAGTCAGACATGGCACCTTCATAAAAATGAATTAAAAAAAATAGAACTGGTTACAGATCATTCAAGCAAAAGCTGATCAAGAAGGAACTGGTAAATCTTACATCACTAAACATGATTATTTAAAGAAACATCAGATCATATCAAATCACATACAATCATTTCTATTGACTATTCACTTCTAAAGACTGACAATACAGCATTTTGTAAAATGCTATTCCCACTGTACAATTCTCCATCCATCAAACCTGACTCTGTAACATCACATAACATGAAATCACAAGCATCCTTAATAATACACCCCTGACCATGTCATTTCCACTTCACCCCATCATTAAAACAGTCCATTCATACCTGATGCTGTGGCTGTGGTTGCACCATTAAATCTCCTGTAATCCCATAGATAGCACACAGTAACATCTGCTCTGTCTCCTTTTTCCAGTCTCTCCTATCTGAAGTGCTGAAGCCTGACAACTGAGAGATGGAATGCAGCTCTCCTCTTATCTGATATGAAGAGAACAAACTAGCTAGCACATCAGTCTCTCTCCCCACCTCCCTTTCCTCTCCTCCCTTCTCCAACCACCTGACCACGTGTCCCTTCTCCACCTCCTCAGTTTAACAGCTCATCCCTCTCTCCTGTTCAGGAACATTCTCTGATCTTCCTCACTGACCACACAGACCTATACGTACAAAGATATTGTCACATCAGTTGAGTGTATCTGCTCTTTGACCTAGTGCTGTTGAAAGATGTTATAGAACCATCACAGAAATACACACATACACAAAGATACGCAAAAACACATGCAAATATGTACAAATAAACACAGAGGCCTCATGCTCTTAGTTGGCTTTAGCTAGTTCAATCTCACAACCTCATAACTAGCTACCAAGAAGCCATTTCAGGCTATCAATCAAGTTAGAGTAGCTAGCTTGTCTAACTATTTTAGCTGGCATGCTAGACTTGAGAAAAGCAAGCAATAACTAAATGTGCTGAGTAAGAGTCACATCCCTTTCAATATTTTACCCAGATTTTAGCATAGATGCAGAGAAGCATATTTGTGACTCGTTTCAGGAAACTAGGCGTATGTCGCCACGTCACTACTTCACAGGAGAGGCATTTCAAATCAAAAATCAAATCAAACTTTATTTGTCACATTTGCCGAATACAACGAGTATAGACCTTACCGTGAAATGCTTACTTACAAGCCCTTATCCAACAGTGCAGTTCAAGAAGAGTTAAGAAAATATTTACCAAATAAAAAATATATAAAAAGTAACACAATAACATAACAATAACGAGGCTATATACAGGGGGTACCGGTACTGAGTCAGTATGCGGGGGTAAAGGCTAGAGGTAAATGGTACATGTAGGTAGGGGTGAAGTGACTATGCATAGATAATAAACAGCGAGTAGCAGCAAAACAAATGGAGGGGGGTCAATGAAATAGTCTGGTGGCCATTTGATTAATTGTTCAGCAGTCTTATGGCTTGGGGGTAGAAGCTGTTAAGGAGCCTTTTGGTCCTATACTTGGTGCTCCAGGACCGCTTGCCATGAGGTAGCAGAGAAAACAGTCTATGACTTGGGTGACTGGAGCCTTTTGGTCCTATACTTGGTGCTCCAGGACCGCTTGCCATGAGGTAGCAGAGAAAACAGTCTATGACTTGGGTGACTGGAGCCTTTTGGTCCTATACTTGGTGCTCCAGGACCGCTTGCCATGAGGTAGCAGAGAAAACAGTCTATGACTTGGGTGACTGGAGCCTTTTGGTCCTATACTTGGTGCTCCAGGACCGCTTGCCATGAGGTAGCAGAGAAAACAGTCTATGACTTGGGTGACTGGAGCCTTTTGGTCCTATACTTGGTGCTCCAGGACCGCTTGCCATGAGGTAGCAGAGAAAACAGTCTATGACTTGGGTGACTGGAGCCTTTTGGTCCTATACTTGGTGCTCCAGGACCGCTTGCCATGAGGTAGCAGAGAAACAGTCTATGACTTGGGTGACTGGAGCCTTTTGGTCCTATACTTGGTGCTCCAGGACCGCTTGCCATGAGGTAGCAGAGAAAACAGTCTATGACTTGGGTGACTGGAGCCTTTTGGTCCTATACTTGGTGCTCCAGGACCGCTATGCCATGAGGTAGCAGAGAAAAAACAGTCTATGACTTGGGTGACTGGAGCCTTTTGGTCCTACTTGGTGCTCCAGGACCGCTTGGTGCTCTATGACTTGGGTGAGGACCGCTTGCCATGAGGTAGCAGAGAAAACAGTCTATGACTTGGGTGACTGGAGCCTTTTGGTCCTATACTTGGTGCTCCAGGACCGCTTGCCATGAGGTAGCAGAGAAAACAGTCTATGACTTGGGTGACTGGAGCCTTTTGGTCCTATACTTGGTGCTCCAGGACCGCTTGCCATGAGGTAGCAGAGAAAACAGTCTATGACTTGGGTGACTGGAGCCTTTTGGTCCTATACTTGGTGCTCCAGGACCGCTTGCCATGAGGTAGCAGAGAAAACAGTCTATGACTTGGGTGACTGGAGCCTTTTGGTCCTATACTTGGTGCTCCAGGACCGCTTGCCATGAGGTAGCAGAGAAAACAGTCTATGACTTGGGTGACTGGAGCCTTTTGGTCCTATACTTGGTGCTCCAGGACCGCTTGCCATGAGGTAGCAGAGAAAACAGTCTATGACTTGGGTGACTGGAGCCTTTTGGTCCTATACTTGGTGCTCCAGGACCTTGCCATGAGGTAGCTTGCCATGAGGTAGCAGGAAAACAGTCTGCTGGAGCCTTTGGTCCTATGACTTGGGTGACTGGAGCCTTTTGGTCCTATACTTGGTGCTCCAGGACCGCTTGCCATGAGGTAGCAGAGAAAAACAGTCTATGACTTGGGTGACTGGAGCCTTTTGGTCCTATACTTGGTGCTCCAGGACCGCTTGCCATGAGGTAGCAGAGAAAACAGTCTATGACTTGGGTGACTGGAGCCTTTTGGTCCTATACTTGGTGCTCCAGGACCGCTTGCCATGAGGTAGCAGAGAAAACAGTCTATGACTTGGGTGACTGGAGCCTTTGAGGTAGGTCCTTGGGTGATACTTGGTGCTCCAGGACCGCTTGCCATGAGGTAGCAGAGAAAACAGTCTATGACTTGGGTGACTGGAGCCTTTTGGTCCTATACTTGGTGCTCCAGGACCGCTTGCCATGAGGTAGCAGAGAAAACAGTCTATGACTTGGGTGACTGGAGCCTTTTGGTCCTATACTTGGTGCTCCAGGACCGCTTGCCATGAGGTAGCAGAGAAAAGTCAGTCTATGACTTGGGTGACTGGAGCCTTTGGTCCTATACTTGGTGACTGGAGCCTTTTGGTCCTATACTTGGTGCTCCAGGACCGCTTGCCATGAGGTAGCAGAGAAAACAGTCTATGACTTGGGTGACTGGAGCCTTTTGGTCCTATACTTGGTGCTCCAGGACCGCTTGCCATGAGGTAGCAGAGAAAACAGTCTATGACTTGGGTGACTGGAGCCTTTTGGTCCTATACTTGGTGCTCCAGGACCGCTTGCCATGAGGTAGCAGAGAAAACAGTCTATGACTTGGGTGACTGGAGCCTTTTGGTCCTATACTTGGTGCTCCAGGACCGCTTGCCATGAGGTAGCAGAGAAAACAGTCTATGACTTGGGTGACTGGAGCCTTTTGGTCCTATACTTGGTGCTCCAGGACCGCTTGCCATGAGGTAGCAGAGAAAACAGTCTATGACTTGGGTGACTGGAGCCTTTTGGTCCTATACTTGGTGCTCCAGGACCGCTTGCCATGAGGTAGCAGAGAAAACAGTCTATGACTTGGGTGACTGCAGCCTTTTGGTCCTAGAAATGGTACAGAGAAAACAGTCTATGAGCCTTTTGGTCCTATACTTGGTGCTCCAGGACCGCTTGCCATGAGGTAGCAGAGAAAACAGTCTATGACTTGGGTGACTGGAGCCTTTTGGTCCTATACTTGGTGCTCCAGGACCGCTTGCCATGAGGTAGCAGAGAAAACAGTCTATGACTTGGGTGACTGGAGCCTTTTGGTCCTATACTTGGTGCTCCAGGACCGCTTGCCATGAGGTAGCAGAGAAAACAGTCTATGACTTGGGTGTCTGGAGTCTCTCAGAATGTTATGGGCTTTCCTCTGACACTGCCTATTATATACATTCTGTTCAAACGTTTGGGGTCACTTAGAAATGTCCTTGTTTTGGTCCATTGAAATAACATCAAATTGATCAGAAATACAGTGTAGACATTGTTAATGTTGTAAATGACTATTGTAGCTGGAAACGGCAGATTTTTTAAATGGAATATCTACATAGGCGTACAGAGGCCCATTATCACCAACCATTACTCCTGTGTTCCAATGGCACGTTGTGTTAGCTAATCCAAGTTTATAATTTAAAAATGCTAATTGATCATAAGAAAAGCCTTTTGCAATTACGTTAGCACAGCTGAAAACTGTTGTCCTAATTAAAGGGGCAGCAGGTAGCCTAGTGGTTAGAGCGCTGGACTAGTAACCGAAAGGTTGCAAGATCGAATCCCTGAGCTGACAATGTAAAAATCTGTCGTTCTGCTCCTGAACAAGGCAGTTAACCCACTGTTATAAGAATTTGTTCTTAACTGACTTGCCTAGTAAAATAAATAAAAAGAAGCAATACAACTGGCCTTCTTTAGACTAGTTGAGTATCTGGAGCATCAGAATTTGTGGGTTCGATTACAGACTCAAAATGGCCAGAAACAAATAACTTTATTCTGAAACTTGTCAGTTTATTCTTATTCTTGTCAGTTTATTCTTGTTCTGAAATGAAGGCTATTCCATGTGAGAAATTGCCAAGAAACTGATGATCTCATACTACTGTGTACTACTCCCTTCACAGAACAGCGCAAACTGGCCCTAACCAGAATAGAAAGAGGAGTGGGAGGCCCCTGTGCACAACTGAGCAAGAGGATAAGTACATTAGAGTGTCTAGTTTGAGAAACAGACGCCTCACAAGTCCTAAACTGACAGCTTCATTAAATAGTACCCACAAAACACACGTCAACAGTTGGCGACTTCAGGATGCTGGCCTTCTAGAGTTGCAAAGCAAAAGCCATATCTCAAACTGGCCAATAAAAAGAAAAGATTAAGATGGGCAAAAGAACACAAGACACTGGACAGAGAAACTCTGCCTCTTCATGGCAACCGGTCAGGATGCTCTCGATGGTGCGGCTGTAGAACTTTTTGAGGATCTGGGGACCCATGCCAAATCTTTTCAGTCTCCTGAAGGGAAAAGGTTTTGTCGTGCCCTCGTCACGACTGTCTTGATGTGTTTGGACCATGATAGATCATTGGTGATGTGGACGCCAAGGAACTTGAAACTCTTGACCCACTCCATTACAGCCCCGTTGATGTTGAAAGGCGGACCTGTTTTCCTGTCGTCCACGATCATCTCCTTTGTCTTGCTCACATAGAGGGAGAGGTTGTTGTCCTGGCACCAGTTCTCTGACCTCCTCCCTATAGGCTGTCTCATTGTTGTCGGTGATCAGGTTGTGTCGTCAGCAAACTTAATGAGGGTGTTTGACTCGTGTTTAGCCACGCAGTCATGGGTGAACAGGGAGTACAGGATGGGACTAAGTACACACCCCTGATGGGCCCCAGTGTTGAGGATCAGCGTGGCAGACATGTTGTTGCATACCCTTACCACCTTACCACCTGCGGGCGGCCCGTCAGGAAGTCCAGGATCCAGTTGCAGAGGGATGTGTTTAGTCCCAAGGTCCTTAGCTTAGTGATGAGCTTCGTGGGCACTATGGTGTTGAATGCTGAGCTGTAGTCAATTAACAGAATTCTCACATAGGTGTTCCTTTTGTCCAGGTGGGAAAGGGCAGTGTGCAGTGGAATTGAGATTGCGTCATCTGTGGATCTGTTGGGGCGGTATGCGAATTGGAGTGGGTCTAGGGTATCCGGGAGGATGCTGTTGATGTGAGCCATGACCAGCCTTTCAAAGCACTTCATGGCTACTGACGTGAGTGCTATGGGACGGTATTCATTTAGGCAGGTTACCTTCGCTTCCTTGGGTACAGGGACTATGGTGGTCTGCTTGAAACATGTAGGCATTACAGAAAATGTCAGTGACGACACTTTCCAGTTGGTCCGTGCATGCTTTGAGTACATGTCCTGGTAACCCATCTGGCCTCGCAGCTTTGTGAATGTTGACCTGTTTTAAGGTCTTGCTCACATCGGCTCCGAGAGCATTATCAGCTGGTGCTCAGTGCTTTAGTGTTGCTTGCCTCGAAGCGAGCATAAAAGGCAGTTAGCTCATCTAGTAGGCTGGCGTCACTAGGCAGCTCGCGTCTGGGTTTCCCTTTGTAATCCGGAATAGTTTTCAAGCCCTGCCACATCTGACGAGCGTCAGATCCGGTGTAGAACGATTCAATCTTAATCCTGTATTGACGCTTTGCTTGTTTGATGGTTCGTCTGAGGGCATAGGGCGATTCCTTATAGGTGTCCAGATTCGTGTCCCGGTCCTTGAAAGCGTCAGCTCTAGCCTTTAGCTAGATGCGCATGTTGCCTGTAATCCATGGCTTCTGGTTGGGATATGTACGTACGGTCACTGTGGGGATGACGTCGTCGATGCACTTATTGATGATGCCGATGACTGAGGTGGTATACTCCTCAATGCCATTAGATGAATCCCAGAATATTTTCCAGTCTGTGCTAGCAAAACAGTCCTGTAGCGTAGCATCCGTGCCATCTGACCACTTCCGAATTGAGCGAGTCACTGGTACTTCCTGCTTTAGTTTTTGCTTGTAAGCAGGAATCAGGAGGATAGAATTATGGTCAGAATTGCCAAATGGAGGGCGAGGGAGAGCTTTGTATGCATATCTGTGTGTGGCGTAAAGGTGGTCTAGAGTTTTTTTCCCTCTGGTTGCACATGTGACATGCTGGTAGAAATTTGGTAAAACTGATTTAAGTTTGCCTGCATTAAAGTACCGGCCACTAGGAGAGCCACTTCTGGGTGATCATTTTCTTATTTGCTTATGGCCCTATAGAGTTGGTTGAGTGCGCTGTTAGTGCCAGCATTGGTCTGTGGTGGTAAATCGATGGCTACGAATAATATAGATGAGATCTCTCTTGGTAGATAGTGTGGTCTACAGCTTATCATAATGTACTCAGGCGAGCAATACCTTGAGTCTTCTTTAATATTATACATCGCACACCAGCTGTTATTGACAAAAAGACACACACCTTCACTCCTCTTCTTACGAGACGTGGCTTCTCTGTTTTACCGGTGCATTGAAAATCCCTCCAGCTCTATATTGTCCGTGTCATCGTTCAGCCACGACTGTGAAACATAGGATAAACCAGTTTCTTAATGTCCCGTTGGTAGGATAATCATAATCGGAAGTCATCCATTTTATTTTCCGATGATTGCATGTTAGCAGGTAGAATTGATGGCAATGGGAGTTCTCGCTCACCTACAGATTCTCAAAAGGCAGCCTGATCTCCGTCCTCTTTTCCTTCGTCTTTTCTTCACGCAAATTAAGTGGATCTGGGCCTGTTCCCAGGAGAGCAGTATTACTTTCTCATTGGACTCGTTAAAGGAAAAATATTCTTCCAGTCCGTGGTGAGTAATCCCAGTTCTGATTTCCAAAAGTTATTTTCGGTCATAAGAGACGGTAGCAGCAACATTATGTACAAAATAAGTAAAGAAATAAGTTACAATCAATCCCCCCAAAAAACTAACAAAATAGCACAAGTGATTATGGGCATGTAAAACGTCAGCCATTCTCTTCGCTGCCATTTTAAACATAAACATAACATTTGAACGTAAACATTTGTTTTTTTTAACAAAATATGCACTTTTGGGAGAAATGCCTTCTGAACCATGTGAACCTTTATGTGCCTTAATAACAAACGTGTATGCCATCTTTAAATAGGAATACATTTGTTAGATAACAAGCCTAGTTGGTTTAACCATGGAAACAGACAGGTACCTTCCTGCAAGCCATCATTGGCTTAATAGATGGGCTGGACATGCCGAGAGATGAGATCGGATTGGTCTGTCATGTAGCATGCTTCTTTCTGTAACATGAGAGGCTCAGTATGTGTAGGCAATTCTTTCTTTTGAAAGATATCATGAAGAACTGCAAAAGTGTTGCTCTCCACTTTCTGGAGGACTGAGTTTTGAAATCAGTGAAATGCCCGGTGGAAGCAGAGTATGATAAGGAGATGGAGAAAATTCTGGCATTTGATTGCAAATATGCAGAGGGAGTCAGAAGGAGAACACAGAAGGCTGTTGTATAAAACACCTGTCTCCGGATTGCATCTTCATACTAAGGGTAACCATGGCATACATGACAGAGAGGGAGAAGCGTTCATCCATGTATATGGTTAGGAGAGTCTAGCTAGGTCAATTTTCAGATATTATACATGTTAATTTTGTCAAAAAGTTGTTTTCATTACTTGCTAGCTAACATTACGTGTATGATCTGTGTAGTAATATTATTTGTATCTCAGAGGCATTTGAATTGCTAGTTATAGCCTAGCTAACATTGAACCTAGTTGGTTAGCTACCATCAGATTCATACAGGGTAGTTGTAACGTCCGTTGTTTGAAGGAGACCAAGGCGCAGAGTCATTTGTGGTCATCATATTTATTAAATGAGAACCAGCAACAAAATAACAAAGTGAAACCAAAACGAACGTACCATTCCGTAGGCTACAAGAGCTGTACAAAAACAAGATCCCACAACATAGGTGGGAAAAAAGGCTACCTAAGTATGATTCCCAATCAGAGACAACGATAGACAGCTGCCTCTGATTGGGAACCACACTCGGCCAAACACAAAGAAATACAAAACATAGAATTCCCACCCCACATCACACCCTGACCTCACCAAATAGAGAAATAAAACGTCTCTCTAAGGTCAGGGCGTGACAGTAGTAACGTTATGAGTTGGGATTATGGTTCATTGTTTAGCTAGCTAGCTACATGTCTAATCAAAAGACTCCCCTATACAAGTAACCATTTCAAAGTACCATTTACACCTTCTGTATCCTGTCCATGTAACAAATAAACTTTGATTGTATTTCATATAGCATGCATTTACCAGAGACATTAATGTGAAGAACAACATGACCTGCACCAAAGTCAAATTAGGATTTAACGTTAGGCCAACGAGACAGTGTCCAAGTTCATTAGAATACCCTTCTTTTAGTTCTTCACACTCACAACCGTAAACTATTTCATGTAATTAACTCGCTATTAATTTGTAAACAATGATATTTTGTGAGTTTATTTTTCTGCAATAATTCATTCAAATGAGCTCAATTTAAGATGTTGTCAGCTATATGATATGGTTATTATTTGAACTGGCTCGCAGCTAACTTAAAGTTAACTAACGAGATAACAAGCTAGAAACAAACCAAAACATTTAGAAAGTTGCTTTTAGTTGCCTGGTTTTCTAGATTGACATACTGTATATTAAATTCATTTTTAAACTGATGGGTTTACTGGTGTTAAAATACACCAGTTATGCTATTTTGGACCACCAGGCTGCAGCTTGTCGTTTTTTGTGTTTATACTTATATTGTCGGATGACAAATGGTGTCACTGGGACAACTGTCTACAGACATGTCGATTGACGTAGTATAACCCAGTCTTTAGTCTTGAAATCTTCGGTTGTTTAGTATACTACTGTACACACTCTGTTCAGCACATGGCCCACATGTGAATCCTTAAAGAGATGGGTGGGGCTAAGGCTTAAGAGGATATGAACAATGGTGAATGGGTGTAGACAAAGAAGAGCTCTCCAGTAGGTGTACCAAAACATTTAAGGGCCACTTTCTCAAAAAATGGGGTTACAAGATGATCAACTTTCAAATCAGAATTACTTTCCCATTGTTCCTCATTTGTAGTGTATAATATACCATTTTCTAGCTCTGAGTCTCTACTTGCACAAAACACAATTTCAAATTTTGCTACATAAGACCAAATCGAGCCGGTCGGACACATTGTGTTTCTTTTAAACAATAACCACCAGTCAGGACAGTCAGCTCAAGAGGTATGGTAAGATATTCCGAAAAATAAACCTTTAAAAAAAATACTTATAAGTAAGCATAATGATTATGGCTCTCAGTTGCAGTAAAAAACAGTTTCAGTTGTTTGAAAAATGCTAAAATGCTAAATTCTCCAACTTCCACACACGGATGAGCTAGCCATCCTCATAGGACCACCCCCCAGCCATCCTCATGTACTTTGGGCCTCCTCAGATTACATACACACAGTCAACAAACAATTTGCGCGTGCGCGCTGGCAACGAGGACACAGACCTGTAGATTCCAGCGCATCCTCAATGAGTGGAGGTAATCGCAGTCCATCCATGACCTCCCTGCAATTCCAGAGAGAGAGAGAACGAGATAGATAGAGAATAAAAGAGAGAGAGAGAAAGAATGATGGGGGAAGATAGAGAGTAGGCGCGATGGTCAGTGAACTCCTACACACGCCCACCTCAGCTGCAGGCAGAGACAAAACACACAGAAAGAGATGAAAGGCAGCACAGCAGCTGGCAAGCACACACACACACACACACACACACACAGACACGGCACACACACAGTCAATACCTTAGGAGTAGTGGAGAGTTCCAGGGAGCTGAAGCCTCTGCTCTCTTCTCGGTAGCGTGGGAGAGAGAGTTGCCGAGAGAGAAGAGGGGAGGAGCAGAATGAAATAAAAAATATGCAGTTTTTCCAAACGACAACCTCCGTCTGTCTCCTTCCCTTTTTTTCTACAACTGATTTTGCACAGTGGTGTGTGTGCGCCGAAGTTCTGAAAGCTTTTCAGCACTCCCTCTTGCTCTCTCCCGCTCACACACACGGACCCACTGCCAAATGTATTTACTTATAATGAAATCCAGACTGTGAGAGTGTGTGTGTGTGCGTGCGTGTGTGTGTGTGTGTTTTTGCTGAGCGATTAACCAACATTTCGGTGGGGGTTCAGTTATTAAAATTTGCACCAGTGCGCTAATCTAAGAAACATAGGAGAGATATCAGCCAATCCACCGCATCCGCATCCGCCTATGTCAGCCTTCCTTATCTTCGGTGGAAGGTGGCTGAGCTATAGTGGTGTATGTCAGACCATAAGTCATCCCGAAAATTGGTCTTTTCATGAAAACATCTGTAGCGTCTGAATGGTTCGGCTATTACTACAAACTACAGTATTATCCTTTCTGCTCTACGAGCCCAACAAGTGTCACAGGACTCATCCGAAGTTGGTAAAGCTGATGTGCCAATTTGTCTGTAGCTGTCTGAACCGTTTGAGCTACAAACTAATATGTGGAAAGGGGAGACTCTCATGAACGCTTGTCTGAAGGTAACCTATACAAAAAATAGAAGTAAGGGAGATTTTGTGCAAAAAAAACAAGGGGTTAAATATCTGTAAAAAAAAAAAGTATCTATATATATATACAGTGCCTTGCGAAAGTATTCGGCCCCCTTGAACTTGTAACCTTGCCTGAAACTAAGAAACCTCACCTTCGTTGAACTGTGTGTGATTCAATGTGAATCACTATAATTGACTGGTAAACACTGTGTGGAGCAGGGCCTCTTGTGCTAGAGAAGAGACTGCTAGCTAGTGGACAGAAGAGCAGGCAGATACTCCTTTACAGCTGAGGCAGGCTCCCTCCCCTGAAAGTCCTCAATCTTGGTAACGATTCCAGTATCACGATACCATGATACTTGCTTTTCCATGGCAAAGAAGAAAACACAAAGCAGACTTACCTCTATGTTCCTTTAAAAACCTGCTGTATATAAAATATTGTGTGATATAGCTTGGAAAAATACAAATGTGACACGTGACAGAAGGCGGTGTGTTTGCAACATTATAATGTTGTTTCTCAGGTAAATAAGTCTGCTTCATGTTTTGTTTCCTTGCCACAATATATCCATGTATTGCGATACTGCTATTGTGATAACCCGATTGGTTAGAGTAGGGCCATGCATGGCCGGCCCCAGGCAACCCCCCCCCCCCCCCCCGTTTCAGCCATGATGGAAACACAAACGTCTGAGTCTTTTTAGACCAAGCACAGGTTTAAATACCTCCAGGAAATGGCCCACAAGACTGGACCCAGTGAGGCCCCAACATCGCTCGCCTATCGCTGTCTCCTACATTAGTAGAATCCTCTCCCTTCTCTGTTTCATTTCTATAAGTCCTCACCCAGGGACCTCCACTCGCCTCCCCAACTTCCCTCCTCACCAATAGTATACAGTGCCTTGCGAAAGTATTCGGCCCCCTTGAACTTTGCGACCTTTTGCCACATTTCAGGCTTCAAACATAAAGATATAAAACTGTATTTTTTTGTGAAGAATCAACAACAAGTGGGACACAATCATGAAGTGGAACGACATTTATTGGATATTTCAAACTTTTTTAACAAATCAATAACTGAAAAATTGGGCGTGCAAAATTATTCAGCCCCCTTAAGTTAATACTTTGTAGCGCCACCTTTTGCTGCGATTACAGCTGTAAGTCGCTTGGGGTATGTCTCTATCAGTTTTGCCCATCGAGAGACTGACATTTTTTCCCATTCCTCCTTGCAAAACAGCTCGAGCTCAGTGAGGTTGGATGGAGAGCATTTGTGAACAGCAGTTTTCAGTTCTTTCCACAGATTCTCGATTGGATTCAGGTCTGGACTTTGACTTGGCCATTCTAACACCTGGATATGTTTATTTTTGAACCATTCCATTGTAGATTTTGCTTTATGTTTTGGATCATTGTCTTGTTGGAAGACAAATCTCCGTCCCAGTCTCAGGTCTTTTGCAGACTCCATCAGGTTTTCTTCCAGAATGGTCCTGTATTTGGCTCCATCCATCTTCCCATCAATTTTAACCATCTTCCCTGTCCCTGCTGAAGAAAAGCAGGCCCAAACCATGATGCTGCCACCACCATGTTTGACAGTGGGGATGGTGTGTTCAGGGTGATGAGCTGTGTTGCTTTTACACCAAACATAACGTTTTGCATTGTTGCCAAAAAGTTCAATTTTGGTTTCATCTGACCAGAGCACCTTCTTCCACATGTTTGGTGTGTCTCCCAGGTGGCTTGTGGCAAACTTTAAACGACACTTTTTATGGATATCTTTATGAAATGGCTTTCTTCTTGCCACTCTTCCATAAAGGCCAGATTTGTGCAATATACAATATGCAATATTGTCCTATGGACAGAGTCTCCCACCTCAGCTGTAGATCTCTGCAGTTCATCCAGAGTGATCATGGGCCTCTTGGCTGCATCTCTGATCAGTCTTCTCCTTGTATGAGCTGAAAGTTTAGAGGGACGGCCAGGTCTTGGTAGATTTGCAGTGGTCTGATACTCCTTCCATTTCAATATTATCGCTTGCACAGTGCTCCTTGGGATGTTTAAAGCTTGGGAAATATTTTTGTATCCAAATCCGGCTTTAAACTTCTTCACAACAGTATCTCGGACCTGCCTGGTGTGTTCCTTGTTCTTCATGATGCTCTCTGCGCTTTTAACGGACCTCTGAGACTATCACAGTGCGGGTGCATTTATACGGAGACTTGATTACACACAGGTGGATTGTATTTATCATCATTTGTCATTTAGGCCAACATTGGATCATTCAGAGATCCTCACTGAACTTCTGGAGAGAGTTTGCTGCACTGAAAGTAAAGGGGCTGAATAATTTTGCACGCTCAATTTTTCAGTTTTTGATTTGTTAAAAAAGTTTGAAATATCCAATAAATGTCCTTCCACTTCATGATTGTGTCCCACTTGTTGTTGATTTTTCACAAAAGAATACAGTTTTATATCTTTATGTTTGAAGCCTGAAATGTGGCAAAAGGTTGCAAAGTTCAAGGGGGCCGAATACTTTCGCAAGGCACTGTATATATATATTTCCAGAACTTTCTTATATGTCCTAGATATAGGACAGACACTTCAAAACCTTATTCCTTATTATTTTTCTTTTGACTGTATTTCTTGCCATTTTCAGAATGTCTTATTCAATGTGTTACTATAGAAGTATAGAAGTATAGAAGTAAAGCCTCATTATATATTTTATATATATATATATATATATATATATATATATGTTTTTACATACCTAAAAGAGGCCTAAAAGTCCAAATATCTAAATGATACATGGTAGGACCATTTTAAAACACTTCCATATGTTATTTTATAATGCATTTACGTGATTATTTTTTAATAATCAAACCGAAACTGAACCGACCTAGAAAAACACTAATCTCTCAGCAAAGTGTGTTGTGTGTGTGTGGTCTAACTTTACTATCCTTTTGGGTACCAAAAGTCCTCACAAGGATATTAAAACAAAGAAAATGTGAGGACATTTCGCCGGTCCCCAAAAGGAAAAATGCTTTTTTAGATTTAAGGTTAGATTAAGGATTAGGCTAAATATAATTTGCATGTGTGTGGCTGTGGAGGCTGACAGCTAGCTCTGTAGATTGCTGATCCATTGTTCCTTTCCCCTCCCCCGGTTTGAGTTTCTCTCTTTCTCGTGTTTACTGCTAATGAACAGCGCTCATTCTAAAAAAACGATTCTCAAGTATACGTCCTCCCCTCACCCCCCCTCTCCACTCTTCTTTTTCTTCCTCCTTCCTTTTTTTCTCTCACTCACATCTGGCCGCTTATCTACGACTGTCTTTCTCACATATGGCAGCTTATCTACGCAACAAGCCGAAATCGTGACGTGAGACAGAGTCTGAAAATATGACTCTAGAGGACTAGATGAGAAGAGAGTAGAAGAGAAGAGAGGAGAGAGGGCTTAACTCCTCGTTGGCCTCCCTCCCTCACCAGAGGATGTTCATATCACAACACTGTCACAAAGCAGGAAGTGCTCACACATGAATCAAGCAGCATGTTTTATCTGAATGAGAAAGGTGTTCAAAACAACATGTTTTCCTATATCTGTACAGCACTGAGAAACAAACCCGTGTGTGTGAGATAAGGACAGAAAACAAGATCCAAGAGTCAATGCGACAAGGAAATTCAACAACAGACAGAAAGATTGGTGTCTCTTTAGAACCAGTTTCATCAATTCCACGTGTCTGTTTCCTCAAACAGATGTACCGTCAGATGAGGAAGTGGTTGCCACAGACACACACAGGGGTAGTTTGGTAAAACTAATCCCGTCCGAATCGTGCACTGAAAAAAACGGACATGCTGGGGTAATTATTACAAAACCGACATTCTATGGTAATACTAGTCCCATAAGATGCATCTCTGTGTAAACTGAACTATAAAAATATAATTACCATAGCAATTCTATGCATCACAAAGACCATGACAGCCATATTGAATGTACTGTCAGATTGTCATGGTCTGATGGGCTTTCATGGGTTGAACAGCCGCAGCCACAGCATTGGCAAGAGAAGTTAGGCAATAATATGCATCACAAATACCATGTCAGCCATTTTGGGTGTATCCATGAATGTACTGTTAGATTGTCATGGTCCGAGGGAATTTTCCTGCTCTATTTCTACGTTTGAACAGCCACAGCAGAGCCAGGGGACTGATGGGAGGTTAGGAATGTTGACTTCATGCAGTGGTAGTCAGTGTTTCTCAGAGAGAAGAGAACTCGTTTGTCCTGGAAGGCCAAGAGAATATTCCCAGAGAGAATGTTCCCATTGTGAGGTCATAAGGAGGGGAACGAGTTCTCCTCGGATCCTCTCAGCCAAACATACTGTGGTCTTTGTTTTGTCTATGTGTTTTAACATGCAGAGATGATGATGGAATGTATAGTTTGTATGGTTTGTTTGAGTGATAATGAGCCGGTGTTTGGAGGATATATTGGCATGTGTGTTGTTAGGTTCGAGACGGTCTCGGGCTAGAACACCGTGCCAATATATCCTCCAAACACCGGCCTTTAGGGCATTATCACTTTTATACAACGGGTTACCGACATATTCAAATAATGATTGACATATTTTCTAATTTTTATTTTATTTTATTAATTTATTCATACTATTGAATCATTCCACAACATATAGTCCCGACACAAATCTAAGAAATATTGACCATGAACATGGGTGTGACATGCTGTTGCCTCCGAGTTCCCCTGGATACATGACATTAGGCCAGTGGGCTATTTATTTACACCTGCACAATCAACTTATTTTACATGGAACGAGTAAAATAAACTTTTCACAATGTTACATTACATTAGGTAATACATGTAATCCAACCTTTGGGTTTAAAACGACAGTGATGCACATTCACCCAACATACAATCTATTGCTTAGGAAAACTGTGCTGCTGCTGCTGTTTTAGCTTCAAGCATAGCTGTGGAGCTGGATGGTTGCTAAGCAACTAAAGCAGCAACTCTGAGGTGCCTTTGAATTAGGGCATTTTAAAGAAGTGCTTTGCTGGGTTATGTAACAATTCAGGGTTCTTACTGATCAAATACTTCCACAGAAAACATCATTTGATATCATGTGTGTTAGTTGAGGAAGATCACTATGATCCTTGGGAACTTGTGAAATGTAAATATTGCCAGCATACATACACTATATGTAGAAACATATGTGGACACCCCTTCAAATTAATGGATTCAGCTATTTCAGCCACATCCGTTGCTGACAGGTCTATGAAATCGAGCACACAGCCATGCAATCTCCATAGACAAACATTGGCAGTAGAATGGCCTTACTGAAGAGTTCAGTGACTTTCATCATGGCACGGTCATAGGATGCCACCTTTCCAACAAGTCAGTTTGTAAAATGTTCTACCCTGCTAAAGCTGCCCCGGACAACGGCAAGTACTGTTATTGTGAAGAAGAAATGTCTAGGAGCAACAACGGCTCACCCACGAAGTGGTAGGCCACACAAGCTTACAGAATAGCGTGCAAAAATTGCATGTCCTCGGTTGTAACACTCACTACGAGTTCCAAACTGCCTCTGGAAGCGACGTGAGCACAATAACTGTTCGTCGGGAGCTTCATGAAATGGGTTTCCATGTTTCCAAGCCTAAGATCACCATGCACAATGCCAAGCGTCTGCTGGTGGTGTAAAGCGCGACGCTATTGGACTCTGAGGCAGTGGAAAAGCGTTCTCTGGAGTGATGAATCACACTTCACCATCTGGCAGTCCGACGGACGAATCTGGGTTTGGCGGATGCCAGGCGAACACTACCTGCCCCAATACATGGTTCCAACTGTAAAGTTTGGTGGAGGAGGAATAATGGCCTGGGGCTATTTGTCAAGGTTCGGGCTAAGCCCCTTAGTTCTAGTGAAGGGAAATCTTAGAGTTACAGCAAAAAATGACATTCTAGACGACTTTGTGGCAACAGTTTGGGGAAGGCCCTTTCCTGTATCAGCATGACAATGCCCATGTGCACAAAGCGAGGTCCATACAGAAATGGTTTGTCGAGATCGGTGTGGAAGAACTTGACTGGCCTGCAAAGAGCCCTGACCTCAACCCCATCGAACACCTTTGGAATGAATTGGAACGCCAACTGCAAGACAGGCCTAATCGCCCAACATCGGTGCCCAACCTCACTAATGCTCTAGGGGCTGAATGGAAGCAAGTCCCCACAGCAATGTTCAAACATTCAGTGGAAAGCCTTCCCAGAAGAGTGGAGACTGTTATAACAGCAAAGGGGGGAACAACTCCATATTAACACCCATGGCATTGGAATGAGATGTTCAACAGGTGTCCACATACTTTTGGTCATGCAGGGTTACATGTCTTGTGGTGTGTATAACAATTTGTTCATGTGTTTCAAAGTGCATTGATACATTGTATTATAATGAATAAAACCGGGACAAACTTTGTTATAATAGAGGGCGAGGTGAAGATAAACATGTGCTGTTGCTATGACAGCATCAACAGGAAATAGGAAGGGTCTTATACTGCCAGAGCAGTTTAAATCATCGCCTGAAAGTTGGTTGGCGAGGTCATAACTTTCCCATCTGAGAAATAAACACACACACACACACACAAATTAAGGGATGGCATTGATGTAACATCAAAAAATGATTTTGATTTGACAATGAATTTGCACACATTGTCTAAACTTTCTCTACGAAAAAATAATCTCACCCTCACCCCATTCACCTCCAGTAGCGCTTTACAGTGCTCACTTCCACGACCCATCCCCTGGCCTGCTGTGGTCACCATGCCAACCTGAGGAGGCTCTCCAGCCCCTCTGCTCTGCGGCTTTGTCCTAAATTGCACCCCATTCCCTATATAGCGCGCTAAAGTCCATAGGTTCTGGTCAAAAGTAGCGCACTATATAGGGAATAGGGTGCCTTTTAGGATGCATCCTCTGTGTGTGTCTGTAGAGAATTGATGAAGTCCCAGGATAATTACTAGCTCATTATGAAGCAGAGCCAAGTTAATAGGCTGCAGCCAGCCACACACACACACACACCCACACACACACACAGCTGGGAAGTAATGAATGGAAAACACTCAACGATGAGGTTACATCCAGACAGCTCTCGCTCTCTCTTGCTCTCTCTCTTTATGTGCATAATAAACACAGCTTTACAGAAAACAGATTGGAGAGAATTGAGAAATGATTGCCCCTCCATTTATACCCACTACTACATCTCTTAATCCCTGTGTCCCAGAGCGTGTGTGTAGCTCGTAGTCATATCTATGCTCTCTGTGTCATACACATCTGAGATGCTTGTGTTTTCCCCTAGAGGCCTTCCCTGTTCCACAAAGCCAACCAGAGCTAGTCCACCCACACAACACACACAAACTGAGAGTGTGTGGCTGGCTGTTTTAAGCTCCAACCTCCCAGTCTATGGCTCCCATACCTCACACAGCTAGATAGAGCTATTACATGGGTACCAGTGATCCACACAGTCAGATACAGCTAGCTACAGTATCTTATTTTCATATTTTACTTTTTTGATACTGCTATCTATCTAGAGTTAGAACACTGTACTCATACATACATATATATATATTTTTTTATCTCTATGCATCTATGTACCATCCTCATTCCTTCCCTCTCTCTCTGCACTTATTCCTGACATGCCGGTAGTCACAAATTCGGTCACGCAGGCTCAAACATACACACACACGGCACTGCCAGATAGGTGACCCACATCGCAGAGGCAGAGGAAATCTGTTTTCTTACCCCCCCCCCTGCCAGGCTAAGCAGCATCTCTTTCTGTGAACATCAACACTACACTAGAAACCCATGGATGGCCGCCCTGTTGGAGACAACACACACAAGAGAGAGAAAGAGGGGTCATTTTTGCCATAGTTACACTGGAATCGATCCACGGACAGACAGACCTTGATTCACTGCAGTGTTAGACGGAAACTAGACGGGAGAGAGCTTAGTAGTGGAATCATGTCATGATATATCATGGCCAGTCGAGGATGCTGTTGCACTGTTCAGGTAACTATTCATCAGGATTTATGTTGAAGCACTTACACCCCCTTGTGGTTATAGAACAGACCTGGACAGTTGACAGCTCAACTTTATCAATGGAGAAACCTCAGACATGAATGAACTAATAATTACTTTATTTCATTAGTTTATTCATTATTTTGACCATTACTGTCATCCATACCACTAAGGTGGTATTCCTGACTTTAATTTTTTTTTTTAAATCATAGGCAAATATCTGACAGGCAAGCACAAAATATCCCACTCGCTCAAATATCATGGAGTGGTTTGTTGACTACATTTTTTTGTTTAATTTAAACAGAATTGTCGCATACAAGAAGGCACATAATGTATGAGAGCAGATAAATCATATTATTATGTAGTGAAGATGAATAAGAGTCTGTAATGAATCTAATCCATGTTCACTGTAGATGAATAAGAGTCTGTAATGAATCAAATCCATGTTCACTGTAGATGAATAAGAGACTAATGAATCTAATCCATGTTCACTGTAGATGAATAAGAGTCTGTAATGAATAAAATCCATGTTCACTGTAGATGAATAAGAGTCTGTAATGAATCAAATCCATGTTCACTGTAGATGAATAAGAGACTAATGAATCTAATCCATGTTCACTGTAGATGAATAAGAGGCTGTAATGAATCAAATCCATGTTCACTGAAGATGAATAAGAGACTGTAATGAATCTAATCCATGTTCACTGAAGATGAATAAGAGACTGTAATAAATCTAATCCATGTTCACTGTAGATGAATAAGAGACTGTAATGAATCTAATCCATGTTCACTGTAGATGAATAAGAGACTGTAATTAATCTAATCCATGTTCACTGTAGATGAATAAGAGACTGTAATGAATCTAATCCATGTTCACTGTAGATGAATAAGAGACTGTAATAAATCTAATCCATGTTCACTGTAGATGAATAAGAGACTGTAATAAATGAATAAGAGACTAATCCCATGTTCACTGTAGATGAATAAGAGACTGTAATAAATCTAATCCATGTTCACTGTAGATGAATAAGAGACTGTAATAAATCAAATCCATGTTCACTGTAGATGAATAAGAGACTGTAATAAATCTAATCCATGTTCACTGTAGATGAATAAGAGACTGTAATAATCAAATCCATGATGAATAAGAGACTGTAATAAATCTAATCCATGTTCACTGTAGATGAATAAGAGACTGTAATGAATCTAATCCATGTTCACTGTAGATGAATAAGAGACTGTAATGAATCTAATCCATGTTCACTGTAGATGAATAAGAGACTGTAATAAATCTAATCCATGTTCACTGTAGATGAATAAGAGACTAATGAATCTAATCCATGTTCACTGTAGATGAATAAGAGACTGTAATGAATCAAATCCATGTTCACTGTAGATGAATAAGAGACTAATGAATCTAATCCATGTTCACTGTAGATGAATAAGAGACTGTAATGAATCTAATCCATGTTCACTGTAGATGAATAAGAGACTGTAATGAATCAAATCCATGTTCACTGTAGATGAATAAGAGACTAATGAATCTAATCCATGTTCACTGTAGATGAATAAGAGACTGTAATGAATCTAATCCATGTTCACTGTAGATGAATAAGAGACTGTAATAAATCTAATCCATGTTCACTGTAGATGAATAAGAGACTGTAATAAATCTAATCCATGTTCACTGTAGATGAATAAGAGACTGTAATAAATCTAATCCATGTTCACTGTAGATGAATAAGAGACTGTAATGAATCTAATCCATGTTCACTGTAGATGAATAAGAGACTGTAATAAATCTAATCCATGTTCACTGTAGATGAATAAGAGACTGTAATGAATCTAATCCATGTTCACTGTAGATGAATAAGAGACTGTAATAAATCTAATCCATGTTCAGGTAAATTCTTCAGGTGTATCAAAACAGAGGAACATAAATCATCTCTGTACCCCCTGTTTAGCAGGTACTATAGTTAGAAATTAAAATGTTAAAACGGTAATTACATAATAATTGCAAAATTCCGGTAACTTTCCCCAAATTCACAGTTGGAAGATTCCTGGAATCAAAATGGGAATAAGCAGAGAATTGGGAATCCTAATAAAACAGGATTTATGGAAAACATGGACATTTTGGGAAAGTTACCCGAGTATTGCAACACTAGAACCATCTTAAACTGTGCTGTAAAATAAAGTATTACCCAAATCTCATACTGTACATACAGTCAGCAGCAGGTAAATAACAACAACCCTGTCTGTGCGTGACTAGGTCAATACAAACAAACAAATTAGAGGAAATGTTATTACAACAAACAAACATTAGATATGGTCTGTCATCTGCCACATACAGATACTAGTCCTCGTACTAGTCGACCCCCCAGACGTCCCATAAAATATACTCATTTTATGGCTTAACTTGAAGCAAACCTGTAGGGTCCTCTGTCCACTGTGGGGTATATGTAAGGCTGCTCAATGCTCAGTTGCTTCTCATTGTACTAGAGTAGCTAGCTAGCCTATCACCCACTGGAACAGAACAAGTGTTTCAGAGGAACAGTAAAAGAACCCAAAGCCTCATATGACAGTGTTATAGAGAGTCCACTACTTCCTCTAGAAGGTCAACAAACATCAATCAATTGGCCAAATCAACCTTATCAGTCCCTCCTCCTCTCCGAGAAATACTTTCTCTATCTATTAATGATAACTATTGGCATTCGGTATTATTGAAATATGGAAATAGTAGGGGCGACTGAGATAAACAAATTTATGCAATTTAAGGAAGGGTGGCAAACAATAATGCAGGCACTAGGGATGGGGGTGTGAGCATGCTGTTTCTGGGCAGATGAGATGTAGTCATTGTTTGGCTGTGTCTGTAATTTGTTGTTCGTATGTATACGTTTCTATATGAAAAAATATATATATGATTCTTTTTTTTACATCCCCCAAACCTTCAGACAGCATCCCGTCATTTCTCCATCTAGAGGGAAACAGAGAACATCCTTTCCTATAAACAAACAAACAAACAAGTGGCTGTTAAAAAAACAAAACAATCAAACATATTTCACTTTTAAAATGTATCCAATAAAAGAAGTAAACTAACCAAGTCATCAACAGTTGTAAAATAAGGCTGAAAACTTCTGACTGCAGGCAAGGTAATAAAGAAGGAATGAGGATTGGCTGTAAGACATAAGCCTTAAGACATAAAAGATCAAAACAAGATGTCCACCTCCCTGACTCCTGTATTGTGGACTGTAGTCTCTGTAGTAGAATGTTGGGAGGGCCGCCCATCAAGGCTGAGTTGTGTGTGTGCGTGTGTGTATTGATGGCGTGGATAGGGTGAAGAACCATGAACCTCTGCGACCGTAAGACAACCGTGATGCAACCGTGCCCTCTGATGATTGTGTGCCGTGACCAACCTACCAACCCTGTCAGAGACATTGGAGATTGTGATCCAGCAATATACTGTATAATGAACAGTTAGTAACCATGCTTTACCCAGCTCCCATCTTTCCCCAATCATGCCTGCTCTATCGCAATTATTCTGCACTATGCACGTGATCTGACTGTCTGGAAATTATTTGTTGTAGTATGTTCTGGACAGCATCCCCTCTTCTGACCAATGGAGAACCTATATGTTGAAGTCAGTAGTCTCTCATGATGGACTTAACACTGCAAGACTTGTTTCTGGGAGCATCGATTAAACCTTACAATTGCAAGAAACAGCATTGATCAAGGATTACAACATTCTTAAGCAGTGTGGTTGTCGTTTCTGTTGTTATGTCAGTCATTGTGTGTTCATTCACCCCACAATGTCTTGATATTCAGTGTTATTCTAGGTGATGCGATTAACCAGTCAGTGACCATGCTTCACTAGCTCCATTTCCCCCCAGCGGACTTCTTTTGCATTGTGCACCTTCTGCATTTTACTACATCAATAGGCTGTTTTGTTGGAGTTCTGAGATCAGTCCATAGATCATTTGTTGCAGTGAGTGACATGGACAGCATTAGACTATTGTCCCCCCTCAGGCTGGCACCAGGACCCTCTCCACAGCACACTGTAGATTCTCCCAGTTCCTCCAGAACAGCGCCAACAGACACATGCCCAGGAAGGTGCCCATCACGTGGCGACGGCTCCGCAGTAGGGGTGCGGCGAACTTGGCGGCCGTGGAGACGCATACAAGGATCACGGTGACGATGGCGAGCATGATGTTGATACTTTTACCCAGAAGCACCCTGGCATCACGGGACTCAAGCTGTACGGTTTGTTGCTGCTGCTGCTGGAGCTCTAGTTTAGAGACCCGCGTCTGGCATGACTCTAGGGCCTCCTGTAGAGGGGGAGGGAGAGGGGGAGAGAGAGGGAAGGAAGAACGTGGTCTATAAACCCTGTCTAGAAAACGTCGCCTTTGGGTTCAGAATTCAATTTCAACATAGAAGCAATGGGATTTGTTTCAAATAAAAGCAGTTTAGAGAGTAATCTAGATTGTGTGCAGTGTTTCCCCTATATTAATTTATAGGGGAAACTGCAAAAAATATGATGTCATTTTTTAAATATAAATTTATTTCAATTGATAGTCATTGGCTCTATGACTGGAAGTCTATGGGAACAGCTAGCTGCTGTCATTGTACTGACGACAGTAGCAATGCACCAGTGTGTGTGTACAGTACCTGTATGTCTCTAGCCCTCTCGTAGGCTTGGTAGGCCACTCTCTCCTCAATGCTGGCCAGCTCCTGTTTCAGGTCGGCTGTCTCGGCCTGGTGGAGCTCAGTCAGATCATTCAGCTGGTCCTCCAACCGCTCACACCTACCAGGAAATACAATTATATTTACACTGTGATTGGTCATACCTACCAGGAAATAGAATTACATAAACACTACAATTGGTAAATCCCAGTCTTAGATCAGTTAGGATCACCACTTTATTTTAAGAATGTGATATGTCAGAATTATAGTAGAGAGAGGGATTTATTTCCGCGTTTATTTCTTTCATCAAATTCCCAGTGGGTCATTTTGCCACAACGTTGGAAGTATGCTTGGGGTCATTGTCCATTTGGAAGACCCATTTGCGACCAAGCTTTAACTTTCTTTACTGATGTCATGAGATGTTGCTTCAATATATCCACATCATTTTCCTGCCTCATGTTGCCATCTATTTTGTGAAGTGCACCTGTCCCTCCTGCAGCAAAGCACCCCCACAACATGATGCTGCCACCCCTGTGCGTAATGGTTGGGATGGTGTTCTTCGGCTTGCAAGCCTCCCCCTTTTTCCACCAAACATAACAATGGTCATTATGACCAAACAGTTCCATTTTTGTTTCATCAGACCAGAGGACATTTCTCCAAAAAGTTTTTGTTTTGTCGTCGTTATAAGTTATTGTGTGTAGATTGATGAGGGAAAAAATGATTTAATAAATTTTATAATAAGGCTGTAACGTAACAAAATGTGAAAACAGCCATGGGGCCTGAATACTTTCCGAATGCACTGTATAGTGTATATAACTGTGACCTGACCTGTATCTCTCCTCTTGCAGCGTTTGGGTGATGAAGCTGTAGTCTTTCTTGAACTGGGTCTTGAATCCCTCCATGTCCTCCTCCAGCTGCCCCTGGGCCTCCCTGATCTCCCTAACCTCTTCCGTGGTCAGGCCCAGCCTCTCCTGGCTGTCCCCAGACTCCAGGATCTGCCCTGGGGTCATCACCGCCCCGACACCCACTTCTAGACCCAGGCCAACGCCCAGAGCCATTGCGTTCCCGTTGCTGTCCGCCGACAGGGACGTGCCCGAGGAACACTCGTCATCGCTGGTGTACTTGGGCGTGGACGTGGCGGCAGGGGTCTTCCCACTCACTAAGGTGGCGCTCCCACTCAAGGCCCGCCCTGTTCCTTCAGAGTGGAAGGGAGAGGGCGTGTCGAGGTAGGTCTTCAGGTGAGCGATGTTGTCGGCACTGCCAAACTTGTTCCTGAAGAAAAAGAGAATAAAGAAGATGAACTTGTATTATCTATCGTCAGAGATGAACAAATCTGTGTCCTATGGTGGCCTGATGAATCCATATCCACTGCAGCCACTGAGGGTGTGCGATAAGACCAGCTGTTTCTTCTGTCTGGTCAGCATGGAACACTGCATCGGTACCTGATGAGGTTGGCAAAGTCCCGGGGCTTGCTGAAAAAGAAGGGTGGCGAGAGCGAGACGCCAGGCCCTACTGTCTTGATCTTGTCCAGTGGGTGTCGTCCACTACCACTGCTCACGTTGCTCACGGTGTGGCTTAGCATGTCCTTTGAGCTCTCTTTAGAGATGCTGTGGTGTTGGGAGCTGGCGTCCTTCTCGCTGCTGTCCTTCATCTTCTTATGATACTGCTCAAGCTTTTTCTGCATGTGGGCAATGCTGTGAGCTGACTTCTGGTTCTTCTTCTCAAACACATGCTTGATGCGCCCCACCTGCATCAACATTTACATAAGGGGGACATTTAGCAATCAGATTCTATTCTTGTAATAAAATATGAGTGTGAGTGCGAGTGCAAGAAAGAAAAGAAAGTACAAGCGTTAAAAAGGTAAACACCTGCTGCTTGTCGACACTGTTCACCAGTTTCAGGTACTCTATCACATTGTCGTCCCGTGACTCCTTCTCAATCTTCAGTTGCTCTGTCACCTTGGGAAGGAGAAGAAGGATACTTTATGGTCCATGTTCCTTACAGAAAGGTTTGTGGTCATATGCACATCTTTAAAAACGTAGGTGTTGGGCCAATGAGGAATACATGTAAAGAACAGGAAGGCCTGCACACTGTTTAATGCTCCAAATTCACCGCTTTATTGACAACATTTCCATTCGAAATGGATATTCATCAAGTCAAACAGACAGCGCTCACATCCCAAAATATACACAATTCATACATGGCGGTGTGGAAACAATTCAATTCAATTTTGCGCATAGTCAATCATAATTAATCACAGAGGTACATACAGTGCATTCGGAAAGTATTCAGACCCATTGATCATTTTGTTACGTTGCAGCCTTATTCTAAAATGTATTCAATGTATTTTTCCCTCAACAAACTACACACAATACTCCATAATGACAACGCGAAAACAATATTTTTGAAAATTTTACTAATGAAAAATGAAATGAAAAAAATGAAATGGCTTAGTTACATAAACTACCGTTCAAAAGTTTGTGGCCACTTATAAATGTCCTTGTTTTTGAAAGAAAAGCACATTTTTTGTCCATTAAAATATCATCAAATTGATCAGAAATACAGTGACAACATTCTTAATGTTGTAAATGACTATTGTATCTGGAAATGGCTGATTCTTAAAAAATTTAATATCTACATAGGTGTACAGAGGCCCATTATCAGGAAACATCACTCCTGTGATCCAATGGCACTGATCATTAGAAAACCCTTTTGCAATTATGTTAGCACAGCTGAAAACGGTTGTGCTGATTAAAGAAGCAATAAAAATGGCCTTCTTTAGACTAGTTGAGCATCTGGAGCATCAGCATTTGTGGGTTCGATTACAGGCTCAAAATGGCCAGAAAAAAGACCTTTCTTCTGAAACTGAGCAATCGGGGGAGAAGGGCCTTGGTCAGAGAGCTATGCCCTGGTCACCATATGTGAACTGATTGCCCCCCATCTATCTTCAGAGTTCGTACTGTTAGTTGACGTAAACTGGGATATGCTTAACTTCTTATGGCTGGGGGGCAGTATTGAGTAGCTTGGATGAATAAGGTGCCTAAAGTAAACAACCTGCTCCTCAGTCTCAGTTGCTAATATATGCATATTATTATTAGTATTGGATAGAAAACACTCTGAAGCTCCTAAAACTGTTTGAATGGTGCCTGTGAGTATCACAGAACTCATATGGCAGGCAAATTCCTGAGTTGAAATCAAAACAGAAAGTGAGAAATCTGAGCTTTGTATGTATTCACCAGAGTCCCCAATGAAATCCCCTTGAGATATTAATGATGTTGCACTGCCTAGGAGTTCCACTAGATATCAACCAATAATATACATTTTGATGAGACTTCTATGGTGTTGTGGGAGTGAATGGGAGCAGAATGTATCAGGTGTCTATCAAGCAGCCATTTTCTGATCACGCTTATTCCTCATGGTACCCACTTGCGTTCCCATGAAGACAAGAAGGAATACTCCGCTTGGAACTTTATTGAAGCTATATGTTAAAAGCATCCTAATGATTGATTCTGTACTTAGTTTGAAATGTTTCTTCCAGCTGTAATATAACTTTTTGAAGTTTTTGTCCGATGTAACTCTGACCAGAATGAGCGTTTGGATATGTATACCAAACACGCTAACAAAAGAAGGTATTTGGACATAAACAACGGATATTATCGAACAAAACAAACATTTACTGTGGACCGTGGATTCCTGTAGTGCTTTCTGATGTAGATCATCAAAGGTAAGGGTATATTTATCATGTAATTTCTTGTTTATGTTGACGCCATCTTGCGGCTGTGGTGATTTTTACTTCGGAGCGCCGTCTCAGATTACTGCATGGGTTGCTTTTTCCGTAAAGTTTTTTTAAAATCTGACACAGCGGTTGCATTAAGGAGAGGTATATCTATAATTCTATGTGTATAACTTGTATTATCATCTACATTTATGATGAGTATTTCTGTTGAATCGATGTGGCTATGTAAAATCACTAGATGTTTTTGGAACTAGTGAATGTAACGCGCCAATGTAAACTCAGATTTGTTTTATATAAATATGACCTTTATCAAACAACACATGCATGTATTGTGTAACATGAAGTCCTTTGAATGTCATCTGATGAAGATTATCAAAGGTTAGTGATTCATTTTTATCTCTTTGTGCTTTTTTTCTCTCTCTCTTTGGCTGGTAAAATTGGCTGTGTATTTTAGTGAGTTGTTGGTGACCTAACATAATCGTTGGTGGTGCTTTCCCTGTAAATCCTATTTGAAATCGGACACTGTGGTGGGATTAACAACAAGACTACCTTGAAAACGATATAAGATACAGTGGGGCAAAAAAGTATTTAGTCAGCCAACAGTTGTACAAGTTCTCCCACTTAAATATGAGAGAGGCCTGTAATTTTCATCACAGGTACACTTCAACTATGACAGACAAAAGGAGAAAAAAAATCCAGAAAATCACATTGTAGGATTTTTAATGAATTTATTTGCAAATTATGGTGGAAAATAAGTATTTGGTCAATAACAAAAGTTTATCTCAATACTTTGTTGGCAATGACAGAGGTCAAATGTCTTCACAAGGTTTTCACACACTGTTGCTGGTATTTTGGCCCATTCCTCCATGCAGATCTCCTCTAGAGCAGTGATGTTTTGGGGCTGTTGCTGGGCAACACGGACTTTCAACTCCCTCCAAAGATGTTCTATGGGGTTGAGATCTGGAGTCTGGCTAGGCCACTCCAGGACCTTGAAATGCTTCTTACGAAGCCACTCCTTCATTGCCCGGGCGGTGTGTTTGGGATCATTGTCATGCTGAAAGACCCAGCCACGTTTTATCTTCAATGCCCTTGCTGATGGAAATCTCACGATACATGGCCCCATTCATTCTTTCCTTTACACAGATCAGTCGTCCTGGTCCCTTTGCAGAAAAACAGCCCCAAAGCATGATGTTCATGCTTCAAAGTAGGTATAGTGTTCTTTAGATGCAACTCAGCATACTTTGTCCTCCAAACACGACAAGTTGAGTTTTTACCAAAAAGTTATATTTTGGTTTCATCTGACCATGTGACATTCGCCCAATCTTCTTCTGGATCATCAAACTTCAGACAGGCCTGGACGTGTACTGGCTTAAGCAGGGGGACACGTCTGGCACTGCAGGATTTGAGTCCCTGGCGGCGTAGTGTGTTACTGATGGTAGGCTTTGTTACTTTGGTCCCAGCTCTCTGCAGGTCATTCACTAGGTCCCCCCCCGTGTGGTTCTGGGATTTTTGCTCACCGTTCTTGTGATCATTTTGACCCCACGGGGTGAGATCTTGCGTAGATCCCCAGATCGAGGGAGATTATCAGTGGTCTTGTATGTCTTCCATTTCCTAATAATTGCTCCCACAGTTGATTTCTTCAAACCAAGCTGCTTACCTATTGCAGATTCAGTCTTCCCAGCCTGGTGCAGGTCTACAATTTTGTTTCTGGTGTCCTTTGACAGCTCTTTGGTCTTGGCCATAGTGGAGTTTGGAGTGTGACTGTTTGAGGTTGTGGACAGGTGTCTTTTATACTGATAACAAGTTCAAACAGGTGCCATTAATACAGGTAACGAGTGGAGGACAGAGGAGCCTCTTAAAGAAGAAGTTACAGGTCTGTGAGAGCCAGAAATCTTGCTTGTAGGCCAGTTGAGAACAAGCTTTCATTTACAACTGCGACCTGGTCAAGATAAAGAAAAGCAGTGCGACAAAAACAACAACACAGAGTTACACATAAACAAATGTAAAGTTAATAACACAATAGAAAAATATACAGTGGGGCATAAAGGTATTTAGTCAGCCACCAGACAAAATGAGAAAAAAAATCCAGAAAATCACATTGTAGGATTTTAAATTAATTTTAAATTAACCTCCAAATAAAGGTGAAGTAAATAAAGAAAAAAGGGAACCAAGAAACCGATGGTCACTCTGACAGCGCTCGAGAGATCCTCTGTGGACATGGGACAACCTTCCAGAAGAGCAACCATCTCTGCAGCACTCCACCAATATGGTACAGTGGTCAGACACAAGCCACTCCTCAGTAAAAGGCACATGACAGCCCGCTTGGAGTTTGCCAAAAGGCACTGAAAGGACTCTCAGACCATGAGAAAGAAGATTCTCTGTTCTGATGAAACCAAGATTTAACTATTTGGCCTGGATGGGAAGTGTCACGTCTGAAGGAAATTTGGTGGTGGCAGCATCATGCTGTGGGGATGTTTTTCAGCGGCATGCCTGGGAGACTAGTCAGGATCGAGGGAAAGATGAACGAAGCAAAGGACAGAGAGATCCTTGATGAAAACCTGCTCCAGAGGGATAAGGACCTCAGACTGGGGTGAAGGTTCACCTTCCAACAGGACAACGACCCTAAGCACATAGCCAAGACAACACAGGAGTGGCTTCGGGACAAGTCTCTGATTGTCCTTGAGTGGCCCAGCCAGAGCCTTGACTTGAAACTGATCTCTGGAGAGACCTGAAAATAGCTGTGCAGCGACACTCCCCATATAACCTGACAGAGCTTGAGAGGATCTACAGAGAAGAATGGGAGGAAGTCCCAAATACAGGTGTGCCAAGCTTGTAGCGTCATACCCCAAAAGACTCAAGGTTGTAATCGCTACTAAAGGTGCTTCAACAGTGTTCTGAGTAAAGGGTCTGAATAATTATGTAAATGTAATATTTCCATTAATTTTTTTTTTTTTTAATAAATCAACGTAACATATTCATGTAAGAAATGGCCTGACATCAAACTCTTGGTTCAGACCTTTAGGAGACATGTTGGATCAATTGTGAGTCCAATACAATTATTTCCTCAGTGATAGATTATCAGTATCTCCCCCCTCCTAGGAGCCTTAACATGTTCGATACCAATGTATCTCAGAGAGCTGATGTGACGAGCCTTCATGAAATGCGCAACCACAGGCGTTTTCTGATCAAGAATCCTGATTTTACTCCTGTGTTCTGCATCCGGTGAAATATTTGATCTCAATACAGTTCTATGTTTTGAAAAATAGAATCTGTTTTGAACAGAGTGGGTTTCAAAAAAGTGTGTTGTTAAGAAGAAGTGCAAAGGATAATTCAGATATTGCACATGTGCACTTCAGAGTAGGACTTCGCGAACGGAAATATGCAAATACATGCTAGAACGAGCCAATAGGCGTAATTCCCACGTTCAAGGAGTGTCCCGTTTTGATTGGGTTATTTTGCCTAAAAACCTTCAGGCCTACCGAAAGAAACATGTTAAAACAACTCTGCATCTCTGCCCAGTGGCTGTTTGGAGAGGATATTCTCTGCTGCTGGCCAGCTCTCCAGGCACCATCGCATGAGCCTGAAGCCACAGACTGGCCAAATTCGTCTTTCTAAAAACGAATTCAAAAGCACTTAATACAGTTGAAGTCGGAGGTTTATATACACTTAGGTTGTAGTCATTAAAACTCATAACCACTCCACCACTCCACTAATGTCTACTTTGTGCATGACACAAGTCATTTTTCCAACAATTGTTTACAGACAGATTATTTCATGTATAATTCGCTGTATCACAATGCCAGTGTGTCAGAAGTTGACTGTGCCTTTAAACAGCTTGGGAAAATGATGTCAAGCCTTTAGAATCTTCTGATAGGCTAATTGACATCATTTCAGTCAATTGGAGGTGTTCCTGTGGATGTATTTCAAGGCCTACCTTCAAACTCAGTGCCTCTTTGCTTGACACATCATGGGAAAATCAACAGAAATCAGCCAAGACCTGTAAACCTCCATAAGTCTGGTTCATGCTTGGAAGAAATTTCCAAACGCCTGAAGGTACCAAGTTCATCTGTACAAAAAAAAAAAATAGTATGCAAGTATAAACACCATGGGACCATGCAGCTGTCATACAGCTCAGGAAGGAGACGTGTTCCGTCTCCTAGAGATGGACATACATACGAAAAGTGTAAATCAATCCCAGAACAACAGCAAAGGACCTTGTGAAGATGCCGGGGGAAACAGGCACAAAAGTATCTATATCCACAGTAAAACAAGTCCAATATCGACATAACCTGAAAGGCCACTCAGCAAGGAAGAAGCCACTGCTCCAAAACCACCATAAAAAAGCCAGACTACGGTTTACAACTCCACATGGGGACAAAGATCGTACTTTTTGGAGAAATCTCCTCTGGTCTGATGAAACAAAAATCGAACTATTTGGCCATAATGGCCATCATTATGTTTGGTGGAAAAAGGGGAGGCTTGCAAGCTGAAGAACACCATCCCAAAGGTGAAGCACGGGGGTGGCAGCCTCATGTTGTGTGGGTGCTGCTGCAGCAGGGACTGGTGCACTTCACAAAATAGGTGGCATCATGAGGGAGGAAAATGATGTGGATATATTGAAGCAACATCTCAAGACATCAGTCAGGAAGTTAAAGCTTGGTCGCAAATGGGTCTTCCAAATGGACAATGACCTCAAGCATACTTCTGAAGTTGTGGCAAAATGGCTTAAGGAAAACAAAGTCAAGGTATTGGAGTGGCCATCACAAAGCCCTGACCTCAATCCTATAGAAAATGTGTGGGTAGAACTGAAAAAGCGTGTGCAAGCAAGGAGGCCTACAAACCTGACTCAGTTACACCAGCTCTGTCAGGAGGAATGGGCCAAAATTCCCCCAACTTATTGTGGGAAGCTTGTGGAAGGCTACCCGAAACGTTTGACCCAAGTTAAATAATTTAAAGGCAATGCTACCAAATACTAATTGAGTGCATGTAAACTTCTGACTCACTGGGAATGTGATGAAAGAAATAAAAGCTGAAATAAATCATTCTCTTTTCTATTATTCTGACATTTCACATTCTTACAATAAATTGGTGATCCTAACTGACCTAAGACAGGGGATTTTTACTAGGATGAAATGTCAGGAATTGTGAAAAAAGGAGTTCAAATGTATTTGGCTAAGGTGTATGTAAACTTTCGACTTCAACTGTGTCATTTTTTCATTTTATCCTTGTATTTAATTATAAGTAAGTCACAATTGAATTACAAGTATGTGCAATTTATAGACTATAATGATTTAATACAACGAAATGTTGTTTAAATGTTGAGCTCTTTATGTCCCTACCAGCCTATTGTGTCGCACTCGCAAATCTTTCACAATGTACTATAGCCTATAGCCTTGGAATAATATAGCCTAAATATTATTTTTTTTTGTTCCTTCTGATGCTCCCTGTCTGGCTCCTGACCTATTTAGAGTGTTTATATGCTGTTTAATATGACATGTAGCCTATTTGAAATGATGTTCGCTTCTTACATTCACCTTTTCATGTTTATTCAAATACTTTTCATTCAAACCCATATGGTTTGGTTTCAATACCTAAAGAAAATTGTAGGTCCAGGTAGTCACAAAAAAAGATGGGTGTTAATTAAATTGTGATTTTAATTAATGGAGCAAATTTGGAGCGGGAGTTTTTTTTCCTGTGAGCGTGGAGTGATTTTTAACGGAGCGGTAGGAAAGGACATGGAGCACTGGATCAGTGTCAGGCGGTGGTCTATTTGGGTTAGTTATGTAAATCTTTGATAATACTGTTTGTCTATTTTGTAGCCCGTATAAACTTCTTCAAAATAGTCAAGTAATCTAAGACAACTAAAGAAATGTAATTTAAAAAATAATAAAAAATTGACGAAGTGATCTTAGTTACGCAATTTTACATCTAACTAAGATGTTTGGTGCAGTATTTCTCAATAAAAAAATGTGCATGAAAACGAGTTGTCTCTCGTTGAATGGTAACAAAGACTTTATTGATGAATCCCTACTGTTGACCAGTCATCGACGAAGGGTAGTAGACTTCAGCTACCGACTTAAGGCATGCTCTGAGAAAAAAATGTGTGTGCCCGAACAGCCATAAAAACACTTACTGAAGAAGTCCAAAACAAAGAAAAACGTCACAAAATGTTGTCATAATATATACACAAACTCTTTCGAACTGTTTCGACCTGGAAGCATGCGGACGCCTGGTCATACGAGATGTAATGTGTATATTTTGCGAAGTGAGCACTCAGTCCTTTAAACCTGATGAAAATTTGTTTTCGATCGAAACGTTGTCAATAAAGCATTAATTGGGAGCATAAACGGGCCTTCTTGTTCTTTACCATGTTCCTTACAGTCCACAGAAATTCATTTTTATTTTAGCCAAACCTGCTAGGCACACAAACATGTTGTATAATGGCAGGGTATAATGGCAAGCGATTACATCTAGGATACTTATGCCAGGAACCCTCTTGCGGCCCACAAGATATTCCAATCGGCCTTTGGATTTGAACCAGCATCCCTCCCCCCTGTTGCTGGCCCACCACTCTAAACTCTAGGAAATCTTTATAACCATTAAACAACAAACCCTGAGGATCTTCTGCTGCAAGCTGTTGAGTCCGGGGGGCAGGGAGCGGTAGGAGGAATCTAGGCTGCGGTGGGAGGAGTCGAGGTAGCGTTGGGAGTCTGGGATGCCGCTCAGGTCCAGATCGAGGTTGTTCTCCAAGCTGCCGTGATGCATCGACTCCGGAATGTTCCGGGAGTTCCCTTCGCCACTGCTCCGTTCCGCCTGCCCGAGACAACCACAGAACCTTCAGTCAGACAGACACAATGCTATACAATTCCTCTTTATTTATCCATTATACAGAGACAATTGAAGTTGTTATTTTTCCTGTCACAGTACCCAGCCCCACCACACAATGGAAGTGTTTTGTCACACTTTAGATAAGGTACATAAGTATACTTTACATAAGGGTTTATAAACTAATCCACAGAGAGCTGCATAGGGCTGGCAACAAGATTAGACAATATTACAATGTAACATTCAATCCCCTAACTGACATGAGACATATTCCAAATGCCACTGGAAAGCTCAACCTTATCTACATTGACACAAAGGCTATTTAAAAAATGTGTTCCAAACTTCTATTTTTCTGGTGCTGTATTGTGTGTAGCTCGGTCATTATCTTTGACCTAGATGTACATGCTGCATTTCTCATAATCATAACACACAATATGACCGTCATATTTGTTGTCATATTTGTTGGGACGCTACAGCGCAAGCAAATTAGAATCTGGGTCCCAAAATATAACAGGTGCCAAATAAGGGTTTTTCACACTCACACACACACCCTGTTCTTCTATCCCTATGGGCACCTAAAAATGATTTCTATTCAAAATCCTATTTTTCATAACCCTTTACTTTAACCCTAACCTATAACCCTAAACCTAACCCCTAACCCTAATTGTAACCCTAACCCCTAAGCTTATAATAGCCGTTGTCATCATGGGGACGTGGGAAATGTCCCCACATGGGATAATTTTCCTTGTTGGGACTTTTGGGGATTTTTGGTCCCCACAAAGATGGAAGAACCAATCTTCCATCCTTCGGTATTGACACAGTGTTATTATTTTCCTATGGAATCAGCACATTGTTATCACGTTGATCCTGTAAGACAAGTAATAATGTTTTTAGATAAGTAAAATGGTGGTACTAATCAGATATTTACCTACCAGGCTGTTGGGCTATGGTTGGGACTAGAATCTACACCACAACTGACTAGAAACAACCATTGGGGTTAGGGTTTTTGTTGTTGCCAGTTTTTCAGTCTCTTGTTCATATAGCTTTCACTAAACTACAGTATCTTGTTCCTCACAGAGTTGAAGTGAACCATCTTGGCAAAACCTTGTGTGAGAATATTAAGTATGTGAGAAGTTCATCATTACGAGAAAAGAGAATAATTCACACTTCCGAAGTCATAGTGTTAATCATTTATTTACTGACTAAATATCAAAGCCATGTGAGATAAAAAGGCTTAAACTATCGATTTATATAATTACTGAAGCATACAAGGAAAGACAAAAAAGGGTTAGGGTTAGACAACAGGGTTAGGGTTAACCCTTACCCTGTTGTAGCCTAACCCTTGATCAATGGACTAAAACACAACTTGACATCTAGAGTTAAAGCTTCCCCTCTGCCCCATGACTGTCAGCTGAAACATTGACAGGGTTCAGAAACAGCCTGGTTAAGTTGTTTTGACACACACACACACACACACACACACACACACACACACACACACACACAAAGAGAGAGACACACAACACACAAACACACGCACATTCAGATACACACTTTCAGCTCAGCGCTTCCTCTTTTCATTCCCATCACTGTCGGTACCAGTATTTTGGTATTTTGTAAAACTGTGTATCAAGCTCTTAGTATAGCACCAAAGTTGCTGACCACCTTATCTTTGTCTTCATACAACATTTATACTCCCACAAGGGTTAGATGTGTTTCGCAAGAACACAACAGAAGCCTACTCCTGCTTGGTTTTGAAACAGCAACATTTTAGTCTCTTTGACTCTCACTGGCACTTACTATCTTACCCTCAGTTACACTCAACTTGTCACACTAGGTTTCTTTTTTTTTGTGATCAAGTTTTTATAACTTTTTTTGTTGACAAGGCGCGTTATGTTCAGAAATCCACAAGCTCGAGCGGTCACGACGGGGCAGACAAATTCCAAATACTATCTATAAAGTTTGTAGAAACATGTCAAACGTTTTTTATAATCAATACTCAGGTTGGTTTTACAATAAATAATAAATAATATTTCAACCGGACCTTAGCTTTTTCAATAGGAGTGAGAGAGAAAATGTCTGCTCCAAGCTGCTCACGCATGCAAAACTCTGCTGGCACCCAGCCATCCAATGACACGATGTGATCTTTCTCGCTAATTTTTCAGAATAAAAGCCTGAAACTGTCTAAAGACTGTTCACACCATGTGGAAGCCATAGGAAAATGAATCTGGTTGATATCCCTTTAAATGGAGGGAAGGCATGCAATGGAACAGAGAGGTTTCAGGAAAAACAGCACTTCCTGGTTGGATTTTCCTCAGGTTTTCGCCTGCAATATCAGTTCTGTTATACTCAGACAATAATTTGTCCATTTTGGAAACTTTAGAGTGTTTTCTATCGTAATCTGACAATTATATGCATATTCTAGATTCTGGGCCTGAGAAATAGGCAGTTTCATTTGAGTACATTTTTCATCCAAACATCAAAA
Organism: Oncorhynchus nerka; assembly: GCF_034236695.1. NCBI lineage: Eukaryota > Metazoa > Chordata > Actinopteri > Salmoniformes > Salmonidae > Oncorhynchus > Oncorhynchus nerka. The sequence continues at coordinate 57,381,001 of NC_088420.1, read as the reverse complement.
TTACTGCCCCCTAAAGTAATGATTTCATACTGCCATGTGTTGTTGTACACATGTTAATATTCTCTGATTTTGCAACATGCAATCGAGAGATCGAGAGTTCAACTTGAGCTATGTCCATTAGTAAATACATTTCTGATGTGGCAGAGTGTCTTGGCTGCTGTTGGGCCGGCAAGCCAAATCTTTCTCTGCCTGTATGTTATGATCAGTGAAGAGTCGTCATTAAACAGAAGCACATTAGGCAGACATGGGATGGGTTTAGACAAAATGCCTGATAGTGATGAAGCCACAGAATGCCTAAAGGAGAAAACCTCTGGGCACTTCCAGACCATATGAATAAATGTGCCAAGAGTACCCTGGGGGCAGAGCATACAGACATATGTTCATCTGGAAAGTTTTGGGGAATCGCATAACTCATGGGCAAAATTATAGTGGGCGTTTTGGGTTTCTTGATGAAAATGTGATACTGGACCAGAAGGTACTGCAGTTAATATCTAATGCTGGTATATCTTTGTTCCATTATGAACAGATTGGTAATGTTTGTTTGAGTTGGAATATATATACAGTGGGGAGAATAAGTATTTGATACACTGCCGATTTTACAGGTTTTCCTACTTACAAAGCATGTAGAGGTCTGTCATTTTTATCATAGGTACACTTCAACTGTGAGAGACGGAATCTAACACAAAAATCCAGAAAATCTCATTGTATTATTTTTAAGTAATTCATTTTCATTGCAATAGAGTCCCATGATGCAATGAAGCATTCAGCCGTGGTAATGTTCTGGAAGGTTAGCTGCTCTGTCGCCCGAGTCAACTTGATGGTTGCTGGGTAGAGGAGGAAGGCTTGGTAGCCGGCCTCCCGTGCCTTGTTCATCAGAGGGTAGCAGGAATGGTGTCTGCTCCTGGTGTGCGCACTGAAGTCATGGGCAAAGCGCACGGCTTGGCTGCAATATCCAGTGATTAATCCCTGGAAGCCTTGACCATGTGGTCGGCGTCAGTATACCGGAGAAGCTTCATTATCATGATCCTCTTCTTGTTAGGCCGAGGTATGCCTATGTGGTGACAGCACATACTTTAAGTTCTATGGGAGAACCAGACAGCAGTGGGAACAATTTGGGGATATACTCTGTTAAGTAGGAAATAGCATTGTTCTTTTCAATTCCTTCTTCTAGATTGATTGAGCAAGGAGAGAACCTTCTTTTAATCTTCCATCTCGAAAAGATTGGATTCTAGAAGTTCAAGCATGGGTTCTAGGGGTTCAAGTGATTTTCTGTGTTTGGTAATAGTGGCCTCGGATTTTCCCACGAGCTTGGACAAAGAAACACAGTCATCGCACAGCTCTTTGATGTATTTCTTGTATTCATTCAGGCCAGATTTCAGCTCATCCAGGCAGGCATTGAGGCTCGTGCGAAGTGTTTCTCCAATACAGCTTCAAAAGAATTGGATAAAGTCTCTTTCTCGCACGATTCCATGCTGCGGGCCTTATCGAGCGTTTCTGGGGCATGTGCGTAATGGGGAAGGTTGCATTTCTGTTGGCTATAACTGAAAGTTAATCTATTAGTGCAAATAGCTTGGTGGTAGTTCAAACTATCATTTGGAAGACAAAGGGGTAGAGTAGCCTACGAGGAACTGCTAGGATGCCATCTTTCTCAGATCGCGTCAGCTGATGCCTCTCCTTCCTGATGCCACACACTAGGTTCCTGTGTGATACAGCGAGAAAGCGTGAAGTTATGAACATCATGAAGACTATAACGTAGGTCTGCACAGATCTTGGTAGGATGTGGGTCGAACCATTATGATTTTACAGATACACTGTGAGAACTACTACCTGCAGCAGCCTTTAGTTCTTACGTATGCATCTACTCAGGCTTTATCTGCCATTCTATAGTAGCATGTGGCTCCTGTATATGTATAAATACTGTAGAACAAGAGACTGAACAGAACACTCTCTTCACAACCACATCCCTGCCTCCCTCTCTTTCTCCAGCCTCTCTCCCTCTCACTGCGTGTCAAGCTTCCCTAAACAGAGGCCTCATTCTTTGCAGAGAACAATTCATTGTCCAGCCTCTGTCCAGGACTGTGGTCCAATGGCCAAGCTAATGCATATGGATCATCTGTCCTGACTCAATCAGTGTCTTCTGACATATGGGCCCTGGGTGGGACAAGTTTAATCTTATTTTAATATCTAAGATGGTGCCCCAATACAACGCTGTATTTTAATCCTTCGGAAACTCAAAATGGTACACTCTGTCAGACTCCGAGAGAGAAGCTGTCCTCTTTGATGAGGAAGTGCAGAGAAGTGTGTGCGTGTGTGTCTGGTCCGATTACCAGTGGTGTTTTTGAGTTCAGAGACAGACACAATGACCTGTCTGTTTCTGCCCCAGAGTTACCCAGAATGCACGGCATGTTAGTCTGGCTCTGGAACCACTGGAAAATGCTTGAGGCAACAGCTCTTTGATTCTATGCCTTCAGTTTGAGGACAACCCGTTTAGGCTATTTCTGGTTTAGATTGAAGCGTGAAGCTGCCATTGCAGTTATAGTACTGAACGGTGCCATGATGTGGAACGTAGAAATATAAATAAATTAAGGGAGAGGTTTGGTGCTCGGATGACTTCTATATTGATGACTCTTGGCTTGCAGCTGGGGCAAAACCTGACATGAGTTGGTGATCTTGGAAAGAATAGTACTCATCAGAAAAACAAAACTAGTAGGCTACATTCACATTTACTGCACACCTGCTCCTTGTCGGCTATAACTTACACTGCCGTTCGTCTCGCGTTTCTACACAACTGACTCTCAAACTGCTTCTCAATCTGTACTTCTCTTTGGATGAAAGACTCTTAGAAATGAATAAGAAAGTGTACTGACTGTACTCCCAATCTGCCTTGGAGCTACTCTCATTTTCACTTAAGTTTTTCCCGAAGGCTGCGCAGAGGTATACTATTGGTGAGGAGGGAAGTTGGGGAAGCGAGTGGAGGTCCCTGGGTGAGGACTTATAGAAATGAAACAGAGAAGGGAGAGGATTCTACTAATGGAGCAGACAGCGATAGGCGAGCGATGTTGGGGCCTCACTGGGTCCAGTCTTGTGGGCCATTTCCACTGGAGGGATTTAAACCTGTGCTTGGTCTAAAAAGACTCAGACGTTTGTGTTTCCATCATGGCTGAAACAGGGGGATTGCCTGGGGCCGGCCATGCATGGCCCTACTCTAACCAATAGGGTTATCACAATAGCAGTATCACAATACATGGATATATTGTGGCAAGGACACAAAACATGAAGCAGACTTATTTACCTGAGAAGAAACATTATAATGTTGCAAACACAAAACACACGCACACGCACAAACACACACAAAAACACACACAGATACACACTCGCTACAATTTTCAGTTCAGTGTGTCAGTCAGTAGTAGAGATGTCACATCCTGATCTGTTTCACCTGTCCTTGTGCTTGTCTCCACCCCCCTCCAGGTGTCACCTATCTTCCCCATTATCCCCTGGGTACTGATACCTGTGTTCTCTGTTTGTCTGTTGCCAGTTCGTCTTGTTTGTCAAGTCAACCAATGTTTTGCCTCAGCTCCTGCTTTTCCTCAGTCTCTCTGTTTCTTGCCCTCCTGGTTTTTGACCCTTGTCTGTCCTGACTCTGAGCCTGCCTGCTCCTGACCCTGTGCCTGCCTGCCGTCCTGTACCATTGCCCACTACTCTGAATTATCGACCCCTGCCTGCCTTGACCTGTCGTCCGCCTGCCCCTGTTGCTGTAATAAACATTGTTACTTCAACAGTCTGCATTTGGGTCTTACCTGAAACCTGATAGACAAGCCTATGTGCAGACAGGGTGCACTGAGGCCAGACAGGGTGCACTGAGGTCAGGAGAATGTGAGCATGAGTGATGATTGTAATCCGGTGACTGTAATCAAGGCTGTGTCAATCAGACCAAACCCAGCACTACACAACCTTCCTAGCACTAGTCTTGACTGACACACTGAAATGAAGATTGTAGCGAGTGTGTCTGTGTGAGTTTTTGTGTCATTTTAACTCAAATAGAAAATCACATCAGGGACCACTTTTGTGGTCTGGGGAAAAACAACAACTCAAGTCCATTGACAGACAACCTGTTTGGGTATGGTCAGGGGCAGTATAGCACTAGAAGATATTGCTGTAATATCCTGTGCTACAATGAATCCCTTCTTGGATCAATGATCTGAGTTATAATCCAATTTCATGCAATAACAAACATTTTGCTCATATGTACACAACAATGGAGCATTGAGAGGGGCCAGTTATACTGCTGTATAGAGCACAGAATCTGTCTGAATTGAAGAAAAACTTGCAGTTCATAATTCATATGCTTTCCCAACCCTACACCTTCAAAAAATGTGTTTAAGGACTAAGCTATTGAGTTGAGCAGCATAACAATTCTTGATTCTATCAATTGAAGCAAAAATACCAGTCAATTGAGCAGAGGGCGTAATAGATAGAGTTATGGAACAAATATTGAGTAATGCAAAAAAAATGGTGTGAAAAAGCCATATACTAGGGGTGTGGTAACATATTGAGCTGTGTGATAAATATTGAGTAGTGTGTGGTTCGATGCGGACTGTGAGAAGCTGCACAGTGAATCCATTGCTCCTCACCAGGGGGACGTTTCAGTAAAACACACACACGAAGCTGGCATCCCCCAGAGAGACACACACACACACACACACACACACGGGGGAGAGAGAGGAAGGATCCTGTGGTGCTTTATTGGTATTGCTACCAGGCAGCTGGCCAGTGCTGATCCTCATGGTGACACACACCACACTCCCCCCGCCGCTAGAGCCATCCTGCTAGTCTCAGTGGAAGACAAGAGAAGGAGAGAAGCGAGAAACAGACACACACACTCCCCCACCAGAGACCGAGCCATCCCGCTAGAGAGAGCGAGAGAAAGACAGAACGAGAGAGAGGAGACAGAAATATGGGCTAGCCTCCTCAGCACATGGTGCAGCGAGCAAGCAGCGGAACGAGAGGGGGGCAATTTCCTGGTTTCAACGGAATGATGCCGAGACAGATTTTTTCACTTTAAAATATATGACAAAAAAAAACATTGATTGCAAAGTTAAACAAACCATACTTAAAACAACCAACTCTATGCACAAGGACTACTTTCAAAAATGTCCACAAAAATGTTTACAAAAACATATACTTGAAGAACAGTGCTGATGTTACATTTTGTAATAGAATGAAATTAAAATCTCCCACTGTTTTTTTTATGTGAACAAGATTTTCAAAAACTCGTTCACAAAAACATTTCTAAATGTAGTCAGACTGCATCTGTGCTGTATCTGTGACTCTTCATCCCCCGTCCCCTCTCTTTCCCACTCTTCCTCATCTGCATCCCACAGCTGTCATTTCCAGTGTCATACTCATTATAAAACACCTTGTATAGTGTAGAGGACAAACATGAATAACTAACACCACAAAATAAAAAAATAACAAAACTGCACTTGTGTAGTTATTTAACATTGTGCAACACACATTTGACTTAGACTAACTAAGGGATGCAGAGAAAAAGGGAGACATCAGTTGAAATGTAGAAGTTTCCTACGCCACTGCTATCTCTAATAGATTCAATTAAAGTAAAACACTTTTTAAAAGGGGTGAGTGCCACTTCATAGTTTAAATACTCTACTCTAAATGTTTATCATCCTCTGTTTCCACACTGTCTACGTCAAAATTTGAATATGAATGAAATACTGATTCCACGTCTTTAAACAAAAGCTGGAAAAAGGGGGATGAATGCTGCATTGAGACAGCAGAAAATGAAGAGTCAGAATATAGGCTAGGCCTAGACTAGTCTTGCATTGCCATACGTCCACAATCATGTCGTGGTCACGCCTCCCTTGGAAGTCTGGAGAATTTTGTAGTACATAACTGGATTGTCCACTCGCACCCAGCGGCAAGATTTTGATTGGGTGTTACATTTCACTGCTGAAACACACTTTTCAAGGTGGCGAGATTAGACCAAGTAGACGAATGAATCACCACATCGTCAAGGTAAGCAGTGCAATTTGGCACATCCGCAAACACAATGTTAACTAGAAGCTGAAAAGTGACAGGTGCATTACACATTCCAAAGGGCATCACAGTGCATTGTACGAAGTTATCAGGCATAACGAAAGCCGAGATGTCAGAAGCTCGAGAGGTCAGATGCACCTGCCAATAACTTTTAACAAATTGAACTTACTAACGTAAGCAGCAGAGCCAATTCTATCAATGCAGTCATCTAAACGAGGTAGAGGAAAAGAATCAGACTTTGTAACAGCATTTACGCGACAATAGTCCGTACATAAGCGGGGCGTACCGTCAGGCTTAGGAACGAGAATACACGGGGTACTCCAGGAGCTGTTATTGGGTTTTACCATGTCATTCAGTAATAAATAAGCTACCTCACTTTTTATTACCTCCCTTTTCTTAGCGTTAACCCGGGACGGATGCTGACGTATAGGAGCAGTGTTCCCCACATCCACGTCATGTTCTAAGATAGACGTGCGACTTGGAACGTCCTGAAACACATTGAGAAAACTATTTATCAATAGGATAAGATCATTAGTTTGATCATTATCCAAATGTTCCATTTGAGAGGGTAACTTTTTCAGCATCTCCGAATTACATAAGCGTTCACATTGCTGTAACGTATGGCGTAACTCCAACCCGTCCTCCTTATCCTCCTCTAGGTCCCAGCCAGGCTTCAGCACCACCGCAGCCACACTGGAGACGGCTTACCTGAGGAGCTGTCTGAAGAATCACGCACATATGCTTTCAGCATGTTAACATGACACACATGGGAAGAACACCTACGATCTGGGGTCTTTATCACATAATTGGTGTCACTGAGATCTTTTCCACCAGATATGGCCCAGAAAAACGTGCCGACAGAGATGAGCCAGGGATTGGCAACAAAACTAAAACTTGATCCCCTGGTGCAAAAGAACAGCCAATGTAACTTCATAATGTCATAATGTAACCTCATGCGTTTTTGAGAGGAGGAGAGGAGACAGCGGCTAACACATGCGGCGTGCAGTCTCTCCCGCATCTTACTGACATAATAAAACACATTTTTAGGGGCGCTACTGGGTTTAGGAGATATAATATTCTCCTACAAAACTTGATACGATGATATGGACTGGAGACCTGATGGGAAATACACAGTGTCTATAACACATTTGAGAACTGTTTTGACATAAAGTTGGTTCCCTGATCAGTTTGGATTACTTTAGGGAGTCAAAACGTAGAGAAGAACTTCACTAGTGCCTCCACCACAGTCTTAGCCGTTATAGTACGGAGAGGGATAGCCTTTGGGTGTTGAGTAGCACTGCACATTATTGTTAGTAAGAACTGGTTACCTGACCTGGTTTTCGGCAACGGACCGACACAATCGATTATCACTTGTTCAAACGGTTCCCGTTTGGGTGAGTGACAGCACCTGCTGTCGGAACGGTTTAGGAGCAACCACTTGACACACTTCACTCCAGTCACTGACTGTGTTATGAGCTGCCCATTTACGCATCAAAATTCCTGCTTCCATAAAGTAGGCGGTCTCCCTAGTTTTAGTTTCCTCAGTGAAAATTACCGAAGCAAAACACTTGCGAAGACTGGTGTCTCCCTTTTGACATTCAATCACCTTCTCGGGGGTGACAGACAAAAGAATGCCATGTGATTGGGGCAAGATTTCGCTTTCCCCTGCCTTGTAAAAACTGTCGGCCTTGCAGAAGGAATACTCGGTGCATTGTCTTCAACCTCAACATTCTCAAAAATGGAACTAGACAAATCCACCACATCTCCCAGCTTGTGAGATTGTGCCCTTGTTAACACACAAGAAGGAAAAACATGGGGAAATGCTTGAACCAATTTATCATGCAGTTTATCATGCAGTTTTGATTTCTGGGCTGTCTACTACTTATAACACAGGAGTGACTTTACCACCAGCGATATCATTCCCTAGTAGCAATGTGACTCCTTTTACTGGCAGTGTAAACACTACACCAACACAGAAACGTCCTGATACCAAGTCTGACACTAAGTGGACCCAGTGTCATGGTACAGGTACGGTTTTTGTCTCTATCCCCTGTAATATGACATTGAAGCCACAATACGTTTCAGGGGACCAAGGTAAACCATCAGTAACGATGACTGACTGCGCCGCCCCGATGTCTCGTAAGATTGTATGGGCTTTTGATCCGCTTGTTCTTCAGTTAAGGAAACACAACCGGCAGAGATAAATGGAGCACAGATAGGATCCGGTTTCCCAAATGCTGAATCAATAACTGGGTCCAATGGACGAGCCAAAGACTGGACTAAACCCACGCCTTTTAATTTAGGGGATGGTGACAGAGACTGTTGTGGTTTATTTTTTTTAAACCGGGAAGTCCGCAATCACGTGACCCTTTTCGTGACAGCAAAAACATTCACGGCTTTCGTTGCAAAGGCTTAGGATCGTTGGAGAAGTATGGTGAGAGGTTTTTTATTGTGGTTCCTGAAGCGCTGCCTATAAGCTTCAGGCATAAGCCCCAAACACAGTTGTTTTAACTACAGTTGAAGTTGTAAGTTTACATACACCTGAGCCAAATACATTTGAACTCAGTTTTTCCACAATTCCAGACATTTAATTCTAGTAAAAATTCCCGGTCTTAGGTCAGTTACTTTATTGTAAGAATGTGAAATGCCAGAATAATAGTAGAGTGATTTATTTCTGCTTTTTTTTCTTCATCACATTCCCAGTGGGTCAGAAGTTCACAAACACTCAATTAGTATTTGGTAGCATTGCCTTTAAATTGTTTAACTTGGGTCAAACATTTCAGGTAGCCATCCACAAGCTTCCCACAATAAGTTGGGTGAATTTTGGCCCATTCCTCCTGACAGAGCAGGTGTAAGTGAGTCAAGTTTGTAGGCCTCCTTGCTCGCACATGCTTTTTCAGGTCTGTCCACAATGTTGTATAGGATTGAGGTCGGGGCTTTGTGATGGCCATTCCAATACCTTGACTTTGTTGTCCTTAATTAGCCATTTTGCCACAACATTGGAAGTATGCTTGGGGTCATTGTCCATTTGGAAGACCCATTGGCAACCAAGCTTTAACTTCCTGACTGATGTCTTGAGATGTAATTTTCCCCTCCTCATGATGCCATCTATTTTGGGAAGTGCACCAGTCCATCCTGCAGCAAAGCACCCCCACAACATGATGCTGCCACCCCCGTGCTTCACAGTTAGGATGGTGTTCTTCAGCTTGCAAGCCTCCCTCTTTTTCCTCCAAACATAACGATGGTCATTATGGCCAAACAGTTCTATTTTTGTTTCATCAGACCAGAGGACATCCAAAAGATAAGATCTTTGTTCCCTTGAGCAGTTGCAAACCGTAGTCTGGCTTTTTTATGGCGGTTTTGGAGCAGTGGCTCTTTCTTGGTGAGCGACCTTTCAGGTTATGTCAACATAGGACTCGTTTTACTGTGGATATAGATACTTTCGTACCCGTTTTCTCCAGCATCTTCACAAGGTCCTTTGCTGTTGTCCTAGGATTGATTTGCACCGTTCGCATCAAAGTACGTTAATCTCTAGGAGACAGAACGCATCTCCTTCCTTAGCAGTATGACGGCTGCGTGGTCCCATGGTGTTTATACTTGCGTACTATTGTTTGTACAGATGAACTTGGTTTCTTCAGGCGTTTGGAAATTGCTCCCAACGATGAACCAGACTTGGAGGTCTACAATTTCTTTCTGAGGTCTTGGCTGATTTCTTTTAATTTTCTCATGATGTCAAGCAAAGAGGCACTGAGTTTGAAGGTAGGCCTTGAAATACATCCACAGGTACACGTCCAATTGACTCAAATTATGTAAATTAGTCTGTCAGAAGTTTCTAAAGCCATGACATAATTTTCTGGAATTTTCCAAGCTGTTTAAAGGCACAGTCAACTTAATGTATGTAAACTTCTGACCCACTGGAATTGTGATACAGTGAATTATAAGTGAAATAATCTGTCTGTAAACAATTGTTGGATTTACAATGCAACAGGAGCTGCCAAACCTCGAGTGGCCAATGCAGCGCAGCAACCATAAGTTCAAATGCAGAGAAATAGGAATCAACTTTCGACTCCCGAAATGGAGGGACTAACGCAATATGTTTTACTTACATTGAAGTGGGCTTGATGATAAGCAGGTTGTGGAGTCGCACTGGAGCCAGCGTCTAGCTCCAGTTGTCGGATCCTAACCTCCTTGTCGGCTTCTATTTCCATTTTCCTCATTTCTAAATCAAACTCCATCTGTCTAACACACTATCTTTTTGTTCCATTTCCAAATGGGCCAGCCTCACCTTTAGCCTACCGGTCCCGTCTGAACGACCCGAAGCAGAAGATGAAGGGTCGAATTGGGGCAATATAAAGGAGGTACGAGCAACCCCTTCCTCCGCGCCGTCCTCCGACTTGGCATCGGAAGGTCTACCCGTCTCCTCTCCTGAAGCCTCCCTCTCATCTTTCAATGAGAAAATTAATTTTCTCACTAAACCCTCGCTGACTAGCACCAAAAGCTCGGCCTTTAGGGCTTTCTCAGGGACGAAGAGTCCATAATGGTCAGCTGTGGCGCAAAGGTCTACTTTACGCAACCCCACCAACCGATCAACAGTGGGCGCTTCAATAAACTTGGAGACGGCTGAGGCAGCCATTTTGTACACAGCAGCCTACTGAACACACAAACTAAACAAGACACCCAAACTCACAACCTACCACCACACCTCAATCGCCAATCAGAGAACTCAGAGCAGCAGGGTCTGGTTGATTTAATTATCCCGGATGAGCCCCCATTATGCTCTTGGAGGAGGGAACGCAACACCCCACCTACAATCACATACCTCTTTCACTCCATGGGGAGTTGAGTGTAGCAGGGTGTTGCGTTCCCTCCTCCCAAGAGGTGTGAGTAACAGTCTTCTTTGGTTTTTCGGAGATTATCACCTGTATGTGAATTTCATCTGTAAGTAACAGTTTATTTTCTTATCTACCAAGGTGCATAGTGTACCTCGGCAGACAGGCTGAGAGGCCGGGTGACCCACGGTTGTCGCAGTGGACCACCCACATTGCTAACACACTAAATGTGGATGTTTATGGTGATGCCAAAATAAACATTTTAATCCTGGATCAACAATTTATATTCTATTTTATTCTAGGTTTCGGCACTCAGGGGAGACAATTCCACCACTGGGGAAGAGGTGATGGGAAATGTGGACACCTTAAGTCTATAATTAAGTCTATGATTTGACAATGGACACCTTCTTCACTTCTCATAAGAAGCACATGGAGGAGAGTGGGTTGAGGAAGAAACCCAGACAAATCTAAAACTGTGATGAGTCTGGGTTTCGTAGAGGCCATAGCAGGCACAAACTGCTGGCTTCCCGGGGTGCAAAACAAGTGTACCAGCAGGCTCCGGGGATCAAGGAGCACATAACAGTACTGGCCTTCTTCAATGCAGCTAGGTAAGACGGCCCCCCATTTATCATCTACCCCAACTGTTTCCCCGGCGGCCACTACACACTGGGGGGCACCCCCCAAGCCTTGTATGGATGGTCCAACAGTGGCTACATTGACAGGGACCTGTTCAGGAAGTAGTTTCAGAGCTTCATTAAGCATGCAGTGAAGGAGCGCCCTCTCCTTCTCCTCTTTGATGGGCACAAGAGCCACATGGACCCAGAGGTGCTCACGGCTACACTAAGGGAAGGGGTTATACTTCTTTGTCTTCCACCACACTGCACCCATGTCCTGCAGCAGCTGGACGTATGCTTACCATGGCCCTTTAAAAGCTGAATTATCCAAGGAACAGTAGCTATTTTGACCACTCCTACATGGTAAACAAATCACAATTTGCCAGAGAATTCCGCTACCCCTACCAGCTCTACAAGGACATGCGCTATGTGGTGGAAGGGTTTAAGAAGTGTGGCCTCTTCCCTTTGACCCTTCAGCTATTGAAGGGCCCCGTTTAATGCCGTCTCTACCGGGTCTAAGCACTGGTGTACCTGCCCCCAGCAATTTGAATACAGCCACCTCCATGGGTACTTTTTGTTATGTGTTTTATAAAACTGCAGTTTTTTTTCTCTCTTTACATATCTACAGTCTATAGCACCAGCAACAAGGCATGTCCACCTCCTCCAAAACTTCTTCAGCTTCCTCCAAAAGTTATAAATGGTTTTCATGAACCATGCTCTGTCTGCCTTTTCTCTCAACTGCACAGAAAAGCACAGAAAAGGAAGAGAAAAGCTCCACCTCTGTCTCGCCACCCATGGCACCACCCTCGGGTACTTCATTTGTTTTTCTCTATCTCAGTTGTATGAATTACTATTGTTGCTATAGTACTTCTACATTTGCAAACCATGTTAATGAATTTGATAGTTTCTTTGGTTTTGATTTTTTTTTTTAAAGATGCCACCTGCAGTGCTTGCTGTGGGGAGCGTGATCTGCCTGCAAGCTGAAGTCTGAAGTGCCATGGTTGTACTGTGAATTCTGCCAGCACTGGTTCCACTGCAGGTCTGTGCAGTGGGATCCAGGAGGTTGCGTTGGAGCTGGATTTTTATTGTGATTTCTGTCACAATATAGGGATGGAAGTCGAGATGTAATTGTTTGATTTGCTTGTTTTCATATGCAATTATTGATTTGAAAAAATATATATTACATCAAAAATATATTTATGTAACACTGCACTTCACTGAAATTATAGTTACATTTGATGTAAATGATCTACTTTCTCAAAACACAAGTTTCATTTGTAAAACAAATTATGAGACACCGAAAATGATTTTGGTTAAGAGTCCACAGGAGGGCACACTGGCTGTGCAATGAAAAGTTTACGGGTCAGTACATTTTTTTCAACCAGAAGGTTAGTCAACTATCTCTAGTAAACACTTCGGAGATGAGGTTGGTGTCTCTTTTTTGAAGAAAATGAAATGGATACACTGTTCATTCCGAATGTATTCAGACACCTTCCCCTTTTCCAAATTTTGTTACGTTATAGCCTTATTGTAAAATGTATTCAATTACATTTTTTCCTCAGCAATCTACACACAATACCCAATAATGACAAAGTGAAAACAGGTTTTAATACATTTTTGCAAATGTCTAAAAAAATATATAAAACAGAAATACATTAAAGTATTAAGACCCTTTGCTATGAGACTCGAAATTGAGCTCAGGTGCATCCTGTTTCCATTGATCATCCTTGAGATGTTTTTACAACTTGATTGGAGTACAGATGGACATGATTGATTGGACATGAGATGATTGGACCTGAGATGGACATGATTGATTGGACATGATTTGGAAAGGCACACACCTGTCTATATAAGGTCCCACAGTTGACAGTGCCTTTCAGAGCAAAAAGCAAGCCGTGAGGTCGAAGGAATTGTCCATAGAGCTCTGAGACCGGATTGTGTCGAGGCACAGATCTGGGGAAGGGTACCAAAAATGTATGCAGCATTGAAGGTCTCCAATAACACAGTGGCCTCCATCACATTCTTAAATGGAATAAGTTTGGAACCACCAACACTCTTCCTAGAGCTGGCCACCCGGCCAAAGTGAGCAATCGGGGGAGAAGTTCATTGGTCAGGGAGGTGACCAATAACCTGATGGTCACTCTGATAGAGCTCCAGAGTTCCTCTGTGGACATGGGAGAACCTTCCAGAAGGACAACCATCTCTGCAGCACTCCACCAATCAGGCCTTAATGGTAGAGTGGCCAGACGGAAGCCACGCCTCAGTAAAAGGCCTATGACAGCCCACTTGGAGTTTGCCAAAAGACTCCTAAAGGACTCTGCCCATGAGAAATAAGATTCTCTAGTTTGATTAAACCAAGATTGAACTCTTTGGCCTGATTTCCAAACGTCACATCCGAAGGAAACCTGGCACCAACCCTACGGTGAAGCATCATGCTGTTGAGATGTTTTTCAGCAGCAGGGACTGGGAGACTAGTCAGGATCGAGGGAAAGATGAATGGAGCAAAGTACAGTGAGATCCTTGAGGAAAACCTACTCCAGAGTGCTGAGGACCTCAGACTGGGGCGAAGGTTCACCTTCCATCAGGACAACGACCCTAAGCACACAGCTAAGACAACGCAGGAGTGGCTTCGGGGCAAGTCTCTGAATGTCTTTGCGTTGAACCCAATCGAACATCTCTGGAGAGACCTGAAAATAGCTGTGCAGCAACGCTCCCCATCAGACCTGACAGAGCTTGAGAGGATTGCAGATGCTCACAAGAATGAGAGAAATTCCCCAAATACAGGTGTGCCACGGTTGTAGCGTCATACCCAAGAAGACTCGACTTGTAATCTCTGACAAAGGTGCTTCAACAAAGTACTGAGTAGGGTCTGAATACTAATGGACATGTTTTATTTCAGTTTTTATTTATTTATACATTTGCAAACATTTCTAAAAACCTGTTTTAGCATGGCCATTATGAGGTATTGTGGGTACCCCAGGACCCACTCTGTTGAAACCGTGAAGACCTCTATTTCCGACCACTCTTTAGCTGTGTTGCACCACAGCAGTGCTCATAACGAGTGATTACGCACACCTGGGAAGGAGGAATGTGGGGCTATCGAAATGTTTGATGATCGGCAGGACGAGTCAATGCCATTATGATTTGATTTTGTTCCCATTGCCCTTTCCCCAAAGTTTTAGAATCCTGTATTTAATTAAACTGCAACCACTGAATCAATACCTCCTGACTATACACCACAAATTGGTGCCATAACCAAAGAGGAAGGGAATGAAAGGATTCCTCAAAGAAAATTACAAAAGGGATAATGAGGATTATATTGGAAACGTGGAGTTAACCAGGAGAAACCATAGCTGAGCAACTTGCACAATTGAAATGGATTTGAGGAATGACTAGGACGGCTACGACACGCCTGTTAATCAGAATTAATCAGGTACTGGGAGAAGACATTGAATGACTATGACCAAGTATTGACAAATTGAATTAAGATGTGAACAGTGCAATGGGTTATATGGACAAAATAATCGTATGGAAAACATGTATCAGACAGTTTGAGGACAATGCAAGTGCTACCATCGTTTGGACAATGTGCGAAATCACACAGTGAAACTACCCAAACTGGTCATTGAAACGTTATTGGAAGACATTAGCCAATGCAAAACGCTTTGGAGTCAATATGACACGGAAATGGAAAAGAACCCAAATCTCAGTAAGTTAGATAAGTTTACCCATCTCAAGTCATTTCTAACTGGTAAGCTGCAAATGTAGTTGTGGGCCTAGCATTATCTGATGAGAACTAAGACGATGCAATCAGAATGCTAATGAAACGGGGGCCTCCCGAGTGGCGCAGCGGTCTAAGGCACTGCATCGCAGTGCTAGAGACGTTACTACAGATCCGGGTTCCTTCCTGGGCTGAGCCGCAACCGGCCTTGGCCCGGGAGTCCCATAGGACGGCGCACAATTGGCCCAGCACCGTCCGGGTTAGAGGAGGATTTGGCCGGGGGGGCTTTACTTGGTTCATCTCGCCCTAGCGACTCTTTGTGGCAGGCCGGGTGCCTGAAGGTTGACCCCGGTCGCCAGTTGAACAGTTTTCCTCTGACACATTGGTGCAGCTGGCTTCTGGGTTAAGCTGGCGGGTGTTAAGGAGCGTGGTTAGGTGGGTCATGTTTCAGAGGACGCATGACTCCACATTTGCCTCTCCCAAGCCCATTGGGGAGTTGCAGAGATTAGACAAGATCAAAAATTGGGGGGAAAAGGGGGGTAAAAAAAATAAAATGTCATGCTAATGAATCGATTTGGACGTAAAAATCTAGTCATTAATGAACAAGCTCTTGAACTTGACTTCAGCAAAGAAAGCAACAAACATTGAAATCCAAAAACATAATCTTGACTCAATGGGGGTTGTAGAGGTAATTTACTATTTCCAATACTAATAGAAATTATCCCTGAAGAGCTCACTTGTTCACAAGATCGGCATGGCCGATTTAATATGGGCCAATTTCAAGTTTTTATAACAATCGGTAATCGGCATTTTTGGATGCCGATTATGGCCGATTACATTGCATTCCACGAGTAAACTACGTGGCAGGCTGACCACCTGTTACGCGAGTGCAGCAAGGAGCCATGGTAAGTTGCTAGCTAGCATTAAACTTATCTTATAAAAAACAATCAATCTTCACATATTCACTACTTAACTACACATAGTTGATGATATTACTAGGTTAACTAGCTTGTCCTGCGTTGCATATAATCAATAAGGTGCCTGTTAATTTATCATCGAATCACAGCCCACTTCGCCAAACGGGGGATGATTTAACAGAAACACATTCGCGAAAAATGCTATCGTTGCACGAATGTACCCAACCATAAACATCAATGCCTTTCTTAAAATCAATACACAGAAGTATATATTTTTTAAACCTGCATATTTAGTTAGCAGGCAATATTAACTAGGGTAATTGTGTCACTTCTCTTGAGTTCATTGCACACAGAGTCAGAGTATATGCAACAGTTTGGGCCAACAGGCTCGATGCGAACTAATTTGCCAGAATTGTACATAATTATGACATTATAATGAAGGTTGTGCAATGTAACAGCAATATTTAGACTCGGGGTTGCCACCCGTTCGATAAAATACAGAACGGTTCCGGATTTCACTGAAAGAATAAACGTTTTGTTTTCGAAATGACAGTTTCCGGATTTTACCATATCAATGACCAAAGGCTCGTATTTCTGTGTTTATTATATTATAATTAAGTCTATGATTTGATATAGCAGTCTGACAGAGGTGGTAGGCAGCAGCAGGCTTGTAAGCATTCATTCAAACTTTACTGCGTTTGCCAGCAGCTCTTAGCAATGCATGATTCACAGTGCTGTTTATGACTTTAAGCCTATCAACTCCTGAGATTAGGCTGGCAATACTAAAGTGCCTATTAGAACAACCAATAGTCAAAGATATATGAAAAACAAATGGTATAGAGAGAAATAGTCGACGGGTCATAATTCCTATAATAACTACAACCTAAAAACCTCTTAACCTCTTGAACCTATAGGGGCGTCATTATTGGATAAAAAGACGTGCCCGTTTTAAGCTCAATATTTTGTCACGAAAAGATGCTCGACTATGCATGGAATTGACAGCCTTGGAAAGACACAACTCTGACGTCTCCAAAACTGCAAAGATATTATCTGTGCGTGCCCCAGAACTAATGCAACAGGCGAAACCAAGATGATGTTTCATACAGGAAATGCCCCGGATTCTGAAGGCGCTGTGTTCCAATGTCTCCTTATATGGCTGTGAATGCGCCAGGAATGAGCCTGCGCTTTCTGTATATTCCCCGAGGTGTCTGCAGCATTGTGACGTGTTTGTAGGCATATCATTGGAAGATTGACCATAAGAGACTACATTTACCTGGTGTCCCGCGTGCGTAATCAGTAAGTCCATGCGCGTTCCATTTCTTCAGATTTGAAAGTAAACTGCCACGATGGATTTTATCGTCAATAGATATGTGAAAAAAACCTTGAGGATTGATTCTAAACATCGTTTGCCATGTTTCTGTCGATATTATGGAGTTAATCTGGAAAAAAGTTTGCGTTTTAATGACTTTTTTTTTTCCTTACCCAAAGGCGATGAACAAAACGGAGCGATTAGTCGACACAAATAATATTTTTTGTAAAAACGGAACATTTGCTATCTAACAGAGTCTCCTCATTGAAAACATCTGAAGTTCTTCAAAGGTAAATGATTTTATTTGAATGCTTTTATGTTTTTTTGTGGAAAATGTTGCATGCTGAATGCTAGGCTTAATGCAATGCTAGGCTATCAATACTCTTACACAAATGCTTGTGTAGCTATGGTTGAAAAGCATTTTTTGAAAATCTGAGATGACAGTGTTGTTAACAAAAGGCTAAGCTTGTGAGCCAATATATTTATTTCATTTCATTTGTGATTTTCATGAATAGTTAACATTGCGTTATGGTAATGAGCTTGAGGCTATAATTTCGCTCCCGGATACGGGATTGCTCGTCGCAACAGGTTAAATGTGGAAGAAACATTTCAGTTGAATGCATGCAGTTGTACAACTAACTATGTTTTATTATCTCAATGCCATACTGTGTTTAACTGTGTTCGATCTTGCCAAGTCATCTTGTTTCAAGAGGACCACAATGGAAATAAGTCCCAGACTTTGTGTGTTATCCTCTATGATTTTACTCATGTGCATGTTTGGCTTTTTTTATGTGTGTGCTTGTTTTTAAAAATGGTTGAATTAATCAACTGAACTAAACTAACACTAGGGATCCCCCTTTCCATTTCCTTTCCCTAATGCACATGAGTGGTGGAGAAGAGCAAGCGCTTCTGAGCAATAGCGCACATTTTGGGAAACGGAATCTATCGCTATTCACATGGAAAAAGAACAGAGTGCAACACAGTTGAATCAAGACACACTATAGAAGTTTGAAGGGAATGTGATGTACATCCACAGGATATATCAAATGAGGCTTCAATCCAATTATGTAACTGCAGAAAACAGATTACACCATCTGATGAGAAAGATGTTACTCTGCATTACAGATGTGATTCAAGACTATATAAGCCAATATATTGTAGAGCAGGTGCTTAGTGATCATTCTGATATTCAGACCTCAACCCCATCAAACACCTTTGGGATGAATTGGAATGCAGACTGCGAGCCAGCCCTCATCGCCCAACATCTGTGCCCGGCCTCGCTAATGCTCGTGGCCTTCCCAGAAGAGTGGAGGCTGTTATAGGGGGACCAACTCCATATTAATGCTCATGATTTTGTAATAAGATGTTTGATGAGCATTGTTCGTTAAATGACTGCTTACTAACAGGTTCAAATCTAAACCCTGACCTGTTGAGTATCCTAATTAACTTCAGGCAGCACAGAGTAGTGCTAATGGCAGACACCACAAAAGCATTTCTGCAAATCTCACAAAACGAAATGGACAGATACGTATTGAGATTCTTATGGACAAGTGAAATCCCCATGTTAAATGAAGAAATCAAGATGTCCACTCTTGACGAGGGTTCCATTTAGAGCACCTGCAAGCCCATTGCTTTTAGCAGCCACAATCTGAACAAGTATGAGGGGGTCTATACAGACATGGTAACTTTACTGATGGAATGCGTGCATGTTGACGACCTCATCTGCAGAACAGAGGACAAAGAAACAGCCTCTGATATAACCATGAAGGCTAAAGAGAGCATGGACAGCACAAGCTTGAAACTATGCAAATGCAAAACAAATTCACACTAGATGCAAACTGAACGGACAAAAGGAGAAAGTAATGGGGAAAACATGTAAGCGAAAATTCAAACTCCTTCGAAAGTACTAGGATTAACATGGAGAACAGGCACTGACAAATTAGTGTTTGAAATGAAAGATTTGATTGAATTCCTGAAAGACAAGAAAAAAGCAAAACGAGGAGTACTTCTGCTGAATGAATATTTGATCCTATCAGATTTGCATTGGGATCAAGTGTCTATTCCAAGAAATGTGGCAACAGGGCCTGTCATGGGACGAAGAGCTTCCACAAAAATGTACATACATGTAGGCTTACATGCATGTAAAGAATGTGCGGCGCTCAGATTAAGGAAAGAAGAGGAGGGAGTATCAACCTACGTGAGTCGAGGTGTAACCTAAAAATATAATCATCATTGCAAAGAAAAAGGCGCAACGTTCGCTCACCATTGAAAAATCTTTGTTTTATTCAAGCAAGGTTAAAAGATCAATGTTTTTGCCTACAGTGGCCTTCATCAGAATAACACTCAGATGAATACAGTCATGACACAAAGATGTTCGTTGTCGGCTTGTTCACAGAAAGTACAGCTTCTGAGCAAAAGACTAATTGAATCCTACAGACGAAGAACCATATATGTGACATTTAAAATAAAAAAATAAAAAAAGAGATATACATGAAAAATCATTATTGGACACCCTTTTCTATAGTGAACCGGTTTCACAAGCTTTCCACGCGCTAATTAACAATCATTTTAAATTTAAAGATAGAATAACCGTTTATGTGCACCACTCAGAATGGACGGACAAGCGCACAACTTTTCTGTTGCTGATGAAAATCGCCGAAATGTGGGAAAGAAACGTAAAACACAACTAAAAGAATGGAAAGACAGGCAAAGGAAGATCTTACGGGATGCGGGAAAACCCTATACAAATCGTAAGGGTCAAGAAAACCCTATACAAATCGTAAGGGTCAAGAAAAAACCAAAAGAGGTATGTGGATGAACCGTATATCAAACAATCAAGCTAGCTAGCTATAGAGTACAGTAACTAACATGTATGTTCTGGGTTGTCTAATTTGTAACTATAGAGAAAACATATTAGCTAAAGTTCGTTGGCTACTAACTTATACTTTATCGTTACAAATGTTATTGCTAGATTATAGAAGAAAACATAGCTAGCTACTTTTTCTCCATCCACCGGATGATTCGACATGGCTACAGTAGCTAGCTAGTTATATGTAACATTACACTGTATCCTGCAGGGAAGAGCATGTTCCACGACGTGCAGAAAGGATTGTGGAAAGTTGACTGATGAGCGCAAGCTGCATCTGTTCAACAGTTTCTACACTGTCCCATACGAGAAACAACCAGCGTTGATTCTCTCCGGCTTAGAACAGGTTAGAAATAAGACAAAACGCCTATTATTATAATAGCTATATTGAACACTTGCATAGTTTAACTTTGACTGTAATGATACGTACATTAACGTTAACTCTAAAAGTGCAGTGTTACACAATGGTGCAATGCAAACTCATTCTGTGTATAGGTTGGGAGTGTGTGAAAGATGGAGGTCCTGATCGAGCAATACCCTGAATGCGCTACAGTATATTCAATTCTGAATTTATCATTGTCAATTTTTATTGCAGCATGAGGTGAAACGGAGACGTAAACCTGAGGATACAAAGGAGAACAAACGACGGAAACAAACCTTCAAATACCATGTACAGCAAGCAGGCCAGAGATTGAATGTGTACAAGGTCACAAGTTACTTATTTACTGCTGTCACCTCAGTACAGAAGGACATGTCTTGCCTTTAGCATGGGTTTAACGCAATTCAAAACGGAATTGCTGATCATAGTGTTAAACGCAAAGAGAATGGTTTTCTGAACGTTTTGTAATATTGACCTTAGGGACCTGCATAATGGACATGCATATTGGCACATCACATTGATCCATATTTGATATGTACAAGTTGTGCTTGTTTTGATTGAATTGAATTAATTTAATTGTATTCTATTTTTGTAGTTATTCTATGGTATGTTCACATTGAGGGCTTCATTTTAAAATGAGACTAAGATTTCAATACTCAACTTTTCAGAAAAGTCATCAGTGCTAAAGTTGATAGACCACCTTTAAATGAATCTCCATACAAATGAATGAACTACATATCGCATTTAAGTTATTTATATGAAGGGCATCAGTACTTGAAAGTACTTAAAAGAGGGCCACCATTGTTCCTGTTCCCAAGAAAGCTAAGGTAACTGAGCTAAACGACTACCGCCCCGTAGCACTCACTTCCATCATCATGAAATGCTTTGAGAGACTAGTCAAGGACCATATCACCTCCACCCTACCTGACACCCTAGACCCACTCCAATTTTCTTACCACCCAAATAGGTCCACAGACGATGCAATCTCAACCACACTGCACACTGCCCTAACCCATCTGGACAAGAGGAATACCTATGTGAGAATGCTGTTCATCGACT
Organism: Oncorhynchus nerka; assembly: GCF_034236695.1. Taxonomy (NCBI): domain Eukaryota; kingdom Metazoa; phylum Chordata; class Actinopteri; order Salmoniformes; family Salmonidae; genus Oncorhynchus; species Oncorhynchus nerka. Next base: position 57,359,250 of record NC_088420.1, on the reverse strand, counting down.
ACAGCTCGGTATTTAACACCATAGTACCCTCCAAGCTCGTCATCAAGCTCGAGACCCTGGGTCTCGACCCCGCCCTGTGCAACTGGGTACTGGACTTCACGACGGGCCGCCCCCAGGTGGTGAGGGTAGGCAACAACATCTCCACCCCGCTGATCCTCAACACTGTGGCCCCACAAGGATGCGTTCTGAGCCCTCCTGTACTCCCCGTTCACCCACGACTGCGTGGCCACGCACGCCTCCAACTCAATCATCAAGTTTGCGGATGACACAACAGTGGTAGGCTTGATTACCAACAACGACGAGACGGCCTACAGGGAGGAGGTGAGGGACCTCGGAGTGTGGTGTCAGGAAAATAACCTCACACTCAACGTCAACAAAACTAAGGAGATGATTGTGGACTTCAGGAAACAGCAGAGGGAACACCCCCCTATCCACATCGATGGAACAGTAGTGGAGAGGGTAGCAAGTTTTAAGTTCCTCGGCATACACATCACAGACAAACTGAATTGGTCCACTCACACAGACCGCATCGTGAAGAAGGCGCAGCAGCGCCTCTTCAACCTCAGGAGGCTGAAGAAATTTGGCTTGTCACCAAAAGCACTCACAAACATCTACAGATGCACAATCGAGAGCATCCTGGCGGGCTGTATCACCGCCTGGTACGGCAACTGCTCCGCCCACAACCGTAAGGCTCTCCAGAGGGTAGTGAGGTCTGCACAACGCATCACCGGGGGCAAACTACCTGCCCTCCAGGACACCTACACCACCCGATGTTACAGGAAGGCCATAAAGATCATCAAGGACAACAACCCCGAGCCACTGCCTGTTCACCCCGCTATCATCCAGAAGGCGAGGTCAGTACAGGTGCATCAAAGCAGGGACCGAGAGACTGAAAAACAGCTTCTATCTCAAGGCCATGAGACTGTTAAATAGCCATCACTAGTACAGAGGCTGCAGCCTACATACAGACTTGAAATCATTGGCCACTTTAATAAATGGAACACTAGACACTTTAAAAATGTCACTTTAATAATGTTTACATAACTTGCATTACTCATCTCATATGTATATACTGAAACTATACTATCTACTGTCTCACAGTCTATGCCGTTCTGACTTTGCTCGTCCATATATTTCTATTTTCTTAATTCCATTCCTTTACTTTACTTATTTGTGTATATCAAATCAAATCAAATGTTATTTGTCACATACACATGGTTAGCAGATGTTAATGCGAGTGTAGCGAAATGCTTGTGCTTCTAGTTCCGACAATGCAGTAATAACCAACAAGTAATCTAACTAACAATTCCAAAACTACTGTCTTATACACAGTGTAAGGGGATTTACTGTGAAATTGTTAGATATTACTTGTTAGATATTGCTGCATTGTCGGAACTAGAAGCACAATCATTTCACTACGACCGCAATAACATCTGCTAAACAAATAAAACTAGATTTGATTAGCAGGCAGCGTTAACATGCATGCATTCTGACATCACGTGCAGAAAGCAACTCACGCCGTTAGATATTTTTGGAACTCATGTGTGAAAAAGCTAACCTCACATTTTATCTGAGAAAGGTAGGCTGGCTATACCGAGAAAAGTACAAAACACAGACCTAAAATGCTTCTTACTGTCATTTTTGCACAGCATCAAACAAATGTTGTGCTTCAGGTTCACTTCTCCAGAAAAATGCAAGATTAACTTTCAGCAAAACATTAGGAAATGTAGCTGGTTACATTCTCTCTATGATAAACATTAGAAATATGATGGCGATGCATCGTTTTTGCAAAAAAACTGAATGTTTCACTAATGTATTTTCTGTGAAGGGAAACTATAGTTGCATGTCCCTCATTACTCTATTAAAGCAAAAAACAACAACACTTTCAATATAAAATGCAACCCCTGGCTGGACACTGCTGGACTCACCTGCTCCCACTTTCTCCCGTTGTGCTATTTACAAACAAACACGTTACTGGCTACACTGTTCTGGGGAACTACGGTAAGCTTCATAATGTAAAATAATGTGACAGGCGAAAATGAAGATCTCTCCTCCACTTTCAGCCAGAAGAGTTTGACATGCATATTATTAATATTAGCTCTTTGTGTACATCCAAGGGCCAGCCGTGCTGCCCTGTTCTGAGTCAATTACAATTTTCCTAAGTCCTTCTTTGTGGCACCTGACCACACGACTGAACTGTAGTCAAGGTGAGACAAAACTAGGGCCTGTAGGACCTGCCTTGTTGATAGTGCTGTTAAGAAGGCAGAGCAGCGCTTTATTATAGACAGACTTCTCCCCATCTTAGCTACTACTGTATCAATATGTTTTGACCATGACAGTTTACAATCTAGGGTTACTCAAAGCAGTTTTGTCATCTCAAGTTGCTCAATTTCCACATGATTTATTTAAAGATTTAGTTGAGGTTTAGGGTTTAGTGAGCGTTTTGTTCCAAATACAATACTTTTAGAAATATTTAGGGCTAACATATTCCTTGCCACCCACTCTGAAACTAACTGCAGCTCTTTGTTGAGTGTTGCAGTCATTTCAGTCACTGTAGTAGCTGACGTGTATAGTGTTGAGTCATCCGCATACATAGACACTCTGGCTTTACTCAAAGTTAGTGGCATGTCGTTAGTAAAAAATTGAAAAAGCTGTAAAAATCTGTAAAGAGACTGAAAGTAGTGATATGCTGCTGGCAAGTAAATTAAGCAGCACTGCAGTTAGCCTACAGCTAGAGCAGTGTTGCATAACAGAGGGCCCCTGATCCCCTTATGCATCTAGTTAGTTTCAGGAAAAAGTGCACAGTCATTATCTGCAGAAAGAAGGAAAAATGGAAAGAAGGAAAGCATGAATGCAAGGTAAGGAAGATGACCATGAATGGAGGGTAAAGAAGCAACTAAGAACGTAAGATGAAGAAGTATGACCCAGTCGAGACAGTTTACGAATGTGAAGCTCTTAAATTAGTGGCATTATCAAGTGGTATAACTGCTGGTAGAGCTTTAACTGTTTTAAATGTTGAGCTGTATGGCACAATGCCCTGTAAGGAAGAAGTATGAAAAGGTTCGACAGCTTGTGAATGTGAAACTTTTAATCAGTGGGGGATTATCAGGTGGCATAACCGCAGTGTGAGTTACAGCCATAACCTTTCACAATGTTCAGTCATATTGCACCCTGATTAAAAGTTGTCAGATTGGCAAGAACATAACTACATATTAAAATGTCTACATATCTGATTGCATCCCAGTGCAATGCATTAAGTACATTGGTGTTACAATGTATTCATAATCCTTGACTGATTCCACATTTTGCTGTGTTACAGCCTGAATTAAAAATGGATTAATAAACATTTTTTATTACCCATCTTCACACAATACCATAATGACAAAGTGAAAAGCAGAAATACCTTATTTACATAAGTATTCAGACCCTTTTGCTATGATACTGGAAATTGAGCTCAGGTGCATGCTGTTTCCATTGATCATCAAGGCAAAGGGTGGCTATTTGAAGAATCTCAAATATAAAATATATTTTAATTTGTTTAACACTTGTTTGGTTACTACATGATTCAATATGTGTTTTTTCATAGTTTTGATATGTCTTCATTATTATTCTACAATGTAGAAAATAATGAAAAATAAAGAAAAACCCTTGAATGAGTAGGTGTTCTAAAACTTTTGACCGGTAGTGTATATTGCGAAGGAGAGGTGAGGCATTGAGTGCAGCAATCGAGGAACGTGTACTTGACACTTTAACAACCGGCTCAAGATGACATCCACCTCATGTTCAAACATGATAAACAGCTTGGAAATAACCAGTCAGCCAAACAGTCAGTCAACAGACAAACTGGCTAATCCTCAAAGGTTTGTGGTTATTCGGCCAGCAGGCAGATAGAAACAGCATGCTCTCTCTTTGACAGTTGAGTGATTTTTTTTGGTTTTCACTGAGTGTTCACACATAACCCTGGGACACACCGTGCTCCAGGCTCGAGGGAACGGGCATTCCAATGTGTGTGTGTCACTGTACTAGTGCACTCGGTGTGTGTGTGTCATTAGGCCTACGAGAAGACCAATCTGTTTTTAAATTTGTACAGTGGACTAGTATTGGGGACAATTTTCAACAGTGACACAACTATTTCCTTAAAGGGCCACTCTGTGATATTTCCATCCTTGTAAACTGTCTAACCCCCATCATAAGCCAAAACATAAGGTTGTTTTATACTCTAAAGGGGTAAACTATCAATACATGATCAAGTACTCCAGTCATTTACATGATGTGCACACGTCCATGTTATTCAATAGTACACTGGGGTTTCGATAATGCTTGTACAGCTGCAACATTGTAATAACATGGAATAGCTAACTGTATCCCACTGTGAGCCATGTTTAACATTTTTATCTGAGTGATAACAGGTCTATCCAGCTGTCAATCGGAACAGCAACAACAGTAAGAGAACAGAACAGATAATAGAGAACAGAACATTGCTTTGGACACTAGGAAGTCATGTTGGACCAAAACCAAGTGAGTGGTTGTCGTGGTGAGCTGCTAATCCTTTATATTCTATTGTGTTCTTTCAACTTTTAAAAACGGTAACAATTTATTTTTTATGAAAGACCAATTAAACACAATTGTGTTATTTGAAATGCTCAAATAATAATCCAAATGTATGTTAGGCAATACTGAACGGCATGATTGTGTTATTAAAATCTGTTGAAAATATTAACACGGTTATAAAGAATAGACTCCTCCAATCCCCCCTCAACATGTGTATGAAACACAAACAATAGTGTACACAGTGTAGCATACAATCGCGTAACGTTACTTAAAACGCAACTAAACCCTATTCAGGGCAATAGTCGCATAGCCCATAACCCAGTGAATGATCAGATATGAGCGAGAAGTAGGACAACAGATGTTCACAGACGGAGGCATTCGATCCGTTATGATGACGATTCAATACAATGCCTCCAATGTTTGAGCAGCCTAGCCCATAAACTATGCTGAGTAGAAGAAAGGGAAAACAAAAAAGTCGTCAAGTTACCATATCGTTCCGGCTGTTGAGGTATTTTTCGACTTGTGATAAACGTCTCACTGCTGCGCTGGGCATAATCACCGTGTTCGCCTCGCGGTCCGTTTTAGGAACTATGATCGGTCTAGTGTTCCGTTCTCAATGTTTCATCATCTGTACTCTCCCACCATGTCGACCAACCCTTCACACACTGAGCTGACCACTCTCGTTTCTCCTTTCCAAGACCTAAAATACAAGAAAACAACGTGCACTCCGACACCGCCCACTTTAAGGTCTGCCGAACGCGAGGGTGATGAGTTCAACTATCGTTCCACCCTCCACCTAGTCCTAGCCTCTGCAGAGTGGTCGCAACTAGTTACCACCCTTTCTTTTCAATTTCTGCCTAAAATGACATACCCAAATCTAACTGCCTGTAGCTCAGTACCTGAAGCAAGGATATGCATATTCTTGATACCATTTGAAAGGAAACACTTCGAAGTTTGTGGAAACTTGAAATGAATGTAGGAGAATATAACACATTAGATCAAAAACATGCGTTTTCAAAAATGCAGCATCTTTGAAATGCAAGAGAAAGGGCCATACGGTTAGATAGTTTTAGGTGTCGTTTGGCTGTTGGCCACCAGATGGCAGTAGTGTGTGTGCAAAGTTTCAGACTGATCCAGTGAAGCATAACTACATAACTATATAGAACATACGAAAATGCTATAGTAATAAAAAATGTAAGTCCACACACTCCCGGGAATGTCATACATGATGGATAATTAACCTCCCTACAGAAAAGACACTAACCTTTACACATCTAGATGGCCAGGAGGGGTGGGTGTTTAGGGCCTGAGACAGCAGGGGTTCAAACTGTAGAACCCAGTTACTACATTTGAATCTAAAAGGGGATTTTATCAAACAAAACTATGCTACCTACCTTTTATCTCTGGGAACCTCAGGATCACAAATCAGAGCAAGATTACTGAATGCAAGTACATTATTTACCTTCAGAGGTGAATGTAGCAAACCAGTTGCAGTGATAAGTGTTTTGTTGTTGTGCACTCTCCTCAAACAATAGCATGTTTTTTCACAGTAGTGACTACTGTAAATTGGATAGTGCAGTTAGATTAACAACAATTTAAGATTTCTGCTCATATAAGACATGTCTATGTCCTGGAAAGTTGGCTGTTACTTACGACATTCTAGTCACATTAGCGCACATTAGCAACAACCGTCCTGGTTTAGGGACACCAATCCCGTAGGATGTCATATTATTTAGTAGATTCAATGGTTGTAAAGATGGGGAGAAGTCTGTTTGTAATAAAGATATGCTTAGTTTTTTTGACCCCACACTCCACGAAGCAAGTCCTGCAGGCTCTAGTTTGATCTTATCTTGATCATTGTCATATGGTCAAGCGTTGCAAAGACCTGGATTAGCTGCAGTTGGCCTGGAACTGAGCGGCACATCTTGCTCTTCATTGTAATCAGAGGGCTAATACTAATGCTATGCATCCCAGTCTCTCTTGGCTAAGAGTTGAGGAGAGACTGACTGCGTCACTTCTCGTTTTTGTTAAAAAAATGTGTTGTTTGAAAAGTCCATTTACACTCGGCACAGACACACACACTTACCCAATCAGACATGCCACCAGGGGTGTTTTCACAGTCCCCAGGTCCAGAACAAATTCAAGGAAACGTACAGTATTATGCAAAACCATGAGTGCATGGAACTCCATTCCATCTCATAAAGTGCAAGTGATCAGCAAAGTTGGTTTAATTTTTTTTTTTAAAGCACCAACCTCTCCCCCATGTGATCTACTCCACCATGTGATCTTAACTCCACCAGTTACATGCCACTTGATTGGGAACTATTATGGTTGTCTTGCATTGCATTTGATGTGATACTGTACAGCTACAATGTATTTGTGTATTAATACTTCTCATCGCTTCCTGTGCAGTGCCTGAGTTAGCGGCAGAGCTAATGTAGGGCCACCGCAAGCTCATGAACCCGGAGGGCTCATGGAATGACCTCATGTACGATCAGCACTGCATGGGCATCAAGAACACGCACAACATGAACCTCATTCGAAACTACTTTAGCAAAGTGCAGGGCCTGTCGGACGACCTGGCCAAGCAATTGTGTATAGTGCTGCAGCGCACCATGAGCAAGGCTGGAGGCCACAGTGAGCAGGGAAGTTGGTGCAGTGCTTCCCAACAGGTTCTTGACAGGTTCTTCAAGCTCTACCACAACACTGTGTCCATCAGGATGCAGGAACTGGCTGCAGAGGACCTGGCAGCAGAGGACCTGGCAGCAGAGGACCTGGCAGCCAACACGATCGTGTCCCTCCTCACCTGGTCCTCAATTAATACTTACAAAAGTAAGTCTGTACTGCCCTCGGTGACTCATGTAGCATCAGAGATATCTACACACCAGTCCAATCATTCCTTGCTATGCTAACGTTGCTGACAGTGGCTTTTACTAACTGCGTAATAACACAATTTGGACTGATGCCCAGATATCGCCTGCAGGAACTCTTTTGGAGGACTCTGATGATGAGGACTTCCCTGGTTTTGAGTAGTATGAACCTCGCCTGCCAAAGCCTGCACTGTCTCGGTTTCTACAGGCATGGTTTTTTAATGTGGCGGAGGAGTGTGGCGAAATCCTGCACAGAGCCTTTACCGTGCGTTGCCACTTTAAGAGTGCACCCGCTGTCAGGAAGGAGGAAGTAATACAGCTATCCTACCTGTGTGTGTGAGCTCTCTGAAAACTGCTGCGCTGACCGTGTCTATGCAACTCAGTATTGGCGTATTTAGATGATAAAAGGTAGTTCGCCTGTGTTATCGCTCTACTCTCGACGTGTTTGGAGCCTGTTGCGGTCGTGCAATCATTTCATCTCATGGATTACGAGCAGCATTGTTGTGAAGCGAGAGCACAAGAACAGTTCTGAATATTGTCAGACTGCATCTGTGAGACTCTTGAGCAGTTTACAAACATTAACAAGTGTCTGACAAATGGCTCAGCCTATCCTATCACTACTCCAACCGTAACAAATGTGCAAAAACAGAAACGGATGACACCATGGTACATTTCTGAAAATCTGAAAGGACAAAAGCAGACTGACACTTAATCTCTCTCGCTCGCATACACAAAAACACATACATACACACACACGTACACATTTCACACTCACTTATCCACTCCTTATCTAAACCTCCACACCCATAGCCTATTCCCCCCGAAGCCAGTATCAACCAAACACCAAACAGAGCCCTCAAAGCAATTAAGGATTTATCAGGACTTTTAAGGATTTACCACCCTACCAGGACCAGAGTCCATGGGATTGGGAAAAGGCCAGCCATTCCAGACTAGTTTATCTTGCATCATAAATTGCTTAAGTTTGTTCCTTTTCTTTACAAACAATTGTTACTGTTCTTAGATTTGAAGGTGTTTGAAGGCTTACTACCTGAATAGGATACCTTATCTGGAGTTCAAACAGACATGCTGTTGTTACGACGTCTCCTGTTCTGTTGGCGAGGCTTGGGTTGTGTCTGAAATGCAAAACTTCTTATGAGTGAGTGGTCACCAGTATGGACACAGACAGAGAACAGGGCCCATACTCACAAAGAGTCGGAGTGCTGATATAGGATCAGTTAAGTATGCAACAGGTCAAACATGTATGACAATTGTGAGACACAGTAAGCAGAAAGAGACACATTAAAATTCCACTACAATCATAATGAATATGATTGATTATATGGACAGAGAGGACGTGATCTTACTCGGAGATGCTTCGTGCCCAGTGCAGTAAAATAATAGTTCCAATGCCAAAAGGGGCAAAAGGGAAGTTGATTGATAATAGGGATATCCTTGTCACACCAATGTGCCGGTAGGGATATCCTTGTCACACCAATGTGCCGGTAGGGATATCCTTGTCTCATCGCGCACCAGCGACTCCTGTGGCAGGCCGGGCGCGGTGCTCGCTAACCAAGGTTGCCGGGTGTACGGTGTATCCACCGACACATTGGTGTGGCTGGCTTCCGGGTTGGATGCGCGCTGTGTTAAGAAGCAGTGTGGCTTGGTTGGGTTGTGTATCGGAGGACGCATGACTTTCAACCTTCGTTTCTCCCGAGCCCGTACGGGAGGTGTAGCGAAGAGACAAGATAGTAGCTACTAACAATTGGATACCACGAAATTGGGGAGAAAAAGGGGGTAAAATGTATTTATTTTTAAAATAAAAAAATAAAAATATAATATGATCGGCGCCGTGCAGAAGCGGTAGAATCAGATATGAGGATATTAGATCCCTGGTTACGTGACAATGGAATCTAAAAACAGAAGCCAGCAATGTATTCACTAGGTCATCAAGTTTTAATGAGAGTTCCATTTTTAGGAGACATTCACCAGGTGACAACAGCAAAACAGGGCTGACATATGTCTGTGCTTGTGTCACTACTACCCCATTTGCATCAGCCTGATAAAATATTGATCAACCAATAGGACTAACTTCCACTTTAAGACATTTGACTCGGATAACACAAAGCTGTTAGGACCTCAATATACAGATTTAGCAAAATTGGCATGTAAAGACATGTAAATCATCTAGGCCTATGTGAATAACATTTACTGCTGCTCATTATGGTACCAACATAATAATGCTGAGTTTAGACAGGCAGACCAACTATTTTTTTTCTCCAATAATTGGTCTTTTGTCCAATCACAATAGATCTTTCACATCAGATCCTTTTCAGAGCTGATCTGATTGGTCAACAGATTTCATTCGTGAAAGAAAATGACGGTCTGCCTGTGTGAACACAGACCAAGAGCTGTAACGTAATCTGGATCTGGGGAGACTTGCCTATTTGTATCGAATTGGTCACCATTTATCACCTCTTTGCAAAAACAATAATAGATATTCATACCTCTGGCATAGTCCGCTGCAAGAACAACGTCACAACAGGATAAGCCGCATAGTCATAAGAAGGTCAAGATTATCTACACACAGTATAATAAGCAATTATACTATAGATTCTTATTGTTTTGAATGGTAAGCAATGCAATCTTAACAGAAAACCCCCCAGAAAAGTCAGTCAATATGATTGGGGAATATGGTAATCCAGGTCAGAAATAGCCTCTTGGACCCTGGGAAGGTGACTGCATTGTGGGTAGATAATTGCCCCTTTTCTGATACTCACAGAGAAACCTTTATGATGCAGATTGTTGACCTTCTCAACTTATTGAAACAGTGGGTACGCAACATCAGTCCAGCAGCATGATCCATAGAAATGGCAATTTCTCATTCTGTGTCTCACCTACTCAAACCGTATTGAATGACAAATTATTTGTGTGATATTCAGCAATATCAATTCTCTCAAATTCTGCAGCAAATCACATGCGTATAGCTTTTTAGCTATACTCTTATAGCCTATATACACATATAGCTGCTTATATACATTCTTAGCTAAAGCCTCTCATAATACAAGTGAGTGTATGGGTTGATGGGACACTTGGTATTACCATTTAGCTGAGAGCATGTGGTTAACTCCATTTCACCTCATGTAGAGATCAATATCAGCAACAATGAAAGTACACTTGACTCCAGGGAGTCCATTAAGACATTACATACTATACCTTTTTGAATATGAATAAAAGCTTGGGGTCACCATCAATAAATCCTACATGCAGGTTCTCTCAACACAGACTTAAGCATAGTCCTGGATTTTTAGTCCAAGCTTAATCTGGATTAGATTTCATCTGTGTTTAGGAAACCAGCTCCATATGTAAAGCAATTTAACTCTGGAATCTCCCCATTCCTCTGCCTCATTTTCTACAGATTTACATTGAATTGAGCTGGAAGTACTGCAATTCATTCATTTAAATTAGCCTGTACAGACCAGGGGCCAGTTTTTCAAAAATGATCTGCTAGGATTGCCCCAAATGTTAGAATTGGGTTTTCAAAACTGAAAAATGTAATTCTGATCATCTGGATAGGGATAAGGATTGGGTCATCCAATCTCACCTTTAAATCAGGATTAAATGTTGTTTTAAATTTTTCAAAGCTCTAAGGTAGTGATTAGGATAAAATGCATATTGAGAAAGACACCAGTGATAATGCCTATGGAAGGGCAGAAAAGCAGACTTGTTGGCTGAAGATCAAGTTGTCATGCTCCAACAAAGAGACAAGTCTGTGCATTCGCTTACTCCAAGCACACTTGAAAGATGCCCAAATTGCGTTTTCAGATGATATGTATTTAGAATGAGGTGGTGATTTTTCAAAGCACTGAAAATCCAGATTGTAGGACGTTGATATTGTGACATCTGGATCAGAATGATCCACAAGAGGTTGGTGGCACCTTAATTGGGGAGGATGGGCTCCTGGTAATGGCTGGAGCAGAATCAGTGAAATGGTATCAAACATGGTTTCAAGGGGTGCTGCAGCATCCTCTGCACCCTTACTTCCCTCAGCTACAGTGGGGCAAAAAAGTATTTAGTCAGCCACCATTTGTGCAAGTTCTCCCACTTAAAAAGATGAGAGAGGCCTGTCATTTTCATCATAGGTACACTTCAACTATGACAGACAAAATGAGAAAAAAAATCCAGAAAATCACATTGTAGGATTTTAATGAATTTATTTGCAAATTATGGTGGAAAATAATTATCTGGTCACCTACAAACAAGCAAGATTTCTGGCTCTCACAGACCTGTAACTTCTTCTTTAAGAGGCTCCTCTGTCATCCACTCGTTACCTGTATTAATGGCACCTGTTTGAACTTGTTATCAGTATAAAAGACACCTGTCCACAACCTCAAACAGTCACACTCCAAACTCCACTATGGACACCAGAAACTAAATTGTAGACCTGCACCAGGCTGGGAAGACTGAATCTGCAAATCTGTCTGAAGAAATCAACTGTGGGAGCAATTATTAGGAAATGGAAGACATACAAGACCACTGATAATCTCCCTCGATCTGGGGCTCCACGCAAGATCTCACCCCGTGGGGTCAAAATGATCACAAGAACAGTGAGCAAAAATCCCAGAACCACACGGGGGGACCTAGTGGATGACCTGCAGAGAGCTGGGACCAAAGTAACAAAGCCTACCATGAGTAACACACTATGCCGCCAGGGACTCAAATCCTGCAGTGCCAGTACATATCCAGGCCCGTCTGAAGTTTGCTAAAGAGCATTTGGATGATCCAGAAGAAGATTGGGAGAATGTCATATGGTCAGATGAAACCAAAATATAACTTTTTGGTAAAAACTCAACTCGTCGTGTTTGGAGGACAAAGAATGCTGAGTTGCATCCAAAGAACACCATACCTACTGTGAAGCATGGGGGTGGAAACATCATGCTTTGGGGCTGTTTTTCTGCAAAGGGACCAGGACGACTGATCCGTGTAAAGGAAAGAATGAATGGGGCCATGTATCGTGAGATTTTGAGTGAAAACCTTCCATCAGCAAGGGCATTGAAGATGAAACGTGGCTGGGTCTTTCAGCATGACAATGATCCCAAACACACCGCCCGGGCAACGAAAGAGTGCCTTCGTAAGAAACATTTCAAGGTCCTGGAGTGGCCTAGCCAGTCTCCAGATCTCAACCCCATAGAAAATCTTTGGAGGGAGTTGAAAGTCCGTGTTGCCCAGCAACAGCCCCAAAACATCACTGCTCTAGGTGAGATCTGCATGGAGCAATGGGCCAAAATACCAGCAACAGTGTGTGAAAACCTTGTGAAGACTTACAGAAAACGTTTGACCTCTGTCATTGCCAACAAAGGGTATATAACAAAGTATTGAGATAAAATGTTGTTATTGACCAAATACTTATTTTCCACCATAATTTGCAAATAAATTAATTTAAAAATCCTACAATGTGATTTTCTGGATTTTTTTTCTTCTCATTTTGTCTGTCATAGTTGAAGTGTACCTATGATGAAAATTACAGGCCTCTCTCGTCTTTTTAAGTAGGAGAACTTGCACAATTGGTGGCTGACTAAATACTTTTTTGCCCCACTGTATGTCTGTCATAGGATGCTGCTGAGGGTAGGATGGCTCATAATAAATGGCTAAAATGGAATGGAAACCATGTGTTTGAGTATGATACCATTCCATTTATTCGGTTCCAGACATTACTATGAGCCCGTTCTCCCCAATTTTTAATTTTTTTTTTTTACCTTTATTTAACCAGGCAAGTCAGTTAAGAACACATTCTTATTTTCAATGACGGCCTGGGAACAGTGGGTTAACTGCCTGTTCAGGGGCAGAATGACAGATTTGTACCTTGTCAGCTCGGGGGTTTGAACTCGCAACCTTCCGGTTACTAGTCCAACGCTCTAAGCACTAGGCTACGCTGCCACCGGCCTCCTGTGATGAGTGTGCAACTTCTGCAAGAGCTTATGCTCTACTGCTCTGTGCCACTACGCAAAAGTGATGAAAATGCATGCAATGCTTTATTATTCAGTATGGAGACAAAGTGGAGTCGCAATTCAATGGCTCAGACACGAGATGTATGTAGCAGGGATTCCAGACAATCATGGATTATAAAGCAAAAACAAGCCACGCCGTGGACACTGACATCTTGTTCCCGGGCAAGCTAAACACCTTCTTCACCTGCTTCAAGAGAAACATAGTGCCACCACCGCCGACGTAAAACATTTAAGCGCGTTAATCCTTGCAGGGCTGCCGGCCCTGATGGCATCCCTAGCCGCGTCCTAAGAGCATTCGTAGACCAGCTGGCTGGAGTGTTTACGGACATACTCAATCTCTCCCTATCCCAGTCTGTTGTCCCCACTTGCTTCAAGATGTCCACCATTGTTCCTGTAACCAAGAAAGCGAGAGGTAACTAATTGACTATCACCCGTAGGACTCACTTCTGTCATCATGAAGTGCTTTGAGAGACTAGTCAAGGATCATGTCAACTCCACCTTACCCAACATCCTAAACCCACTGCAATTTACATACCGCCCAAATAGATCCACAGATGACGCAATTCGCCATTGCACTGCACACTGCCCAATGCCATCTGAACCTACACTACCGTTCAAAAGTTTGGGGTCACTTAGAAATGTCCTTGTTTTTGAAAGAAAAGCACATTTTTTCAGATAAAAATGACATCAAATTGATCAGAAATACAGTGTAAACATTGTTAACGTTGTAAATGACAATTGTAGCTGGAAACAGCAGATTTCTATGGAATATCTACATAGGCCCATTATCCGCAACCATCACTCCTGTGTTCTAATGGCACGTAGTGTTAGCTAATCCAAGTTTATCATTTTAAAAGGCTAATTGATCATTAGTAAACCCTTTTGCAATTATGTTAGCACAGCTGAAAACTGTTGTCCTGATTAAAGAAGAAATAAAACTGGCCTTCTTTAGACTAGGTGAGTATCTGGAGCATCAGCATTTGTGGGTACGATTACGACGCCAGGACAGCGGAGTCAATCACCACCTTCCGGAGACACCTGAAACCCCACCTCTTTAAGGAATACCTAGGATAGGATAAAGTAATCCTTCTCCCCCTCCCCCCCCCCTTAAAAGACCTAGATGCACTATTGTAAAGTGGCTGTTCCACTGGATGTCATAAGGTGAAAGCACCAATTTGTAAGTCGCTCTGGATAAGAGCGTCTGCTAAATGACTTAAATGTAATGTAATGTAAAATGTGATTACAGGCTCAAAATGTCCAGAAACAAATAACTTTGTTCTGAAACTCGTCAGTCCATTCTTGTTCTGGGAAATGAAGGCTATTGCATGCGAGAAATTGCCAAGAAACTGAAGATACAACGCTGTGTACTACTCCCTTCACAGAATAGCGCAAACTGGCCCAAAACAGAATAGAAAGAAGAGTGGGAGGCCCCGGTGCACAACTGAGCAAGAGGACAAGTGAATTAGTGTCTAGTTTGAGAAAGACGCCTCACAAGTCCTCAACTGGCACATTCATTAAATGTCAACTGCACTCCCACACAATTACACCTCCTCCTCCATGCTTCACAGTGGGAACCACAATGCGGAGATCATCCGTTCAACTACTCTGCATCTCACAAAGACACAGCGGTTGGAACCAAAAATCTCAAATCTGGACTCATCAGACCAAAAATGACAGATTTCTACCGGTCTAATGGCCATCGCTCGTGTTTCTTGGCCCAAGCAAGTCTCTTCTTCTTATTGGTGTCCTTTAGTAGTGGTTTCTTTGCAGCAATTCGACCATGAAGCCCCGATTCACACAGCTGATCTTAAGATATGTCTGTTACTTGAACTCTTTGAAGCATTTATTTGGGCTGCAATTTCTGAGGCTGATAACTCTAATGAACGTATCCTCTGCAGCAGGATAAGTGAATGTGGTAACTCTGGGTCTTCCTTCCTGTGGCGGTCCTCATGAGATCCAGTTTCATTAGTGCTTGATGGTTTTTACTACTGCACTTGAAAGTTTCAATGTTCTTGAAATTTTCCACATTGACTGACCTTCATGTCTTAAAGGAATGGACTGTCGTTTCTCTTTGCTTAGTTGAGCTGTTAAGCCATAATATGGACTTGGTCTTTTACCAAATAGGGCCATCTTCTGTATATCACCCCTACCTTGTCACAACACAACTGATTGGCTCAAACGCATTAAGAAATTCCACAAATGAACAAGGCACACCTGTTAATTGAAATGCATTCCAGGTGACTACCCCATGACGCTGGTTGAGTGAATGCCTAGAGTGTGCGAAGCTGTCAAAGGCAAAGAGTTGCTACTTCGAAGAATCTCAAATTCAAAATATATTTTGATTTGTTTAACACTTTGGTTTCTACATGATTCCATAGGTGTTATTTCATAGTTTTGATGTCGTCACTATTATTCTACATGTAGAAAATAGTACAAATAAAAACCCTTGAAAGAGAAGGTGTGTCCAAACTTTTGACTATATAATTCATTTTACTCCAGACATTGCTCTACCTAATATTTATTCATTCCATTATTTTACTTTTTAGATGTGTATTGTTAAGTATTACTGCACTGTTGGAACTAGGAACACAAGCATTATGCTACACTCGCAATAACATCTGCGCCGAATAAATGTGTATATTTTTTCATGCATTCACAGCCCCCCCCTATCACGCTCACTTTTTGTTCTGGCACCTCCCGATTTACAAATGAAGCACTGCCATGGGCACATGTAGGGTACATTCAACACCAAGGCACATACGCTGACTTCTCACAAATGCACAAATTCAGGTTACAGACTAGGCCTAAGTTCGCTAGACAAAGCAAGTGCAACAATATTAGCAGGCTAGTTATTGGTTTCGTAACAATAGCTCAAACGGATCTGGAACCAGGCTACAACTGAAGTGGTCATCAAAAAGGGTCACCCCATCATTGAAAAGTATGAATAATTCTATAATACATTTGATTGACCATTGAAATGTCATTTTATTTTGAAATGACTTGACAATTGTTTTAGCAACTACATTTACATGTCAAAAAGCTGAAATTTCTTGTAATAAGCATCTTTTGTCCATGATAGCTTTTTCTCCACATATTTCTATATACATATTTACACATACATACATGATACTTTGAGTTCCAAGTTAGACAAGAGTTGACTCATGATACAAGCCTTTTCCTTCGGATTAGCAAACAAATACCATAAAGGTTATAACCTTAACTGATCACATCATGGCAAACCAACATTGACAAAAAGTTTCTCCAATTTTTTGGGGGGGAATAATACAAGTGCATGTTGAAACCAGATGAGGTGGGCACTCGGAAAAAGTAAAACAGCTCCTCTGTCCGTTCATCAAAATACAAACGAGATCAGAAGCACAAAATGAAGGGATATAAAGAACACAGATGAAGGATCTTAATTTGAGCCAGTTTGCAACAGCAGGAAAATAATCCGGCTGAAACAGGAAATGTGAATAATGTGGACAAAATAAATCTGTAGGGGTTGATTTTTAAAAAATGCGGTCAAGGCAAATCAAGTCGGACATTTTAAAGCAGAAAGTACAAACTTCAGAAGCCTTTTTAAACCCTGAAGACACAAGTTTGCATTTCCTGTTGTGCAGGAAAATTCTCAGCAACAACATTTATCCTACATATGTAAATGTACTGTACATTACTAAAGAGCACAATTTACGAAGCTTGATTGACTCACTCAAAGTTCATTTGTTGAAGCTGAGGATAACATTAGGCGTGGCGGCTGTATGTGTATGTGTGTGTGTGTGGACTACATAGTCTTCCTTCTTGAGCTATAATCAGGTTGTCAAAGAAGAGGATTGTTTCAGCATTGAAGGTCATCTGATTCCATTGAGAAAACCTTCAGATTCTGTTTAGGGAGGTGGACACACAGCAATGCAGCCAACCTGGGTTGTGTTCAGTAGGTACGAAACGGAAAGAAAACCGTCCAAAACGGAGCGGAAAAAAAAGAAAACATGGAGGCACGATCTGAACTTCCCACAGATGTTTTTTTTTGTGCTAATGGTGTGCCCTAATGAACACGACCCTGCATTTTTACCTTGGAAGCTCGCCTACAGCCCTACAGTTGGCCTGCAGGTGAAGTTGCCATGGTGACCAGGAGACGCTTCTAGGTTGCTGTGGCGACCAGGTCGGAGTGGGTCAGGTCAAAAGGTCAGACTCCAGTGGCCACCTGGCTGTTGTAGTCGGTGGACTCCATCTTGAGGATGTACGGGATGATGCTGTCTATCTGCACGTTGCCGATGAGGCCAGCGAAGAACAGCTCCTCTGTCACCGCTGCACTCATCAGCCGCAGGGCCGGGAGACGCAGCAGCAGCTTGGATAACCTGACAGGTAGAGACATTTTAGAATGTTATGGATCTTTGCTTTGGCAATAATATTCATGTGAATGTCATGCCAACAAATCATTTATAATTGAAGGCAGGAAAGCATTCGAATTTGACCATTTAATCGAGGGAGGCAAAAACAGTGGCCGAGAAACAGAATTGGAAGATGAATGATCGAGGAAATTATGTTATAGTTGGATTTAGTGGTAGAATGTAGCGAGTTACTGACCGATAGGAGTCTTCTGGGTAGGTCCTGGTAACATAGTCCTGTAGCTCCATGTAAGCCTTCTCCTGGAACCGCTCGATCTGTAAGGTGTTGTCAATGCCTGGGTGGTCTATAGCATGCACACACACAGAGAACAAGTTCATTAAACAAAAGGAACAGTACCGCATCAGACAATCACCATGGTACCAAACAACCTTCACTGACTATCTACATGTTTCTATTTCACGGCTGTCTTTTATACACTGAACAAAAATAAAACGTATGTAATGTGTTGGTCCTATGTTTCTTCAACTCAAATAAATGATCCAAGAAATTCTTTATACGCACAAAAAAAATCTCTCTCAAATGGTGTGCACAAATTTGTTTACATCCCCCCCTTTGCCAAGATAACCCATCCACCTGACAGCTGTGGCATATCGGGAAGCTGATTAAACAGCATGATCATTACACAGGTGCACCTTGTGCTGGGGGAAAATAAAAGGCCAATCTAAAATGTGCAGTTGTCACAACACAATTCTACAGATGTCTCAAGCGTCGAGGGAGCAAGCAATTGGCATGCTGACTGCAAGAATGTCCACCAGAGCTGTTGCCATATAATTGAATGTTAATTTCTCTACCATAAGCCGCCTCCAATGTCGTTTTAGAGAATTTGGCAGTACGTCCAACTGGCCTCAACTGCAGACCACGTGTATTGCGTCATGTGGGCGAGCGTTTTACTGATGTCAACATAGTGGCATTGGGGTTGTGGTATAAGCAGGCATAAACTACAGACAATGAACACAATTGCATTTTAAAAATCGATGGCAATTTGAATGCACAGAAATCCCGTGATGAGATCCTAAAGCCCAAAGTAAGGCACATTTCTTTTAAGGTATTTGGTAGCGGGATGCAAATCTTTATTCCCAGTCATGTGAAATCCATAGATAAGGGCCTAATTAATTATTTAAATTGACTGATTTCCACATATGAACTCCGTAAAATCATTGAAATGGTTGCGTTTATATTTTTGTTCTTGGCAAAGACGCAGAACAAGTAGATTAAGCAAAAGGATGCAACTCCGCATTTATCATAACTCTCCCTTTTATGTACACAGCAAATCCATGGGGAGTCATGGTCCAGTGTACTTTTGTTTAAATGTTTAAACATTTTTCACGGAAGTGAGTTGAGTCATGCAACAGTTTCTCTTTCACGCTACATTGCCAAAAGTAGGTAGACTCCTGCTCGTCGAACATCTCATTCCAAAATTCTGGGCATTAATTTGGAGTTGGTTCCCCTTTTTGCTGCTATAATAGCCTCCATTCTTCTGGGAAGGCTATCCAATAGATGTTGGAACATTGCTGAGGGGACTTGCTTCCATTCAGCGACAAGAGCATTAGTGAGGTTGGGGCACTTAGGTTGGGCGATTAGGCCTGGCTTGCAGTCGGCATTCCAATTCATCCCAAAGGTGTTAGATGGAGGTTGAGGTCAGGGCTCTGTGCAGGCCAGTCAAGTTTTTCCACACCGATCTCAACAAACCATTTCTGAATGGACCTCACTTTGAGCACAGGGGCATTGTCAAGTCGATATAGGAAGCACAGAATCGTCTAGAATGTCATTGTATGCTGTAGCGTTAAGATCTCTCTTCACTGGAACAAAGGGGCCTAGCTCGAACTATAAAACAGCCCAGGCCATTATTCCTCCTCCACCAAACCTTAGTTGGCACTATCGGGCAGGTAGGATTCTCCTGGCATCTGCAGGCTCAGATTTGTTCGTCGGACTGCCAAATAGTGAAGCAAGATTCATCACTCCAGAGAATGAGTCTCCACTGCTCTAGAGTCCAATGGCAGCAAGCTTTACGTCACTCCAGCAGACGCTTGGTATTGCGCATGGTGATCTTGGGCGGCTGCTTGGCCATGTAAACCCATTTCATGAAGCTCCTGACTAACAGTTCTTGTGCTGACGTTGCATCCAGAGGCAGTATGGAACTCGGCTGTGAGTGTTCCCATTCTGTGAGCTTGTGTGGCTTATCACTTCTCAGCTGAGCCGTTGTTGCTTCATTTCCACTTCACAATAACAGCACATACAGTTAACCGGGGCAGCTGTAGCAGGCCAGAAATTTAACAAACTGACTTGTTGGAAAGGTTACATCCTATAACGGTACACCTGTCAGCAATGGGTGTGGCGGAAATGGCCAAATCCACTCATTTGAAAGGGGTATCGATATACTTTTGGCCCTATAGTGTATCAGCACTCTTTTCAAAACTAACACATAAAACACTAAAGTTCCTATCTTTTCCCACTGTCCATGGATGCTTTGTACTGTCTGGAATGTGACCAATTACTCTTTGCAACACCGAGTTACATTATGCATCAGTCCCTCTATCACTCTCTCCAGCCACCACTCACCAGGGCTAAAGAGGACGATGGCTTTGAGGTAGGCGTATTCATACGAGTCAGGGGACAGTTTGGCCATGCTGTTACAGAACTCCTGCATCCTCCAGATGTGTTCCATCACCAGCTTCACTCGCTCTGGGGACAGCTTCTCTATAGGGGGGGAAACAAGGGAGCG
This sequence comes from Oncorhynchus nerka, assembly GCF_034236695.1. NCBI lineage: Eukaryota > Metazoa > Chordata > Actinopteri > Salmoniformes > Salmonidae > Oncorhynchus > Oncorhynchus nerka. The sequence goes on along the minus strand of NC_088420.1, from coordinate 57,338,695 downwards.
TAAATCATTTAAAACACTATAAACACCCCCATGTTTTCCCACAACAAAAAGCCTACTGTGGTTCTGACTCAGCAGATGCTTCTCTGCAGGGGAGGGGGGGGGGGGCAGGGAATGAACAGAAGAGGAAGACTGGAGAAGGACACTGGGGCTCTTTGTCTAAAATCCTTCCTCTCCTTCATATCCACTGATCTGTCAACAACAAAAAATGACCAGGTGAAAGCTAGCCTAATGAGCTTCCCTTCCACCATATTGTTTTTCCCAGTCAAGTCTTTTCGAATCAGTCCAGATTATGATAAAGAGGAGACAACGAGGAGGACAGATTTTTATCAATTGAGATAGAGCCTGGAAATATGTTTGCTGCATAAATCACACTCTCCATACTGGAAGGCGCTTTGGATAAAAATCTGCTGGCAATTATTGTAAACACTGTGATAAATATGTATTCATTTGTACAATCCACCTCCTGTACCTTCTTGTAGGCTGGTTTGCAGGTGGTTGATGATGGCAGCCAGGATGGTGGCGACATTCATAACGTTGGCGCACTGAGCCAGGCCCAGAGCAAACAGCTCGTTCCAACAAGCCTTCATCAGGTTAATGTCATTATCGAGACCACTATGGAGAAAAGACAACATTCGAAATGTTGGAGCATCGAGCCAGGCACAGGGCAAACGGTTTGTTCCAACAGGACTTCACCAGGTTAGTGTCAATATCACTGGGAAATACAGGATGCATTTCATTTATTAAAATGCATGCATGGAGAATATATTAATATACACTGCATTTAAAATCATAGAGGATGACACACAAATACTTCCATTTTGGTGCTCTGGCCAGTAGGCAGAAAAAGGCTGACTGATACACACGGCAGTTTGCATATACAGTGTCGTCGGAAAGTATTCAGACCCCTTGACCTTTTCCACATATTGTTACGTCACTGCCTTATTCTAAAATTGATTAACTTGTCCCCCCCCCCCAATCTACACACAACACCCTATAATGACAACGCAAATACAGGTATTTAGAAATGGTTGCTAAATTTGAAAACTGAAATATCACCATTACATAACTATCAAGACCCTTTAAATTAGTACTTTGTTGACGCAGTGATTACAGCCTAGTCTTCTTGGGTATGACGCTACAAGCTTGGCACACCTGTATTTGGGGAGTTTCTCCCATTCTTCTCTGCAAATCCTCTCAAGCTCTGTCAGGTTGGATGGGGAGCGTTGTTGCACAGCTATTTTCAGGTCTCTCCAGAGATGTTAGATCGGGTTCAAGTCCGGGATATGGCTGGGGAACTCCAGGACATTATGAGACTTGTCTCAAAGCCACTTCTGCGTTGACTTGGCTGTGTGGTTAGGGTCATTGTCATGTTGAGGTCCTGAGCAGGTTTTCATCAAGGATTTCTCTGTACTTTGCTCTGTTCATCTTTGCCTCGATCCTGACTAGTCTCCCAGTCCTTCCTGCTGAAAAACATCCTCACAGCATGATGCTGCCAACACCATGCTTCACCGTAGGGATGGTGCCAGGTTTCCTCCAGACGTGATGCTTGGCATTCAAGCCAAAGAGTTTCATCAGACCAGAGAATCTTGTTTCTCATGGTCTGAGAGTCCTTTAGATGCCTTTTGGCAAACTCCAAATGGGCTGTCATGTGCCTTTTACTGAGGAGTGGCTTCCATCTGGCCCCTCTACCATAAAGACCTGATTGGCGGAGTGCTGCAGAGATGGTTGTCTTTCTGAAAGGTTCTCCCATCTCCACTGAGGAACTCCAGAGCGTGACCATCATGAACACCTGACCATCAGGTTCTTGGTTAACTCCCTGACCAAGGCCCTTCTCCCCCAATTGCTCAGTTCGGCCAGGCGGATAGCTCTAGGAAGAGTCTTGGTGGTTCCAAACATCTTCCATTTAAGAATTAGAATTATGGAGGCCACTGTGTTATTGGGGACCTTCAATGCTACAGAAATGTTTTGGTACCCTTATCCAAATCTGTGCCTCGACACAATCCTGTCTTGGAGATCTACGGACAACTCCTTCGACCTCATGGCTTGCTTTTTGCTCTGGCATGCACTGTCAACTGTGGGACCTTATATAGACAGGTGTGGGGCTTTCCAAATCATGTCCAATCAATTGAATTTACATCAGATGGACTCCAATCAAATTGTAGAAACATTAAGGATGATCAATGAAAACAGGATGCACCCTGAGCTCAATTTCAAGTTTTATATCAAATGGTCTGAATACTTATGTAAATAAGGTATTTCGTTTTGTTTTGCAAAGACTTCTAAAAACCTGTTTATGCTTCGTCATTATGGGGTATTGTGTGCAGATTGTTGAGGTAAAACATTTATTTAATCCATTTTAGAATAAGGCTGTAATGTAACAAAATATGAAAAGGGTAAAGGGGTCTGAATACTTACATCTTCCATTTACTTACATCTTCCAATTCAGTGGAAGAGAATTAGAGACACAGAATGAGAGCAGTAGGTAGGTAGGGACTCACCCCAAGGCTTGAAATGCAGGTATGGAGCGCGCCCAGTGCATGGACAGGAAGAGGAGTCTTGAGGCCGACTCACAGATGTAGTTCACGTTTAGGTACTCAGGCATGGGCAAAGGCATCATCAACTAAAGAGCGTGAGCAAGAGAGACATCATGATTGAGAAAGAATGGGCCTAGACATTAGACTTAAAAAATATATATTAAAAAAAGTTGATTGATGAATTATATTTATTAATCCCTGCAGGGAAATGAAGTTGCCATAGCATGAGTTCAGGGCCTCTTGATTCTTTAAGCACTCTATGACGTACTGAGAATACATTTCCATTTTAAGATAACACCTGATTTAAAAAATGGATTAAAGTTATGGTCAGCCCCTGGGCCTTTGACTGGGGTAGCGTCCCAAGTGGCACCCTTTTCCCAATATAGTGGACTACTTTTGAGCATGGCCCCTGGACCTCACCTTGAAGGGGACGTGGCTGTCTGAGAGAAGGGGCCCCTCCAGCTCCACCACAGGGCCTGACTGGTCCCCTGACATCAACTGCAACGTGGCCTCCAGAGAGTCTCCCGCTGAGCCATCACCAGGATTCAAGGCCTTGGCCAGGGTGTCAAACGCTCTGGTGAGGTGGGAGAGAGAGACAAACAAAACAAGTCACTCAACAAATTAGTGCTCAATTCACACTATAGTGCCGACTTAAACCCTGATGTTTTATTTTCTCATTGTCCTTTCCAGCACGGTTCCATCAATTATGGTGGATGCGTAATCAGGCCAGCTCAGTACATCTCTGTTTTGGCTCTGTAGTGTAGAAGCCCTTTACACACACACACAAACAAGTCAGTTCAAACTAGTACACTTAGTGCCTTCAGAAATTACTCAAACTGCATGACTTATTCCACATTTTGTTGTGTTACAGCCGGAATTCAAAATTGATTCAAATAGATGTTCTATATCACTCTCTACACACAATACCTCAACAACAAAGTCTAAACATGTTTAGACATATTTACACATTTAGTAAAAATTAAATACAGAAATCTAATTTACATAAAGTATTTCAGCGTAAATCAGAGCTTTCAACACCTGGATTATGCAACATTTGCCCATTATTCTTCCAAAAAATGATTTAAGCTCTGTCAAATTGGTTGTTGATCATTACTAGACAACCATTTTCAGGTCTTGCCATAGTTTTGACCTAAATCTACCTCGGCTACTCAGGAACATTCACTGTCTTCTTGGTAAGCAACTCCAGTGCAGATTTGGCCTTATGTTTTAGGTTATTGTCCAGCTGAAAGGTGAATTAATCGTCCAGTGTCTGGGTAAACAGACAACCAGATTTTCCACTAGGATTATGCCTGTGCTTAGCTACATTTAGTTTATTTTTTTATCCTAAAAAACTCCCCAGTCCTTAGTGATTACAAGCATAGCCATAACATGATGCAGACACCACTATGCTTGAAAATATGGAGTGGTACTCAGTAATGTGTTGTATTTGCCCCAAACATTACACTGTATTCAGGACAAAAAGTTAATTGCTTTGCCACATTTTTTGCAGTATTACTTTCGTAATACTTTATTTATATTTACTTTATTGCAATCAGAATGCATGTTTTGGAAACAAAATTATTCTGTACAGGCTTCCTTATTTTCACTCTGTCAATTAAGTTAGTAACTACAATGTTGATTAATCCTCAGTTTTTTCCTACCACAGCCATTAAATCCTAATTGTTTTACCATTGGTCTCATGGTGGAATACCGGAGCAGTTTCCTTCCTCTCCGGCAACTGAGTTAGAAAGGACACCTGTATCTTTGTGGTGACTGGGTTTATTGAGACACCATCCAAAGTGTAATTTACCCATCTACCAATAGATTCCCTTCTTTGCAAGGCATTGGAAAATGGCCTTGGTCTTTGTGGTTGAATCTATTTGAAATTCACTGTTTGACTGAGGCATCCTACAGATATTGTATGTGTGGGGTATAAAGATGAGGTAGTCCTTCAAAAATCATGTTAAACACTATTATTGCACACAAAATGAGTCCATGCAACGTACTATGAGACTTGTTAAAGCACAGTTTTACTCCTGAACTTATTTAAGCTTGCCATAAGAAAGGGCCTGAATACGTATTTATTGTCTCATGACATTTCAGCTTTTCATTTTTTATTAATTTGTTTAAAAAAATTTAAAACATAATTCCACTTTGATATTATGGGGTATTGTCTGTAGGCAAGTGACCAATAAATCTCAATGTAATCCATTTTAAAATTCAGGCTTTAACAACATAATGTAGAAAAAAATAAAGGGGTGTAAATACTTTCTGAAGGCACTGTATTCATCTCTAAAAGTACTTATATTGTCTTTACTTTCTTAGAGGTAAAAAGGTATATTAGTGTTGAGGTTCAGAAAGTGATACAGAAATAGACTGCAGAAAGGAAAACAAGTTTCAAGCTTGACAGATCTTGGGATAGGAAATATCTAACCAGCACGAAACCTAATTAACTGAGGCAGGAACACAGGAACCACATGGCCCTTGACTGGAAAAAATTCAATTTGAGCCCCATGATATACAGAAAACACAACCCCCTAAGTTCCTTCTGATACACTCAGAACATTTATCAGCTCTAAAATCAGCACTGCTGATAGTCAATCCAAGCAGATTACATTTGACCTATTAAAATTCTTTAAAGACGTTGGGAAAGGGGGGATGCTAAGCTTTAAGATGTTCATGATATGGATCATTTAGCTATTTGATTTGGAATTGTAGGTAGATTTTGGCCTTTACTACTGAAGCCCATAGAAACACATTGAATAACACATTCATAAATGGCAAAAAGGACAGTCAAAATAAGGTTTTGAAGTGTCCGTCTTAAATCTAGGAGATGTATAATAAAAAAAATATACAAAATATTTCCTGTTTTTTACATTTTATTTTGTTTTTACATATTGAACCCCTTTTTTGAGTAGGAACAGAACTACCTTCATACTTCCATTCGTTTATTTTTTTTGAAACGGTACCTTCAGACGAGTCCAGTAACACTTGTGGTGGTCCTTGAGCAAAACAGAGCACCATTGTGTTTGTGAGAATCTCCCCTTTCCACAGTGGGGTCCCATTAGTTTATAGCCCAAACGGTTCACAGTACCAAACAGAAGTCGGCACATCAACGGTACCGACTTCGGACGGGTCTCCTCGTAGAGCAAAACGGAGAACACCATCGTGTTCGTGAGCCTCCCCCGTAGGTCAAACCATACGGACACTGTAGACATTTACATAAGAAGGCCGATTTTAGGGATGTATCGTGGTCTGACAAACACCACTCGAGCTCTGCCACCTTTCACCGCAGATGCGGAAGTGCGACACTGGCGGATGCGATAGATGAGATGCAGCCAATTAAAAAAAAACATTAATTTAAACTGACAGATTTTTATGTTTTTTGTTGTTGTTATGTAACTTCGATTTAAGCGACTCCAGGGGGTTCAAAATAGATACAATCTGGGATCTGAGAATAAAACAAAATTCCAGAAAGTGGCTTTAAAATCCTGTATAAGAAATCTCCTCACCGCGTAATGTCACTGGCGGTCTGTTCGTCTCCTTGGAGATCCGTCATTGAGCTGTCTCCGTTGCTAAGGGTGTCGTCCACACCCATTAGGTCATTGCCGTCTGTAATGTCGCTCATCTCCCGGGCCTTGTTCAGGTGAGCCAGTGATGTCACCACGTTGGCCAGGGTGCTCAGGTCACCCTGACATGGGTCATTCTATGGAGAGGCACAAGGGAGAATCAGCACCACTATTAATAATGGAGTCCCAATCATTTCCCATTTTAAATATTTGTGAATAGATCTATTTCCTTCCTTAGATAAAACCCTTTTGCCTGAAACTTTAACAGGATGCTCAAATCGGTTCAATCAGACCTCATCACAGACTAAACATCCCAGTTGCTTTAACCGGCAGAATATCTATTGTCACGACTGAATTTCCTTTCTGGCTATCGGGAACAAATCCATAGTGCGGTGTCAATAAAACTGCAGTTTCCCCTGATAAAATTAACAATTACATAGAGGGAAAGACGTAGGAAGACTACCCATACCGAACTTTAAAATAGTATTTCTATGCACCCGCAATTTGTCCAATCGTAAATTGGTTTGGACGTGATTCTTCCGGCCTGCGGCTGAGTACAAATATAAATACGGTGTCTCCTATTGCCCTGGAAGAGATGGTCTTCACTTATAGTGTGCCTCCAGAAAGTATTCATACCCCTTGACTTATTCCACATTTGGTTGTGTTACAGCCTGAACTCAAAATTCATTATATATATTTTTTTCTACACACAATACCCCATAATTCCACCATTCTATATACTTTCGGCCCGTCATTGGACACTGTGCTATCTAACCTCCAAACGAGCTTCAATGCCATACAGCACTCCTTCCGTGGCCTCCAACTGCTCTTAAACGCGAGTAAAACCAAATGCATGCTTTTCAACCGATCGCTGCCTGCACCCGCATGCCCGACTAGCATCACCACCCTGGATGGTTCCGACCTTGAATATGTGGACATCTATAAGTACCTAGGTGTCTGGCTAGACTGCAAACTCTCCTTCCAGACTCACATCAAACATCTCCAATCGAAAATCAAATCAAGAGTCGGCTTTCTATTCCGCAACAAAGCCTCCTTCACTCACGCCGCCAAGCTTACCCTAGTAAAACTGACTATCCTACCGATCCTCGATTTCGGCGATGTCATCTACAAAATGGCTTCCAACACTCTACTCAGCAAACTGGATGCAGTCTATCATAGTGCCATCCGTTTTGTCACCAAAGCAACTTATACCACCCACCACTGCGACTTGTATGCTCTAGTCGGCTGGCCCTCGCTACATATTCGTCGCCAGACCCACTGGCTCAGGTCATCTACAAGTCCATGCTAGGTAAAGCTCCGCCTTATCTCAGTTCACTGGTCACGATGGCAACACCCATCCGTAGCACACGCTCCAGCAGGTGTATCTCACTGATCATCCCTAAAGCCAACACCTCATTTGGCCGCCTTTCGTTCCAGTACTCTGCTGCCTGTGACTGGAACGAACTGCAAAAAATCGCTGAAGTTGGAGACTTTTATCTCCCTCACCAACTTCAAACATCAGCTATCCGAGCAGCTAACCGATCGCTGCAGCTGTACATAGTCTATTGGTAAATAGCCCACCCATTTTCACCTACCTCATTCCCATACTGTTTTTATACTGTTTTTATTATTTATTTATTTACTTTTCTGCTCTTTTGCACACCAATATCTCTACCTGTACATGACCATCTGATCATTTATCACCCCAGTGTTAATCTGCAAAATTGTATTATTCGCCTACCTCCTCATGCCTTTTGCACACATTGTATATAGACTGCCCATTTTTTTTCTACTGTGTTATTGACTTGTTAATTGTTTACTCCATGTGTAACTCTGTGAGTCAAGGGGTATGAATCATTTCTGAAGGCAATGGGAGGGTGGCTTTTTACATACTACATTTAACTTTTTGGCTCTGTGGTATGTATGCTTTGTATGTGTCCTTAAAAAAATAGCATTTAAAAAACTAAAAAATATGAGTTTAGCCCACGGGTGGATCGAGCTTACTATGAAATTAAATTCATTTGTATATTGTGGCCCGCACGTGTGCTGCAGTTACTAACCGATTCAGGGGATGTCGGGAGCAGGATGGTGTTCTCCAGCTTGGGGAATGGCTGCTGGATGTTGAGGAGCATGCTCGACTCCAGCAAACTAGTTGATCTGCAAACACAAACACTTCAATTCTACCATCTAATCTCACAGAGATCTCGAAGGGTGCGTTTACACAGGCAGCCTAATTCGGATATTTTGCCCAATTAATAACAAAAGAGCTGATCGGTCAAAAGACCGATAAAATATCAGAATTGGGCTGCCTGTATAAATGCAGCCAAATGGCTATGCAGTCATTCCGTTTACCCTAACCATCCTCTTCATTTACACTAATCTGGAAAAAAGGTTGAAAGCTAGCCTATTTTGGATACGTTTAGACAGGCACCCCAAGTCTTTTGACCAATCACTTCAGATCTGTTCACATCAGATCTTTTTCAGAGCTTATCTGATTAGTCAAAAGACCAATTATTGAAAAAAATATCTGCCTGTCTAAACTCAGCCAATGTTGAGCTTCCACCCCATTGTTTTCACCTGTGAAGTATTTTCCAATCGGTGCAGATGAATTGGAGGTCCAATTAGGAACGATTGAGACTGTGACGCAGTGGTTAGTTTTCTCAGATACTCAAGTGGCCACTCTAACAACAAAAAGAAATGTAGTTTAAAAAATGGAGGGTAGTCGGAGGGCAGATACGGGTGAAAAGTTTTTTTTTTGCCGAAGTTGCCTGGTTGTCACGTTTCCTACTTATATCTGTGCAACCTAAGCATTACGGAACTTCTATTTGATCAAATAAGCCACGCGTAGCAAATAAGCAATTATATTTTTTTGTTAACCAAATTCAACCCTCTTCATACAAAAACTCCTTGCTCGGTGAGTGGAAAAAAATATTTTTAAAAGCCACCTGCTGGAAAAGACAGATTTTGGGACCAGTTATCACTCTTGACTTCACCTCTTTCTCTCTGAGTGGACTCTATGGACTGATTTCGACATGGGAACACAGGTGTGTCCACTCCAGCTAATCAGTAACATCAACTAATTAATTAGGGCTCACACACACTGGTAACGCATCCCACACAGAGCTTACAGTGGAGTATGTACACTGTGCCTTTTGAGGCTGTGTTTGGTGTGACCTCATGCGCCTATATTCCACCACTCCAAACCAACTTCCCCAATGAAATACATAAGAGTTGGTTTTATAATTGTATGCTGCGTTGCTCAATGTGATGGGGCCCTTAAGCCAGCTGCAGTACCTGGCTGTCTCCTTGTAGTACCTGGCGGTTTCCTTGTCGGTGACGAAGGTGGGCGTGGCAGCCAGAGGACTACACAGGTTCTTCCTGATGTAGATCTTCTCCGTAGATGCAGCACAATTGATAGACTTCTCTCTGGATACCTCCACCGGCTTCCTCTCACACTGAACGGCTGAGAGAGAGGAAGAGAACAGTTAACTTTCATCCGCCATGCTTGTGTGCATTTTGTGATCGACTACATTGCAGTCGGACTACACAGAACCAGTGATTTACAAGTCACCTTCCATCCCAAATAACTACTAATTATGGCTGTGTTTACACAGGCAGCTAAATTCAGATCTTCCGCCAATTCATTTGCATATCTGATATTTTCTTAATGTGTAAACAGCAAACAAACAAAAAAACACATGGAATCTGAGTAATCTGTGTAAAAAATAGTCTAAAGCTTTGTTCAAACTGCAGGCCATAATGCTCAAATAAGTTTTGTTTTACAAATCAATTTTTGAATACTGACTATCCAAACAGCAAGTTACAAGTGACCAAACAGGATTTTGGTGTGTTCAGACAGCAGTCATTTGCTGACATGTCTACGCTAGTTGTCATAGCAACAATGGATGTGTGCGCAGTGTTGTAGGCTGATTGGTGGTGGTGCTCGTGCTTCCTATCACTCAGAAGTTATCAAGCTAAGGTGACAATGCCAGCCATGGACATTTCCCAGTTGCTTTGAATGTTAAAAATCATAGTGTAAGAACGCTTTTAAAGTTTCAAAGGATAAGATGATCCAACTTTTTGGCTAGCCACAGCAGTCAACTAGCTAGGTAGGCCTAGCTGTTTAGCACATTCACTCCTTTGTTTGTAAACAATTAACATCCTAGTTAACTACCACACGTTTTTGTCAAAACTGTCAACAGCATAGCTAGGAAGCAACAAGATATGCCAAATAACAGTCAAATAAATCAGAGTTGACTGTTCAGACAAGTCGCGTGGCCAGGAATCTGATTTGTATCCGATTTCAAACCACCTACAAAGGTGGTTTGAAATGTGGCTTGAAATATCTAATTCCATGTGCTTTTTGGCTGTTCAGACCGCAGAAAAAAGAACAGATTTGAAATCAGATATGGAAAATAAATGTTTTGAGTCACTTCAAACTGCCAATGTGAACAAGGCTTTAGTAGATCTGAATCCTAATACAAAACAGTTCCTCCATATGCGACCTCTGCCTTGAACGCTCAGATCGAAAAATAATTGCTCGGATATGTCTTTTTTGCACATGACATGCCTTTATCATGAAAACCATCCCAAAATGTAAAAGTGACAGGAATTTAGCATTGCAACTGTGTGCTACTATGTGGACAGTCAGAAAGAAATATTGGAATATATAAATGAAATCAGATGATTTGAGTTCTTAGAGTGGGTGTGTAAAACAGCCTTTATGTGATCAATACCTCCACTTTGCTCAAACTGATCCCCTCAAACATACGGACTAGTAACAACACAGGGCATTGTGGAACATTGCAGATGTTGACAAACTGACACCATTTCTTAAATTACATGTTAGAGAAGCATGTTTGTTTAACATTATATACCTATGTGAACATCAGTAAGTGATTGGGGCAGGTACTCACAGTCCTGTTTCATGCCCAGGACCATGCAGCGCTGAAGTCTGCAGTACTGACAGCGGTTCCTGTGGTGCTTGTTGATGACACACTCTCCGGAACCCCTGCATGTATAAACCAGGTTCTTCCTGATGCTGCGCTTGAAGAAACCCTTACAGCCCTCACAGCTCACTGCCCCATAGTGACGACCTGGGCAAGGAGAAGGGAGGGGGACAGGATCAGTCACACAACGAGAAGAGAGGGTTCAAGAAGGGTCAGACAAGTTCAAGTGCATTTCATTCCTACCTGAGGCCTTGTCTCCACACACCACACAGTACTCCACCACGGGCTTGGAAAGGGCCTGGTCTGACCCTTCCGTCACAAACTGGAAATACAACGCACACAAAAAGCAAAAGAGGCATTCATATCAGATGTCAAAGATACTTCTAGGGGCCTGTTTCCCTCACAGATTAAACATTGTACTGGACTAATTGGACTGTCAATCCTTGAATATAGAGTGCTGTCTAATATGAATTTGAGAGGGGTTACATTTCCCTAACCCCATCCCTCAGCTGTATACCAAAACAAATGGCGGACGGTTGTTTGACTGAAAAACTCATCAGAGATCGTAGCTTTAATCTATGCTAGGGGAACCAGAATTTTGTGGATAGCAATATTCTGAATAGAAGGTAGTAAGAGACTAGAATATTGGTGGTGCAGGCCGAGGCCTCTACCTGGATCTGCTGGCCAGCCAGGTCAGGGGAGGCAAACAGCAGCTGATTTACCCCTGAACCGTCTGGGGCCGCCAGGATCACCTTGCCCGGGGACGAGGCCTCTTGTTTGGCTAGGATTACCTTGCCTGCCGTGGAGTAGTCTGCGTTAGCCAGGATGAACTGCTGCTTCCCACCAGAACCCTGCTCCAATGCAGTGACGATCTGGATCTTCTGGCCCGTGGACTGGTCGGTCACAATCTGGAAGGAAAGGAGAGGAGAATATTCAAGTCAACTTATATGAGAATAACAGAAATACATCAGCCAAATTATGTTGGGTTAGTATACTGTCTGGAATATAACCCCGATGCTGTACGTTCTGCTATTGTTTAACCTTGAAGTCATATGAAGGTACTAGTCATGCGGATGTTGACTAATAATAGCCTTGACCAATAGTTTAGGGGTAAGGGATAACCTGAGACTTGGAGGTCACAGCCATGTCTCAGAGCAGGAAATGACTTGTCCATTACACTACCTGGATACGGTGTCCCATCATGCCACCATCAGCTGACACCAGCTGAATCCTCTGAGTCGGTCTGTCCATGACGCCGATTCTGTTTCCTTCTGCTGCTGCTCACATCAAAGCCCCAAGGAGGCACATCAAACTGTGTAGGAAGGAATGTTTCAGTTACTGGGTATGCATTGAAAAATCGATGATAAACATATTTGCATCAGAACAAGTTCTCAGAGAGTGAGATGTGTAGCAAATGGGCTTATTAATATCATAGCAAAACACAAAATAGACACAATATAGTTAGTACTAGGCCATACGGATGGGCCAGTAACAGGTCTATACAATGAGAGGACAAACATAGGCCTACATTCTTACATACCATAATTATGGACGTCAAATGTTCAGGCTGCTGCACAGACACTATAGCTCTAGTGTAGAGCGCCCGGTAAAACGTTGTTTGAGAGCATTTTTAAACTCTCTAAATTATTAAATTAGTGAGAAAACGATGTCATTGTTGCAATGGTTTGTGATTGGGCAACATATACTATCATCTTAATTGACATGTTGAATTATTTTGCCATATAAACGTATTTTGGATTGCGCTAATTTCCCTAATGTGGACCGTTTGTGTTACTACCTTACACAAACTTGCATTTTCACCCCATAAAATTTTGTGGAATGACATCCTATTTTTCTTCAGATTGGTGATGTTAGAATGAAAGTTTAGTCATCACGATAACATAAGATCGATATTTTTTTTTTATCAATATCTTTGGTGTTGTACCGTTGATTTGGTCACATGCTGGGGTGCGCAGGACTTGCATGCTGACCAAACCGGCAACGTAGCGTACACGAATGTTGTTATTCAATCATTTCATCCAAACTGCTCGCGCGCGTAGGCCTGTGACAGTCATGAAATTGTCAGCCTGTGATTGTCAAGCTAATAGTAACTGCTGGTCTCACGGTAATTGACCTTTAATTAACAAACATGTTTAGCAGCTCTTGGCTTCCACACAAAAGCTACAAGCCGCTGATGCAGACCTTTGAAACATCTACATTTTAAAAAGTCTAATAAATACATGTAATATAGCCTACACCGTTACAATAAATGTATTATTTATTTTAGACAGGTCTGAAGAAACACGCTATGAAGAAAATGCAGTCTATTTCAGAAGAACAGAATAGCATACTGTGAGTTGCGGTTATGTTAGGCCCTGATCTGGCTATGACATGTGGCTGTGGGCTACAGTAGATACAAATCCCCTTGTGGCCGTAATGCCCCCTAAAAAAAATCATTTTTAATGGCTTTTGCCCGCGAAAGTGGCCGTTGTGCCCTTGGGCTGAATATAATAATTATAATTCCCTTCGCCCGGCTGCCAATCACCGTCCCCCGAAGCACCGCTCAGATATCTCAATTTTGAATAGCCAATACCAGTCACGTGATCGGTTCCTTCTCACATGCATCTCAACTCCGAAGTAGGCTACAAGTGAAGATAGACACATTAGGGCCGCAACTGCGTGCGTCCTTCTTATCAAATTCCGAGGTGCATATTGAAGATGTTAGAACTGTCCACATTTACTTTGTCAGCTAACAAGATGAGTAGGCCTAACGAACAGCAAAAACACTAGCCTATGGGGTGGCAGGTAGCCTTGTGGTTAGAGAGTTGGACTTGTAACCAAAAGGTTACGAGATCGAATCCCCGAGCTGACAAAGGTAAATATCTGTCATTCTGCCTCTGAACTGGCCCAGTAGTTTAGCACTGTTCCTAGGCCATCATTGAAAATAAGAAATTGTTCTATACTGACTTGCCTAGTTAAAAAAAAAAAATCTACTGTCCCCCATAGTACAAAAGTTGACCTATTCTATTGGTCAACTTGTGCAAGAAATAAATACTCCAAACATACTCTGGGACAGTTGTGGGATGTGATAGATTCCAAATTAAGGCAATGAGGCTAATAAACAGATCAGAACATTTAGCTTAATGTTGATAAACTACTGGGCCATTTCTTCACATTATAAGAGCAGCACACAAGCATGAACGTTCCAAGATGCAATTAGCAGGAAAACACTTTTCTTAAAAGTGACCGCAAATGCTTTATTATAATAATGCTAATAATAAATAATAAATGCTTTATTATAAAGGTGAATGTGGTAAAAATGATCTTCCCTAAATTGCATGCCAGTTAGGCTCTACACCGGCTGTAAAGCAAATTAAATGTTCTTAAGTTATTTGACCACTTTAGTTGTGACACAAACCATATCAGCATATAGGTCTATGGGCTTGGCTACATGAGGTGTGCGACTATGATTTGGAAAAGTTGTAAAAAAGAAAAAAGAAGGCATGCGCTGTTTCTTGCCTTACTGCACACGCTGGGAATCATTCACAACTGATAGGCTAATATTGTCACCCATCAGACTATTCTTAACTTCAAAACAAACTTTATTTGTATTGAAAATGAATACAACAACTGTAGACTTTCCTGTGAAAAGTGCTTACTTTACAAGCCCTTAACCAACAGTGCAGTTCAAGAAGAGTATTCATTTAATATTCAAGAAAAACATTTACCAAGCAGACTACAATAAAAAATTAATAACAATAACGAGGCTATATACAGGGGGCACCGGTACCGAGTCAGTGTGCTGGGATACTCAATGTAAATTGTCCGGTGGCGATTTTATTTATTGTTCAGCAGTCTTGTGGCTCGGGGGTAGAAGCTGTTAAGCAGCCTTTTAGTCCTAGACTTGGCGCTCCGGTACCGCTTGCTGTGCGGTAGCAGAGAAAACAGTCTATAACTTGGGTGACTGGACTCTCTGACAATTTTATGGGCTTTCTTTTGACACCACCGATTGTATAGGTCCTAGATGGCAGGGAGGTTGGCCCCAGTTATGTACTGGGCCATTCGCACTACTCTCTGTAGCGCCTTATGGTCAGATGCCGAGCAGTTGCCATAGAAGCTAGCTAGCTTACAAATAATAACAACAAAAAATATCTAGTTAACAGAAGAAAGGAAGACAAAATAAGGACAGAAGAAAAAGGAAAAGGACAACAAAGTGAAACCTCTAAAGAAACAAGAGACCATAATACAAGAAACAGCACTATAGAGAGATAGAACAACAACAACGCAGCCACTGCCAGCTAGCCTACTTCAGCAGTACTGTATCATTTGAATTATTTTAGTCAATAAGATTCCTGCTACGTAAGCTTAACTTTCTGAACATTCGAGACGTGTAGTCCACTTGTCATTCCAATCTCCTTTGCATTAGCGTAGCCTCTTCTGTAGCCTGTCAACTATGTGTCTGTCTATCCCTGTTCTCTCCTCTCTGCACAGACCATACAAACGCTCCACACCGCGTGGCCGCGGCCACTCTAATCTGGTGGTCCCAGCGCGCACGACCCACGTGGAGTTCCAGGTCTCCGGTAGCCTCTGGAACTGCCGATCTGCGGCCAACAAGGCAGAGTTCATCTCAGCCTATGCCTCCCTCCAGTCCCTCGACTTCTTGGCACTGACGGAAACATGGATCACCACAGATAACACTGCTACTCCTACTGCTCTCTCTTCGTCCGCCCACGTGTTCTCGCACACCCCGAGAGCTTCTGGTCAGCGGGGTGGTGGCACCGGGATCCTCATCTCTCCCAAGTGGTCATTCTCTCTTTCTCCCTTACCCATCTGTCTATCGCCTCCTTTGAATTCCATGCTGTCACAGTTACCAGCCCTTTCAAGCTTAACATCCTTATCATTTATCGCCCTCCAGGTTCCCTCGGAGAGTTCATCAATGAGCTTGATGCCTTGATAAGCTCCTTTCCTGAGGACGGCTCACCTCTCACAGTTCTGGGCGACTTTAACCTCCCCACGTCTACCTTTGACTCATTCCTCTCTGCCTCCTTCTTTCCATTCCTCTCCTCTTTTGACCTCACCCTCTCACCTTCCCCCTCTACTCACAAGGCAGGCAATACGCTCGACCTCATCTTTACTAGATGCTGTTCTTCCACTAACCTCACTGCAACTCCCCTCCAAGTCTCCGACCACTACCTTGTATCATTTTCCCTCTTGCTCTCATCCAACACTTCCCACACTGCCCCTGCTCGGATGGTATCGCGCCGTCCTAATCTTCACTCTCTCTCCCCCGCTACTCTCTCCTCTTCCATCCTATAATCTCTTCCCTCTGCTCAAACCTTCTCCAACCTATCTCCTGATTCTGCCTCCTCTCCTCCCTTTCTGCATCCCTTGATTCTCTATGTCCCCTATCCTCCAGGCCGGCTTGGTCCTCCCCTCCTGCTCCGTGGCTCGACGACTCATTGCGAGCTCACAGAACAGGGCTCCGGGCAGCCGAGCGGAAATGGAGGAAAACTCGCCTCCCTGCGGACCTGGCATCCTTTCACTCCCTCCTCTCTACATTTTCCTCTTCTGTCAAATCAAATCAAATCAAATTTATTTATATAGCCCTTCGTACATCAGCTGATATCTCAAAGTGCTGTACAGAAACCCAGCCTAAAACCCCAAACAGCAAACAATGCAGGTGTAAAAGCACGGTGGCTAGGAAAAACTCCCTAGAAAGGCCAAAACCTAGGAAGAAACCTAGAGAGGAACCAGGCTATGTGGGGTGGCCAGTCCTCTTCTGGCTGTGCCGGGTAGAGATTATAACAGAACATGACCAAGATGTTCAAATGTTCATAAATGACCAGCATGGTCGAATATGTCTCTGCTGCTAAAGCCACTTTCTACCACTCTAAATTCCAAGCATCTGCCTCTAACCCTAGGAAGCTCTTTGCCACCTTCTCCTCCCTCCTGAATCCTCCTCCCCCTCCTCCCTCTCTGCAGATGACTTCGTCAACCATTTTGAAAACGACATCCGATCCTCGTTTGCTAAGTCAAATGACACCGCTGGTTCTGCTCACACTGCCCTACCCTGTGCTCTGACCTCTTTCTCCCCTCTCTCTCCAGATGAAATCTCGCGTCTTGTGACGGCCGGCCGCCCAACAACCTGCCCGCTTGACCCTATTCCCTCCTCTCTTCTCCAGACCATTTCCGGAGACCTTCTCCCTTACCTCACCTCGCTCATCAACTCATCCCTGACCGCTGGCTACGTCCCTTCTGTCTTCAAGAGAGCGAGAGTTGCACCCCTTCTGAAAAAACCTACACTCGATCCCTCCGATGTCAACAACTACAGACCAGTATCCCTTCTTTCTTTTCTCTCCAAAACTCTTGAACGTGCCGTCCTTGGCCAGCTCTCCCGCTATCTCTCTCAGAATGACCTTCTTGATCCAAATCAGTCAGGTTTCAAGACTAGTCATTCAACTGAGACTGCTCTTCTCTGTATCACGGAGGCCCTCCGCACTGCTAAAGCTAACTCTCTCTCCTCTGCTCTCATCCTTCTAGACCTATCGGCTGCCTTCGATACTGTGAACCATCAGATCCTCCTCTCCACCCTCTCCGAGTTGGGCATCTCCGGCGCGGCCCACGCTTGGATTGCGTCCTACCTGATAGGTCGCTCCTACCAGGTGGCGTGGCGAGAATCTGTCTCCTCACCACGCGCTCTCACCACTGGCGTCCCCCAGGGCTCTGTTCTAGGCCCTCTCCTATTCTCGCTATACACCAAGTCACTTGGCTCTGTCATAACCTCACATGGTCTCTCCTATCATTGCTATGCAGACGACACACAATTAATCTTCTCCTTTCCCCCTTCTGATGACCAGGTGGCGAATCGCATCTCTGCATGTCTGGCAGACATATCAGTGTGGATGACGGATCACGACCTCAAGCTGAACCTCGGCAAGAGGGAGCTGCTCTTCCTCCCGGGGAAGGACTGCCCATTCCATGATCTCGCCATCACGGTTGACAACTCCATTGTGTCCTCCTCCCAGAGCGCTAAGAACCTTGGCGTGATCCTGGACAACACCCTATCGTTCTCAACTAACATCAAGGCGGTGGCCCGTTCTTGTAGGTTCATGCTCTACAACATCCGCAGAGTACGACCCTGCCTCACACAGGAAGCAGCGCAGGTCCTAATCCAGGCACTTGTCATCTCCCGTCTGGATTACTGCAACTCGCTGTTGGCTGGGCTCCCTGCCTGTGCCATTAAACCCCTACAACTCATCCAGAACGCCGCAGCCCGTCTGGTGTTCAACCTTCCCAAGTTCTCTCCGTCACCCCGCTCCTCCGCTCTCTCCACTGGCTTCCAGTTGAAGCTCGCATCCGCTACAAGACCATGGTGCTTGCCTACGGAGCTGTGAGGGGAACGGCACCTCAGTACCTCCAGGCTCTGATCAGGCCCTACACCCAAACAAGGGCACTGCGTTCATCCACCTCTGGCCTGCTCGCCTCCCTACCACTGAGGAAGTACAGTTCCTGCGCAGCCCAGTCAAAACTGTTCGCTGCTCTGGCCCCCCAATGGTGGAACAAACTCCCTCACGACGCCAGGACAGCGGAGTCGATCACCACCTTCCGGAGACACCTGAAACCCCACCTCTTTCAGGAATACCTAGGATAGGATAAAGTAATCCTTCTCACCCCCCCCTTAAAAGATTTAGATGCACTATTGTAAAGTGGCTGTTCCACTGGATGTCTTAAGGTGAATGCACCAATTTGTAAGTCGCTCTGGATAAGAGCGTCTGCTAAATGACTTAAATGTAATGTAAATGTATACCAGGCGATGATGCAACTGGTCAGGATGCTCTCGATGGTGCAGCTGTAGAACCTTTTGAGGATCTGGGGACCCATGCCAAATATTTTCAGTCTCCTGAGGGGGAAAAGGTTTTGTCATGTCCTCTTCACGGCTGTTTTGTGATGTTTGGACCATAATAGTTTGTAACTTTAAACTCTTTAAGCTCTGGATATCAGGGGCCTGTTCGGCTCGCCTTTTCCTGTAGTCTACGATCAGCTCCTTTGTCTAGATCACACTGAGGAAGAGGTTGTTGTCCTGGCACCACACTGCCAGTTCTCTGACCTCCTCCCTACAAGTCGTATCATCGTTGTCGGTGATCAGGCCTACCACTTTTGTGTCATCAGCAAACTTAATGATGGTGTTGGAGTCGTGTTTGGGCACACAGTCGTGGGTGAACAGGGAATACAGGAGGGGACTAAGTACACACCCCTGTGGGGCCCCAGTGTTAAGGATCAGTGTGGCAGATGTGTTGTTACCTACTCTTACCACCTGGGGGCAGCCCATCAGGAAGTCTAAGTTGCAGAGGGAGGTGTTTTGTCCCAGAGTTCTTAGCTTAGTGATGAGCTTCGTGGGCACTATGGTGTTGAACGCTGAGCTGTAGTCAATTAACAGTATTCTCACATAGGTGTTCCTTTTGTCCAGGTGAGACAGGGCAGTGTGGAGTGCGATTGAGATTGCGTCATCTGTGGATCTGTTGGGGCGGTTTGCGAATTGGAGTGGGTCTAGAGGGTGTCCAGGAGGATGGTGTTGATGTGAGCCATGACCAGCCTTTCAAAGCACTTCATGGCTACCAACGTGAGTGCCACGGGGCAGTAATCATTTAGACAGGTTACCTTTGCTTCCTTGGGCACAGCGACTATGGTGGTCTGGAACATGTAGGTATTACAGACTCGGTCAGGGAGAGGTTGAAAATGTCAGCGAAAACACTTGCCAGTTGGTCCGCGCATGCTTTGAGTACACGTCAAGGTAATCTGTCTGGACAGCTGGTGCTCTCGTGCATGCTTCAGTGTTGCTTGCCTCGAAGCGAGTATAAAAGGCATTTAGCTCATCTGGTAGGCTCGCGTCACTGGGCAGCTTGCGTCTGGGTTTCCCTTTGTAGTCCGTAATAGTTTCAAGCTCTGCCAGATCCAGCGAGCGTCAGAGCTTGCCTTTACATATACTATATCTGTGAAATTAGTTTCATTTTAGAATGGACCATTTTGTCTCAGAACAGCAGAAAGAGAAGGGGATAACTAGTCAGTTGTACCTGTTGTAAAGCAAAGGAATGTGCTTAATATTGAGAAAGTTGAGAAATAAATAAATAAATAAATAAATACAGTAGGTCTAGCCTATAGAAAGATGATGGGATCCTCTTTTTAATAGAGGCCATCAAAACTTTGTTTTCTCATTCTATTGCATAGCCTATAGAATGTTGCACAACATGAGCTCATAGGCTCTCATGAAGTGTTTGATTTGATTTTAGATTACATTTGCATTGCAGTGAGAGTGATTAGCGGGACAATAGAGTGCTGAGTACCAGGCAGTTAGCAAGTTTGGTAGGCTGCTAATGAGCATCAAAGCTTGAGCATGTGGAATTTGACTGCAGTCATGACTCTTGACCGCTGGTGTGGCGGTAATAGGGTCACTGTAACAGCCCTACACATGCGTCAACAGTCACTTGAGAACTTGGTTCTATTTTAGACGCTTGGTATGCTGCAAGTCCTGCCTCTCCCATCAACTCATTGGTTTTTACAAGCATCACGTTGGTGATTGAACGATGAACAAGATCCACACACTCCAGTCCAGTTGGTGGCAGTAATGCACCTTAAAGTTGGTTGCCATCCACCTGACAGGTGTAGCATTTCAAGAAGCTGATTAAACAGCACTATCATTACACAGGTGCACCTTGTGCTGGGGACAATAAAAGGCCACTCTAAAATGTGTCGTTTTGTCACAACACAATGCCACAGATGTCTCAAGTTGAGGGAGCGTGTAAGTGGCATGCTGACTACAGGAATGTCCATCAAGAGCTGTTGCCAGAGAATTTAATATTAATTCCTTTACCATAAGCTGCCTCCAACTTAGTTTTAGAGAATTTGGCAGTATGTCCAACCGGCCTCACAACCGCAGACCATGTGTATGGCATTGTGTGGGAGAGCAGTTTACTGATGCCAACATTGTGAACAGAGTGCCCCTTGGTGGGGTTACGGTATGGGCAGGCATAAGCTACAGACAACAAACACAATTGCATTTTTATGGATGACAATTTGAATGAACAAAGATACTGTGACGAGATCCTGAGGCCCATTTTTGTGCAATTCATCCGCCTCCATCACCTTATGCTTCAGTATGATAATGTCGCAAGGAAGCTGTTCTTCCATGGCCTGCATACCATTGAGCCTGTTTGGGATGCTCTGGATAGACGTGTACACCAGTGTGTTCCAGTTCCCACCAATATCCAGCAACTTCGTACAGCCATTGAAGAGGAGTGGGACAACATTCCACAGGCCACAATCAACTTTAAGGGAAGAAGATGGGTCGCGCTGCATGAGGCAAATGGTGGTCAGACAGATACTGACTGGTTTTCTGATCCACACCCCTACCTATTTTTTCTATCTCTGACCAACAGTCATGTGAAATCCATAGATGAGGGCCTAACGAATTTATTTCAATTGACTGATTTCCTTCCATTTATAACTCAGTAAAATCTTTGAAATTGTTGCAGTAACATTTTTGTTCAGTGAAGATAAGCCTCCTAAAGGTCTCCTCTAAACAACTGAGTAGATGTTATTCCAAGTTTCATTGTGGCCTTTGAATAGTGTTAGTTTAAACAGTGCTACACCCCAAACGTTTGCCTCCTGTCCTATTGATTTCAACCTCATATCGATGGATTAACAAAAGAAGTGTTGCGTTACACTTAGCCTACCGCGTTGGAGACCCACTTGAATTTAAAAAACGAAATTACAAGATGACTATGTTCTTAAGGTTGTCCTCTAACCAGTTGATGTAAAAAGCACATTTCTATGAGTGATTTATTGCCACTTGTCAAAACTGGGTTTTCGGAGTGTGTGCAGTTTATAAGGTCTTCATTTTTAAACAAAAAAACAAATACAAGTAATATTGTTATTATTGTGGCACATGTGTAGATTGATATTCTGAAACCTAAACATGAAATCTGTTTCTGCATATTGGTCATAGATTTGGACACAAACTGCGGTTTGACATTAGGATATTTATCAAAATGTCTTGTCAACTTACATTTTAGATATAGACATTGAACTTTGAACATTCATTTCCAATTGCATTCTACTTAATCCGGTAAAACGAGTCCAAAAACGAGCTGTGATTTATTTGGATCATAACAGAAATCACCAAATCGCGTTTGCCCTGCCAACAACAATAACGAACGTTACATTTGTTAGTGAATGTGGGTCCGTTTTACTAGCTAGCAAGCAACATGTTTTTGAAATGCCTGCCCATGTCCTATGCAGGAAGCTAGCTAGGTCGTTCGTTGCTACTAATGTGAGAAAACAGGAGGGTTAGTCAATCTAGTACAGACTATTTTTGTTTTGACTTAACTTCGTGAGAGTAACGACGTTAGGGGTTGATCAACTCGGAATGTGCATGCAAGTTGACTAGCTAACTATGGGACACATCGTGGTATAATTGCACGGCCTAGCATGCTTGGTATCTGCATTTGTGGCCGTCTTCACCAAGCTGAAAAATATCACACAGCATGTAGTTCGTTAACTAGTCTTACATTAATATCGATGGTTGTAAGTACAACAAACACGCTCTGGTCTAGTTGCTAACTATTTAAAATCGATACGGAAGATAAAGGTATTTCTTTTCCTGTAGGTGAAAGGTCAACATTGAAGGGTTAAAGCACGCTAGGGTTCAAGGCCCATACCAAAACGCAGCCAGCGAGTGGCGGGACTTCGCGGTTGACAACAAGGAATAAGAACGCACAAATGTAACGTTAGCTAGCAATTGAAAATCAATTTGGAACCGTTTCAAATTGTTGTTGGTCTAATACAAACGAACATTTAGCTAGGTTTCATATTTGAACATCAGCTTCGGAAATCGAAACATTTTTCTTCGCGCTAGGTAATTTTAGTTAGCATTCTCCTACAGGATTCACAGCTAGCACGCTTGCTAGCATACACGTTTTAGCTAATAACTGGCACGCGAATATCGATTTGTTTGAGTTAGCTAACTACACTGTCTTTTAGTGCCAAATAACACCGAGTATCGGTATGGTTTTGATATCTCATTTACTTGCCGGTTTTGATGCACTCTTGGTCCGGAATCAATAACAAAGTCTACGAACTAGCTACGTTAGCTAATGGCAGCTTTCCCTCGGGCTGCTGGCTTGGCAAATGTATTCTTCATTATGTGATGCATGACGTGTTTTTTCATTGCAGCTTTCGCGCACAATTCAGTTGTCTTACCTGCTCTGCTTGTTGTACGCTGTTTGTCTAGGTAATAAATTAATGTTATTTTTCTGTCTTTTGCTCCTGCTTCAGGCAGGGTCAGAGTTCGTGACCTTTTTCCTCAAAACACGTTGTGATGCTTCTGCGCATTAGCTCAAACACCCGGGCATCGCGAGTCGGAAGGCTTGCCAAATGTAGCGTATTCTATTGAATATCACAACTGAAGGCTTTTAAACCAAAGTTGTGGCCTTTCCGTGATCCGCAGGACTTTTTGTTTTGAGTCCTGGTGTATCGTCAGTTCAACCATGTCATTCGAGTTTTATAATTAATGACAATGTAGCTAATGCCGTAGTGTGTCCACTGTCACCTGCTGTTAGACTATTTCTTATATTATTTCATCCCTTGCTGTTGGTCAACTGTGTTTACAGTAACTGTCCAGTGTTTCCAGATGTATGGCCTATAATTAACTACAATATGACTTAAATAGTTGTCCTGGAATTAAGTATGTTTTTTTAAAAAAAGAAGCTTTTCTATGTTGGAATGGTGTGGGAGTATACCCGTCTTTAAAACGTTCATGCAAGTAGACCGCTGATTGGACAGCTCCTCCTCAGGAGGAAATGCAAGTGATTTGTTTGAGGTGGGGTTTTGTAAAAAAAAAAAAAAAAAGTTTCTCTAATTTATTCTTTGGCCACCAATACGAGTATAGGATGAGTCAACACCATTATTTGGATATGAATATGAACTTTTAAACTTCATTTAAATTTTTAATTGAACTTTTAACTAGGCAAGTCAGTTTAGAACAAATTCTTATTTACAATGACAACTTACCCCGGACAACACTGGGCCAATTGTGCGCCGTCTTATGGGACCCCCAATCACGGCCGGTTGTGATGCAGTGCCTTAGACCACTGTGCCACTTGGGAGCCCTCATACTCTTGTTTTCAAAATACCACTCTTTATACCCCTCAAAAGAAGCAAAGTAAGTCATGTCAAACTGTAGAATTGCAGGAAATTAGTTTTAAAATGTTAAATTCCAGGAGAGGACCCCTGGACACCCTGCCTACTGTTTTTCCGAAGCAATATCTGCACCACAATTTTGCCCTTGGCTCAAAGTAATGGGCAATCAATCATAACATAGATTATTCAGACCTGCAGACCTACTAATCACTTATTTTTATTCTATGAATAATTGTTCCTTGACTTAATAAATCATTCAAGCATGGATTGGCAACTTTTCAAATTTGGCACACAGACTAGAGGCCATGAGTAACTTGGTCAAAAATAATGGCACAGATTGGCCTATAAGGGGTTGCTGTTATACGCGGTCTCACTTCAATGCTCATATCCGTCACCCCGTTTGACTTAGAGACTTAACTTTGTATGTACAGTGCATTCGGAAAGTATTCAGACTGCTTGACTTGTTCCACATTTTGTTACATTACAGCCTTATTCTACAATGGATTCAATACCCCCCCCCCCCCCCCAATTTACACACAAAACAATGTAGGTCTACACACAATACAGGTTTAGACATTTTTGCACATTTATTAAAATAAAAACGGAAAAAAACATTCACACAAAGAAAAAACATGTTTTTAGACATTTTTGAAAATGTATTAAAATAAAAACGGGAGAAAAAAAAAATCACATTTCCATAAGTATTCAGACCCTTAACTCAGTACTTTGTTGAAGCACTTGGCAGCAGTTACAGCCTCAAGTCTTCTTGGGTATGAGCTTGTTGCAACACCTGTATTTGGGGAGTTTCTCCCATTCTTCTCTGCTGATCCTCTCAAACTCCGTCAGGTTGGATGGGAAGTGTCTATGCACAGCTATTTTCAGGTCTCCAAAGATGTTAGATCGGGTTCAAGTCCGAGCTCTGGCTGGGCCACTCAAGGACATTCAGAGACTTGTCCTTACGGTCATTGTCCTGTTGGAAGGTGAACCTTCGCCCCAGTCTAAGGCACTTAGCCCTCTGGAGCAGGTTTTCATCATGGATCTCACTTTGCTCCGTTCATCTTTCCCTCAATCCTGACTAGTCTCGCAGTCCCTGCCGCTCAAAAACATCCCCACAGCATGATTCCTTCACCGTAGGGATGGTGCCAGGTTTCCTCCAGACGTGACACTTGGCATTCAGGCGAGAGAGTTCAATCTTGGTTCCATCACACCAGAGAATCTTGTTTCTCATGGTCTGAGAGTCCTTTCGGTGCCTTTTGGCAAACTCCAAGCGGGCTGTCATATCCCTTTTACTGAGGTGTGACTTCCGTCTGGCCACTCTACTATAAAGGCCTGATTGCTGGAGTGCTGCGGAGATGGTTGTCCTGGAAGTTTCTCCCATCTCCACAGAGGAACTCTGGAGCTCTGTCAGAGTAACCAGTGGGTTATTGGTCATCTCCCTGACCAAGGCCCTTCTCCCCTATTTGATCAACTCTAGGAAGAGTCTTGGTGGTTACAAACTTCTTCTATTTAGGAATGATGGAGGCTACTGTGGTCTTAGGGACTTTCAATGCTGCAGAAATGTTTTGGTACCCTTCTCCAGATCCGTACCTCGACACAATCCTGTCTCTGAGCTCTTACGGACAATTCCTTTATAGACAGGTGTGTGCCTTTCCAAATTTACATTTACATTTAAGTCATTTAGCAGACGCTCTTATCCAGAGCGACTTACAAATTGGTGCGTTCACCTTAAGACATCCAGTGGAACAGCCACTTTACAATAGTGCATCTAAATCTTTTAAGGGGGTGAGAAAGGATTACTTTATCCTATCCTAGGTATTCCTGAAAGAGGTGGGGTTTCAGGTGTCTCCGGAAGGTGGTGATTGACTCCGCTGTCCTGGCGTCGTGAGGGAGTTTGTTCCACCATTGGGGGGCCAGAGCAGCGAACAGTTTTGACTGGGCTGCGCGGGAACAGTACTTCCTCAGTGGTAGGGAGGCGAGCAGGCCAGAGGTGGATGAACGCAGTGCCCTTGTTTGGGTGTAGGGCCTGATCAGAGCCTGGAGGTACTGAGGTGCCGTTCCCCTCACAGCTCCGTAGGCAAGCACCATGGTCTTGTAGCGGATGCGAGCTTCAACTGGAAGCCAGTGGAGAGAGCGGAGGTGCGGGGTGACGTGAGAGAACTTGGGAAGGTTGAACACCAGACGGGCTGCGGCGTTCTGGATGAGTTGTAGGGGTTTAATGGCACAGGCAGGGAGCCCAGCCAACAGCGAGTTGCAGTAATCCAGACGGGAGATGACAAGTGCCTGGATTAGGACCTGCGCTGCTTCCTGTGTGAGGCAGGGTCGTACTCTGCGGATGTTGTAGAGCATGAACCTACAAGAACGGGCCACCGCCTTGATGTTAGTTGAGAACGACAGGGTGTTGTCCAGGATCACGCCAAGGTTCTTAGCGCTCTGGGAGGAGGACACAATGGAGTTGTCAACCGTGATGGCGAGATCATGGAACGGGCAGTCCTTCCCCGGGAGGAAGAGCAGTTATTCTCCATGGACTTTACAGTGTCCCAGAACTTTTTAGAGTTTGTATTGCAGGAAGCAAATTTCTGCTTGAAAAAGCTAGCCTTGGCTTTTCTAACTGCCTGTTAGGAATGAGGGCATAGCGGGAATGAGGAAAGTAGTGTACAGTTCAGAAACCCAATGTATGTCCCTCATGGTGGACTGTGCCCCAGTGGTTAGCATAATCAAAACACAAATGGAGAAGTCTCACTTACAGTACATACTGGAGTTCTCACTAGATATTTCATGAACAGTAAAACGCAAGCCACAGTTCTGTAGAGAATGATAAGTCTGTCAACATGTTTTTTGTATCAAACGTAGCACAAAGATGGCAAAATGCCAGAATAATTACAATATGGAGAAGCTTCAGGACGTTGACAATACATTCTCGGAGCTCATGATCTCCCTTGCAATGTGGACTACCTTGCTCTCCTTGGCACCACTGTCAGCCTAGCGCAGACACAGGTACAAACACTAAGTCAATCACTACATTTTCACCAAGATCGTGGGTTCAATTCTCACAGGGATCATATACTAGAAATGCATGCACTCACTGTACTGTAAGTAACCTTACATCAAATCATCTGCTAAGTGGCATATTTTCTTTCTATTTTCTAGCAGCTCACCTCCCTCTCCCCATGCTGCTCAGGTTCCCCTTTGTTGCAGGAGGAAGTGTCATCGTCCTCGTCCAAGCTGTGAACCATGATGTCATCATCCATCTGGCCAACATCCTCATCTATAGAGCTCCTGTTGGGAGAACAGTAGATTAGTCAGTAATGCACGTACACAAAAACACACACGTACCACTCACCTAGGAGAGAGAAAGGGTGGAGGAGAGTGTGATATAAAAGTAGGATGGTGAAGGAGGGAGAGAGGAAGGAGAGGTTGGTTGGTATAAAACGCCTGAGTAAGCATTTCACATCAGGGAGGTGTCTTTCTTACAGAAGAAAAATCATCAGTCCACCAGTATTCCAACATTTCCTGGAGTGACCACAGAGAACACAAAGGAAATATCTGTTTGACAGACAGAAGAAAAAAAATATTGCCTTGGGTCAGAGTAGTTTGGCTGGATGTCCACACTATTGCCAACCCAAACATTACGGAGGGCTCGGCTCCAAGCTGGTCACTCCTCTCTACCTATCTGCTCGTTGACTTGATCTTGAGGAAGTTAAAGGTGTCACAGGCCAACACAGACATAAGAAAGGCCTGGTTCCAAACCCGCTAACTATACCCTAATCCTAGGCCCTTGGCTCCAACCAGCTATAATATGACAAAAACACCACCTAGCCAAGCAGGAGGCTTAGCAGAACTATTGTTGTTAGGTATTGGTTTAGAACTGGACCATGGTGAGTTGCTACTTCAAGTAGCCTCCTCCTTTGTGCATTCTGGGGCCATGCCCTGTTTAATGTAGATATTCTATGGTATGGCTATATTTGTGAGAGGCTCAATGTGTGTTAGATGCATGTGATTGTTTCACTCTGAAATAAAGTGGCCTGACTAACACACTAAGCTGTTGGTTCAAGGCACAGAACACTGAACAGTTTTCTATTTAACTAGGCAAGTAAGTTAAGAGCAAATTCTTATTTACAATGATGTTCTACCAAAAGGCCTCCGGCGGGAACGGAGGCTGGGATTAAAATATAAATAAGTAAATATAGGACAAAACACACATCACGACAAGAAAGACAACAACACTACATAAAGAGAGACCTACGACAACAATATAGCAAGGCAGCAACACATGACAACACAGCATGGTAGCAACACAACATGACAACAACATGGTAGCAGCACAAAACATGGTACAAACATTATTGGGCACAGACAACAGCACAAAGGGCAAGACGGTAGAGACAACAATACATCACGCAAAGCAGCCACAGGGATGTGTGTGCTCTGGGGACCTTTAACAGAATGTGACTGGCAGAACGGGTGTTGTATGTGGAGGATGAGGGCTGCAGTAGATATCTCAGATAGGGGGGGAGTGAGGCCTAAGTGGGTTTTATAAATAAGCATCAACGAATGGGTCTTGCGACGGGTATACAGAGATGACCAGTGTACAGAGGAGTACAGAGTGCAGTGATGTGTCCTATAAGGAGCATTGGTGGCAAATCTGATAGCCGAATGGTAAAGAACATCTAGCCACTCGAGAGCACCCTTACCTGCCGATCTATAAAGTATGTCTCCATAATCTAGCATGGGTAGGATGGTCATGTGAATCAGGGTTAGTTTGGCAGCTGGGGTGAAAGAGGTGTGATTACGATAGAGGAAACCTTAACTTTAGCCTGCAGCTTTAATATGTGCTGAGAGAAGGACAGTGTACCGTCTAGCCATACTCCCAAGTGCTTGTATGAGGTGACTACTTCAAGCTCTAAACCCTCAGAGGTAGTAATCACACCGGTGGGGAGAGGGGCATTCTTCTTACCAAACCATGGTAGCCTAGGAGTTAGAGCACTGGGCCAGTAACCGAAAGGTTGTTAGATCGAATTCCCGAGCTGACAAGGTAAAAATATGTTGTTCTGCCCTTGAACAAGGCAGGTAACCCACTGTTCCCAAAATAGTGAAGTGGAAGTGGAATATCACTCTGCTAGTGATTTGCTGAATGTGCAATCCTAAAGGAAGGCTGTGATTGGTTAATGACCTATAACGTCAATCTCTATGTATGAAATGGGTCATATTTTCAAAAGTACTAGAGAGCCCATTCTGGAAATGTGATGTACAATATGTTTAAAAATGAACAAAATCAAAAAGGTTAGTTTTGAGATAATCATAAAAATATTTTTGCCAAAATAATCTGAGATACCAGAAATATTTCCCGTCCACACTTGCGTGGAATAGCTCAAATAGAGTTAGTCACATTGTGTTGCTGTGGGTTTGAATTAGACCAACTGCCTTTGTGACACTTTCACTCTCCATCTATCTTTCCCACTACAGTATCTCTCCTCTCTCCAATGAAACACACAAATTTGTTTAATCCTGTAAATATATATATATATATATATTTTTTTTTTAAGTGTATGGGTCCCTTTACCTAGAAGAAAAAAAAATGACAAAAAGAGTAAGAAAAACCTCTCACTATGTCACGCCCTGACCTTAGAGCTTTTTATGTCTCTATTTTGGTTTGGTCAGGGTGTGATTTGGGTGGGCATTCTATGTTCCTTTTTCTATGTTTTTGTATTTCTTTGTTTTGGCTGGGTATGGTTCTCAATCAGGGACAGCTGTCTATCGTTGCTTTTCCCCAGGTAGCTTTTCCCCACATGGTTTTTGTGGGTAGTTAATTTCCACCTTTTGTTTTAGTGTTCAGTTTTAATAAAGAAAGAATGAACACTTACCACTCTGAGCTTTGGTCCGATGATTCCTCTTCTTCAGAAGATGAATACCGTTACACACTATGCTTCCGCTGTTGATGTTCAATGTGTTTCTCCAGGGGATGGTACGGCTCCTGTTCCTCGTATATATTATCATAATACAGGTGGTTGTGCCAGTCCGACTGGTCCGGAGGCGTACCCACCGGCCCCCCACTCCCCAGTCCCAGAGGTAGGATGACATACTCTGGCATCTCCTCTTAATACCACACATTCTCATGCTCCATCTCCGGAGCCTGTGCCGCTCCGAGGTAACGGAACTTATCCACGCTCTGCTCCACCCCCACCTCAATCACCCCAAGCTGGGGTCAGGAGAACTTGCGTGAGCCCGACATCCCCAGGTGATCTTGAAAATTGATATCTTGGCCGCCACCATTCACATACTACTCAGCCTCTGCGTCAGCTGCAGTGCAGTCTAAAGACTGGCCTGCCTTGGCTAGCAGCTTAGGCAGCGTCTTGACAGAGAGCTTCAGCTCCAGGGGCCTCCGGAAGGAATTAAGTTTCTGTCCATCGGAGCGGGTGAACTCGGCAGAGGAGAAGGACTTGGTTCTCCCTTTCCCCAGGGTGGAGCGAGGCGGCTTGGACAGCATCAGTGTTTCACCAATGCTGTTCTTACTGGAGATAGGTGATACCAGCATCTGCAGGATGCTCCTTCCTGGTCGCTCCCCTGGGGTTGCAGCTAGCGCTCTCATAGCTTTCATATTTAGAGCCCTGCCAACTTAACTGCCCTTAGCGAGTACACGTCCATCATCATCACTGTCTGAGGTCTTTCCTTTCTCCCCTTTTCCCTCTTCTGACAGTTCCTTCTTCAGTACCAATGCTGACGGGGAGCTGTGTCCCTGTGGTTTCTTGGGGACAACGGCCATCTTGCTGGTTGCCACGGTGAAAGGCGAGTGGCAGTTGGAGTTGAGCTCCAGCTGGTTGGGCAGACTGGTCGAGAAAGGATGACAAGTAATCTCACCATGGATCACCTTCTTATCTACTGAACACTCCTTTTCATAGACACTGTCATCCACCCATCCCTTATTCTCCTCCTCTACATCCTGAGGGAGGTGCGGATGGGAGGAGGTGGAAAAGGTCTGTGCTGCATTCTCAGGTTCAGACAGAAAGGCTTTCTTTCTGGAAGGGGCTGCAGGTGGAGGGCAGGGTGTACTGGACGATGGAAGACCCTCCCAGCTTTCACTGGTCCTGGCAGGAATGTTGTGTGCGTGACAAGCAGGTGTGCGTTGGCAGACAGAGACAGGCTGTTCTTCCTCTCCAGTGACACCTTCACCTTTCTGACCATTGTTTCCCTCCATTCCCTCCCCTCTGTCTGACCCCTCCCCTCCTCTGGGTCTTCCTGTCTAACCAGGGCAGACTTCCTGGGTTTCCGGGGTACAGAGAGGGGGAGAGGCTTCCTAGGTACAGCTGGGTTTTGATTGGGCTTGCCAGTGTCTCTACCAATAGAACAAGAGGAGGGGATGGTGTCACCACCACCATTGGCGTCATTGCTCTGGGTGCTCTCCTGAGGAAGAGGGCACTATGTCAGGGTGTGCTGACGTCACAATGTCTGATTTGATGTTCTGATTTGTGTTTAAGAGGTGGTTATTAGTGGACAGCAACACAGCCTGTACACAAACATCTGGTAAAGTGTTGTTTACTGCTTGGCTCTTGTTGTTGTCGTCTCCTTTGTTCTCTCGAGATCGAGATTTGGGAACAAGCTCTATTCTGGATTCCTCCATTTTGCTATTGTTATGCAACGTTTTCAAGTCTTTTTCAATTTTGTCAATCTCTACATCCGGTGTGTTACCATTCCCCACCCACAGACAGTTCTTCTGGCTACACTGACAAATTGGAATAATATAATCACAATCTGGTTTCTTGTTCTCTTGATGCTGTATTCCATTTCTGCAGTTCAGAAGACCTATACTTCTGGACATTTCCGATGGTCTCTGACAATCGTTCACTGTGGTCTGATTGTGACTTACAGTCTTTGATGAGAGTGGTTTGGACTCCAACGCTGTGGTGCGGTATGGTTTGGGGAAGCATGGTGGTTTGGGGGCTACAGCCGAGGATGGAGAGGGCCCTGGCTTCTGGGGCTGAGTGATCTTTGGTTTGGCGGCCACCGGTGGCTTCTACATGCCTAGAGAGAGAGAGAGAAAGAGAGAGAGAGAACAGGCATTAAAAACATAGGAAAAGTGACACCATCACCCTCATACATGTCAAACAGTCCTAACTGAAAGTAAAAGTTAGAGTTCTAAAGATTACATTTTTATTGATCATTCTAGTATAAGAAAATCCTGGAACTCTAGAATACAAATGACAGTTAAATGCTCTGTAAAAGCTAACAGATGCTGGGCTAACAAGGAGAAAGGGGTGTGTGCCTCCACTCAGAGGGTTGACATATGGGTAAATCCATTTGAATTCAATCACTTTTTGAGAGGATCCCTTTTGATTTTAAAACAAAACTCTTTATACATTTGGCAGTGAAAGAAGTGTTCAAAAAGTGACTTTTTAGACCTGAATGCCAAAACACTCAGGAGATAAAGGTGCTCAAAGTGAACCCATTTTGCATACCCCACCATACCATGAGACATCCATGTCTTCAACACTGGAAAATATAAACGGTCGACTTTGCTTACAAACGGTGTTTGTAAAATTGTCATTTTTCATCCTTTAAACATTTATCTAACAGCACACATACTCCATGTTTTTACATGTTGCAGCTTTAGACCCTGTTTGACATCTTCTGAGTTGTTTGTGTTGTCCCCCGCCATCGGTTGAGACACAACATGCTCTTGACTACAGGGTGGGTCTCATTTCAATCATAGAAATATCATTCATAGAATGAACCCATCCCTTCAGACCACTGCAATTTACCTGGTACACCATTGACATATACATTGAAAATGTTTACGTATAATTACTACCACAAAGATGACCGCTGGTCCTGTGTATTCTATGATCTATATTTCAATAGGTTTCTATGGAGGTTTTCTGTGGGGGTACTGAGAAGCTGGCTCCCAAGTGGGTGGGCCTATGTCCTCCAAGGCCCAGTCATGTGAAATCCATAGATTAGGGCCTCATTTATTTCCTTATATGAACTGTAGCTCAGTAAACACTTTTACATTGTTGCATTTATATTTTTGTTCAGTATAGATCTGAACTGCTGACAGGAATAGAGAGGGAGAGAGGCAGTGGTTTGGCTTGTCCTTCAGCAAAATCAGCACTGTCTGAAAACCAAACTGCTATTGTGTATTATTTATTCCCACTCAGTTTGGCCTGATCGGTGTGCCACTTTTCTGAACAAAACAATGCAATGTAATACAGTCAACTGAAAGCAAAGAGAACAGTTTCCTTTTCTTTTAATGCAACGCCAAAAACAAAGAGTATGCTGTGATGGATGGACATTATATTAAGAATCTCTTGGTTAATTCATTTTTACTCATCACAGACATTTGGGAGTTAACCCCTAAACTACCTGCTCTGTAGTTGTTTGAACTTAACTTTGTCGTTGTGCCTGCAGTATTGGGACAATCAAAACTAGCCTACACTAGGCCTATGCACTAGGGCCACCAAATCGCTCCAACAATGTGGTGATTCATATGTTTTACTTAATTTAAAAAATATATATATATATATAATCCCAAATGTATCATTGTTTAAGGTTTGTGTAATGCCTAATCTCTACATGGGTAAATTAAGCTTGCTTTTCAAATCCTCTAACCCAATCGAAATCCATTAATACGTCTCATCAACTACAGCCTGTCAATTCCCCTGCGCTCATGAAGATGATTCATGTCGCACACACATTCCTCCGGCTGACTTTTAAAATATTTTCTTCCAATGGAAACCGCCCGCTTTCTTCTTTCAGGTGCATTGTCAAGACTCGAGTGTGGTGTCAAAACTTTGTAAGTAATCTTGCTATCCACCCGTTAGATTTGGTAACATTTCTTCTTTTGATCCTGAACAGGCAATGGTTGCGCTGCACTGATCCGCTCCGATGTTATCAACTCTGCCTGTGAAGTCTACGCTGTGAGCACCGATGTATAAAGGAGTTTATTCACAACATATCCACTAGGGGGCTCACAACTCCACAAATCAAATATACATCTGTAGGGTAGATTGAGTGCTATGATTTGGGGCAAGCTCAAGAACCTCACATACAAACATTGAATTAACATTTTACAAAACGTTACAAGCTACTATTTCAATGAAGAACTATCTATACAGGAACTTCACAGGGACTTCAAGGATGTGCTCTCTCAGGTCGTGGACATTCATTACTGATATGGTCAGAGAGTTGCAGTAGATGCCTTGCATATGTTTTTACATGTTTTTTAAAATTTATTTTTGTTTTATTTGTATGCAATCGCTGTCAGTGTTTACGTTTCCAATCGGATGTCTGTAAAGCCTATTGTATTTGTCAATCCCAGTATTTATTCATATGTTTAATAAAAAATGCTTCACAAAAAAATTGCCTGTGCTCAACAATGGTAGTAATAGGCCTATATATTTGTTTGCTGAATATTGTATGTACCATCACATATTGTGTGCTGAAGTTGAATATAATTCTCCGTCATCAGTGCTAATAACAGCAACTAAGCAACGGAGTTGTGTGGAAAAATGAATACGCTGGAGTTCAGTATGCAAGTTAAGAGATTTGTGTCAGGAAGTACGTAAGGAACTAAAGTCTTCATTCATATCTTCAGTACCTTTATCACCGTGAACATTCCACAGAATAGGCTATTCTAAAACCATTATTGCTCTACACACTGACACTACATTGTCACGATATCAGTTAGTGAATCACTCAGTGAGGAAGTAACTCTCTCCATCCCTCTCTCTCTATTCAATTTCAATTTAAGGGCTTTATTGGCATGAGTAACACATGTTTACATTGCCAAAACAAGTGAAATAGATCATAAAGAAAAGTGAAATAAACAATACAAAATGAACAGTGAACATTACATTCACAAACGTTCCTAAAGACAGTGTTGTAATGATGTACAAATAGTTCAAGTACAAAAGGGAAAATAAACATAATATAGGATGTATTCACAGAATTTTTTGTTCTTCACTGGTTGCCCTTTTCTTGTGGCAACAGGTCACAAATCTTGCTGCTGCGATGGCACACTGTGGTATTTTCACCCAATAGATAACGGAGTTTATCAAAATTGGATTTGTTTTTTCAAATTCTTTGTGGGTCTGTGTAACCTGAAGGAAATATGTGTCTCTAATATGGTCATATATTTGGCAGGAGGTTAGGAAGTGCAGCTCAGTTTCCACCTCATTTTGTGGGCAGTGTGCACATAGCCTGTCTTCTCTTGAGAGCCAGGTCTGCCTTTGGCGGCCTTTCTCAATAGCAAAGCTCACTGAGTCTATACATAGTCAAAGATTTCCTTAATTTTAGGTCAGTCACAGTGGTCAGGAATTCTGTCACTGCATACTCTCTGTTTACAGCCAAATAGCATTCTAGTTTGCTCTGTTTTTTTGTAAATTCTTTCCAATGTGTCAAGTAATTTTCTTTTTCTTTTCTCATGATTTGGTTGGGTCTAATTTTGTTGCTGTCCTGGGGCTCTGTGGGGTCAGTTTGTGTTCTTGAACAAAGCCCCAGGACCACCTTGCTTAGGGGGCTCTTCTCCAGGTTCATTTCTCTGTAGGTGATGGTTTTGTTATGGAAGGTTTGGGAATTGCTTCCTTTTAGATGGTTGTTGAATTTAACAGCTCTTTTCTGGATTTTTATCATTAGCGGGTATCGGCCTAATTCTACTCTGCGTGCATTATTTGATGTTTTACATTGTACACAGAGGATATTTTTGCAGTCTCAATTAGGTGTTTGTCCCATTTTGTGAATTCTTGGTTGGTAAGCGGACGCCAGACCTCACAACCATAAAGGCCAATGGGTTCTATAACTTTCAAGTATTTTTAGCCAGATCGAAATGTCGAAATTTATGCTCCTTTTGGTGCCATAGAAGGCCCTTCTTGCAAAGTCTCTCAGGTCATTCACAGCTTTGTGGAAGTTACCTGTGGAGCTGCAGACTGTTCTTGTGCCCTCGCCAATTCGTTGTTATATATGTTGAATAGGGTGAGGCTTAAGCTTCATCCCTGTCTCCCCCCCCCCCCCCCCGGACCTGTGGAAAGAAAAGTCTGTGTTTTTGTCAATTTTAACCGCACAGTGGTTGTTTGTGTTATAATGTCGTATGTTTTCCATCAATTTGTATAGCAGGCCCTCATGCCAAATTGGGTTGAAAGCTTTTTTGAAATTAACAAAGCATGAGGAGACTTTGCCTTTGTTTTGGTTTGTTTGTTTGTCAATTAAGGTGTGCATGGTGAATACGTGGTCTGTCGACTGTAATTTGGTGAAAAGCCAATTTGACATTTGCTCAGTACATTGTTTTCACAGAGGAAATGTATGAGTCTGCTGTTAATGATAATGCAGAGGATTTTCCCAAGGTTGCTGTTGACGCATATCCCCTGGTAGTTATTGAGGTCAAATTTGTCTCCACTTTTGTGGACTGGGGTGATCAGTCTTGGTTCTAAATGTTGGGGAATATGCCAGAGCTGAAGATTATGTCAACGAGTTTAAGTATAGCCAATTTAAATTTGTGGTCTGTATATTTTATCATTTCATTTAGGTATCCCACAAGCCTTTTTGGGTTGGAGGGTTTGTATTTTGTCCTGTAGTTCAGTCAATGTAATTGGAGAATCCAGTGGGTTCTGGTAGTCTTTAATAGTAGGGGCAGCAGGGTAGCCTAGTGGATAGAGCTTTTGACTAGTAACCGGAAGGTTGCAAGTTCAAATCCCCGAGCTGACAAGGTACAAATCTGTCGTTCTGCCCCTGAACAGGCAGTTAACCCACTGTTCCCAGGCCGTCATTGAAAATAAGAATTTGTTCTTAACTGACTTGCCTAGTTAAATAAAGGTAAAATTTAAAAAATAGTTGATACTAAGATTTATATTTGATCATGTATATGTTTTTGCTGTTTGTCCTTTGTTAAAGAGCCAAAAATATAACTCTTCGTGTTGTTGTTTGTTTGGAGTTTTCCAGTTTTCACAGAAGTGGTTAGATTCTATGGATTCTTCAATTACATTGAGCTGATTTCTGACGTGCTGTTCCGTCTTTTTCTGTAGTGTATTTCTGTATTGTTTTCGTGATTCACCATAGTGAAGGCACAGGCTCAGGTTTTCTGGGCCTCTATGTTTTTGGTTGGATAGGTTTCTCAAATTATTTCTTAGTTTTTAAAAATTCTTCCTCAAACCATTCGTCATTGTTGTTCATTTTCTTAGGTTGTCTGCTTTACATTTTTTAGATTTGATAGGGAACCTGAGAGGTCAAATATACTATTTACGT
This sequence comes from Oncorhynchus nerka, assembly GCF_034236695.1. Classification (NCBI taxonomy): domain Eukaryota; kingdom Metazoa; phylum Chordata; class Actinopteri; order Salmoniformes; family Salmonidae; genus Oncorhynchus; species Oncorhynchus nerka. The sequence continues at coordinate 57,301,222 of NC_088420.1, read as the reverse complement.
TTTCTACTGCTAAATTTAAGACTTCACTATTACAGTGAAACATTTTGTCCAGAAAATTGTCTAGAAGGGACTGAATTTGTTGTTGCCTAATTGTTTTTTAGTAAATTTCCACACTACTTTCCTTCCATCTATTGCATTTCTTAATAATATTCCTTTGGCTTTGATGCCTCATGAATGGTATAGCACTGTTCAAGTAGAGTGTGATTTTGCTGTACGCAAATTCACTAGCTCCTCAACGACCGCAACAGCAGCTGGGGAAGCAAACCACTTCGTTGAACAAGGATCCGTGGAAAATCTTTGTGAACGTGTAAACAGACGAGATAACAGCTGAATTAAACTGCTCTGAAGCATTGTTACTTTGTCAACTGAATAACGGAAACAGTCGTCGCTTTTCGCCGGTACCGAGGATAATACAAAACTTCCCAAAGAGGAATTCTTCATTCAGGATGTCGGAGTGAAACAAAGAGGTCTGGGGGCATTCCTGTCAGATAGGGGTTGGACTTCATCCGTGTGGCCTTCTCTGAATGGGAAAGATGGAAAGGGAGTTACAATGGTGGAAAGGACAGCTAGCAGGGGATATCCATCAGTCCCTCCGCATCAAGGAGTTGAAGCTGCCTGTGTATCGGGCCCACTCCCCTCAGATAGGGATGCGTCGGTACTTTGCAGACCTGCTGGCCATACTGTCGAACCGCTACCAGCTGTGTCCTACAGCCAGACACCTGTCTGTCTACCTACTGGACCTGTTCATGGATCACTACGATGTGGCCGTCAAACAGCTCTACATCATCGCTCTGTCCTGCCTGCTCCTCGCCAGTAAGTTTGAGGAGAGGGAGGACCGGGTACCTAAGTTGGAGCAGCTCAACTCCCTGGGCTTCATGTGTTCTCTGAACCTTGTTCTCAACAAGAGAGACCTCATCAAGATGGAGCTGCTGCTGTTGGAGACGTTCAGCTGGAACCTGTGTATGCCCACCCCGGCCCACTTCATAGACTACTACCTCCAGGCCTCGGTGCAGGAGGGAGACCTGTACAACGGCTGGCCTCTCTCCTCCCTCTCCAAGACCAAAACCTTTATGGACAAGTACACACACTACTTCCTGGAGGTGTCACTGCAAGACCATGCGTTCCTGAGTTTCCGTCTCAGGTGGCGGCAGCGTGCGTAGCGGCGTCTCGTATCTGTCTCCAGATTTCTCCTAGCTGGACCACGTCTCTACACCTACTGACTGGCTACACCTGGGGCCACCTCACACACTGCATCAAACTCATGCTGCTTGCACATGACCGCGACGTGAAGGAGGCCAACAAACCCAAATCCACCCCTCTGTTGTCTCGATCCGCCTCTCTCCAGTCTCACCCTCCTCTCTCCCACCTCTCACCGGTCCCAGCCATCCAGAGACCAGCTACCTCCTCCTCCACCCCCCAGCAGCTCTTCTTCCAGCCCAGCCCAGTGGGCTTCCCACACCTCTCCCCCTCCCTGTCCCAGCTCCACGCGCTAGCCGACTCCCAGGCTTTGGAGCCTCCTGGAGTCAACATGTCCCAGGTCTTCCTCCAGAGCCACAGGATGGGGCTGCTCACCGGGGCCAACACCATGACCTCCACAGCAGGGGCCTTCCCCTCCTATCCTAGCCTGACTTCAGGGCTGCAGCCTGGGGCTCGGGTGGCACCGCTGGCCTTGCAGGGCCCCATCTCCATGCAGGTAGCCTTGGCTGCGGAGCCGAGACACTGCCTCAGCATGGCCTACAGCCGGGGGTACCTGGGGGCGTGGGCCCCCACCACACCTTCACGGCAGCGGGCTGCTTCGACAGATGACGCCAGGAGACAGAGGAGAGGATGAACAGCAAACCACCCAGAGCCAGGGACAGGGAGCGCTACAATCCTCTCCCATCACTACTTCCTCCTCCTCTCCGGTCCCTGGCAGACCTCCTCACTCTCTCCATCAGCACCCCGCCCCCTCCTTGGCCGCCCCTTGCCCTGCGGCCCCCACCTTCAGACAGAGACGGAGAGAAAGACTGCTCAAACGCAAGCAAAGGTCGAAGGCTACCGATGACCCCGTGGATGTCATCACACTGACATGACGCCACTGACTGATGTTAAACACGGTGTTCTAATCACGTCACAGGAACGTGAAGCCAAGGCAGAAGCATTAAAACACTGTAGAATGGTCACCGTATGTCCCTGGTTAAAATGCTGTTATCACTGTGAACCAGAGGCTATGCAGCATGATTCCTCCTCAGTGCCTCCTGGGTTTTGACCAGAGTGATTTCTGTCTGTGAATTCAGCTGAAGATGAAGTGCTGCTCGATCTCTCTCTCTCTCTCTCTCTCTCTCTCTCTCTCTCTCTCTCTCTCTCTCTCTCTCTCTCTCTCTCTCGCTGTAATCAACTCTACTGAAGACGAGAAATAGGCCAGTAAATTAAAGTTTTGAGCTGCTGAATTGGGAACAGTGGTATGACTTGTTATAAGCAGACATACCAGTGAGTTGAAGATGCTATGTGACATAGGTGAATGGTGAATGCACCAATTTGTAAGTCGCTCTGGATAAGAGCGTCTGCTAAATGACTTAAATGTAAATGTAAATCTGATAGGGGTGTCAGTGGACTGACTGTGAACACTCTAAGAGACTCTGGGTTGAGGTCAGTGATAAAGTAGTCTACAGTACTACTGCCAAGAGATGAGCTACCGTAGGAGTCCCCTTGAAACCTACCATTGACTATGTACATACCCAGCGTCCAACAGAGCTGTAGGAGTTGTGACCCATTTTTATTGGTTATGTTGTCATAGGGGGCATATGAGGGAGGAAATGCTGTCACCTCCAGGTAGGTGTTTGTCCCCCTGTGTGCTGAGGGTGTCAGGTTATTGTCCAGTTCTGGCATTTAGAATGCCACAGGTTAGTACATGTCCCCGGGCCTGGAAATGGTTGATCTCCCCCTTCTAGAATGTAGAAGCTGTCATCGTTAAAGTATGGGGATTCTATTGGGAGGATATAGGTAGCACACACAAGGACATTTTTCTTTGTTTAGATCATTTCCTTGTTAATTTCTAGCCAGATGTAAAATGTTCATGTTTTGACTAATTTAACAGAGTGGGTTAGGTCTACTCTATTTCAAATTAGCATACCCCCTGAGTCTCTTCCCTGTTTCACACCTGGTAGTTTGGTGGATGTGACTACCAGCTCTCTGTAACCTAGAGGGCAACCAGTGGATCTGTCTCCTTTATACCATGTTTCTTGTAGGATGACAATGTCTGTATTTCTAATTTATTTGATGAAGTCTGGGTTCCTGCTCTTTAGGCCGAAGGCAGATGATCTCAGACCTTGTATATTCCAGGAAGAGATAGTAAAAGCTTTGTGTTCCACAGTGTCTAGATTTGTTTTGGTGTGGTTTAGGCACAGACCATCACAGTAGGTGTGAGCAGGGCATGTTGAGCATCTGATACATACCTCTTGTCGCAAGATGAGGCTTTGGCGGGTGTAATAGTGGGAGTTCGGCCTGTTTCTCTGCTCACGACCTGGCATATGTCCTGCTGTCATGTTGAGGTCCTTTCCACACGGGCGGGGGTCATGGGGTGGGCAAAAGGGGCATAGGTCTGATATGGGGGGACTTATATAGGGTGTGGCCAGGGTTTGCTTTGGGTGTGGCTGGTGATGCTGTGGTCTGGGTGTAGGTCCTTTTGACGTGGGTTCTCTCTGTGCAGGTCCTTTAGGAGGTAGTCTTGCAGGTCTGGGAGGGTGTCTTGCTGGTCTGGGTGGGGTGTCCATTGCTCTGTTGCTCCTATGTGAGATGCTGGGGCTACGGTTGAGGGTGATGTCCTTCAGGGTCCTGGCAAAAATTGGGATTGCTGCTTTGTAGAGGTGGACCAGGTTGACATTAGGTTTTGAGACACAGTCTCGCGAAATGCTTGCTTTCACCCACTGTATAGTGGCAGGGTGAAAGTATTTTCGTGGTAGCAGGGCAGAGATAACCACTTGTGCGTTGGGGAAAGTGGAAGAAGCTCTCTAGAAAGTGGAAGAAGAACCCTTTCCTGCTGGGCCCTCAGGTCATTTGTGCCCATGTGAATTATGATGTGGCTGGGGGACAACAGCTCCAGGGACTCTGTCCTCTGTGTTTGTCCTCTGACAACAGCTCCAGGTTTGTCCTCTGACAACAGCTAGTGTGTTTGTCCTCTGACAACAGCTCCAGGGCATGTTTGTCCTCTGAGCTCCAGGGACTGTTTGTCCTCTGACAACAGCTCCAGGGATGCAGTGTTTGTCCAGGACTAGTGTTTGTCCTCTGACAACAGCTCCAGGGACTAGTGTTTGTCCTCTGACAACAGCTCCAGGGCATGCCTCTAGTGTTTTTGTCCTCTGACAACAGCTCCAGGACAACCTCTGAGCTCCAGGGCATGCCTAGTGTTTGTCCTCTGACAACAGCTCCAGGGACTAGTGTTTGTCCTCTGACAACAGCTCCAGGGCATGCCTAGTGTTTGTCCTCTGACAACAGCTCCAGGGCATGCCTAGTGTTTGTCCTCTGACAACAGCTCCAGGGACTAGTGTTTGTCCTCTGACAACAGCTCCAGGGACTAGTGTTTGTCCTCTGACAACAGCTCCAGGACCATGCCTAGTGTTTGTCCTCTGACAACAGCTCCAGGGACTAGTGTTTGTCCTCTGACAACAGCTCCAGGGACTAGTGTTTGTCCTCTGACAACAGCTCCAGGGACTAGTGTTTGTCCTCTGACAACAGCTCCAGGGCATGCCTAGTGTTTGTCCTCTGACAACAGCTCCAGGGCATGCCTAGTGTTTGTCCTCTGACACACAGCTCCAGGGACTGCCTAGTGTTTGTCCTCTGACAACAGCTCCAGGGACTTGTTTGTCCTCTGACAACAGCTCCAGGGACTAGTGTTTGTCCTCTGACAACAGCTCCAGGACCATGCCTAGTGTTTGTCCTCTGACAACAGCTCCAGGGCATGCCTCTGACAACAGCTCCAGGGACTTGTTTGTCCTCTGACAACAGCTCCAGGGACTAGTGTTTGTCCTCTGACAACAGCTCCAGGGCATGCCTAGTGTTTGTCCTCTGACAACAGCTCCAGGGCATGCCTAGTGTTTGTCCTCTGACAACAGCTCCAGGGCATGCCTAGTGTTTGTCCTCTGACAACAGCTCCAGGGACTAGTGTTTGTCCTCTGACAACAGCTCCAGGGACTAGTGTTTGTCCTCTGACAACAGCTCCAGGGACTAGTGTTTGTCCTCTGACAACAGCTCCAGGACCTCTGACCAGCTCCAGGGAGCTCCAGGGACTTGTTTGTCCTCTGACAACAGCTCCAGGGACTAGTGTTTGTCCTCTGACAACAGCTCCAGGACCATGCCTAGTGTTTGTCCTCTGACAACAGCTCCAGGGACTAGTGTTTGTCCTCTGACAACAGCTCCAGGGACTAGTGTTTGTCCTCTGACAACAGCTCCAGGACCATGCCTAGTGTTTGTCCTCTGACAACAGTGGACCATTTGTCCTCTGACAACAGCTCCAGGGCATGCCTAGTGTTTGTCCTCTGACAACAGCTCCAGGGACTAGTGTTTGTCCTCTGGGACTAGTGTTTGTCCTCTGACAACAGCTCCAGGGACTAGTGTTTGTCCTCTGACAACAGCTCCAGGACCATGCCTAGTGTTTGTCCATGCTCCAGGGACTAGTGTTTGTCCTCTGACAACAGCTCCAGGGACTAGTGTTTGTCCTCTGACAACAGCTCCAGGACCATGCCTAGTGTTTGTCCTCTGACAACAGCTCCAGGGACTAGTGTTTGTCCTCTGACAACAGCTCCAGGACCATGCCTAGTGTTTGTCCTCTGACAACAGCTCCAGGGACTAGTGTTTGTCCTCTGACAACAGCTCCAGGACCATGCCATGTTTGTCCTCTGACAACAGCTCCAGGGACTAGTGTTTGTCCTCTGACAACAGCTCCAGGACCATGCCTCTGACAACAGCTCCAGGGCCATGCCTAGTGTTTGTCCTCTGACAACAGCTCCATGCCTAGTGTTTGGGCACCAGAGTTTAGCCTCTTTGTGTTTGGGAAAAAGTTTATCCTCTTGAATGTATTTGCCATTTGAGTCAATGAGGAGCACAATCTCTGGCTTTTGTGTGTTCTTGGTGGATGTGTGGGGAGTTGTCAAGAGAGCTATCAGGGGAGCAGACACGGGAGCTGTTAGGAGGGGTGGGGTCTGTTGGGTTGGTGGGTCCTGTGTTGTCTGTCACATTGTGGTGTTGAGGTTGTGTTCTGGGTCTGAGGTGGGCTGTTCTGCTGGCTTGTCTGGGGGAGTGTTCTGCTCTCTGTCACACCTCAGCTTTATAACCTCCTCCTTCAGTGACACGTGTGCCTCTTTAAGTTCTCTCACCTCAGTCCGTAGAGCAGCAAGCTCTCTCAGAGAGCCGTCCATCTCCACCTTCTGCCCCCCGGGTCTTGTGGCGGGGTGTTGTTTTGTGTGTTTGTTCTGTCTGTATTGTTTGGACTAGCTCTCTGAGCTCCACCACGTCTCTTTCCAGCTCTGGGAATTTATCCCTCTCAATGATGGAGGAGCAGTGCAGTTGTGGGACCTGGGTGTGTTCAGGCCATAGCCCGGTGCACCTAACTCCCTCACTGAGTCACTTAGTCAGAATCAGGAAGTGTCTCTCTCAGCTGATGTTTCACAAAAGGATGAGAGGGGAAAGGGCAGGGTTGATACTATCAAATATTTTATAAGTAAACTGAGATAGACCACAGTCTGTCATTTCCAATGGGAACAAATGAGTCATAGTGGGCAGAACAAGCAAGGAGGTGGGCAGAGCCAAGCAGGAGCTAGCACCTTCTAAACAACACCATTTTTTCAAACTTTTGCAAAGGGAAAAGTCTACAAAGCTTAGTCCACTCTTTTCATAATTGATTTTAGTTTTGGGAACAGAAAACTGTATGGAGATCAAATGTTTAATCGATGACAAAATTTGCAGAATTCCATCCACTCCCACTGCCCGCCATCGGGCTTCCTCTCACTACCATATTTGGTAGTGAGTGGAAACGCCAAGCGGATGCTTCACATTAATACCTCCAGTGAAATATCTGTCTCATTGATACTATTATCTTTGGAATACACGTATACAGTAAAATAACAAGGAGATTACAGGCAGATGATCCCTCTTGTTTCTTTCCCTTTTGAACATTGACGCCATCTTTATTTGCTAACAGAAAAATAGTAACATCCACTGAGTTATGTACATGATAAAATGCAAAAGTTCAGTAAGAATACATCATTGAGATAAAAATAAAAAACACAACAGTGGTAGGCTTGATCACAGACAACAACGAGACAGCCTATAGGGAGGAGGTCACAGACCTGGCCGTGTGGTGCCTGGACAGAAATCTCTCCCTCAACATGATCAAGACAAAGGAGATGATTGTGGACTACAGGAAAAAGAGGACTGAGCATGCCCCCATTCTCATCGACGGGGCTGCATTTGCGCAGGTTGAGAGCTTCAAGTTCCTTGGTGTTCACATCACCCACAAAATTAGCATGGTCCAAGTACACCAAGACAGTCGTGAAGAGGGCACAACAAAACCTATTCCCCCTCAGGACACTGAAAAGATTTGGCATGGGTCCTCAGATCCTCAAAAGGTTCTACAACTGCACCATCGAGAGCATCCTGACTTGTTGCATCAATGCCTGGTATGGCAACTGTTCAGCCTCCGACCGCAAGGTCAACAGCTAATCAAATTGCTACCCAGACTACTTGCATTGCCCCACCCCTCACCCCCTATTGTGCGCTATTGCTATTCTCTGTTTATTATTTATTCATAGTCACTTTAACTCTACCTACATGTACATATTACCTCAATTACCTCAACTAACACATTGACTCTGTACCGGTACCCCCTGTATGTAGCCTCGCCATTGTTATTTTACTACTGCTCTTTAATTATTATTATTTGTTACTTTTGTTTCTTGTTTTTTACTCATCTATTTTTTACTTAACACGTATTTTTCTTAAAACTGCATTGTTGGTTAAGGGCTTGAAAGTAAGCATTTCCCTGTAAGGTCTGCACCTGTTGTATTCGGTGCATGTGACAAATAACATTTGATTTGATTTGGTCCTCCTGGTTCATCTTTGGTATTTGAGGCATTCCATTCCACTATGAACGCCAGGCCGTCCCTCCTCCTCCTTCTGCTCCTGCTCCTCCTCCTCCCCCTCCTTCTCCTCCTCCTTACTTGTGGCTTGACGTCTCCTTAGGGGCGGAGGATGGGTGCTTTGTTTAGGCCATTCTCTACTTGCTTGGTTGTCTGCAATTTTCTGTATTAAATGAAGTCATTCTTTATGAGAAAGAGCCCCACCTAACTCAGAGTGAAGTGAGAGGTCACACACATATTGATAAATTGACACACTCAAGTAATTGAAACAGCAACTATGGGAAATACGGATATCTTGTGTTGCAGGCAAAGGTATAGAAATAGATCAAATAGAGTAGAATTTAATTTAATAGAATACGAGCCAGTCTGGATACATACCTCCTCGCTCCTCTGGTACTGTAGAAGTAAACTCCCTCAACTCGCTCAACAACTGAGGGGCCACATGCTTGTATGCATCCATTTGGTTCATGTCATCCAGCCAGTCCAGATTCCTCCCACCACCCATGTTCATTAGTCTGTTAACAGTGGGGAGATATGAGGTTTATCACTTATGAAGGTTTTATTTTGCACTTTGTATGCATTATCGTTGTTTTTTAATAAAACTTTTGATAACTCATCCTTGTCCTCAACACACTGTGCTTGCAAAGGCTATCAATAAATTAAAATAATAGAAAATATAGAAATGCAAAAAAATAACAACAGTATTATTAACCACTAAGCAACAACAACAAAAAACACAGACTTAATGCCCTAAATGCGTTACCAATAAAGACCTACTTTGTTTGTTGCCAAAAGTGCACCAGCATTTGCAGTGGTGGAAAAAGTAGGCTTACCCAATTTTCATACTTGGTTAAAAGTAAATAGAAAATGACTCAAGTAAAATTTAAAGTAATCCATTAGCTTAATACTACTTGAGTAAAATTCTAAAAGTATTTGGTTTTAAATATACTTAAGTATCAACAGTAAATGTAATGGCTAAAATATTCTTAAGTATCAAAAGTAAAATAAAAAGTATAAATAATTTCAAATTCCTTATTTTAAGCAAACGAGACAGCAGGATTTTCTGTTTTTATTTTATTTACAGATAGCCAGGGGCACACTCAAAAACTCAGACATAATTTACAAACAAAATAACACCTTTTTTTCAACTGCAGTACACTGTAGTTATTCTGTAATTACTGCATCCAAAATATCAAAGTCGACTGCAGGTACTGCACTTTATCTGCAGTTTCAAAACTGCAATCTTTTTTTGTAAGGGGCAAAATGCAACAAGTACTTTTAGGTGTCAGGGAAAATGTTATGGAGTAGAAAGTACATTATTTTCATTAGGAATGTAGTGGAATAAAAGTAAAAGTTGTCCCAAATAGAAATACTAAATAAAGTAAAGTACAGATAACATATGTAGCCATTTTCTACAGTCAAATTACCTCATGGGTGGAATGTTATTCATATTTTTATTATTTCATAATTAATAAACATTATTTCAAAAACCTGCCAAAAATCCAGTGTTTCTATGCCAAACGGTTTTGCTATATTTCAGTCTTCTATGATGTATATAAAGTGTAATATTGGAATGCAAACTCAAAATTGAATACATTTCAACTCTTTATCTGACATGGTAAAGGTGACTTATACCCATAACCATGTGTGTGAGGTGTATACTTTTGTTTCACACTAGATTTGTTTAAGACTTACCAAGGAACACCCTGATTTACCCCTCTGCAGTAAATGGTTATTAAGTAGTACTTTAAAGTAATTTTACTGAACTACTTTACACCACTGTTCATTTGCCAAATCAAAGGAATGGTCCATTCATGTGCATTCTCAAGGCCTCCTGCATCCGTGTCCTGTTCGCAAGAGAGGTGTAAAGTTATGATAAGCCTAATTATCCCATGTTTCCTCTATATTGCCGAATTATAGAACAATAATAATGTCCATTGGTTACCTCACCTGGTCAAAGAAATACAGTGGTCGGGGTCTTCAATCTGTCATTATTAATAATTCCACTCAATTACAAACTCAACATATTGTCTAGATCTGGTGCCAAATACACACATTTGAACTCAAGTAGAAGAAGAGAAGCGAGTGCAGGTGTCCGTCAGAATAACATTGGACAAACCTCCCTTTTCATCTAGCTATTAGTGTAAATGTATCCTTCATCCTTTTAGTTTGATTTTGCGGAAACTTGTTGCTTGGATACACTGCACAGGGCGGTCTATAAACGTGTTCACGCACCAGAAATGATAAGAATCCTGTAAACAATCTGAAAAAATAACATCGACAATACAAACCATCGGATCACTCCTCTTCTAAAAGTAGAATGTGGCTCGAGCACGTGATAACTTGCAAACACAAGTTATGCGAAACAAAGTGGTCCCCGTCCCCCAGTGCACAGAGAGAGCCCAGCAACTTGAGATGGACGCGCTAGCACATATTTGGATGATAATTGTTCAAGAAAGAAAGTGGTGATTTGATTCTGGCCTGCATCCCTTATGGGCCATTCATCGAGGACATCTCATGTCAACTGTAGGCTAGTGAGTGATGATAACATTTTATAGACTTTGTCATTTTATGTCATTTTAATACAGTTTAGATCAAGGGCTCTCTTTATTATTTATTTGTTACTCATTTGAACGACTAGTGTCATAGTGATAATGTGTATGTACATTTGATCATCTATTTGACTTTGATAATACATCATATTCCATTTCATACTATATCTTGAAATGGGTCAACAAAGTTAGTATAGAATCGCAAACTCAGACTCTCCAAACAACATCTATGCACTAGCCTTCACTCATTTCTTGTCATTAAGATCGGACTTGTTTAGTTTTCTCTTTTGAGGTCAAGAAGTTGCACTAAGTGCCTACTTCTTGACCTCAAAAGAGAAAACTAAACACGTCCTATCTTAGTGACAAGAAAAGAGTGTAGGCTAGTATATAAATGCGGTTTGGGAAGTCTGAATCATTAATGGCTCAGCTGCCTCTACCGGGGCAGGCAGGCAGGCAGGCTCTCCCCTGAGCACAGCCAACCACAGGCTGCAGCTGATGACTGTTTCAGAATATGTCCACTGGAGGCTCCCAGCAGTTCATGCGTCACTTCATTCCTGCCGCTGATCATGGCGGAGCTCGAGACAATGCAGTCTGAACTGGAGGCGCCCGAAGTTCTCAATGGGGACGCCGGCGAGAACGAGGAGAAAGAGTACGAGGAGCCCTCGGAATCAGGGAAGAAAAAGAGAAGAAAAAAGAAAAAGAATAAGACTGCTGCTCCAGGTAAAAGACGCATGACATTGTGGATAAATGCGGTTTTGAAAATAGCCAATTATTGAGGGCTCCCATTTGTGCCATAGCGTAAAAAAAAGCAGTAAAGTCACAGTTGTCCCGTACCTGTGAGGGAAAACCTGGTCCCTGTCCCGTTATGAGGGCAAACTGGCAGATGCACATCTGGAAACTGGGCAATGCCTCTCTCGAGGCTTGACATGTCTCTTCTTCTATTGGTTTGATGGAGTGTTGTCCAATTCGAATATTGAAGGATGTTGCTTTCAACAGTAATAGGCAGATACCAGATCAATTGTCTGTGCATGACCATGATATTCCAGGACTTTTCAGCACTTGCCTTGCCTTATAAAAGAGCTCCACTAGGGCTAAAAAAATAAAGCATGCTCTAGCATTACATTAATTGCTGACAAAACTATGTGACAAGCAAAGGCTATCTTATCTTGTAAAAACACATGTGGACTTGATCTTATGTTCTGGAGCATGTTGAACTATTTCTCTATAGACTAAGAGAAGTCCCGTTTCAGAAGGGCTAAATGGCATGGCATAATCCTGCAAGGTACCTACATATGCCCTTGGGATATTGATTCCTAAGGTATAGATTGAAATTATGCATGGCTCCTGCCAAGTTCTGATCACAGTCTATGCACTTTCTCAAAATGACTCAGAACCATGAACAATTTACTCACTGAGTGTGTGTGTGTGTGCGCACATGTGTGTATGTGTGTATGTGTGTATGACTTTGCAGCAGGGACAAATGAGGCTGAGGGGGATGGAGATACCGGAGGAGGTGTTGGTGATGTGACGAAACAGTTGGAGCAGCAAGCTCTGCTGGAGGACAAAGAGAAGGAGGACAATGGAGTGGATGGTAACGACTCTTTGACTTCAACTTCATCATCATCATTCACTATCATCATTCTCATACTCAAACTCAACATGTGACACGGGCTTGGTGTCATTTAGTGTGGTGCATTAACAAACTACATCAACTGCAAGAACTGCACTGGGTATTGTGACTGAACCACGTCTCAAGTCCTCTTTAACGTCATTATCACCATCATCATTGTCGTTATCATTCTCATACGGATCTTGAAGTCCCGATTTGCTCCTTTAATCCTACAAACTCAGAATTTGACGTGACATGAGTTTGCATCTGCTGTGGTGGTGCATTAACGTAACTTCTTAAGTGTAAACAGTTAACTGCAGGCACTGTGAATTGTGACTGAACACGTCATGTTTGCTAAGAGAATAAGCAATGTGTTTTCAACAGATGGAGAAGATGTTGAGAACTCAGCAGGGAAAAAGAAAAAGAAGAAGAAGAAGAAGAAAGGAGGTGAGTTTGTTCTCGCCATTGATGTTGGCATTTTGTCCTCCGCTGCGTGGTTTGAGTTCCTTCTGTTACATCAGTGGATACACAGATGACCTTTGATGGCTCACAGATGGCATATAAAAAAACATATTGGCATTTGTTTGACCTGAGGAGGTTTGTTTCTTGAGAAGAGATTGCCTCTAGAACACTGTTTGTACACCTGTAATGTTATACACATGACATTATACGTTAGGTAGCTTACCTTGTAAGCATGTACTGTCATACTCCTTGTATAACAGGGATCCCTAATTACATTCAGCCGTAGGATGATTTTTCCTTCAGCTGATGGCCAGGGGGCCGGAACATAGTTCTAAATCATTTGTACATTGCAAATTGGCCTCAAGAATCCCAAACAGACATAATATTTGACATAAACAGAATCATTTCAATCCTGCATTACATTGGGATACGATCAGATACAGTTGAAGTCAGACGTTTACATACACTTAGGTTGGAGTCATTAAAACTTTGTTTTTCAACCACTCCACAAATTTTTTGTTAACAAACTACAGTTTTGGCAAGTCGGGTAGGACATCTACTTTGTGCATGACACAAGTAATTTTTCTAACAATTGTTTACAGACAGATTATTTCACTTATAATTCACTGTATCACAATTCCAGTGGGTCAGAAGTTTACATACACTAAGTTGACTGTGCCTCTAAACAGCTTGGAAAATTCCAGAAAATTATGTCATGGCTTTAGAAGCTTCTGATAGGCTAATTGACATCATTTGAGTCAATTGGAGGAGTACCTGTGGATGTATTTCAAGGCCTACCTTCAAACTCAGTGCCTCTTTGCTTGACATCATGGGAAAATCAAAAGAAATCAGCCAAGACCTCAGAAAAAAATTGTAGACCTCCACAAGTCTGGTTCATCCTAGGGAGCAATTTCCAAACGCCTGAAGGTACCACGTTCATCAGTACAAACAATAGTACGCAAGTATAAACACCATGGGACCACGCAGCCGTCATACCGCTCAGGAAGGAGATGCATTCTGTCTCCTAGAGATGAACGTACTTTGGTATGAAAAGTGCAAATCAATCCCAGAACAACAGCAAAGGACCTTGGGAAGATGCTGAAGGAAACAGGTACAAAAGTATCTATAGCCACAGTAAAACGAGTCCTATATCGACATAACCTGAAAGGCTGCTCAGCAAAGGAAGAAGCCACTGCTCCAAAACCGCCATAAAAAAGCCAGAATTTGGTTTGCAACTGCACATGGGGACAAAGATTGTACTTTTTGGAGAAATGTCCTCTGGTCTGATGAAACAAAAATAGAACTGTTTGGCCATAATGACCATCGTTATGTTTGGAGGAAAAAGGGGGAGGCTTGCAAGCCGAAGAACACCATCCCAACCGTGAAGCAAATAATAATTGAGTGTATGTAAATTTCTGACCCACTGGGAATGTGATAAAAGCTTAAATAAATCATTCTCTCCACTATTATTCTGACATTTCACATTCTTTAAATAAAGTGGTGATCCCAACTGACCTAAGACGGGGAATTCTTACTTTTATTAAATATCAGGAATTGTGAAAAGCTGAGTTTAAATGTATTTGGCTAAGGTGTATGTAAACTTCCGACTTTAACTGTATGCCTCTCTATTTATGCGTTGACATATTGGCGAACAGATTCCCTGAAATTAAAATCACTTTGAGCTCATTTTCTGGTGATTAAAAATTATTATTTTTATTTATTCTTTTGCTCAGAAAACTTGGGGGGGAGGCAAAGAATCACCTGCGGGCCACTTATTGGGGAACCCTGCTGTAGCATGTGCTGTGATAATATGTTACCATGTGTTGCTAATAGCAACAATGGGTTGGACATCTGCAGAGGCTAACCTCTCTCTACTACTCTTCCCCTGTCCTCTCTTCTCGTCCTCCCCTCCCTCCTTCCTTTCCCTCCTTCCCTCTCCTATCTGGGCCACAGTGAAGGGACAGACTGACCCTCCCTCCATCCCTATTTGTGAGCTGTATCCCAGTGGAGACTTCCCAAAAGGAGAGGAGTGTGAATATCCCCATCTAAAGACGGGTATGTCACCTCTACCAAGTGCATTGGCTTTATGCAGTGCGGTGGTCATAGATCCTATCGAGGCCTCTGTGGTTTACAGTCCATCATACTTCATACTCTGATATCTAATAAAAATATTGGATGTGCTTCAATTCTGTCTTTATCCACTTGGTTTGATCAAGGTTAAATATAATAACGAATTAGACACAAACTCATCTATAGCTGCATACACTGCATTAAAATGTACACACACTACCGGTATGTTAATCTATACCTGCATTATAAACTGCAGTGTATGCTGCATCATTTCCTGAACGTTTTGTTTGACATCATAATCCCATTAGAAAACATTTGCATAATGAGATGATAAAGAATGTGCTGTCTGTGGGGTGTGTGTACAGAAAGTGTGTGTGTGTGTGCATTTGTGACTGTTCATACATGTCTGTGTGTGTGTGTATGTCTCCGTGTGACTCCATGTGACACCGGCGTGTGCGCACACACACACACACACACATACGAAAATGCACATGGAGTGTGTGTTCCTCACCACCAGGCGCAGTGCAGCGTGGAGGACCACCCACGAGGAGAAGAGGGTCCTAGACAAGGCTAACGAGGAGATGTGGAATGACTTCCGTCAGGCTGCCGAGGCCCACAGACAGGTCCGGAACTACGTCAATACCTGGATCAAACCTGGGATGACCATGATTGACATCTGGTGAGGTTCATTCACAAATCATATAGGCCTTGGTACTTTACAAACTGCCATGTTATACTACTTGCCTGTTGTTCACTTCAGTCATATTGTTTATTGATGCATTTGAGATTCTTGAGTAACTCTCGGTCCTGCACCTGGAGAGTCGCCGTAACTGTAGTTTTTTTTTGTCCTAGATCAGCAGTGAAACACCTGATTTCGTTCATCAACGGATATTTAACACCTTGATTAGCTAAATCAGGTGTTTCACTGCTGAGCTGGTTCTGGAGCGCTACAGGGGCAACATTGAAGATCATTGAGTGAGACTTCATTAACCTGCATGGTTAACCTGTGTTGCTGAAGTGAAAATATCCTGAATGTGACACCTGTCCATGTCTACCGTGGTCCCTGTCTGTCAGTGAGCGGTTGGCGGACTGCTCTATAAGTGAGACTTTATTCAATTGTACGGTTAACCTAAAAAAATACAAAATAATGGAAACACTTGAGGAAATGAGGGATACAAATGACATTGAAAGCAGGTGATTCCACACAGGTGTGGTTCCTGAGCTAATTAAGCAATTAACGTTCCTTCATGCTTAGGGTCATGTATAAAAATGTAGGGCAGGTCATTATTTTGCCTACCATGGCTATGCCCCCATAGGATAACAATTCTTCCATCCACAGGGCACTAGTGGTCACTTTATGATTTGATGAGCGTGAAAACAATGTAAACCATATGCCGTGGCCGTCTCAGTCACCAGATCGTAACCCAATTGAACACTTATGAGAGATTCTGGAGCGGTGCCTGAGACAATGTTCCACCACCGTCACCAAAACACCAAATGGTGGAATTGCTCGTGGAACAGTGGTGTCGACACTTGTAGAATATATGGCAAAGTGCTTTGAAGTTGTTCTGGCTCGTGGTGGCCTAACACTTTAATGTTAGGTGTTTCCTTTGTTGTGGCAGTCACCTGTATGTTGCTGAAGTGAACATATCCTGAATGTTAAACCTGACCTCTTGTGTCAACAGTGAGCGGTTGGAGGGTTGTAGTAGGAGGCTAATCAAGGAGAATGGTCTGAAGGCTGGCCTGGCATTCCCCACTGGCTGCTCCATCAACCACGTTGCTGCCCACTACACACCCAACGCTGGAGACCCCACAGTACTGCAGTATGACGACGTCTGCAAGATAGACTTTGGCACGCACATCAACGGTCAGTTAACATGCTGACACTCAGTTTCTGTTCAGTCTGTAGTTTTGTTTTGTGTTACTTCAATCAATCAATCAATCACATTTATTTATAGAAATAAACTTGGTCACACACATAAATGGTCAGCACTGGCACTGAGTTCTGTCAATCTCTCAATAAAATGTTTTTAGAAAGCTTGTTTCAAATCAAATGTTATTTTTCACATGTGCCAAATACAACATTTCGGTGAAATGCTTACTTATGAGCCCTTAACCAAGCATACTAAAAATAAAAAATAAATATGTGTAAAAAGTTGAAAATAGAAAATTAAAGTGACAAATAATTAAATTTGCAGCAGTAAAACAACAAGCAAGGCTATATACAGGGGGTAACGGTACAGAGTCCATGTGCGGGGGCACCGGTTAGTTGAGGTAAAATTGCATCTGCAGTTGTCACAAAGTGCTTTACAGATACCCGGCCTAATGTATGTATCTGGTTGCACTTGCATTTTGAAGCAATAATAGTACATCCGCAATACTGCAGGTTTTTGTTCCAGCAATTGAATCCCATCACATCTGATTCAACTAATCAACTGATCTTCAACACCTTGATTAGCTGAATCGGGTGTTCGTTCCACTGCTGAGCTGGTACATAAACCTGGAGTACTGCAGTCTCTCCAAAAGCAGGATTGAGGATCCCTCTTTTACTGTCAGTCTTGCCTTACCTGATACACTTGTTTAAGTATAAAATTGTAAAATGGTACTGTAGTTGCATGATAATTAGCTAGTAATTACACTCCTTGAATATCAGAATACCAGCTGAAACAAGCACTATGTATATAAATATATATAAATGTAAATGTAAATGTAAGCACTACCTCCTCATGTCCTTTATGTTCATGTTATTGGTGTTTTAGGTCGAATCATTGACTGTGCCTTTACCGTGACCTTCAACCCAAAGTATGACAGACTACTGGAGGCTGTGAGAGATGCTACCAACACAGGCATCAAGGTAACTCAGCCCATTCATCCATGACTTTGGTTCCAATGGCTCAGTGGGCTAGAGCATGATGCTGGCAACACTATGAGGGTTTGATTCCCACATGGGCCACAAATACTGAATATACTGTATTCTGTCACCGTTAAGGTCGACATGTCTGTACGCCGCATGGATAAAAGCTTCTGCTAAATGACCATATCTTGGATACTAGCTAACATAAGAGGATGTGCGATGTAACTCTCACTCATCACTCGTCTGATAATAAGCTCTGTAGAGATGGTTGATGAATGCTTGTGTACGCGTCAACTCTTGTCCATTTGTGATCCCTGTGGAGAGAGCTCGTTTAAGTTTGAAGCCTTTTCCCAGTGTGCAGGGATAGATGTGCGTCTATGTGACGTGGGTGAAACCATCCAGGAGGTCATGGAGTCTTATGAGGTGGAGATAGATGGGAAAACATACCAAGGTATCAGGCTCCTTCTGTTTGTCTGTCTCTCTGTTTGTTGGTTTGTTTATATAGGAAACTGTTTGCCTCTTTTTATGTTTGCTGGTTTGATTTGGGAAATTACAATGACAGATATATAAAGATATATTTATATATAAAGATATATAAATATTACAACTATATAAATACTGCAGGTATATTAATACATGTAAATTATTGCTTTAAAAAAAAAAATCTATATAATTTTTTTTCCCTATGTAGTAAAGCCAATCAGGAACCTCAATGGCCACTCCATCGGACAGTACAGGATACACGCAGGCAAGACTGTTCCCATCGTCAAGGGAGGAGAAGCTACCAGGATGGAGGTAACCTTAATCCTCTTATGCTCATTTGTACGGAAGGTTTTTCAGATACTTCAGTACAATTTAATCAAACAGGCTCCAGTCTTTTCAGAGGCGTGGGTTCAAATTTCACTACTGCCACCAAATGTAATAGGGACTGGATGTTAAATAGGGACTGGATGTTCTTCATTTGAACAGAAGGTTTTTTGAGATGTTACTTCGGGTACAATTTAGTAAAACTTCTTATTTTTTCCCTGCCATGTTTGCAACAACAAACTCAAGGTACACATCTCCTCTCTTGCAATTTTTTTATTTTCTTTTACCCCTTTTTCTCCCCAATTTCGTGGTGTCCAATTTTTTAGTAGCTACTATCTTGTCTCATCGCTACAACTCCCGTACGGGCTCGGGAGAGACGAAGGTTGAAAGTCATGCGTCCTCCGATACACAACCCAACCAATCCGCACTGCTTCTTAACACAGCGCGCATCCAACCCGGAAGCCAGCCGCACCAATGCGTTGTAGGAAACACCGTGCACCTGGCAACCTTGGTTAGCGCGCACTGCGCCCGGCCCGCCACAGGAGTCGCTGGTGTGCGACGAGACAAGGGCATCCCTACCGACCAAGCCCTCCCTAACCCGGACGACGCTAGGCCAATTGTGCGTCGCCCAATGGACCTCCCGGTCGCAGCCGGTTACGACAGATGGCACAGCTTGCGCTGCAGTACAGCGCCCTCAACCACCCCGCCACCCGGGAGGCCCTCTCTTGCAAGTTTGATCAGTTCAGAATGTCTATCTTTAAAAAACGTGGCATATAATTAAAACCCTTGATTAAGTGTTATTGAAATAACATCTCTAGACTATGTAGAGTTACAACACAGTGTCGAGATGAGCTCGGATTCACATCCCTCTCCCAGACCTGTGTGTGCTGTCTAGTATTCCTGTGGTCATTGTTGGCAGGACAGCACAAACAGATCTGTGACGAGGCTACTGGATCTGAGTAGATTGAGGATGGAAATGTTGGGTGTGGTTGAGGTTCACTAGCCTAAGGTCACAAATCTAGGCTAGTGGACCCCCCCCACCCCCACCCCACCCACCCCCGCCAAGACAGCTGCAATGCTTAACTCAGTTTGGACAGGATTGAACCTTTTTAATTGGCAAGCTGCTGAGTGGTGCGTTTTGCTGATGTTTCCAACGAAGCCAGGGAGAGAGGCAATGAGTTGCTGATGTGGCATGTTTGAGGGTTATATTTTTAGCCGGAGTGAGTGTTGGTGCGTTAGGGCCATTACCCTCTTTGTGTGAGGGTGTGTGTGTGTGTGTGGTGTGCTTGCTTACATGGTGGTGTGTGCTTGTCTCTCTATGTGGAGTGTATTGGTGTCAGCGGGGCGTGCCACGGGGCTGCTCTCATTTTGAGTGATTATCTGAGCAGACAGAGAGGGAGGGAGGGTGTCGCAATGTTATCAGCTAATACCACAGGGCCTTGAACAACCACAAAGACCTGATAGAGAGCTGATGAGCTCTGTGTGTGTGAGCGGGGAAGGAGGGAGTAGTGTGTGTGTGATAAAGACCTCTTCAATAGATCACACCCAGATTATGGTGTGAGAACACTTTAAGAGATGATGGAGTAACTGTAATGACATTGAGAAAAATGTTTGCTCATCTATGATGTTGATTCTTGTAAAAAAATAAATAAATGTAATCTCTAAATATCTACATTCGTTAGCAGAAGGTTATCAATGGCATCTCTCCCTGTTTCCTTGTGGCTGTTCCCAATTGCCAGTAGTGGCTTTCAGTTTGAAGAACTTTGGTCTTATGTAAATTGCAGATGGATTACGGTCAATCAGTTGTTTCTAATCTGCTGAGTTTACTGTGTCCTCTGCTACCCTTATGCTCCACAGGAAGGTGAGGTGTACGCAATCGAGACATTTGGCAGCACAGGAAGGGGAGCGGTTCACGATGACATGGAGTGCTCACATTACATGAAGAACTTCAATGTTGGACACGTGCCAATAAGGTTGGTCGCTCGGTTCGGTCGGTGCTCGCTGTGTGAGAGCTTCACCTGATTTTAATGCTGATTGATGATACGGAACATCAATGCTAAGTAGAATGCTACACTGAGTGTACAAAACATGACGAACACAGGCATAGGCTGACCAGGTGAAAGCTATCCCTTATTGATGTCACCTGTTAAATCCACTTCAATCAGTGTAGATGAGGGATGAGACGGGTATACACAATCCTTGAGACATGGATTGTGTATCCGTGCCATTCAGAGGGTGAATGGTCAAGACAAAACCTTTGAATGGGTTATGGTAGTAGGTGCCAGGCGCACCAGTTTGAGTGTTGGGTTTTTCGCACTCTACAGTTTCCCATGTGTATCAAGAATGGTCCACCACCCAAAGGACATCCAGCCAACTTGACACAAATGTAGAAAGCATTGGAGTCAACATGGGCCAGCATCCGTGTGGAATGCTTTCAACACATTGTAGAGTTCATGCTCTGATGAATTGAGGCTGTTTTGAGGGCAAAAGGGGGGTGCAACTCAATATTAGGAAGGTGTTCCTAATGTTTTGTATACTCTGTAGATTTAATTTGGTCTTGCCTCTGTTAAAGACATCAGAGACACTCATGGCACTCAAGGGCATTGACACTGTGCAGAATGACAGCTTTTACAAATGATCTCGCTTCCCAAATAACTACTCATTATTGCGATCAAGATTTGTGAATTATTCTTACACTATGACTACACCGGGCCCTGAGCGTGTGTTGATTTTGTTTATCCCCACCAGACATGATCTTGTCACTCAGGTTAAAATACCAAAACCAACTGTGAACCAACTGTATTCACTTGGGGACAGGTCGAAACACACATGAAACATCCATGGACATTTAGGTGGACAGCTGTTGCTAGCAGTTTGTCCTGGCAGATGAACATTGGGTTGTTATTTTACCTGATCATGCACATGTTCCCCTTTTTATCTGGTTCTTTGTAGAATTTTGACCCGGATCATACAAAAAATGGTGTGTTTCTCATTTCCCAAAGATTATTCCATCAATTAAAAAAGGAAACCTAGTTAGTTTTGAAGTTGTCTTTGATTAATATCTCCTCGTCCGTCTTTCAAGCAAACAAGTGAGGTTGTATCTTCGTGAAAACCAATGAGGAGATGGGAGAGGCAGGACTTGCAGCGTGTCAGGTGTCTCAAATTAACCTTAACGTAGCAGGCAAAATAAGGATTGCCTGAACGGGGTACACATCCAGTTTTCAGGGATAAAGAAAGCTAGGTTGAAGATACTGTATCCCTAAAAGCCAGATGTTTCCGACTTGTAACATCCCCTCTGAGGGTGGTCTCAAATAGAACCAAGTTCTATTTTAGCATTTGTCATAGCATAAGCTCATTGACATGTGCGAGTAGTGTAGATGAAATGATTGACTAACATGTATGTGTACATTCATTTTTGCAACACTCACGCATACAATGTGGCCGATGTAGTCAGGGTGTTAGGACTGTACTGACCTGTTATTTAAAAAACCATACTTATCACCGAAGGGCATTGGTGCACGCCTCACATTTTCTACTGCTTGAATATTAAATTAAAATGAGTACTATTAAACTAAATTAAAATGAGTACTGGCACCTTTTTCATTCTACTTCAAGTGCTGCTGAAGGGTTACTGTCACGCCTTTCCTGTGTGTTCCCTCTCCTCTCTCCCTGTTCTGCGTCAAGACTTCCCAGGGCCAAGCATCTGCTAAACGTGATCAATGAGAACTTCGGGACATTGGCGTTCTGCCGCCGGTGGTTGGACCGGCAGGGAGAGAGCAAGTACTTGATGGCCCTGAAGAACCTGTGTGACCTGGGTATCATAGACCCGTACCCGCCGCTCTGCGACACAAAGGGCTCCTACACTGCTCAGTACGAACACACCATCCTGCTCAGGCCCACTTGTAAGGAAGTGGTGAGCCGCGGGGATGACTACTGAGCATTTTCCGTAGGCCGGCTGACCTCAAACCAGGACGAACGGGAAGAGAAAGAATGAGAGAAGATAAATCAGGGTCCTGTTCATTAGGGCACAGAACTTTTGTAAATGTTTTGCAACAGAAAATGATATTGAGTGTTTCTTATTGGACAAGTCCAGTTAGTCCCTCTGTGTTGTTTTTTCTTCTTCTTCCGTTTGGTGCCTAATGAACACAACCCAGTAAAACACAGACAGGAATCCTCACTAGACATTTATTCAACGTTGTTGTGACGTAATTTTAAGTTGCCTAAATCCAAACCTTCAGTAGCTTCAAGAGTTTTAGCAAGAGCATGAGACTGGTGTCAAGGAAGTAGCTTACTTATGACATGTATTATTTCAAAGGATCAAGCCAATAAATAAGGGCATATAAAAAGCAAGAAATATAATCTTGACATGTTCTTTATCATACTTACGTGATTGCTATATTGCTTATTTAGAATAAAATGAAATATGCAAAATTGCTCCCTCTGTTTTGGGTGGACACCTCAATATATTACTTAATAGTGCAAAGCTTCAATGCCTTGGAAAGAACCTGTGGAAAATATATATACCTGCTATGAAAGTATTTATATTTCTATATTTTGTTTATCTGCTGTATTTTTATTTTGAGGCCTTTTTTTTTATATAAATAAATTGTATTGTTACAAATCTTATATCGGTCTTTGTTTCTATGGTCTTCACATTTGACTGCGCCATCAGACAGCCACTGTATTCAGTGGAAGAGAAGAGTTTCAAATGGTTCACATTGTGTCATAGAAATATTGTATTCTCATTTTGTACCAAAGGATATTCTTACATGTACTCTCCACTCGGGCTCACAGGCGAGAGAACTAACAGAATTCCCCGTTACACAATTGCGCTTCAAAAAGACAGACTTGTTACTCACTATGAAACTTAATGCATATCCAGTAGTACGCAAGAAAGTATGTGGAGAAAACTCATGCTATGATAATGGCATTCATAACCATTGGATCCCATTGGGATACCTGTGCACTATTAACAGCATGCAAATTCCAACCCATTTATGTCCATTTAATACAAAAATATAGGACATAGGCCATGGGCACGACACTCAATGCATACAGTTACAGTATAAGGCATCACATTTTATATACAAGACATACAGATGATATGATTGGGACACTCAATGCATACAGTTACAGTATAAGGCATCACATTTTATATACAAGACATACAGATGATATGATTGGGACACTCAATGCATACAGTTACAGTATAAGGCATCACATTTTATATACAAGACATACAGATGATATGATTGGGACACTGAATTCATTCATGTATCCCTTCACAACTTTGTCCACCACATGCAAATTCTAGCCCATTTATGGCAAAACTCCCTCCCGTTAATAGTCTGGTATAAGGACATAGTCTAACTGATTATGTCATTGTAAAGGGATGCATCATGTCTCTACAGTCAGACCAGGCCAGCAGCTACAGACCTAGCTTACTCCTTCGAGGCAGCAACACAGGACTCCTTATGCCTGTTGTCTGTGTCAAATACTATGCATTGTATCTATCTAGATCTAATACTATCTAGATCAGACGCACAGTCACGTCAATTCATCCCTTACTTTAAGTAGCTCATTGTTTATTTGGAGATTAATAAGGGGTTGTTGGGTTGTTTACTAATGAGAGAAACACATGGGGGTCAGTTTCTGGAAGCGAACTTAAGTCTCCCACAA
Organism: Oncorhynchus nerka; assembly: GCF_034236695.1. NCBI lineage: Eukaryota > Metazoa > Chordata > Actinopteri > Salmoniformes > Salmonidae > Oncorhynchus > Oncorhynchus nerka. The sequence continues at coordinate 57,277,078 of NC_088420.1, read as the reverse complement.
CAACCTGGTATGGAGTGGAATCGGTGTTGAGAGCTGGAGGGTAAACTCAGTGCACCTTTCAAATGCTGAGTACATGGTCATCTCTCAACTTTGCCAGAGTCCTTCTTCTGCAGTGAACCATAAGATTTGACCACAATTGCACCCAATAAAATAGATGTATTGAATTAGGGTTTACCCCTATTTCTAGGCACTGTGTTTACCCACCAGTTATCTACCACTACATCCCTGAAAGAAATAGAAGTGGGCCTTATGGAGATAGACCACCACGTTATGTCATATTTCGATATTGAACCTGACAAAGATCCATTTAAATCAGATACAACGGTTGATAGAGGACATGAGTGGAGTCAGTTCATTTCTAAACTGGGAGCGTGTTTGTAAGTTTGGCGCTCTAGAGTCTAGTCCAGAGGGCAGATTTAGCGCTGGATGTGTGTTCCCTCTGTCAGGCAGACAGGGGACTGGGGGAGCACACACACACACACACACACACACACACAGGCAAGAGGGAGAGCTCAGGGAACTGAAGAGATTAGCCAATTTATTCCTTTAATGTTTTTTAAAAATTCTCTCTTCTGTTCTCTCTCTTCTACCTGTTTGGGCCTACTGAGTTCCAGTCTATGGTTGAATAGCGGCAACTCGAAAACCACTTCCTTTCCCCAGGATAAATAACTGAAAAAACAGTCAATTATAATAAATGATTTATATCAACAACATGATGTGACATGGAAATGTTCAATTCTATGCCATGTCTAAATATGCCTTCTCTACAGCCTTCTCTCTGCTCTCTGCATGATCAATCATCATTGCTCATGTTGGGGACAGACAGCCCATCTCAGTATGGGGTGCAGTTAGCAATGCATGCAGACTTATCATCTCACCATGGTAACTTTTTTTTATTGTGACAGGTATGCCTACATTTGCTGCAGCATAGACTATGCCACAGTTATATACTGTAAGGACCGAATGCGCGTCTAATTTACACATCTCCTTCTGGCTTTCGGGGGTCACCATATTTTTTTTTATTGTAAAGAATTTTTTATTGTAAAACTGCAACTGTGAAAATTGTTCCTTTATTGTTGCTTTATTTTCCACCATAATTTGCAAATAAATTCATTAAAAATCCTACAATGTGATTTTCTGGATTTTTTTCTTCTCATTTTGTCTGTCATAGTTGAAATGTACCAATGATGAACATTACAGGCCTCTCACATATTTTTAAGTGGGAGAACTTGCACAATTGGTTGCTGACTAAATACTTTTTTGCCCCACTGTATATAAATTATAGAATGCTCTGGTGAACCAGATTAAGGTTGCGGTGAGTCATCTAATGTAAATAAGTCTAGCCTGCGGGGGCCAAACAAGGCAGGCATGCATCCGGAGATAATAATGATTGGGTAGGAAGCAGTCAAGGTCCAGTTGCCTGAACAACTACCTGTGCAAAATGCAAGCGCTCACCTGAGTTGAGGGGGCAGATGCACCCATGGTTGGTCCAGGACTCTGGGAAAAGTGTGATGTGACCTCTCTGGATCCTCGCCTGGCTGCTGTAGTATAGGACCTTCTTTACCTTGACCTCCACCTCAGCATGGGAGCCCTGATCATGGGCCGTCACAATCCTCACCATCAGCACTATGGAGAAGAGATCAATCGATCTGCCCCCTCAACCCAGGTGAGCGCTTGCCCATACTGTTGGTATCAATCCCTATTAAATTCTGCTGGCACCATCTACTACTGCCTCAAACATGCAGTGTACTAGCATTTCCTTTTCAATTCTGTTGGCATCATTCACTACAGACTGGTCCCAGATCTGTTTGTACTCTAAAGCTAACTCCTAGGGTTGTTGTTATGCATACCACCAACCATAAAATAGTAGTTGGCTAACCTCAAAAATGCAATGTATTAGATTTCAAGTTTAATCTACAGTGTTATCTTTACATATGCATTGTCTGAGATTATTTTAATATCTTTTTACAGTAAATTCTCAGAGAAAGAGGAGTACAATGCCAGGTGGAGCCACATGAGACAATGTATGACATCATTCATGGCTAATGCTAAGATTATGTAGTTGTGAAGGCTTTTCCCAGGAACTTTTCCCACGCGCATATTTCTTAATCCCACCTACCATAGTCATACTCCTTGGCACAGAAGAGTTTGGGTTTGCCAATAGTCATCTCCTTACACTCACATTTTTTTCTGGGAAGAAAGAGAGAATATGTTAATGTCTGTGTGTGTATGTGTGTCTGCTTGCTTGCGTGTGTGTGTGCGCGCGCGCGCGCGCGCGCGCGTGTGTGTGTGTGTGTGTGTAATGACCCATGGGTTCGATAAGATCATATATATCTTAACATAATGTCAGAGCTGACAATGGGCATAACTAACCTTCTACTACTGAATGTTTTTGTTACGGCTTAGTGACTTCATCACACCTGATTCAACTGATATTCAACACCTTGATGAGCTAAATCAGGTGTTTCATTGCTGAGCTGGAGAAAAAAAACTTTCACACAAATAAAACCTACTCAAGACCACGATTGACAATCACTGCTGTTATGTTGACCATGGCAACCCATACCAGGCAATAGTAACAACATAGTAACAAGTCAGACATAAGAGGGAGGGAGACGTGGATACCACCACAATGGACACCATCACCATGGAGATAGTTGCCCATGTCAGGCCAAAGTAATAACAAATAAAACAAATCATTCCCTTTCTCTCTTACTTGTGCAAGAGTCAGAGGCTGAGGGTTAGGGTTAAAAAAAAAACAAGTAACAAATCATAACAGGGACAGACAGAGGGATAAGTGTGTACTCTTACATGGACAGAGCTGGGTTACAACATAGTAACAAAGAAGATATAACAGGGACAGAGAGGGATAAGTGTGTACTCTTACATGGACAGAGCTGGGTTACAACATAGTAACAAAGAAGATATAACAGGGACAGAGAGGGATAAGTGTGTACTCTTACATGGACAGAGCTGGGTTACAACATAGTAACAAAGAAGATATAACAGGGACAGAGAGGGATAAGTGTGTACTCTTACATGGACAGAGCTGGGTTACAACATAGTAACAAAGAAGATATAACAGGGACAGAGAGGGATAAGTGTGTACTCTTACATGGACAGAGCTGGGTTACAACATTGTAACAAAGAAGATATAACAGGGACAGAGAGGGATAAGTGTGTACTCTTACATGGACAGAGCTGGGTTACAACATAGTAACAAAGAAGATATAACAGGGACAGAGAGGGATAAGTGTGTACTCTTACATGGACAGAGCTGGGTTACAACATAGTAACAAAGCAGATATAACAGGGACAGAGAGGGATAAGTGTGTACTCTTACATGGACAGAGCTGGGTTACAACATTGTAACAAAGCAGATATAACAGGGACAGAGAGGGATAAGTGTGTACTCTTACATGGACAGAGCTGGGTTACAACATAGTACCAAAGCAGATATAACAGGGACAGAGAGGGATAAGTGTGTACTCTTACATGGACAGAGCTGGCTTACAACATAGTAACAAAGCAAATATAACAGGGACAGAGAGGGATAAGTGTGTACTCTTACATGGACAGAGCTGGGTTACAACATAGTAACAAAGAAGATATAACAGGGACAGAGAGATGCAGGCAGAAGTACAGTGCTTTTGGAAAATATTCAGACCCCTTCCCTTTTTTCCACATTTTGTTACGTTACAGCCTTATTCAAAAATAGATTCAATAAATGTTTTTCCTCAATCTACACACAATACCCCATAATGACAAGGCGAAAAAAGGCTTTTAGAAATGTTTGCACATTTATTAAAAATAAAAAACAGAAATATCTTATTTACATAAGTATTCAGTAAATCATTCTCCCTGTGCTGCGACACTCACCATCCAACCTGACAGAGGTTAAGAGGATATGCAGAGAAGAATGGTAGAAACTCCCCAAATACAGGTGTGCCAAACTAGTGTCATACCCAAGAAGACTTGAGGCTATAATCGCTGCCAAATATGCTTCAACAAAGTACTGGGTAAAGGGTCTGAATACTTATGTAACTGTCATATTTCAGTGTTTAATTTTTAATAAATTTGCAATAAAAAAAATCTATCTACACACAGTAACCCACATTATCGGGTAATGTGTGTAGATTGATGAGGGGGGAAAACGATTGAATCAATTTCAGAATAAGGCTGTAACGTAACAAAATGCGGAAAAAGTCAAGGGGTCTGAATACCTTCCAAATGCACTGTATGTTCTCTTGCATGTGCAGTAGTCGGGAGCAGAGCTGGGTCTGTGAGGGTGTCTGTAGAACCCTCTCTTACAGATCTGGCACTGCCTGCCCTCTGTATTGTGGCGGCAGGAGTCACACACACACCCACTACGCCATCCTGATGCCAGCCACACACCCTGGTCAAAGTGACAGCTGTCTGCATGTCTGCACACTTACACTCCAAAAAGAAAGAGTAAACACATTTCTGTTTTCCTATAGACCTTATTCACACTGCGACAATGATCGGCGTGAAAATATGTTGATCCGCACAGGAAAAATAACAAGATGTTTGACAGCGTTCTAATCCAGTGTGATTCGGTTCAATCTGTTTTCTCAAAGGTACAGATCATAGGTTTCACTAATATTTGCATCGATAAATCAATGGCATCCTGAATAACAAAAATAAAATGTACTGTACCTATTGAATCATACATTTACTAGTGAATATGTCTGGCTGTGGCTGTGTATATTGTATAATGTACGTGGTTTTGCCTGTTAACCTTCCTGACTCTGTAAGACTCACTCTTGCATTCATGCGGTGCTCCTATGATTACCGTTGGCATCTTGCCAAGGCTGTTCGTTGTAGAGGGGAGCACAGCGCTCACAGTGGTCGCCGGCTGTTTTGTGTCTGCACACACACCTCCCGTGGACCTGCCACAAGGGAGGGAGGGAGCAGTGTATTACATATGTATTACTGGATTACTGTTACAGACAGATACACACACACCCCCTGTGGACCTGCCACAAGGGAGGGAGGGAGCAGTGTATTACATATGTATTACTGGATTACTGTTACAGACAGATACACACACACCCCCTGTGGACCTGCCACAAGGGAGGGAGGGAGCAGTGTATTACATATGTATTACTGGATTACTGTTACAGACAGATACACACACACCCCCTGTGGATCTGCCACAAGGGAGGGAGGGAGCAGTGTATTACATATGTATTACTGGATTACTGTTACAGACAGATACACACACACCCCCTGTGGATCTGCCACAAGGGAGGGAGGGAGCAGTGTATTACATATGTATTACTGGATTACTGTTACAGACAGATACACACACACCCCCTGTGGATCTGCCACAAGGGAGGGAGGGAGCAGTGTATTACATATGTATTACTGGATTACTTTACAGACAGATACACACACACCCCCTGTGGATCTGCCACAAGGGAGGGAGGGAGCAGTGTATTACATATGTATTACTGGATTACTGTTACAGACAGATACACACACACCCCCTGTGGATCTGCCACAAGGGAGGGAGGGAGCAGTGTATTACATATGTATTACTGGATTACTGTTACAGACAGATACACACACACCCCCTGTGGATCTGCCACAAGGGAGGGAGGGAGCAGTGTATTACATATGTATTACTGGATTACTGTTACAGACAGATACACACACACCCCCTGTGGATCTGCCACAAGGGAGGGAGGGAGCAGTGTATTACATATGTATTACTGGATTACTGTTACAGACAGATACACACACACCCCCCTGTGGATCTGCCACAAGGGAGGGAGGGAGCAGTGTATTACATATGTATTACTGGATTACTGTTACAGACAGATACACACACACCCCTGTGGATCTGCCACAAGGGAGGGAGGGAGCAGTGTATTACATATGTATTACTGGATTACTGTTACAGACAGATACACACACACACCCTGTGGATCTGCCACAAGGGAGGGAGGGAGCAGTGTATTACATATGTATTACTGGATTACTGTTACAGACAGATACACACACACCCCCTGTGGATCTGCCACAAGGGAGGGAGGGAGCAGTGTATTACATATGTATTACTGGATTACTGTTACAGACAGATACACACACACCCCTGTGGATCTGCCACAAGGGAGGGAGGGAGCAGTGTATTACATATGTATTACTGGATTACTGTTACAGACAGATACACACACACCCCCTGTGGATCTGCCACAAGGGAGGGAGGGAGCAGTGTATTACATATGTATTACTGGATTACTGTTACAGACAGATACACACACACCCCCTGTGGATCTGCCACAAGGGAGGGAGGGAGCAGTGTATTACATATGTATTACTGGATTACTGTTACAGACAGATACACACACACCTCCCGTGGATCTGCCACAAGGGAGGGAGGGAGCAGTGTATTACATATGTATTACTGGATTACTGTTACAGACAGATACACACACCCCCTGTGGATCTGCCACAAGGGAGGGAGGGAGCAGTGTATTACATATGTATTACTGGATTACTGTTACAGACAGATACACACACACCCCCTGTGGATCTGCCACAAGGGAGGGAGGGAGCAGTGTATTACATATGTATTACTGGATTACTGTTACAGACAGATACACACACACCCCCTGTGGATCTGCCACAAGGGAGGGAGGGAGCAGTGTATTACATATGTATTACTGGATTACTGTTACAGACAGATACACACACACCCCCTGTGGATCTGCCACAGGAGTAAAAGAGGGAGACAGAAAACAGTGTTCACAGGGGAACGCTTCTGAGTACTTGGAGGTACAGGCTGCCACACTCTCCCCCATCCTCGGCCAGACCAAAGGTGCCCTCACAGTCCCTGGCAAAGTACCTGGGTTAAAAGAAAATAGGTGTATTTTGATTCCCAGAGCATAACACATCAAAGTATGAATTAAAACACTTATTTCCAAAGTGGTCCTCGATGGTGCCTGAGGGTCTTCCAGGTCTGTCCGTGGTCCTGGGAACGTTCCAGCAGCATGGCAGAGAGGCGGGGGGAACAGAACACCAGGATCAGGTGGGTGAAGTAGAACTCTGTCTCCAGATCTAGTTGGAGGGTCTCGGTCTCCACCCTCTCTGCAGACTGCCACCATGTATCTGGGTATTCAAAGGACGAGTCGGTCATGGCAGTGGCTAGGTGGGCCTGGTGGGGGAGGGCAGCGTTGCACTTGCTGCATTTGGGTACTGCTGGGCAGGAAGACTCCTTGTGGGGAGAACTAGAAGTCTGTTGGTAGGAGCAGTAGGACTCTGTGGAGTTGGATCCACACACAGACTGGGTGAGTAGTCCTCGAACCCAAGGCTAGGTCCCCCATGCGAGGGTTACAGGCCCTGCCAGCACAGCGCCTCTGGCTCTCCACAGCTGGCTCTCCACTGCTGGCTCTCCACTGCTGGCTGCCTCTCCACTGCTGGCTGGCTCTCCATTGCTGGATGGCTCTCCACTGCTGGCTCTCCACTGCTGGCTGGCTCTCCATTGCTGGATGGCTCTCCACTGCTGGCTCTCCACTGCTGGCTCTCCACTGCTGGCTCTCCACTGCTGGCTGGCTCTCCACTGCTGGCTCTCCACTGCTGGCTGGCTCTCCACTGCTGGCTCTCCACTGCTGGCTGCCTCTCCACTGCTGGCTGGCTCTCCATTGCTGGATGGCTCTCCACTGCTGGCTCTCCACTGCTGGCTCTCCACAGCTGGCTCTCCACTGCTGGCTCTCCACTGCTGGCTGCCTCTCCACTGCTGGCTGGCTCTCCATTGCTGGATGGCTCTCCACTGCTGGCTCTCCACTGCTGGCTCTCCACTGCTGGCTGGCTCTCCACAGCTGGCTCTCCACTGCTGACTCTCCACTGCTGGCTGCCTCTCCACTGCTGGCTGGCTCTCCATTGCTGGATGGCTCTCCACTGCTGACTCTCCACTGCTGGCTGCCTCTCCACTGCTGGCTGGCTCTCCATTGCTGGATGGCTCTCCACTGCTGGCTCTCCACTGCTGGCTCTCCACTGCTGGCTCTCCACTGCTGGCTCTCCACTGCTGGCTGGCTCTCCACAGCTGGCTCTCCACTGCTGGCTCTCCATTGCTGGATGGCTCTCCACTGCTGGCTAGCTCTCCACTGCTGGCTATCCACTGCTGGCTCTCCACTGCTGGCTCTCCACTGCTGGCTGGCCCTCCACTGCTGGCTCTCCACTGCTGGCTGGCTCTCCACAGCTGGCTCTCCACTGCTGGCTCTCCACTGCTGGCTCTCCACTGCTGGCTGGCTCTCCACTGCTGGCTCTCCACTGCTGGCTGGCTCTCCACAGCTGGCTCTCCACTGCTGACTCTCCACTGCTGGCTGCCTCTCCACTGCTGGCTGGCTCTCCATTGCTGGATGGCTCTCCACTGCTGGCTCTCCACTGCTGGCTCTCCACTGCTGGCTCTCCACTGCTGGCTCTCCACTGCTGGCTGGCTCTCCACAGCTGGCTCTCCACTGCTGGCTCTCCATTGCTGGATGGCTCTCCACTGCTGGCTGGCTCTCCACTGCTGGCTCTCCACTGCTGGCTCTCCACTGCTGGCTGGCTCTCCACTGCTGGCTCTCCACTGCTGGCTCTCCACTGCTGGCTGGCTCTCCACTGCTGGCTGGCTCTCCACTGCTGGCTCTCCACTGCTGGCTGGCTCTCCACTGCTGGCTCTCCACTGCTGGCTCTCCACTGCTGGCTCTCCACTGCTGGCTGGCTCTCCACTGCTGGCTCTCCACTGCTGGCTGGCTCTCCACAGCTGGCTCTCCACTGCTGACTCTCCACTGCTGGCTGCCTCTCCACTGCTGGCTGGCTCTCCATTGCTGGATGGCTCTCCACAACTGGCTCTCCACTGCTGGCTCTCCATTGCTGGATGGCTCTCCACTGCTGGCTGGCTCTCCACTGCTGGCTCTCCACTGCTGGCTCTCCACTGCTGTCTCTCCACTGCTGGCTGGCTCTCCACTGCTGGCTCTCCACTTCTAGAAGGAGCTGGAGAGCGAGAGAGAGAGATTATGTTCGTTTTTTAAGGATCTATTTCACTTGCTTTGGCAATGTAAACATATGTTTCCATGCCAATAAAGCCCTTTGAATTGAATTGAATAGGGGGGGGGGGGTTAATTGACAGAAATAGAACTATCGGTTTAGAATGGATTGGCATTAAACATAAAATCCATATTCTCCAACTAAAATGCATTTTCACAGATTTGATTACCTGGTTACCAAATATAATTTTGAAAATATAAATCAGCAGGACAGACATTAAATACTTTTCTAGATATAATGCATTAGACAGCCAACAAACATTTCAAAGCAACATACTCTAGGCGAAAATCAATCACTAAAATCATCCTCAATGCTTTCATTATATTATAGACACGCTGAAGTTTGCAAGCACAGTCTGAATCCAACCGGAATGATGAGGGAGGGACAGATACTTTATAACGTTTTTACTTACCAGCCAAAAGAGGGAACGCAGAAAGAGGTAAAGAACACTGTCTCATCTTGAGCATCCTTGATGACACTTCTAGAAAACAGTGAGCTAGCCAGCCTGCCTGCCAGGTAGCCTAGCTGCTTCTTGTGTGAACCGTGAGAGAAAAGCGATGTAGTTCTGTTTTTAAAGTGAAGTGAAGTCACGTTCTCAGACGATTGACTTTAGCCAAATGAGCTGTCTCCTCCGCGGCACGCAGCTTTCTCTTTCAATATGTAACAACCCGAAGCATAATTCTAGAAGAATATAACATTCGCTATCGATCCATATCAAATGGTATGTGCTACCTATCCAATATCTTTGCAAAGTACGTATGGGCGAATATCGAAGGGCAATTAGTGTCCAAATAAGATGATTTGAAAAAGTTTACCATTCCTGAGTCCTTCAATCCATTTTCACTGTTTGAAAGAAGTCCACGTTTTTTTATGGGACGATAAGACATTTTAAATATGGAAAGGTGGAAAGCCCATTTAGTAGTCTTTCCCAATGACTGTATGGGTCTTTCCCAACCGTATATCCTCCCTCAGCCCTTTTATTAATATGATACAATCTCAAATGGCACCCTATTCCCTACCCTATTCCCTGGTGCACTACTTTTGACCAGGGTTCGTAGGGCTCTGGTCGAAAGTAGTGCATTGAAGGGAATAGGGTGCCATTTGGGACTAAACATGTATCTTGGTCATTCCCAACACTCTACACATGACTGAGTAGATTGTATCAGAAGTAGAAATTAGAGCAGAATATTATCTCATTATGAAAATTCTGAAATTAAAGTAATAAATTATTGATAAGATGTTTGTTTTATTAAATGTGTATATTAATAAGTGTATGACAATACAATAATTATTTCCCTTGATAAAATACTCCTACAAGTATTTGATATATTCCTACAAGAAAAAGAAAAAAAATACACGTTTTCTGTATGCTAACCTCCGTAAACCATCCACCCAGTAAGTCAGCTGGACTTTTGTTTGAAGGCCAGTGTGTCATTCTGGTGCATTCCTGCTGCATACCACTACCAACTGTCACTTATTTAGAAATCACACCTACACTGAACAAAAATATGAACGCAATATGTTAATTGTTGGGCCCATGTTTCATGAGCTGAAAAAAAAGTTCTGAGAAATGTTCCATATGCACAAAAAAGCTTATTTATCTAAAGTTTTGTGCACAACTTTGTTTACATGTTATTGAGCATTTCTCCTTTGCCAAGAGGATCCATCCACCTGACAGATGTGGCATATCAAAAAGCTGATTAAACAGCATGACCATTACATAGGTGCACCCTGTGCTGGGGACAATAAAAGGCCCCTCTAAAATGTGCAGTTTTGTCAAACAACACAGTGTCACAGATGTTTCAAGTTGAGGGAGCGTGCAATTGGCATGTTGACTACCGGAATGTCCACCTGTTGCCAGTGAATTGAACGTTCATTTCTCTTCCATAATCTGCCTACAACGCTGTTTTAGAGAATTTGTTGTGCCATTCATCTGCCACAATCACCTCATGTTTCAGCATGATAATGCACAGCTCCATGTCGCAAGGATCTGTACACAATTCCTGCAAGCTGAAAATGTCCCAGTTCTTCCATGGCCTGCATACTCACCAGACCAATGTCACCCATTGAGCATGTTTGGGATGATCTGGCTCGACCTGTACGACAGCGTGTTCCAGTTTCCGCCAATATCCAGCAACTGTGCACAGCCATTGAAGAGGAGTGGGACAACATCGCACAGGCCACAATCAACAGCCTGATTAACTATGTGAAGGATATGTGTCGCGCTGCATGAGGCAAATGGTGGTCACACCAGATACTGACTGGTGTTCTAATCCATGCCACTACCTTTTTTAAGGTATCTGTTACCAACAGATGCATATCTGTATTCCCAGTCATGAACTGTAACTCAGTAAAATCTTAGAAATTGTTGCATGTTGCATTTATATTTTTGTTCAGAATACACACACACACACACACACACACACACACACACACACACACACACACACACACACACACACACACACACACACACACACACACACACACACACACACACACACACGCACACTGAGACACATAAACATCACCTGACAGTTGTCAGCCAGACTACCCTGGACCTGGGGTTATCTGACCCTTGACCACAATAATCAGCCATTTGTGAGCCAGTTGTCTAAGTCATGATAATATCACCAGAGTAAAGGGGGATGAAAGAGAGAAAAAGAGAGCTTTCAACAAGAGGTGATACACTGTATGTGCGTGTTTGGATGTGTGCAGGTGTGTTTGCTTAAGTTCAACTGCATTGTCATGAATAGGTTACTACTTTGATATATCAGAACAGTGCCTTCAGAACATATTCATACTTATTCCACATTTTGCTGTGTTACAGCCTGAATTCAAAATCGATTAAGTATATGTTTTTCTCACTCATCTACACACAATACCCCAAAATGACAACGTGAAAATATGTTTTTGGATAAAAAAAAAAAAGAAATATCACATTTACATACGTATTCACCGCCCCTGAGTCAATACATGTTAGAATCACCTTTGGCAGCGATTACAGCTTTGAGTCTTTCTGGGTAAGTCTCTAAGAGCTTTGCACACCTGGATTGTACAATATTTTCACTTGATTATTTTTTAAATTCTTCAAGCTCTGTTAAGTTGATTGTTGATCATTTTTATACATTTCTAGACATCTATACCAATTTCAAGTCTTGCCATAGATTTTCAAGCCGATTTAAGTCAAAACTGTAACTAGGCCACTCAGAAACATTCAATGCCGTCTTGGTAAGCAACAGACTGAACCAGATTAGTCTCTAGGGTTTTTCCTGGGCTTAGCTTTATTCCGTTTCTTTTTATCCCCAAAAAACTCCCTCCTTGCCGATGACAAGCATAGCCATAACATGATGCAGCCACCACCATGCTTAAAAATATGAAGACTGGTACTCAGGGATGTGTTGTGTTGAATTTGCCACAAACATAACGCTTTCTATTCAGGACAGAAAGTTAATTTCTTTGCCACTCTGTCATTTAGGTAAGTATTGTGGAGTAACTACAATGTTGGTGACCAATCCTCACTTCTCCTATTCCAGCCATTAAACTTTGTAACTGTTTTAAAGTCACCATTGGCCTCATTGTGACATCCCTGAGCAGTTTGGAAAACCTCCCTGATCTTTGTGGTTGAATCTGTGTTTGAAATTCACTGCTCGACTGAGGGACCTTACAGATAATTGTATGTGTGGGATACAGAGATGAGGTAGTCAGAAAAAAATAATTGACCTATTATTGCACACAGAGTGAGTCCATGCAAGTTATTATGTGACTTGTAAGCACATTTGTGACCGACCAGCTCAATTCTTATGTAGCAAAATTAGAAATGGTGTTTTTTACATTGGATAAAAGTAGAGACCCAGAGCTACAAAATGGTATATAATACACTGAGGAACAATGGGAAAGGAACAATGGGAATATTTGAGGAACAATGGGAAAGTAATTCTGCTTTGAAAGTTGATAAACTTGTAAACTCACTTTTGAGAAAATGGCCTTTAAATGTTTTGGTACCTGGTGAAGAGCTCTTCTTTGTCTACAACCATTTAGCACCATTCACACCCTCTTAAGCTTTAGCCCCACCATCTCCGTTCGCTCTTGGAGCGTTCAGAGCGCACACTTGATGCTCTGGCCAATGTTTTGTTTACCTCTGGATAACATGAAAACAGCCTAACCAGCAACAATTTCATTTCGCTTTTTTGCCAACGTTTACTGACACCGACCATATTCCACGGGTGCTGTGCGTTTGTAAATTCATCAGTTATTCTGCACTCTGGCATACTCAGACCGAATTTAGGAACGCACCCGAAATGGTTTCTTGCATAGTGGAGTCTTTTGTTAAGACACGTAGCTAGCTAGGTAAACAATGCACCTAGCTAAGTGAACAGTGTGTAAGACCATACAATGTGTAAGATCATACGTTAGCTAGCGAGCCAGCCAGCTAACTTTAGCTAGTTAAACAACAATGAACATAGTACCAAATCATGTCGTTACTAACCTGCATGAATCTGCTGGGAGTTAACCACCCAGGTTCAATATTAGGCTCTAACTAGCAAAGAAAATGGCTCTGAGATACAAATAATAACATCATACATGTAACGTTAGCTAGTGAGCCAGCCAGCTAGCTAACATAAGGCTCTAACTAGCTAAGCAAACAGCTCTGGGATATGAATAATAACATCATACACATAACGTTAGCTAGGGAGCCAGCCAGCCAGCTAGCTTGCTAACAGTACACTTTAGCCTGAAATTAAACCACTTTGTCAAAATTAGAAACATGTCATATCTGAAAATGTAGCTAGCTAGACTATCATGGATTCCATGCCATGGTTGCCCTTAGTTTGAAGATGAAATCCGGAGACAGGTGTTTTCTCCATCTCTTTAGTTATCATACTCTAATTCCACTGATTTCAAAACTCGATCCTCCAGAAAGTGGAGATCAACACTTATGCAGTTCCACTACACAATAATACATTTAAAAAATACAAACAGAGACTGACCAGTTCAAATAGACAGAAGTCCTCTATATGGCAGAACAATCTGAACTCTTCTCTCGGCATGTCCAGCCCACTCATTATCTCAGCCAATCATGGCTAGTGGGAAGGTTGCTGACTTTGTCTGTGGCTTAACCAACTAGGCTCTAATTTAACAATTTTGTTCGTATTTACACATGGCATACAAGTGTGTTATTAAAGCACATGAAAGTTTACATTTTCCAGAAGGCATTTCTGCCAAAAAACACATTTTGATAAATCAAAAAAGTTTATGTTCAAATGGCTCCTGTGAAGTAGTGACCCACTACATACGCCTAGATTCCTGAAACAAGTCAAATTTTTACTCCTGAACTTATTTAGGCTAACCCTAACAAAGGAATACTTATTGACTCAAGACATTTCAGCTTTTAATTTAATTAAATGTGTAAAAATGTCAAAAAACGTTGACATTATGGGGTACTGTGTTTATGCCCGTGACAAAATCTCAATTGAATCCATTTTAAATTGAGGCTGTAACACAACAAAATGTGGAAAAAGTCAAGGGGTGGAAATACTTTCTGAAGGCACCGTAGATGATTGATGATGAGAGTGAGTCAGAGAGAGTGCGAAAGGACGAGGGACTGATGGGCTAAGATAAATAGGTGAGGGTGTCAGATTTCAGGTCATGAATGTAAATACATGAACACGACTCGCCACTGTCTCACTGAATCATCCGCACTCTCTACGTTTTCTCACTTTGGCCTGACTCTTTGTCGTGTATACTTAGTACACAGGGGTCAAACTCATTCCATGGAGGCCCGAGTGTCTGCGTGTTTTCACTCCTCCCTTGTACTTGATTGATGAATTAAGGTCACCAATTAGTAAGGAACTCCCCACGTCTGGTTGTCTAGGGCTTAATTGAAAGGAGAGAAAAAAACCTGCAGACACTAGGGTCTCCATGGAATGAGTTTGACACCCCTGTGTCATATAATGTTGGAGGGAGGAGTGTGTGTGTGTATGTGTGTGAGTGAATCATTATTTCTTTGAGCCCGACCTGTCACTGGCTCACTGAATCATTCTCTTTCTGTTTTTCTTACTTTGGCCTGACTCAAGAGTGTGTGTAAAACTGTGTCAAAACAAGGCTCGTCTCCATGCACAATTTGTTTTGTTACAAAAGCATTCAACAATGTTGTGTGTCCTATGTTGTAAGGTTTGTGTTCATGTTTCAGTGTGTGTGCGTGCGTTTGTTTTGTGTTGGAGGTAGAAGAGAGAAGCATTCTGTTTTTCCCCCAGGCATCCCAATCCTAGCGGATCAGGTTCAGGACATTCTTCGAATGATGCGACTCTCTCTCGTCACTGACTGACGGGATTCTGCTTTATGTCTCCGGGGAACGGGGTTCATGTCTGCATGTCCTCTAATGATTAGATGGGTCAGGGCTGGGTTGATGCACCTTTAGCCTTTGACTAAGCATCAGCAACATGTTTTCAATCCACACAAAAAAAATCCCAAAACATGGAAAACTGTTTCAGGAAAGATGTCTGAACTGGAGAGACCCTTGGGGGGAATCCGTCTACGTCCCCGTCTACGTCCCTGTAAAAGTCAGACAATCAACCAGGCATGCTAGACAGCTAGGGTGAAATGTAAAGCCTTGTATAATGCTATATGCTGCTATAGGGCACTTGAAATGACCCCTTCTATATTCTCCTCTGTTAGAATAGGTAAGGTTGAAGCATGTTTCTAATGTAACATGGCTTATGTGGCCCGGCCTATTATGGCACAGTTCATTAGATTCCTGCCTCCGCACCTCAAGACCCACAGTCCAAGTCCAGGTTTCAGCCACCTTCTTCCTCCCTAGACAGTGTCTGTAGTGTTTCTCAATGAGGAGAGAAATCATTACTAACATCATAGAAGGAGTACTGCAGGTTAAAGGGCAGTATTGATTGTTAATAAGGGAACTTGATGACAGGGTGGATGACAAAGTGTCACTGTATTAAGAACCAATTACAAGGTGAAAGGGTCACATGATGAGAGACAAGATTGCAGACGGGCTGTGACTGAAAACATCACTAGCCATCAAATCCTTGCTTCCTCCATCCTTGATAATTCCATTTCAACCTCAGACCTCCTCCTCCAAAGTTTAACAGCTAACATTTTCATAGCCAGCGTGTAGAAAAAGCAAAGTGCATGGGCTTTGTTTTCCTTGTGCTTTCAGTAGCGGATATGTGCCCAGCACAACACTGGGTGGATGTTGTTCCTGTTTCTACGGGTCAAGGCCATGCACAGCATGAAGACATGATGGATACCGCCAACCTTATGACCATGGTGTTAAAAGCATCACAAATTCACGTTACTGAAAGAACCTGATATTATTTATGTAGTGATTGAATATTATTTGCAGCTGTCAGGTAATGGGAAAACAGTAGAATACCAGCAACCAAAAAAACGGGTGTTTACTTTGGTATTACATGGTAAAATTATAATTACACAATAATAACCTATGAGTTTGTTTCTTTGGGGTGGTGGGTAGTATTGAAGTGTTTTGTTGAAGTCTGTTGAAGTGACAGATGGATAACTCAAGCTGTTCTGAAGTAACTGTAGCCTGCTGTAGCTAGGTGAGGACATCTGTTTGTTTTATGGATGCTGCCCCCCCCCTCTCCTGGACCCTGCAAGGAGCATGGAGCACTGAGGACCAAACAGGAGGATAATCTGGTAATGCCCATGTATGTATGTATGTATGTATGTATGTATGTATGTATGTATGTATGTATGTATGTATGTATGTATGTGTGTGTGTGTGTGTGTGTGTCTGTCTGTCTGTCTGGCCACGTGTAGCACTCAGACAAACAACATATTTTATTACATGTTTTGACTGCTAATTACATGCTGGCCTTCTGTCAAGCAGGTCAAAATAAGGTCAATGCTATATATCTGCATCATTGACACAACCACAATATCTGGTTAGTCAACACCTTCAGTACTGTTATGGAACCAACTAGACAGCCTACTTTTAACACTGTACTTGCTAAGTGTAGGGGTTCTAGGCTTGTAAATCTTGCTCAATGTTCTGTGTGTACCAGGTTGCCTCAGGCAGTGTCATATTCAGATGCTACCAGACTGTGCCAGTAGAGTAGTGTTATCCTAACAGATTGGTCACTCTCCATCAATAACAGGTGCAGATCAGGAATGGTTTTCATTATGTTGTTGGTTTTCATTATGTTGTTCTAATGGTTCCTTATTACATTTCTCTTTAATGATACAGATCGTTTCTCAGGTTGTCCTTTCCATTGGTAGATGATGAATATACAATAGGATTACTGACCATGGTAGAAACATGTCCTAAAAATAGGGATCAATGCTGCTGAGCGATATCCTGTGTCTGGGTGGGAATTAGACCTTCAAATACGATATCTGTGATTTGTTAATCTTGCCTGTTGCAACGGGAACCATTAGAACAGTTCATAAAGTACAAACCCTGTCCACCTGTCACTCCAGGCAGGCTAAAGCATACTCTTTAATAATTGAACGATTTTTAAAAGTATTTGAATCCAGGTCTGGTAGGAATTGATGAGTCTCGCAGGACTGCAGCCAACTTTTTCGAGCTCTGATTTTGGGCACCCTAACTGAATCCATTGCTAAGGAATTCTGCAACATTGTCAATGTTTTTTTTAAAGTCATCATCAGTAGACTAGGCTCTATCACTGTCACGGCTCAGGAGAAGACCCAGATGCAGACAGTTTCGAAGTAACATAGGTTTATTACAAAAACAGGGGGCAGGCAAACGACAGGTCAAGGGCAGGCAGAGTTCAGTAGTCCAGAGCAGGGTCCGAAGGTACAGAACAGCTGGCAGACTCAGGGTCAGGGCAGGCAGAGGTCAATAATCCAGGGTGGTATAACAAGGTAAAAAATGACAGGCAGGTTCAGGATCAAGACAGACAGAATGGTCAAAAACCGGGTAAGCTAGAAAACAGGAACTAGAGACGGACAGGAGCACGGGAAAGAACATTGGTAGGCTTGACCAAACAAAATGAACTGGCAACAGACAAACAGAGAACACAGGTATAAGTACACTGGGTAATGGGGAAGATGGGCGACACCTGGAGGGGGGTGGATACAAGCACAAAGACAGGTGAAACAGTTCAGGGTGTGACAGTATTCCCCCCCCCCCCCCTCATGCCTGGTTGACCAGGGTGACGGCGTTGGAACTCAGCGATGAAGCTTGGGTCCAGGATGTCCCTGACGAGGACCCAGCACCGCTCCTCCGGGCCATAACCCTCCCAGTCAACCAGGTACTGGAATCCCCTGCCCCTCGGTCGAATCTTCAGGAGGCGCCTCAACGTGTACGCAGGTTGGCTGTCAATGAGACGGGGGAAGAGAGGTGGGCCTAGAAACAGGAGACAAAGGGCTGTGAGACATAGGTTTAATCCTAGAGACATGAAAAGTGGGATGTATACGGAGGGTATGTACGGGGCAACAGAAGGTGAACAGCAGAGGGGCTAATAATCTTGGAGATGGGGAAAGGGCCGATGAAGCGGGGGAGTTTGCGGGACTCCACCCAAGGAAGGGCAGGTCTCAAGTGGATAGCCATACCCTCTGCCTGAGACGATACTGGGAGCCGGGGTCCGGTGGTCCGCTTGTCATCGATACTTGAAGGTGGTCTTGAGAAGAGCCGACCGGGCTCTCTTCCAGATACAGCGACAGTGGCAGACAAACATCTGTGCCGAGGGTATTCCAACCTCTTCCTCTTGCCCCGGGAAGAGTGGGGGCTGATAACTCAGGGAACACTCAAAAAACGAGAGCACAGTGGTGAGCAGGGCAGGGTGTTGTGGGTGTATTCAACTCACATGAGTTGCTGGCTCCAGGTGGTGGGGTTGGCAGAGACAAGGCAGAGAAGAGTTGTCGCCAGGTCTTGATTGGCTCACTCCGACTGGTCGTTGAACTGAGGGTGGAACCTGGAGGACAGGCTGGCCGATGACCCAATGAGCATGCAGGACGCATTCCAGAACCTGGATGAGAACTGAGGACTCTGGTCGGAGACCATGTCCACCGGGAGTCGATGGATCCGGAAGATGTTCTGCACCATGTGCTGGGCCGTCTCTTTGGCAGAGGGTAGCTTGGGGAGAGGAATGAAGTGGGCAGCTTTTAAAAACCACTACTGTCAGGATGGCGGTGTTGCCTTCTGACGAGGGAAGATCTGTGACGAAGTCCAGGGATATGTGAGACCAGGGACGGTGAGGGACAGGTTGAAGGGGACTAGCCGGAGCTTGCCAAAGAGTCTTGCTCTGCACACAGACCGTGCAGGCAGCGACGAACGCGGAGATGTCCGGGACCATGGTAGGCCACCAAAAGCGTTGTCGCACAAAGGCCAGGATCCGACGGGAGCCTGGGTGGCAGGCAAGCCCACTCCAGGACCAAGGAGCAGACCACGTCAGGAACAAACATCAAGTTATCTGGCCCCCCGGGGTTCGGCTCGGAACGCTGCACCTCACGAACCTATTCCTCAGCTGAATGCCATCGCACGGCACAAGGTGGGAAGGATGGTCTCAGGTTCCTGGGTTGTAGCCGGGTGGCTATAGCGGCGTGACAGCATATCTGGTTTGACATTCTTGGATCCTGGTCGGTATGAGAGGGAAAGTTGAACCAGGGCCTGGTTCAAAAACCAGGGCCTAACCTAGCTTGCCTGGAATTGAGACACTTGGCGGTGCGGAGATATTCCAGGTACTTATGGTCATTCCACACAATGAACGGATGTTCCGCCCCCTCCAGCCAGTGCCTCTACTCTCCTACACCATTCTTCACCACGAGAAGCTCACAATTCCCCACATCGTAATTCCTCTCCATGGCATTGAGGCGGTAGGAGAAGAAGGTGCAGGGATGTAACTTGAGGTCCAGGGCAGAATGCTGGGACAGAACAGTCTACACTCCGACATCCGGAACATCGGCCTCCACCACAAACTGGCGGGACGGATCAGGATGAACTAAGATGGGAGCTGTGGTGAAACGGTGTTTGAGATCCCCAGTCAGTAGCTGGGGACCACGTGAACGGAACCTTAGGAGAGGTGGGTACAGACAAGTGTCCAAACTTGTATATATATATATATATATATATATATATATATATTTATATACATATATATTTTTCTCCCTTTTCCCTTTTGTATAACAAAGTATAATGGATTTCGTATGCTGGATGTCGTACGCTGAGGCAGTGAAGAAAGTAGAGGAGGCTAGAGGATGCTGGATTAAGGGTGAGAAGATCCATGTGAATGAAGATGGCGCCGAAAGATTCTAGCCCATAAGCAACTTTCCAGTATATATTGTTTTTTTATGCCGGTAACTCACCAGCATTACCACTATTACGACCAGGAATACGACATTTCCGAAATGGATGCTTTGTTCCCAGGGCAATTGAACTGATTCCAGAGGCTGATCCAAAACACCACCGGCAGAGATGAGGTACTCGGTGTGGACTCCTAGTCCGACTCAGGAGGCGCCCACACCACCCACCACTTCCGAGTATATAACTTGCTAGTGTTCAGTCTCTGGATAATAAAGTTGACGAGCTCAGGGCGAGGATTTCCTTCCACAGAGACATCAGGGATTGTAACATACTCTGTTTCACAGAAACATGGGTCTCTCGGGTTATACTGTCTGAGTTCATACAGCCAGTTGGGTTCTCAGTTCATCACGGGAATAAAGATCTCTCCGGGAAGAAGAAGAGTGGGGGTGTATGTTTCATGATGAACTACTCATGGTGTGATTGTGATAACATACAGAAACTCAAGTCCTTTGGTTCACCCGAACTAGAATACCTCACCATCAAATGTCATCCGTATTACCTACCAAGAGAATTCTCTTCGGGTTATAGTCACACCCGTGAATATTCCTCCTCAAGCCGATACCACGACGACCCTCAAAGAACGACATTGGAAACTCTATGCAAACTGGAAACCACATATTCTGAGGCCGCATTTATTGAAGACAGGGATGATTTTAACAAAGCTAATCTGAGGAAAACGCTTCCAAAGTTCTACCAACACATTGACTGTAGCATTCGTTCTGAGAAAACATTGGACCACTGTTACACAGCTTTTCTAAATGCCTACAAGACCATCCCCCGCCCTCCCCTTGGCAAATCTGATCACGACTCCATTTTGCTCCTCCCTTCCCATAGGCGGAAACTCAAACAGGAAGTACCTGTGCTACGAACTATTTAACGCTGGTCTGACCAATCGGAATCCATGCTTCAAGATTGTTTTGAGCACGCGGACTGGGATAAGTTTTCCGGGTAGTCTATGACAATAATATCGACGAATACATGGATACGGTGACTGAGTTTATCAGGAAATGTATAGGAGATGTGACTACTATGTATCCACTGTGACTATTAAACCTACCCAAACCGGGATAGATGGCAGCATTTGCGCAACACTGAACAGAGACAAAGTGGAGTCGCAATTCAATGGCTCAGACACAAGACCTATGTGGCAGGGTCTACAGGCAATCAAAGACTACAAAGGGAAAACCAGCCACGTCGCTGACACCGACGTCTTACTTCCGGATAAGCTAAACACCTTCTTCGCCCGCTTTGAGGATAACACAGTGCCCCCAACACGGCCAGCTACCAAGGACTGTGGGCTCTCCTTCTCTGTTGCTGACGTGAGTAAGACATTTAAGCGTGTTAACCCTCGCAAGGCTACCGGAATAAACGGCATCCCTAGCTGCGTCTTCAGAGCATGCACAGCCCAGCTGGCTGTAGTGTTTATGGACATATTCAGTCTCTCCCTATCCTAGTCTGCTGTCCCCGCATGCTTCAACATGTCCACCATTGTTCCTGTAGCTAAGAAAGCAAAGGTAACTGAACTAAATGACTATCTTCTGAAGAAAGTGACTGAAGACACCTAAAACCCTCACACACTTTTAGAGATGCACAATTTAGAGCATCCTGTCGGGCTGTATCACTGCCTGGTACGGCAACTGCATTGCCCGCAATCGCAGGGCTCTCCAGACGGTGGTGTGGTATGCACAACGCATCACCGGTGGCAAACTCTCCAGGACACCTACAACACCCGATGTCACAGGAAGGCCAAAAAGATCATTGAGGACAACCACCACCCGAGCCACTGCCTGTTCACCCCGCTATCTTCCAGAAGGCGAGGTCAGTACAGGTGCGTCAAAGCTGGGACCAAGAAACTGAAAAACAGCTTCTATCTCAAGGCCATCAGACTGTTAAATAGCCATCACTGGCACCTTAGAGGCTGCTGCCCTAAATACATAGACTTGAAATCACTGGCCACTAGTCACTTTAATAATGTTTACATATTTTGCACCAATCATCTCATATATATACTGTATTATATTCTATTCTACTGTATTTTATTCTATGCTGCTACGACATTGCTCGCCCAAATATTTATACATTTGTATGTGACCAATACAATTTTATTTTATTTGAATAGTAGATCTTTGCCAGAAAAGAGGGATTGGCCAATGAGTGATATATGTTTCAGTTAGGTTGGCTTCTTAGTGTTCATAGAAATGGTTATCAACTGTACCGCAGAGATGGAACGTAAGCTGCAGAAAAGTACTTGGGGGTATGAGAAAAGTTACAGGGTGTATTGAGTGGTAGTGTCCCGTCCTCTCAGATCGTTGGCCTAGGGTTGGATCAGATGAAGAAGAAGAAGAAGAAGAAGAAGAAGAAGAAGAAGAAGAAGAAGCATGTACACTCCAGTCCAGTTGGTGGCAGTAGTGCACCTTTTGGTTGCCAACCGCCATTTTTTTTAAACATAAGAGTTCACCATTACTTCCTGCAACCAACAACAGCGTGTAGTTTTCGTTGGAGCTCATACAAAATCAAAATGGTAAATATAGACTATACTATGAGGTGTTGGATGAGTATTGATAATATGTAGTGAAGGGCCAGGCTATCATAAATTGAATTTGAGTAGCTATCATAAATTCGCATTGTGCCCTTTTGTTGGGATTATCCATATAGCTAGCTAGTTAGCTAGCTAACTTGTTAGCCGCTTTTGCTTTGCACTGTATGTGAAAGGCTAGTTTGACTAGCTATGAATATAAGTAGCAAGCTGTGAGATGGAGCTAATGTGATCAAATGTGCACTAATGCTAGCTAGTCTCAACAACACGTGTGAATTATATCATTTCAGAGTTTACCGCTGAATCCCAAACCGTTTCTGAATGGTCTTACTGGTAAGCCCGTGATGGTGAAGCTGAAGTGGGGTATGGAATACAAGGGATACCTGGTGTCCGTGGACAGCTACATGAACATGCAGGTACGTGGACCAGACGATGTCTAAAATGTGTGAACTTTATTATCCTCAAATGGAAAAATGCACCATTGTACAGCAAGTTCTGGAATGATTACCCAATGCACACAATTACATCCAGAGCCATACAAATGTACATGTCTGGTTTTGTATTGCCATCTGTAACATATCTATAATAATAGTCCATATCTATAAAGTATAGCTATAAAATCTATTGTCTCTGATTATAGTTGGCCAACACTGAAGAGTACGTAGATGGAGCGTTGGCTGGACACCTAGGAGAGGTGCTTGTCAGGTAAGTTCAGTGGAATGCTCATTGGTTTACTTGCATTTCACATAGCTTATGATTACACACACATTAGCCTGGTCCCCAGATCTGTTTGTGCTGCCTTGTTAACTCCTATTATGGTCATCATAGTTTGGTGTGACAATGACCATAGGAGTTTCAAGACAACACAAACAGACCTGGGACCAGGCTACATCCATATCTCCTCTGATTGTAGAATTAGCCCTTCTCTCTGTCATAGAACCAGCCCTTCTCTGTGTCATAGAACCAGCCCTTCTCTGTGTCATAGAACCAGCCCTTCTCTGTGTCATAGAACCAGCCCTTCTCTGTGTCATAGAACCAGCCCTTCTCTCTGTCATAGAACCAGCCTGCACTGAGCTAACAGTTTCCATGTGTTTCCCCTCCACACAGATGCAACAATGTCTTGTTCATAAGAGGAGTAGAAGAGGAGGAAGAGGATGGGGAAATGAAAGATGCTTGAAAGCTGAATGCTTCAGCAGGCTTCTTCTACTTTCTTTAGTTTATTTTATTTTTCATCCGGACGCTAATCTTGTTCACTGGATTAGTCCTCGTTTTTTTAATGAAAAACATCTTGTTGTGAAAACAGTTATGTATTTTTTATATGATGATGATGAACCAAGCTGTTGTGCCCCTCATGGCACAAGGATAATAAAATTGTGCATATTGCACTTTTCAGGAACATCTTTTTATGGTATTTTGTGGTGAATATTAAACAATTGAGCTATTTTATAATCAAAGTATACAGGACATTTAATTATAGATCTAACTGAAATAACAGACAATGGCACATTTGAGTAGCACATTTTTGTAAATCCTTCTTTGGCTTAAGCTAGCTAAAATATAGACCTAACATAAAAGCTCATTTATAATCAGTAAATGTCTTCAGACGCCAACCTTATGGCAATTCGATCTGAACTGAAATTTAGAGCGGTCTGTCATGATCATTCAGATTGTATGTCACTGTTTCTCAATTTTTCACACAGGCTGGCTTTCCTTAGCCTGGTGGGCTGTTTGGGAAACAAACCATTAAAACTATACTTCAGGCACCACTATACCACTGAATACTCTCCCAGGTATTCAAATACTAATGTCCGTTCGGATATTCAAATGACCGTGCCCATCCTTATGTCAGCCCTGTACTCTCCAAAGGAGAAGATCCTGAACTTATGCTCCAGCTCAGAGGTCTTTTCCTCCCTCTGAATGGTGTTTTTCACGATGTCTATCTGCTGCACCAGTATGCGGGTCTCACTCTCCCTGTATGTTACACAAGTAGATGGACACAGTGTTAGCAGTTAGGCTGGGTGCCAGTCTGCTTTCATATGCCTACTCCAAATGTAGTAAGTTGTATTATGTATTCAAAATAAACTATCACATTTAAATAAGTATTCAGACCCTTTACTCAGTACTTTGTTGAAGCACCCTTGGCAATGATTACAGCCCAGAGTCTTCTTGGGTATGATGCTACAAGCTTTGCACACCTGTATTTGGAGGCTTCCGTCTGTCCACTCTACCATAAAGGCCTAATTGGTGGAGTGCTACATAGATGGTTGTCCTTCTGGAAGGTTCTCCCATCTCCATAGAGGAACCCTGGGGCTGAGTGCCAGCTCTAGGAAGAGTCTTGGTGGTTCCTAACTTCTTCTATTTAAGAATGATGGAGGCCGCTGTGTTCTTGGGCACCTTCAATGCTGCAGAAATGTTCTAGTACCCTTTCCCCAGATCTTTACCCCGACAGAATCCTGACTCTGATCTCTACGGCCAATTCCTTCGACCTCATAGCTTGGTTTTTGCTCTGACATGCACTGTCAACTGTGGGACCTTATATAGACGGGTGTGCGCCTTTCCAAATCATGTTCAATCAATTTAATTTACCACAGGTGGACTCCAATCAAGTTGTAGAAACATCTCAAGGATGATCAATGAAAACAGGATGCACCTGATCTCAATTTCGAGTCTCATAGCAAATGGTCTGAATACTTATGTAAATAAGGTAATTCTGTTTATTTTTAATACATTTGCAGACATAAAAACCTGTTCGCTTTCTCATTATGTGTATATTAATGATAGTTTATTTTTATGTAATCCCTTTTAGAATAAGGTTTTAATGTAACAAATTGTGGAAAAAGTCAAAGGGGTTTGAATACTTTCCCATGCACTGAACATCTTGGATCAGGCTAGTTAGCAGTCACATATGCAAAGGATACGGCCTTGGTAGTGTTCATTAGGCATGAAACGGAAGAAATGAGGGACTGCTTGGATTTGTCCAATATGAATTGTATGCCCAACTGCCCTTCCTTACATTTCTTCCTGTGTCAGGTTTTGTGGATCTCGTCCTTGGCCGCCTCCTGGAAGTTCAGAATGTAGGACAGGTTCTGCTCATCCAGGTCAGTCAGTACGTTCAGCTTGTCCCTGGGGTTTACTTTGAGTAACACAACTCTGGCTCCATGGAGGAGAGGAGACCGCAGAGAAAACAAAATGGAAGAGCTTATGATAACACAAATATTAGTCTGGTCCCAGATCTGTTTGTGCTGTCTTGTCAATTCCTATGGTCATGTAGTGGAAGGTAAACCCAGTTTCAGTCTTATTTTGAGAATAGGGCTATGAATTTATTATGGTAGATATGTTCATTATTACTTTTTTTGCATTAAGGGGTTTACTCAAATTTACCTCAGGTTTACCCACCTTTTTTAACCACTACCCTGGTTACATATGTCAACAAACACCAATACAAAAAATGGTTTATCAATAAAAACAGGAAACTTACATCCAAACCTCGTCACTGAGGCCTCTGCTTTCTCTGGCACATCGGGGATGACGGCCGCTTGTCTCCTGGTGGAGGATGATGCTTGCTTAATATATTGATCTTATGATAATATAATCAAATTGACCGGTAAAAAAAACATGATCCCCATCCTCTTTCCTTCCAATCTGACGTCTCAGCTGTGAAATTTTTGTGACTCTTGAATTGCGTAGGATGGACATTTTTTGTTATCCACTTGCTCAATAACAGCAGCAAAGTCTCGAGTTCACCCAATAGTGGAGCAGAAACCTCCACATGGCGGGGGGGCCCACGAGATCTGGAGGCCCATGATCTGTCATCTCATACCTATGTTAAAATGTTTGTTTTTTGTTATAAATACCTTTGAAAGCAACCACCCTTTTTAATTTCCACATGTAGCAACCGACGTGTTTGTGTTGTCCAATCTACATGGGTTGTAGGTGAGTCAGACAGACAATATAAACTCAGCAAAAAAAAGAAACGTGATGATTGGATTCGCGTTTATCGTCGAAGGAATGAGGCCTGTACTCTGGAGTGGGATCGATTTGGAGGTGGAGGGTCCTTCATGACTGAGCTTGTTGTCATTTGCAGGCAATCTCAGCGCTGTGCGTTACAGGGAAGACATCCTGCTCCCTCATGTTGGACCCTTCCTGCAGGCTCATCCTGACATGACCTTCCAGCATGACAATGCCACCAGCCACACTGCTCGTTCTGTGCGTAATTTCCTGCAAGACAGGAATGTCAGTGTTCTGCCATGGCCAGCGAAGAGCCTGGATCTCAATCCCATTGAGCATGTCTGGGACCTGTTGGAATCGGAGGGTGAGGTCTAGGGCCATTCCCCCCCAAAATGTCCGGGAACTTGCAGGTGCCTTGGTGGAAGAGTGGGGTAACATCTCACAGCAAGAACTGGAAAATCTGGTGCAGTCCATGAGGAGAAGATGCACTGCAGTACTTAAATGCAGCTGGTGGCCACACCAGATACTGACTGTTACTTTTGATTTTGACCCCCACCCCCACCCCCCTTTGTTCAGGGACACATCATTCAATTTCTGTTAGTCACAAGTCTGTGGAACTTGTTCAGTTTATGTCTCAGTTGTTGAATCTTGTTATGTTAGGACATTTTTTTTTTTTGCTGAGTTTACATTATATATACAAAGTATGTGGACACCCCTTCAAATTTGCTGACAGGTGTATAAAATCGAGCACACAGCCATGTAATCTCCATAGACAAACATTGGCAGTAGAATGGCCTTTCCAACAAGTCAGTTCATCACATTTCTGCCCTGCTAGAGCTGTCCTGGTCAACTGTAAGTGCTGTTACTGTGAAGTGGAAACATCTAGGAGCAACAACGGCTAATCCGCGAAGTGGAAGCTCACAAGCTCACAGAAAGGGACCGCCGAGTGCTGATGCGCGTAGTCCGTAAAAATCATCTATCCTCAGTTGCAACACACTGAGTTCCAAACTTCCTCTGGAAGCAACATCAGCACAAGAACAATTCTTCGGAAGCTTCTTGAAATGGGTTTCCATGGCCAAGCAGCCACACAGCCTAAGATCACCATGCGCAATGCCAAGTGTTAGCTGGAGTGGTGTAAAGCTTGCCGCCATTGGACACTGGAGCAATGGAAACACGTTCCCTTCAACATCTGGCAGTCCGACAGACAAATCTGGGTTTGGCGGATGCCAGGTAACGCTATCGACCCGAATGCATGGTGCCAACTGTAAAGTTTGGTGGAGGAGGAATAATGGTCTGGGGCTGTTTTTCATGTAGTTCCAGTGAAGGGAAATCTTAAAACTACAGCATAGAATGACATTCTAGACGATTCTGTGCTTCGAACTTTGTGGCAACAGTTTGCCCCTTTCCTGTTTCAACATGACAATGCCCCCGTGCACAAAGAGAGGTCCATACACAATGGTTTGTCGAGATCAGTGTGGAAGAACTGTATTGGCTTGCACAGAGCCCTGACCTCAACTTCATCGAACACCTTTGGGATGAATTGGAACGCCAACTTGAGCCAGGCCTAATCGTCCAACATCATTGCCCGACCTCACTAATGATCTTGTGGCTGAATGGAAGCAAGTCCCCTCAGCAATGTTCCAACATCGAGTGGAAAGCCTTCCCAGAAGAGTGGAGGCTGTTATAGCAGTGAAGGGGGACCAACTCCATATTAATGCCCATGATTTCGGAAATTGATGTTCGACGAGCAGGGTTCCACATACTTCTGGTCATGTAGTGTAGTTGCATCTAATTAGCCTGTCTCAGAGCTGCTGGCGGCAGCCCGCCTAGGCCTTCTCACCGATTTTGGCCATCGAGTTCAAAAAAGTTAAGTGAATCAGGTGGAGAGTGGGTGTGTTGTTCAAGATGGATTAAGGCAAGACCAAGTGGTGCACATAAACACCACAAAAAAAGCTTTATCTGATTACAGAAGAACCACATCAGCAAAGCTACTATCTTGTCCTCGACTGACGAAACACCATTGCAGGTGGAATCTAGTAGGCCTACTTGTGCAGCAGCTAGCACAAGCAGCCCCCTCGTCCCGACAGAGACCTCACTGCCCGGGCCGGCCATTGACAGTGGCCTTTACTCCTCGTCTTCCGGACTATTCCCCTCGAGAATAGTGACAGTTACTCTAATGAGAGTGCCGGACCTCCTCCTCCTCCCCCAGAAAACCAAGTTAATGACTGCCAGCGTCCGAGCTGCGACCCCTTCCTGTGAACACTGTAAAGCCTATGAGGGATGAGACGGATAGCCCCGACAACATGGAGTCCAAGTTACAATGTGTATTATAAACCGGTGGTTCGAGCCCTGAGTGCTGATTGGCTGAAAGCCATGGTGTATCAGACCGTATGTCATGGGAATAAATAAAGAAATACAATTTACTGGTCCAATTACGTTTGCAACCAGTTTATAATAGCAATAAGGCACCTTGAGGGTTTGTGGTATATGGTCAATATACCACAACTAAGGGCTCTATCCAGGCACCCTGCGTTGCGTCGTGCATCAGAACAGCCCTTAGCCATGCTATATTGGCCATATACCACACCTCCTCGGGCCTTATTGCTTAAATATACACTGAGTGTACAAAACATTAGGAACGACTGCTCTTTCCATGACATAGACTGACCAGTCCAGGTGAAAGCTATGATCCGTTATTGATGTCACTTGTTAAATTGACTTCAATCAGTGTAGATGAAGGGGGAGACAGGTTAAATAAGGATCGAGTCATGGACTGTGTATGTGTGCCATTCAGAGGGTGTATAGGTAAGACAAAATATTGAAGTGCCTTTAAACAGGGTATGGCATGTGCCAGGCGAAATGGTTTGAGTGTATCAAGAACTGCAATGCTGCTGGGCTTTTCATGCTCAACAGTTTTCCGTGTGTATCAAGAATGTTCCACCACCCAAAGGACATCCAGCCAACTTGACACAACTGTGGGAGGCAGCGGAGTCAACATGGGCCAGCATGTTGGGACTGTGGGAGGCTGTTCTGAGGGCAAAAAAGGGGTGCAACTCAATATTAGGAAGGTGTTCTTAATGTTTTGTACACTGTGTAAATAGGCTACCAGCTAAATACTGTATATAGTTAGAGATAAGCTAGACTGCATTGTCTGCAAAGTACGAGAGCACTGAACATAAATACATTGTGATTTAGTTTCGGTATCAGACTAACTTGTGATTTTGTTTGAAGAGCATAAAGACTGGCTGCTTACCGTCAGTTCACCCTATGTGCACACGGGATAATTGGATGAGGTGTACAGCAAATCCCTGTGTGTTTCTTCCATAAGGCGCACATACCCAGAAGAAAGTGGCATCTACATAGGGTTTGATAAAGCCTAATAATTGAGTAAATCTAGCCTGCTGTACTTATTTCAAGACATAGATCTAATGCCAGCGCCTTATGTAAAAAATAATAATGTATTAGTTAGATTGTCGACTATAACAACAAGTTCAAGTGTAACCAGAGAAACTTGCTTGGAAGATACAACAACTTTAAACGTGCACTTTACCCACTGGCCCTGTTATTATAGTGACTTAAACTAAACTAGCATTGGCTGCCATCTATTGTCAAGGAATGGTAACTACACTGTTGTTGGTAGACTCAAAGAAGACTAATAACATTAGCAGATGCTTTTATCCAAAGCGAACTGGGTACATGGTAGTGGAAACAGATCAGAGAAAGAGGATTACAATGGAAGTTACAGGGTTATTACATTGTTTTTACAAGTTCCAATGTAACAAGAAGAGGATTCACAGGAAAGGCTGTGAAAGGCTGTGGTTGGAAGTCTTTGCCTCGTGCACAAGCTCAATAGACACTACAACAGTAGCTTACCTAAAAGGAGCAAAGAGCAATTGCTACAAACATTTTTGTAGTTATAAATGAATGAAATGTACCCATTGACTCTTGAAGAATATGACTTATAAATGTCTCATGAGCTTAGTTCAACTGTCGTACCCCATCAGAATCCAAAATATAAGCTTGTTTTACTCCAACGTTTGTAAAAAATAAAATAAAAACATTTAAACAAACACAATATAGCACCAAAACATGGTTAAAACTATAACTTTGATATCATGGGTGGCCAGTCCTTCCACTGATTGCTCTGTCTATGCATTTTAGAGTGGTTAAATTTCTCCAGCCCCATCCCTGAGCTTTTTACCGAATCAGGGGCATGGAGAACACTTTGTTATTGTTTCTACTGCTGATTGCCCCTTTAAGAAATGAAGTTGCAGATTAAATACACACCAAAATATGTTACAGATACTATAAAAATGCCACATCACTCAGACAGTTAATACACAGCATGCAACACAGCAAGCAATCAATAAATCAAATGTATTTTACAAAGCCCCTTTTACATCAAAATAATAACAACCACAATGGTTATAGAGGGTGCAACAGTTCAATACCTCAGGAGCAAATGTCAGCTGGCTTTTCATAGCCGAGTATTCAGAGGTCGAGACAGCAGGTCCGGGAGAGAGAGTCGAGACAGCAGGTCCGGGAGAGAGAGTCGAAACAGCAAGGCAGCCACTTGGAGTCTTGCGACATCCCCTGTAGGCCGAACGTGTTCCTCCTGGGCACGTATTTAGTGTACAGGGCATGTACACTCTCAAGTTCACCTGTCTGAACACACTTTGTCACCTACAAAAGAAAATGAATGTAACTAGAGATTAATAAGTAGGCTACTACAATTATACCACAATCAATTGGTTGCAGTTATTCACATAGGAATGCACAAATAACTAAAACAAGGTTTGAAAAATGTGCTTATTAATTTCCAAAAGTAATATATGTCCAGAAATAGTTGATAGTCTATTTACTTTCGAGATCCTTCAACAATCTCGGGTTGAGGATGTGTTCCTTCTTCAGGTGTGAAGGGTGGGGGTGCTCACAGCAGTCGAGTGTATCTCCAGTGACTCACTGGTGCTCATTTGTAACGGCGCCCCGTTACTGTGGTGATCTACTTTTCTTTCAGCACCTGGACACTCCCACCAACAGTGACATCACAGTACCACAAGTGGTGTGTTTAACGCCCTCTTCCATGGCAGTACCTGAGACAGACAGGGATTAAATGAGACCCCCTGAGTCACTGACTGGAATCATTATAATCACATAGTTCTGATCTTACTGTCAAACATATGACAGTACCTCTGGCTTCCCGGTGGCCACCAGCTTCTTCCTCGCACCTTTGGCAATGTGCCAAAGCTCATGCCCTCAAGTGCACCCTCACGTGTGGACACCTGTCAGTGGCCAGGGTTTCAATGCTGCATTCATGGGCCAGTTAAGGAAAATAATAAAAGCATTATTACTAAAAAAGTGACCTAAGTGATCTTCGTACATCCACCAAATACACACTTACAACCCCGAGGCTAGCTCCAAAATGTAGGTGAGGCTATAGCTTACCTCAAAAGGATTTTAAAAGAACTTTTATGTTTCAGCATTGCGATTGCTTTTCTTAAATAGGTTTAATGTTGTGTATTATGTGTTTTACTATAGTGCGTTTTGTTGGGCTGTTGTGTTTTATGTATGTGTACTGTGCTTTATTTGTAAACATATACAGGGCTCTCTTGTAAAAGAGTTCTATCTCAATAAAATAAATCATGTGTTTGCAGGCACCTCACTAATCCCTCTGTC
The DNA here is from genome assembly GCF_034236695.1 of Oncorhynchus nerka. Lineage (NCBI taxonomy): Eukaryota > Metazoa > Chordata > Actinopteri > Salmoniformes > Salmonidae > Oncorhynchus > Oncorhynchus nerka. The sequence goes on along the minus strand of NC_088420.1, from coordinate 57,244,562 downwards.
CCTCTGTCCAACCAGTAGCCATTCTTCAATTCAGTCACGTGCAAAGTCTCCTGGGCAGGATCAGGTGGGAAGCAGAGTCCAGGACGGTGTAAGTGCCAAAGAAGGCACAGTGGCCTGGCGAATCACGCCGTGCATCTCCAGATACAATCAGTGGACTGTCACCAATTCTAGCCAGAATCGCCTCTGTTTGCTGGGCCCACATGTTTAACCTCTGGCACAATGTAGATGCAAGGTTGGTTTGCAAACTGTCGCAGCGACATGGACACCAGGCTGAGGAGGCAACATGTTTCTACAAATGTGGAGTGGGAGCCGCCAGTTAGGAAGACCGGTGATGGCACCAACAGATTCCCTGCAAACATTTCCCACTCTGGTCTGGGACTCCAACTTCCTCCTGTGGTCCACAACACACTCGATGGTCTCCATGGTGATGGAAAAAAAACAATTTATTTTCAGGGATGAACTGATGACACCTGCTCGATATCCTGGCTCATGAACAACTCCTTCAGCATGCTATATTTCGGATCTTGCACATACTCTTCGATAGTATCTCATGGCTCGCTCGCACTGTGATGATTGTAATTCTGAGCTCTCAGTTTCATACAGCGAATCCTGGTCTTCCCTCATCTCACTCGCTCTCTCTGTCAACTCCATCTGTGGCGGGACTCGGTTGTATACTGATTATGGTGAGCGCAATTTAGCTAGGCCTCGAGCTCTTTAGTGATGGCTCCGGTGAACCTCTTCCCCACCGCAGCACAGGAACACTCTGACACCCAGGGGTCAGTTTGGCATGCTGTACTAACCATTATTTCCTGTTGGTAGAAAGAAATGAAGGAATCTGGTAGGCTATAGCTACAATCTTCACAAATCACTATTATGCAGACAATGCAGTCTAGCCTATCTATAACTATATACAGTATTTTGTGTACAAAAGTATATAAAACAACACTTTAATATTAAGTTGTACCCCCTTTTGCCCTCAGAACAGTCTCAATTTGTCGGGGAATGGACTCTACAAGGTGTCGAAAGTGTTCCACAGGGATGCTGGCCCATTTTGACTCCAATGCTTCCCACAGTTGTGTCAAGTTGGCTGGATGTCCTTTGGGTGGTGTAGTCTTGATACACACGTGAAACTGTTGAGCATGAAAAGCCCAGCTGCGTTGCAGTTCTTGACCCAAACTGGTGCGCCTGGCACCTACTAACATACCTGTTCCAAGCCACTTAAATCTTTTGTTATTGTAATCATTTTTTGAGTATTCGATTATGGTTGTTGTCATCCGCCAATATTCAATGGGGAGAGAGAATTCCGATATAAAGTGTTTTTCTCAAAGTTGCCTGGATGTTACGTGTCCTACTTACTTCAGTACACTCATAACAACTTAAGCATTACGAACTTCTATTCCATCAAATAAACCGTAAAGCAATCCATTTTTTATTGACCAAATTCAACAATTTTAATTTTTTTAATTTTACCTTTATTTTACTAGGCAAGTCAGTTAAGAACAAATTCTTATTTTCAATAACGGCCTAGGAACAAATCTTTCAGTTAACTGCCTGTTCAGGGGCAGAACGACAGATTTGTACCTTGTCAGCTCGGGGATTGGAACTTGCAACCTTTCAGTTACTAGTCCAACGCTCTAACCACTAGGCTACCCTGCCGCCCCGACAATCTCTCATTGACCATACAAAACTCCTTGCTGATGGGCGAAACAACCACAAAACGCCACCTGCCGGAGGGAGACAGATTTCCCCACCGAGTTGGGCCTCTCTTCCTCTTCCTCACTTCCTCCTCGAGGATGACAGATTGTGTCTTCAAATGAACAATAGCCTTAGAAAAGAACATGGATTTGCATGTACCTCCTACACAGGATGAAAACATTTTCAGGGATTAAGATGTCATCTTCAAAACAAACAAACGTTTTGTTAAGACAACTGAAACCAAATATATTATTTAGCATTAACAAGCTACCTATCTTGTATTTAACTAGGCAAGTCAGTTATTAGCAAAATCTGATTTACATTGACGGCCTACCAAGGAACAGTGGGTTAACTGCCTTGTTCAGGGGCAGAACAACAGATTTGTTTATCTTGTCATCTCAGGGATTCGATCCAGCAATCGTTCAATTACTGGCACAATGCTCTAACCACTAGGCTACCTGCTGCCCCATGCACTGTCAGCACAATACAAGGAAATTTATTTTTTCAGCAAACATTAGCTATGTCAACTTCAGTCTAGCTATCTGAGGTGGAGATCACAAAGCATGGCAAAAACAAATCTTTCAGCCAAATGTATTAATTGACTATCTGAGGTGGAAGCTAGCTAGCTATCTAATAACAGGGCTACACTTAGAAACTGTGTTGCCATTTTAGTTGCAGTTGAGTTGCTTGCTAGTTGCTGGAGGTGACACACAAAGTGGTGCTGACCACAGCTCGATAAACCCTGTTGACGATCAAAATACTAATGTATAGAGATGTTTTCATGTTAATAAATGCACGTTTGAGTACATATCTTTGCTTAGCTTCACTTCCTAACGTGCTTCCATTCCTCTTTAAAGCTGCTCTATGGATTGTAAATACTGTACTGTGTGTGAGAGAGAGAGGGTCCCTTATGAAAAAATATTGCAGTCAGAGTATCGCTCCAGTTGAAATGCACTATAACTGCAATATGCTGCAAATACTGTGTCCAAAATAACACCCTTTTTTACAACCGTAATTTTGCAGTATAACTGCAGTTCAAAACACCACAGTCGACTGCAGTTACTGCACTTTTAATGCAGTTTCAAAACTGCAATCTTTTTTTTTGCAATGGGTGTCTTTATTTAGTATGGTCGGGCGTGAGTTGGGGTGGGCAGTCCATGTTTGTGTTTCTATGTTTTTTCTAGTTCTGTGTTTGGCCTGATATGGTTCTCAATCAGAGGCAGCTGTTTATCGTTGTCCCTGATTGAGAACCATATTTAGGTAGCCTGGGTTTCACTGTTGGCGGTTGGGTGTTTGTTTCCGTGTCTGTGTTTGTCACCACACGGTACTGTTTCGGTTTTCGTTCATGTTCACATTTATGTTTTGTATTTCTTAGTGTTCAGTTTATGTTTTATAATAAACGATATGGACACTTACCACGCTGCGTATTGGTCCGATCCCTTGCTACACCTCCTCAGAAGAGGAGGAAGAATGCTGTTACACACCCGGACAACTGATGAAACTGTGGGTTTGCACAACCTAAGAATTTCTGCACAAACTGTTAGAAACCATCTTAGGGAAGCTCATCTGCGTGCTCGTCGTCCTCACCAGAGTCTTGACCTGACTGCAGTTTGGCGTCGTAACCAACTTCAGTGGACAAATGCTCACCTTCGATGGCCACTGGCACGCTGGAGAAGTGTGCTCTTCACAAATTAATCCCGGTTTCAACTGTACCGGGCAGAAAGCATGTATGGAATCGTGTGGGCGAGCAGTTTGCTGATGTTAACGTTGTGAACAGAGTGCCCCATGGTAGCAGTAGGGTTATGGTATGGGCAGGCATAACCTACGGGCAAAGAACACAATTGCATTTTAGCGATGGCAATTTGAATGCACAAAGTATCCGTATCTGCTGTGAGAAGATCCTGAGGCTCATTGTCGTGCCATTCATCCGCCGGCACCTCATGTTTCAGCATGATAATGCACAGTCCCATGTCGCAAGGATCTGTACACAATTCCTGGAAGCTGAAAATGTCCCAGTTCTTCCATGGCCTCACCAGACCATGTCACCCATTGATCACGTTTGGGATGATCTGGAACGACGTGTACGACCGCGTGTTCCAGTTCCCACCAATATCCAGCAACTTCGCACAGCCATTGAAAAGAGGAGAGGGATGTCATTCCACAGGCCACAATCAACACTCTAAGCAAAGGAGATGTGTCGCGCTACATAAGACAAATGGTGGTCACACCAGATACTGATTTTTGTTTAGTATAGTTTCGGTGACGAATAAGATTACAAATCTACTGTCTAGCCTCAATCAATGCAGGAGTTATCCGACAACTCCTTATTCAAAACGAATATAGAATAAATTATTATTATTGCAGTGGCTGGGGTTGCGGAAGGAAGAAAACATTTATCTGAAATAGAGAGACAATACATTTAGACAAAGATGATATTGATATGAATGATATTAATGATGATTTCACTCGAGTCGGACTCATTTCCATGGTGATGAGAAGGCAGTAGGAACTCCATCTTATACTTAAGCAATAAGGCCCGAGGGGGTGTGGTAAAGGGCCAATATACCACGGCTAATGGATGTTATTATGCACAACACAACGCGGAGTGCTAGGACACAGCCCTTAGCCGTGGTATATTGTCCATATATCACAAACCCCCGAGGTGCCTTATTGCTATTATAAACTGGTTACCAACATGATTAGAGCAGTAAAAATACATGTATACCACGGCTTTCAGGCTATTAGCATTCAGGGCTTGAACCACTCAGTTTATACTGTAACTCAATATATGGCTGTGCCACGTTCCACACCTGGAAAATGACATCAAATACACAAACCTGGTTAAAAGCGTTCTGCTAAATGACCGTCTTTATATTTATTGAATAAATATAGGCTCAGAGTGACATCTATAATGACCACACACTTGCCTTCTGGTCTAGAAGAAGATGGACAGCATCAATGTCTGGTGACATGAACCTATCCTTGATGAAGGGCCTGAGAAGAGGGGAGAGACAGAGAGGGTGAGGAGAGGACGGGGGAGTCAGAGGGTGGAGTAGAAGAGATGGAGGCAGAGGGTGGGGGAGAAGAGGTCGGAGAATTAATGGGAGGAGAAGAGGCAGAGGGTGTAGGAGAAGAGGGGGACGCAGAAAGGGGAGTAGGAGGCAGAGAATGATGAGAAGAGGGGTCACAGGAAGAAGAGGGACATTGGATAAATATTAACCAATGTGCTCAATAATTTCAGGGGACTGAGATGTGTGTTACAGTGTGTACACACTGGCCTGATCTGTTTGACTTACTTTGGTTACACTGCGTACAAGGTCATAGACCTTCTCCAATGGTGTTGTGGTAAGCAGGGGGTGGAAGAACTCGATGCCCTGGCAGGCAGCTAGCAGCTCCATAGCAAGAACTGTAGGGGGAGGTAGAGGGACAGTTTATGGACCATTCATCACAGAATAACACATCATTCACATTAAGACGTTTTTTTCCTGACTGGATGAGTATCATCCGGAAGGGTATTGAACCAGTTATTATACAGGATACAATGTAATACAATTCCTATTTCATTTCGTATTAATGGTCAACGCACAGAAATATACAAAAATAGAGAACAAAAAAAAGTATTTTAACGCCGTAATTGTTTCTGTTTGTATGAACTCCGCTACTGCTGTTGTCAGAGTCACTGTAAAGTTACATACTGAGAATATCCACTGTCAGTAGAAGTAAGCCTAGGACATTTTCAAAGTAACTGGATCAATGTTTCCCAATTCAGACTAAGCTGAGCAACCCTTCAACAACGTAAACATCTGTATGAGCCTCATTAGCTTCCAGTTGTTTGCTGTTCACTATAACGTTTTGGTTTTGAATGGGTGATCAATTTGATACTCACAGCTCGTGGCGGGGAAACTATTCAACAATGAATTGAAACCTTGTGCAGGCATGCCCCAGCTCAGACTAGAACCAATTAAAATATGTCCTTATTTTTGCTGCTTGTATATGGCACACCCTGATTTGTTTCACCTGTCTTTGTGCTTGTCTCCACCCCCTCCAGGTGTCGCCCATCTTCCCCCGTATATTTATACCTGTGTTCTCTGTTTGTCTGTTGCCAGTTTGTTTTGTTCGTCGAGCCTACCAGCAGTTTTCCCCTTGCGCAGGTCTGTTTCTAGTTACTGTTTTCCCGGTTTTGAGCATTCTGTCTTCCCTGAGCCTGCCTCCTGTCCTGTACCTTGTCACATCACACTGGATAATTTACCTCTGCCTACTCTGACCCTGAGACTGCCTGCCATTCTCTACCGTTTGGACTCTGATCTGGATTACCAACAACTGCCTGCCCTTGACCTGTTCTAGTAGTAAACATTTGTTACTGGGTCTTCCCTAAAACGTGATAGTATAATTTCAAATCATTAGTGCTGGAGTACAGAGCCAAAACAACAAAACATGTGTCACTGTCCTAATACATTTGTAGCTAACTGTATTAATCTTAACTTTGGCAGCTGTGTGGTTAAAAAGAAAGGCATATACTACATTTGAAGTCGGAAGTTTACATACACCTTAGCCAAATACATTTAAACTCAGTTTTTCACAATTCCTGACATTTAATCCTTGTAAGAATTCCCTGTCTTAGGTCAGTTAGGTCACCACTTTATTTTAAGAATGTGAAATGTCAGAATAATAGTAGAGAGAATGATTTATTTCAGCTTTTCTTTCTTTCATCACATTCCCAGTGGGTCAGAAGTTTACATACACTCAATTAGTATTTGGTAGCATTGCCTTTAAATTGTTTAACTTGGGTCAAAAGTTTTGGGTAGCCTTCCACAAGCTTCCCACAATAAGTTGGGTGACATTTGGCCCATTCCTCCTGACAGAGCTGGTGTAACTGAGTAAGGTTTGTAGGCCTCCTTGCTCACACACGCTTTTTCAGTGCTTCAATATATCCACATAATTTTCCCTCCTCATGATGCCATCTATTTTGTGAAGTGCACCAGTCCCTCCTGCAGCAAAGCACCCCCACAACATGATGCTGCCACCCTCGTGCTTCACGGTTGGGATGGTGTTCTTCGGCTTGCAAGCCTCCCCCCTTTTTCCTCCAAACATAACAATGGTCATTATGGCCAAACAGTTCTACTTTTGTTTCATTAGACCAGAGGACAATTCTCCAAAATGTACAATCTTAGTCCGTAATCTGGCTATTTTTATGGCGGTTTTGGAGCAGTGGCTTCCTTGCTGAGTGGCCTTTAATTACATTTTTTTTTTTTTAACTCTGTTTATTAAGTTTTACACACACACACACACACACACACACACACATAAACAAGACAAAGCAATATAAATAATATACTCAACTAGAAAAAAAAATACAAATAAAAATACAAATAAAAAAATAGCTTTAAAGATACCATACTTTAGACAGGTTAAACATACCAGGCAGAAGGTTACAGAGGTTAAAGGGCAATCTATAGTACAGGGACAGAGCAAACACCTCACCATTGTTCCTGTAAACAGTCAAGGGATAAGGGTGGAGAAAAGCAACCACTCACAGAGTCATGGCCACAGACCGACCATCCACTGGACAGTTTTTTTTTTACAATGCTTTAAAATAACAAAATAAAATGATTATTCCTGTAGGTGTGAACAAAGTGTAAAAATAACTGGGAAAAACAAGCTCACACTTCAGTCTCTGCCCGAGCAAGATGAATAAGGCATCTGCGGATCACAATCAATAAGCACATGGACCTTAATGCCCCCCCCCAGCAAAAACACAGAGAGAAGCTCCTCCAACCCTTAAGTCACAGACTTATTTTAGTATTAATTGGAATGCCATCAGAGGATGGACTGTTTAAAGTAAGACCGGAATGGAGCCCAAGCCTCATCAAACAGTTTGGGGTTCCCACGTGAATTGAATTTGATTTTTTCTAGTTTCAGAGAGCACAACACATCCCTCACCCAATATTTATAAGATGGGGGAGCTGCTATCTTCCAGTTCTGTAGTATTAGCCGTCTAGCTAAAAGAGTTGTATAAGCAACAGTGTCCGACTGGATTCTTGATAGGGGGGTACCCATGGGCAGTACTCCAAAAAGGGCTTTAAGGGGAGACTGGTCTATAACAGTGTCATATATATCAGAGAAACATTTAAATATTAATTCCCAGAAACCTGACAGTTTATGACATCCCCAAAACATATGCAACAGTGTGGCTGGTTCCACTTTACATCTGACACAGGTAGGATCAAAATCAGAGAATATTCTTCCAAGTTTGGCCCCCGACCGGTGGATACGGTGAACCACCTTGAATTGAATGAGGCTATGTCTAGTGCTAAACGAGGACAGTGCACCCTGTGCAGCACAGATTCCCAGGCGTCTTCCCCAAGTTCCTCCCCCAAATCCTTTTCACATCGAGTCTTTAAAGGCACCAAAGAAGGGTTCTGTAAGTCATGAATGATTGCATATACATCTGAAATTGCGCCCCTAGGAAGCTTGTTCAGCTCCAAGATGCTCTCTGTAGCTGTATTCGCAGGCCTATGGGGAAATTCAGGTGTGTTAGCCCTGACAAAGTTTCTAGTCTGGAGATAGCGGAAAAAGTGGGATTGGGGGAGATTGAACTTTTCCTGCAGCTGAGAAAAAGAGGCAAATGTATCATCAAAGAATAATTGGGCTAGCGAGGAGAGGCCTAGTGAGTGCCAAATGCCAAAAGCCCCATCATTCAAAGATGGAGGAAATAAAATGTTCTGATTGATTGGGCCTGATAGAGAAAAGCCTCGGAGGTTAAAGGCTAAACGGAACTGATTCCAAATTTTAAGAGACTGCTTTACAATTGGGTTGGCACACCTTTTGCCTAGGGACACTGGGAGAGACGAGCACAGCACAGAGGAAAGTGCTGCAGGTTTACACGATTCAGACTCCATCTGGACCCAGAGTGGTCTAGGGCCAGTAGGATCAGTCTGCAGCCAGTACAGAAGGGCTCTGAAATTTGCAGCCCAGTAGTATGTCTGAAAATTTAGTAGAGCTAAACCCCCCAATGACCTAGGCTTCTGTAAATGTTTTCTACCAATCCGTGGTACCTTGCCATCCCAAATAAAATGCATGAATGTTTGATCCAGTGAAATAAAAAAAGATTTTGGAATAAAAATGGGTAAACATTGAAATAAATATAAACATTTGGGCAACACATTCATTTTAATGACATTAATCCTTCCGATAAGAGAAAGGGGTAGCGAATTCCAAAAAGTAAAAGACTGTTTCATTCTGTCTGCTAGAGCAACAAAGTTTTCCTGAAACAAATTTGAATATTTCCTTGTCACTTTTACTCCCAAGTAAGTGAATTTATCCCGGACAATCCTTAACTGAGAACTTGTAAAAGAGCACTTTAAAGCAGCCTTATTTACCGGAAAAAGCTCACTCTTGCCTAGATTCAGCTTGTACCCTGAGATTGATCCAAACTTTTTAAGAACAGATAGGGCACGTGGCAATGAGGTATCGGGGTTGGAGGTAAACAAAAGGAGGTCGTCAGCATATAGCGAGACTTTCTGCTCCCAGCCCGCCCTGATTATGCCTTGAATGGCATCATTAGAGCGTAGTGCAATGGCGAGAGGCTCGATTGCCAAAGCAAACAACAAGGGGGAGAGTGGGCAACCCTGTCTGGATCTGCGGTGCAAGGGAAAATAGTCAGAGGACAAGTTAGTAGTCCGTACCGAAGCCATGGCCTTTCATTTTATGTCGATATAGGACTCATTTTACTGTGGATATGGGCACTTTTGTACCTGTTTCCTCCAGCATCTTCACAAGGTCCTTTGCTGCTGTTCTGGGATTGATTTGCACTTTTCGCACCAAAGTACGTTCATCTCTAGGAGACAGAACGCATCTCCTTCCTGAGCGGTATGATGGCTGCATGGTCCCATGGTGTTTACACTTGCATACTATTGTTTGTACAGATGAACAGGGTACCTTTAGGCATTTGGAAATTGCTCCCAAGGATGAACCAGACTTGTGGAGGTCTACAATTTGTTGGCTAATTTCTTTTGATTTTCCCATGATGTCATGCAAAGAGGCACTGAGATTGAAGGTAGGCCTTGAAATACATCCACAGTTACACCTCCAATTGACTCAAATGATGTCAATTAGCATATCAGAAGCTTCTAAAGTCATGACATCATTTTATGGAATTTTCCAATTTTCCTGTTTAAAGGCACAGACTTTGTATGTAATCTTCTGACCCACTGGAATTGTGATACAGTGAATTATAAATTAAATAATCTGTCTGTAAACAATTGTTGGAAAAATTACTTGTGTCATGCACAAAGTAGATGTCCTAACCGACTTGCCAAAACTATAGTTTGTTAACAAGAAATTTGTGGAGTGGTTGAAAAACGGGTTTTAATGACTCCAACCTAAGTGTATGTAAACTTCCGACTTCAACTGTATGTCCTCTATCGTCTCACTTAGTTTTAAAATGCAGAAAAACTCAGAACTAGGTCCACCAGAATCCTTTGATGCCTTTACTGGGTAAAGGAAGGAAGTTCCCTCCAGAGATGGTCTCCCCTCTCTCTGCAAACACTATTTGATTCAGACATGAGGGTTAAAACTAGCACTGAAGGTAAAAATTGTCAAATTTGGTTTGGGGAATAGTTGGTGAATAGCTCACACACACAGCGAAGGGCACAGGGTTGGCAGAGGCGCTGTTGATCTCTGTATTGATACTTTTCTGGGCAAAGTCTATTGTGTTGTTGACAATATCGTGGACCTGGGATGCAAGAAGAGAATACAGACGAGGTTGAGTGAGAATGGCTGAACCATTGAAATAAAATGGGATATATCCATTCTAGTCATTCTATTTCCATTGGTTGAACTCTGACCCCATGTTAAGTCACCTGAGGAGTATAGTGTAGGCATCCTGGACTCCACAACCGATGGCTCTCTGCATAGAGAAAGACGAAGAAAAATATGACTTTATTGTCCAATGATTACTTTATCCCAACTCCTCTAAAAGACACACACATGGACGCACAAACACAAACACAGGCACACACACAGATTGGAGAGGTTGGAGCAGAGGGTCTGCCGTAGTACAGCACCCTAATCCATTCACTCACCTGCGATCTCTGAGGGGTGGTGGTCTGAGTCCAGTAGGGTGCAGAACCTCCTGGCCATTTCTATCTGTCCTGGATGGCACCACAGGGCGTGGATATCTGGAATGATGGAGGACTGAGTTAGCATAGCATAAGAAAATCAGTCTCTATCATGATGTTTTAGATCGGCTGTTGTGGTTGGCAGTTGGTAAGAGCGTTAGAAATGCCAAAGTTGTGGGTTTATGTCCCGCAGTGATTACTTACACACACTAAGGGCTAGATTCTATAGATCCATGCTAACCGACATCCACATAGCGGTTGTTTTGAGGGTGTCGGAGGTGGAACTGCACTAGAGCTGTCAAATCCACAATCCTTGCATTACCTTATCGCGGACACTGCTATTAGATGCAACGAAACAACACCCAACTTTATATCCAACAAATCCCATGCAGCCAGGTCAGAATTTAATGCAGCCACATTAAAAGTTCCAACATTTGTGATGTTCTATTGTCTACACCTCGATTAGACTGATACATAAATCCTCCCATTAAAATGAACATGGAAACATGCATTATTTAATCAATACCTCTAACGAGGTAGGGATAATAAGGAAGAGAGTGGTGACACACAAGAGCAGACTCTCAACGATTTCACAGCTCATACCACAGTGACACCCTCAACACTGCCGAAACATACGCTATACGGATGTAGACCAATGTTGGATCTGATTGATTCGTGGTCTAATAATGTATGCACTAGGGTTGAATGGTGCAAACCCGATTACTGATATTTACCAAGATTTACCACCTAAAACCACACCCTTTTCCCAGGGTAACTGTGAGAAACCAGTAAATTATAATAAATGATTTATATCAACAGCATGACATGAAATGGATGTGTTAAATGCAGTGTTTTTTAAAATCCAGTTGGATAAACCCTCCAAACAGCCTACCCGACTGCTCGGAGGTGTCCGCATGGTCCTAAAGCACACCATTGCCCTGTTTTGTATCACAATCCAATGATAAAACTTGGGGGAACGAAAATGGCAATGTTAGATTGTGGGGGGGGGGGGTCATGTCCCCCCTGTCCCCAGTGAAAGTTGCGCCCCTTGTTAAATTATATGAGATGTCTAAATTTGGCTTCTCTCCACCCTTCTCTCTGCATGATCAATCATCAACGCTCATGTTGGGGACAGACAGCCCATCTCGGTATGGAGTGCAGTTCTCAATGCATGCAGACCTATCATCTCATCTGGTAACTTTTTGTTCTTGTGACAGGTAGGGCTACATTTGCTGCAGCATAGCGTATGCTACAGTAATATAAGAACCGAATGTGGGTCTAATTTACACATCTCCATCTGGCTATCGGAGGTTAACATATTTTTTTTTTGTAAAGATAATTGTTTTAATTGCAGCTGCAGAGTTTTAAAACAGCCTATCACTTGAATATTGTTGCTTTAAATCAGAGCATGCGGGTCTCTCTCTATCAATTCCATTCAAATTGCACCCGAAATAGATAGGTAATACATTCAATGCAGTATTACCCTTATAATTAGCTAATGAATGATGGGTTACTCATAATAAGCTTCTAACTTACAGTCTCTGTCTCTTGCGCAATACGCACACACCTGTGATCTGCTGGCCTCTCTCTTTTAAAAAAACGCTCCTTAGCTCTTGGAGTCCCATGCAGGAAAAGCTAGACTAGAATAGCTTGCTGGACCTTCTTTTTTTTAGCATTTCTTATACCAATAGGTTATTCGAAAAGGGACGCAAGCTCTTGTTTTCTGAACGTTAAAGACAGCAGCCAACAGAACTCAAGGTAGTTTGAAAGAATAGTGAACGTGCGATGGCAGTAGACTATAGCAGTTATTTATTCAGACCCATTCAATCTTCGTGAAGAGACGTGAAAGCCATCTGCATCTCATTCTAGTCATATTTTATTTACGCATGTCATTAGAATGATCAAGATAAGGACAACAAAACGTATTTAATTTAACTGTTGAAAGCGAGAAAGGAATTGAGCAACAATAGAGAGAGAAAGGAGGCAGGCTAATAACATTAATTATACAAATAGGCCCTATTTCAAATTCAAATGTAATTTGATAGCCTAAACTTGTAGCTTTGTAGGCCGCATGTGCTGCACCAGAATCACATGTTCTCTCAGCTTTATCATGGTTTGTACAAGGTGCATAATTCCAGTTCATATAATACAGTATAATGCAATACATTACAGTAATACAGTTCACACTCGAAAAGATTAGCCTACTGGAGCTAGTTTCATTTATTTACCCAAGAGAGCATAGAGCTAGCTAAATCTATGGGCTTTTATGTTTTTCTATCGTGGGTAATGTGCAGTAGCCTATAAGGCTAGTATATAACACACAGTATGTATTGGATAAAGGCACAGTCACAGTTTGTGCTTTTGTGGGCTTGTGCTCATAAAATGTCTTTAATTGCATCAGGCTCAGGTAGCATCAGGCTTGAATGTCCGATCAAAGCTCTAATCAAATCCAGACATAGGTCTATTTATATGCTTTGGAATGACATTTCTGGTTTTGGCAGGAAATTCTGGGTTACCCAGGAGAAGAGTGATCTATTCTCGGGATGGAACATTTGTAAAATACATGGAAAATATTAAACCGTAGTATTCACTCACTGTACTCACTGGTCCGATTTAGCATCTCAGCAGGGCTAACTGTAACCATAACTCTAGATTTAACCCTAACCCTCCCTGCTCACCGCTGTCGAAGGCCTTAGAGGTCCCCTTGAGCACTTCCAGGGTGATAGCAGCGATGATGTCCGCCTGCCTGGCGATTGCCAGCAAGTCGTGTGTTTCTTTGATTCCTCTTGTGCCACTGCCCCTGGGGTTCTGTAATGCCAATTGTGACAACTGTAATATACATTGTTTGTCATGTAATTTCTAATGTCTGTTGTGACTATAATGCCTTTTTTTGTGGACCCCTAGTGGTCATAAGCCATCAGCTAATGGCAATCCAAAGAATAAAGAGGGATGGAGAGGAGTGGAGCCATAAGAAAGGAGCAGTGAGTGGACCACATAGCTCAATACAGAGTAACATGGGAGTAACATACAGAGTAACATGTTGTAAAACATGGGAATGTTGTACAGAGTGACATGGGAATGTTGTAAAACATGGGAATGTTGTACAGAGTAACATGGGAATGGGTAGAGTTGACTTGAAGAGAGTACACTGATCCAACACAAGACACACTTGTGTACTATTGACAAGTCAAACATTGGTGTATTATCCTATCAACCAACCAAGCCGGAGTTGGAGACCCATGTTTGGGAGCATCAAAGACAGAGGAGGCTGGTGGGAGGAGCTATTGGAGGACGGGCTCATTGTAATGACTGGAGTGGATTAAATGGAACAGAGCCAAACAGAGAACGAAAAACAGCTTCTATCTCCGGGCCATCAGACTGTTAAATAGCCATCACTAGCACATTAGAGGCTGCTGCCTTTGTACATAGACTTGAAATCACTGGCCACTTTAATAAATAGAGCAAATCCAATTGTATTTGTCACATGCTTACTTACAAGCCACTAACCAACAATGCAGTTTTAAGAAAATACAAAAAAAGTAAGATATAAGAATAACAAATAATTAAAGAGCAGCAGTAAATAACAATAGCGGGGCAATATACAGGGGGTACCGGTACAGAGTCAATGTCAATGTGCGGGGGCACCGGTGCCGAGGTAATTGAGGTAATATGTACATGTAGGTAGAGTTATTAAAGTGACTATGCGTGCTTCCTGCTTTAATTTTTTCTTGAAAGCAGGAATCAGGAGGATAGAATTATGATTTGCCAAATGGAGGGCGAGGGAGAGATTTTTATGCGTCTCTGTTTGTGGAGTAAAGGTGGTCTAGAGTTTCTTTCCCTCTGGTTGCACATTTAACATGCTGATAGAAATTTGGCAAAACGGATTTAAGTTTCCCTGCATTAAAGTCCTCGGGCTACTAGGAGCGACGCATCTGGGTGAGCGTTTTCTTGTTTGCTTATGGCGGAATACAGCTAATTCATTGCTGTCTTGGTGCCAGCCTCTGACTGTGGTGGTATGTAACACAGCTACAAAGAATACAGATGAAAACTTTCTCGGTAGGTAGTGTGGTCTACAGCTTATCATGAGATACTCTACCTCAGGCGAGCAATAGCTCAAGACTTCCTTAGATATCGTTCACCAGCTGTTATTTACAAAAATACATAGTCCGCCGCCCCTTGTCTTACCAGACGCCGCTGTTCTATCCAGTCGGTACATCGTATAACCAGCCAGCTGTATGTTGATATTGTCGTCGTTCAGCCACGACTCTGTGAAGCATAAGATGTTACAGTTTTTAATGTCCCGTGGGTAGTTTAATCTTACGCGTAACTTGCCGATTTTATTCTCCAAGGATTGCACGTTTGCTAGCAGAATGGAGGGAAGTAAGGGTTTATTCGATCGCCTACAAATTCTCAGAAGGCAGCCAGCCCTTCGGCCCCTCTTTCTCTGCCTCCTTTTCACGCAGATAACGGGGATCTGGGCCTGTTCCCAAGGAAGCAGTATATCCTTCGCATCGGGCTCGTCAGAGTCATGAAAGGGAAAAAAAGGATTTTGCTAGTCCTTTGTGAGTAATTGCAGTCCTGATGTCTAGAAGTTATTTTCGGTCACAAGAGACGGTAGCGGCAATATTATGTACAAATTAAGTTAAAAAAATAAGTTACAAACAACGCAAATAAACTAGAAAAACCCACACAATCGGCTGGGGGCATGTGAAAGTCTGCCTTCTTCTTCGGCGCCATCTTACAGTGATGTGGCTTACGTATTTGGCGTTGGCTCATCTACACTTGGGTGACCATATCTTGCCTTCTCCCAGAGTCAAATGAGAGAGGGGGGGGGGGGGGAATCTCCACTGGCACCAACTGTCCCCTTCTCAGGGACGAAGGACAGGCAGGACACTACGAGGACAAACAATCATAGAGATGTTAGAGACAGACCCCACTCAACAAAGTTTGTTTTATTCAATGGCATAATCTAGAAAGATCCTTCTCTGACCCATTTAATGGAAGCAATGGAACCAAAATAACTAACGGAACCAGCGGAACCAAAATAACTAAAGGAACCAATGGAACCAATGGAACCAATAGAGCCAATCAAACCAAAAAAACGAATAGAACCAATGTATTGAACCAATGGAACCAAAATAACTAATAGAACCAATGGAACCAATAGAATCACTGGCAGCAAAATAATTTATGAAACCATTAGAACCAATGGAACCCAAATAACTAATGAAACAAACAGCACCAATAGAAACAATGGAAGTAATGGAACCAAAATAACTAATGGAACCAACAGAACCAATAAAACCAATGGAACAAATGAAATGTAGGCTACCCCTGAGGTCAGACTGAGGTGAAAGTCAGGGTTAAGGAGTTTACCATTGAAGGCCTGGATCATTCTATGCAGGGTTTCCAGGGAGATTCCACTGTATCCTTTATAGCAAGGAAATTAATCCTCAGAGCCAACAACATCCTGGTCCTCTCTGGGTTAAGTGGGTTGCCCACACATAAACACCAGAGTGGAATGGGGAAGTTTAAAATCACTGATGTTCTGTCCATGGTATAGACCAGACCAATGAATATAAAAGTGAATATATAAGAATGGTTATGTGCATAGGGAATATACAAGAATTACAAAACTACATAATTTGCATGATTTGAAAATCAGGTTTTTGAGGTATCTGCTTTCTTAGTGGAAAACTTGGGCCAGTTAGATATCAATACATGTACTGTAGCTATGTTATATATTAGGTCACTAACCTGCAGAGTGGGATCGCACCAGATTCTCCTATAGCTCCTTATGGGAATACAACACATGGCCACATAGTAAGCAAACAATGCACCAATATCATCAGAACATATTCAGTGAAAAAGGAGAGAGTACTGTACTTGAGCTTGTGGACAGGAATGACAGTCCGAGTTAATATGCCAAACCCTTTAGTGGTTCCATAGACAATCAGAGAGACAGAAAGATGGTTGCATATAGGTTAATTCTCTGATGACAGTGGAATTTGTTGCATTCTATACCCAGGATAGCTTTAATCTTGTGAGGACAGACACTGGGAGATGAGAAGCAAGTGCAGGGAGTGGATATTTAATGAATAACCGACAAGAAACAAACAAGGACAGCGTCTGGACAGGGGAAACATAGCGACACTAATGCTGACACGGGGATCAAACCGAGGAACAGATAGATATAGGAGGGGCAATCAACAAAGTAATGGGATCCAGGTGAGTCCAAAGATGCGCTGGTGCGTGTAATGATGGGGACAGGTGTGCGTAATGATAGGCAGCCTGGCGCACTCGAGCGCCAGGGAGGGGGAGCGGGAAAAGGCGTGGCAAATCTGGTGTTTACCATCAGTGTATTGAATATGCTAAAGTATGTTAAAATAAGTGCAAGGTTCATTATATACTGTATGTAAATAAGGTATTTCTGTTTTAAATATGTATAAATTAGCAAAAATGTCTAAAAAAAACTGTTTTCGCTTTGTCCTTTCTTAAAAAAAAAAATCCATTTTAGAATTAAGCTGTAATAAAAAGTCAAGAGGTCTGTATACTTTCCCGAATGCACTGTATCTAATATGACTATTTACATCAGCAGTCGATCAAGCACAATAAGGATACAGGTGTGAAACTCCAGGCTGGTATGGAACAAAGTCTGGAGACATGTCATCCATTTCGATGGCTACAAATAGATTGTATAAATTGTATTATAACAATATGAACTGCACAACAGATCATATCAGTCATAGACAATATTCAAAAGAAACACACCCTGCTGGCTGGCTTAATTGGCTCTATCCCCTACACTTTTCTATATCGCATTCATTTTATTAGTACACCTGGAACAGGGTCATGTTTTCGTTTCCCCTAGGGATATGTACAGTAGTTGTTCTATCCCATGTTTATACCTTCTTTAGTAATTTTCCCAACTACAGTAATTGATACACAACAAATTATTTGATGAGGGTTTTTAGTTTATTTACCAATTTTGATAAAGTCATTGTATTAGAGGACATCTTTGATGGATGGTGTCATCACCGTCCAACAGCCCCTGGCCTTGCACCTCCTCGCGAGGAAGCGAATGTGTTTCACCGCCTTCATGCCCCCGTTGCACTGCATGTTCTTGGTGTAGCGTTTGAGCGCCTCATACCCCAGCCATTGGATAGTGTAGGTCGGGTCCCAGACAGGGAATCGCCAGCCATTCGTCCCGAATGTGAACAGCATAGCGAGGCGCGTCACTTACGATTCCGTTACTGTAGTAAAATGATTCCCGAGCGTCGCTATCCAAGGTACCAGGTT
The DNA here is from genome assembly GCF_034236695.1 of Oncorhynchus nerka. Taxonomy (NCBI): domain Eukaryota; kingdom Metazoa; phylum Chordata; class Actinopteri; order Salmoniformes; family Salmonidae; genus Oncorhynchus; species Oncorhynchus nerka. Next base: position 57,226,449 of record NC_088420.1, on the reverse strand, counting down.
CAGGGAGCAAAAGGCAACAGCAAATCACGCCTCATTGTTTACCTTTCTCCATGGTGCGGTGGAATTGACTGGATTCAAAGAAACGTTTTGGTGTGCTGTATATTTTCCATAGCTCCGTGGTAGCCTACTGCCAATGGCTGAAGCTTACATGTAATAATAAAAAACCCACCATGGTCATTTTATCAACAGGTCTGTTGGAATTGTAGGCATCGCAGCCATTTTTCTCGTTTTGTAGGTGTCTAATTGACACCTATTTATTTGTCAGTTATCTTCCGGTATTCCTATTACATTTATCTGCTCATAGGTTCTGTTGGTGAGAAGGAGAAAAACAGGCTTACAGTGAATATGTTAGGCGTTTGACTCCAAACCCCATTAACCACGATTTCTTCAAATGTTGGCATTGTTTTTCAATAGGCTTGCTGTCACATATTAAATCGATGTTTGTCACAGAGGATGACTAGACATTTGCCCTATGCGCCCACTCTGGTCTAAGCTAGTTCCAAAATCAATGTATCTGCCCTGACAATTATGCACCATTACGCACACAACCTGGAGCAGCGGACATCGTGTTAACGTGTTACTTTTAAATCAGTGCCAATAGTAAAGAATAAAGCCTAACTAAACAATCTATTCACTACAGACTATCCCATTTTGCCTCAATAACTTTCTCTCTCACACACTCATGTGCGTTAGAATTAGCCATGACGTCACATCAAATGTAGAGTAGTTGGAGAGTTACAATATTGCCATGGCCATCGGCGAGTAGATAGATGGAGAGAGAGAGAGAGAGAGAGAGAAAGAGAGAGCCGAGAGAGAGAGAGAGAGAGAAAGGAGGGGAGTAAAAGCGTATTTACACAGACGGTGAACCGCCTGGGGAATCGTAGGGGAGAGGAAGTCGGCCGGCTCTCTGTCTGCCTGCTCCAACTTCCTGCAAAAAAAAAAAAAAGCCAGGATCTTATTTCAGTCCAGCAGAGCTGTGTAGCCTAGCTAGACGACAGTCAGCATGGAAAAACAAGGGATCATACCAATTTAATCATAAAAGTTTTGCAAGGAGGGGAAGGAAAGGCAAACAAGGTATCGCAGGTAATGTGAAAACAAGGGATTTGCGTTTATTATTAGGTTATTATGTTTTTTTTTATGGACGGCTTTGATAGAGAAAAGGGGACATATATTTGAATGTGAGTGGTTGAATTAGGTATTAGGTCTGTTATTGTAGATGATAGTCTATATTTGGTGTGAGCAGGAGAATGACATAGTTTGTTTGTAGCCTAACCAAAGTTCGACGGACATAAACTTGTACGTAATTGTTGCTGTTTATTCACATTGCTGTGTATTCCTATTTATTCAACTGTAAACTCAATATGCCAGAGGAAAAGTTTCTGGTTTGTCTGGTATGGAGTACACCACATTTCTAAGAGCTTCCGGTTTGAATCTGTCTGGTAGTGAACATCTTGAAAATGAATCAGTAAGGCCGAAAAAGAAATAGACAGTCTTGGAGAGTCTGCTTATTTATACTCCGTATAATCCTATCTCCCTTGTGAAATATATTTTAGTAGTCTATTCTAAAGGAAGAGAACGAGACAGACAGACAGACATATAAATAGATCATTTAAAAAATGAGGTACAACAGCGCTACCTAGATTCAACTGAACATACAGCAGCTTGTGCTTCACCTTCTGAAGCCATGCAGACTACGGCGCTTGCTCGCGATGTCTGGTTGGATATTCCAGCGACGGACTGTGAATGTGAACAGGAAGAGAGCAGATTTAGTCATGGCTAAGTAATGTCTGCACACAGCACCTAATCACATTAGGAGTTTCCGTTCCCCAAACACTGGATGGCATTGTACGGCGGTGCACCAGCAGTGTGACTTTTCAATCGTAGGCGACACTCTGAGCATCTGCAAAAGAGGCAAAGGATATTCACAACTCACAGCTTTGTGTGGGGGGGCTAGGGTGAAGGGACAGGGGCTGGCTGTCACAATTGTCGCATCAGAGACGGGGAGAGAGAGAGACAGGAGGGAGATAGAGAAAGAAAGGGAGGTGCGACAGGGGCGTTTTAGAACATGTCATTAATGTCAAAAGTTAAATAAAAGACGATTCATTTAGTACACAAGAACTCTGACTAACCAGCAAGGGCATGATTCTTATTACAAAGATGTCAGATGTGTTGTAATGAGTGCTGAGGTGATGTGGAAAGTACAACTCAAATAACCTTGAACATAGAACACTCTACCAAACAGTAATGTGTTGTCTCAGTATATGTCCCAGGGGTGGAGTGGGAGGACAGTTTGACTTGATCTCATGACCCAGGCAGAGTCGGAAGTGGAAGAGGATTGGGGAAATGTGCCTCATAGTGCGGGATCCCCCCCCCTCCCTACCATACATATGCCCTTGAAAGTAGAATAGGAGGAAGTCCTGACTTTGACAGTTTTGTGTGTGTCACATGGCAGATAGAAAACACTAGGGATCGATTGTGCCAGAAACATGTTGAATCAGCTTTGACAGTGTGTGTGGGGGACGGTTTCAACCTGGTCTCAGAGCATTTCATATTACTCTGTATGTAAATCTGAGAAATGCCAATTAGTACGATATGTTGTTTCGTATGGTATGTATTAATTTGTGGAAGTCCATCACCTATTTCGTATGATATGTTACGAATTACGATTCGTATTATGTTGCAAATTTGCAAAATGCACAATATGTTACGATTTTGCAAAACGTAGGATATTTTACAAATTGTAGCTAGGTGGTAACTTTGGCTAGGCTAGGGGTTAGGATTATGAGTTAGGGTTAATGTTAGGGTTTAGTTTAAGCGTTAAGTTAGGGTTAAGGTTAGGGGAATGGTTAGCTAAAAGGGTTAAGGTTAGGGTTAGGTGAAGGGTTAGCTAAAATTGTTAGGGTTTGGGGAAACATGCTAAGTAGTTTCAAAGTAGCTAAAAATTAGTAAGTAATTAAAAAGTTGCTAATTAGCTAAAAATGCAAAAGTTGTCCGTGGTGAGATTCGAACTCACTAGACATTCACGTCATATGCCCACCTATCCACCCCGACCAACCACCATACTTTAGTTTTTGCCTTAAGTAACCATCTGTCTTATGTAACCATACGAAACGTAACATATTTACTAAATGGAGTGTCTCAGATTTACGTACAGAATAATACGAAAATGCTTTGAGACCAGGTTGGGGTGAGGCTGTCTGTGTGTGTGTGTGTGTGTGTGTGTGTGTGTGTGTGTGTGTGTGTGTGTGTGTGTGTGTGTGTGTGTGTGTGTGTGTGTGTGTGTGTGTGTGTGTGTGTGTGTGTGTGTGTGTGTGTGCGTGCGTGTGTGTGTGTACAGTGCCTTCAAAATGCATTCAAAACCCTTGACCTTTTCCACATTTTGTTGTGTTACAGCCTGAATTCAAATTGAATGAAACTGGCCAACACACAATACCCTATCATGTCAAAGTGGAATATTGTTCTTCTACATTTTTACTAATTAATTCAAAATGAACATCTGAACTATCTTGAGTCAATTAGTATTCAAACCCTTTGTATGGCAAACCTAAATATGTTCAGGAGTAAAAATGTGGTTAACAAGACACATAAATCATTTGTATGGACTCTGTGTGAAATAATAGTGTTTAACATTTTTGAATAACTGCCTCATCTCTGTACAACACACGTACAATTATCTGTAAGGTCCCTCAGTCAAGCAGTGAATTTCAAACAGATTCAACCAAGGTATTCCAATGCCTTGCAAAGAAGGGCACCTATTGGTAGATGGGTAAAAAAGAAGAAGAAAAAAAAAAGCAGACACTGAATATCCCTTTGAGCATAGTGAAGTTGTTTATTACACTTTGAATGGTATATTGATACACCCAGTCACCAAAGATAAACAAAGATACAGACGTCCTTCCTAACACAGTTGTCGGAGAGGAAGGAAACCGCTAAGGAGTTTCACCATGATGCCAATGTTGACTTTAAAACAGTTACAGAGTTTAATGGCAGTGATAGAAGAAAACTGAGGATCGATCAACAATATTGTCGTTACTCCACAATACTAACCTAATTGACAGAGTGAAAAGAAGGAAACTTGTACCTAATAAAAATATTCTCAAACATGTATCCTGTAAAGTAATACTGCAAAACATGTGGCAAAGCAATTCACTTTTTGTCCTGAATACAATGTGTTATGTTTGGGGCAAATCCAATACAACACATTACTGAGTACCACTCTCCATATTTTCAAGCACAGTGGTGGCTGCATCATGTTATGCGTATGCTTGAAATCGTTAAGGACTGGGGAGTTTTTCAGGATAAAAAAGAAACGGAATGGAGCTAAGCACAGGCAAAATCCTAGAGGAAAACCTGGTTCAGTCTGCTTTCCACCAGACACTGGGAGATCAATTCACCTTTCAGCAGGACAAAAACCTAAAACACGAAGCCAAATCGACACTGGAGTTGCTTACCAAGAAGACAGCGAAGGTTCCTGAGTGGCCGAGTTACAGATTTGACTTAAATCTGCTTGTAAATATATGGCAGGACCTGAAAACGGTTGCCTAGCAATCATCAACAACCAATTTGACAGAGCTTGAAGAATTTTGGAAATAATAATGGGCAAATGTTGCACAGTCCAGGTGTGGAAAGCTCTTAGAAATGTACCCAGAAAGACTCACAGCTGTAATCGCTGCCAAAGGTGCTTCTACAAAGTATTGACTCAGGGGAGTGAATACTTATGGAAATGAGATATTCAGTATTTAATTTTCATAAATTTTCAAACATTTATAAAAACATGTTTTCACTTTGACATTATGGGGCATTGTGTGTAGACGGGTGACAAAAAAAAATCGAAATTAATTCATTTTGAATTTAGGCTGTAACACCACAAAATGTTGAATAAGTAAAGGGTATGAATACTTTCTGAAGGCACTGTATGTACTATGAACGTGTGTGTATACGTGTGTGTACGTATGTGTGTGTGAGTAAGTGTGTGTGTACTGTTCATGTGTAAGTACGTTTGTTTGTACGTGTCTGGGTGTGTATGTGTACGTGTGTGGTGTACAGTATGTGTGTGTTTAGTTGATAAGGCATTAATTGATCAGGGTCACTGACATTTCACTTTTCTCATCACAACAACAGTCATTGAGCTTGCCTGTCTCAGGTGTTGAAAGAGAGACAGACGAGACCAATTTCCCAGGTAATATCCAAAATGGCACCCAATTCCCTATGAAGTGTACTACTTCTGATCAGACTAGTCTGTGTGCTAGTCTCGGTTCTACCAGGCAGACAGGAGCTCATAGGGATACACATTCCTTTACTGAACGACAAACCCACCCTGGTCTCTCTCTTTCTTTCTCTCTCTCTGGGCCCGTCATACTTCCTGTAGCCTCAGCCAGGTTGGACCGCACATACTTCTGGTTTGAGCCTGTTGTTCCTGCTTTTCTTTTTCTTTTTTTCTCTCTCATCTGCTAGCCTGTTACTTTACACTCCACACTAATCAGTACTGCTATATTCCACACTATGACTTTTCTTTACATTACACATATCACAGTACAGGCTACAATGTAATACCACAGATAGAACAATGAGAGAGATACTTCACCGGAGGTATAAATGTGAAGCGTCCGCTTGGCTTTTGCACTCACTACCAAATATGGTAGTGAGAGGAAGCCCAGTGGGAGTGGGAGAAGATGGAACGAGATGGATGTTGGCCGACATTCTGAACATTTTCTCATCGATGAAACATTTGATCTCAATACAGCTATCTGTTCCCAAAACTAAAATCTGTTATGAACAGAATGGATTAAGTTTTGTAGACTTTACCCTTTGCAAAAAATCGCGTTGTTTAGAAGGAGTGCAAAGGCGAATTGAGTTATTGCACAATCGGACTTCACAGAGGAGGTGTTCCCTAACGGAAATATACAGACGCATGTTATAATGCGCCAATAGGATCTCGCCAGCTCGTGCTTGGCTCTGCCTACTGTTCCCATTGGAAACAACATGTTATGGTCTATCTTGTTTTAGTTGTAAAGAAATATTTGGTAATACTTTAGGTGTACAATACAGTAAATGTTTATTGATTCATTATAGAAACAACAAAAAATGGTATGTTATACATAGACACCTTACAGTGGTGGGCCTTCACTCTCCAGTGGCTAGCCGGCTTACCGCCGCCCATGAACAGTACCATAACCCTGGTCCCATGTTGATGATGTCAGGTTGTGTTTGAGAAAGCTCCCCACTGGCAGATAGTTCATGTCCCTCTAGGTATGACCAGTGCCATCACGTTGTGACAGTTCTTGAACTTGCCAACAATTGTTGATGTTGGTGATTTAAAAATGACAGCCTAGGAACAGTGGGTTAACTGCCTTGTTCAGGGGCAGAACGACAGATTTGTACCTTGTCAGCTCGTGGATTTGAACTTGCAACCTCCCGGTTACTAGTCCAACGCTCTAACCACTAGGCTACCCTGCCGTGATGTTGATGTTGTCTCAGTCCCATTATAGAGCATGTCGGGCGTGTTCTTCTAACCATAACCCTTATAAACCCTTGCTGTAGGTATGGACAGCGCCATCACGTTGTGGCAGTTCCTGCTGCAACTTCTCCTGGACCAGAGCCACAAGCACCTGATCTGCTGGACATCCACTGACGGGGAGTTCAAACTGCTCAAGTCAGAGGAGGTGGCCAAGCTGTGGGGGCTCCGCAAGAACAAGACTAATATGAACTACGACAAGCTGAGCAGAGCACTGAGATACTACTATGACAAGGTGCAACACACTCACGTTGCAATTACGCCTACACACACATAACAACACCACCCAGACACTACACTAACTGTACATAACAAGGCCGACATGAACTATGAGAAACTAAGCAAGAGCGCTCATATACTACTATGGCAAGGTGGATTACAATCATGTCACAATACATTCTTATTTTTTTTAAAAATGATTCTCAAAAGGTTCTTTGGAGAGGTTCTTTCATCCAGATGATTTTTTGGTTCTAAGTAGCATATTTCTTTCAGACAGTGTACTCAAGCACACACAAGTATCTATACACTTTTTTTAATTATTTACATTTTTAACATTTGGGTCAATGTGACCTTTCTCAAAACATTACTTGAGTGAGCCCATTCACACCAGTGTTAAACACTCTCACATGGGGGACAATCTCACTTAGTTGTTCTTCTTTCTCAACCAAAGATCCCCACTGGGAGATAGTTCCACTTCCTCTTCTCACCTTACCAACAGCACAGCCATATACTGTGATGCATCTCTCAAACACATGTAAGGGCCATTTTGCAATCCTTTTGGGTGGCTTTGCTAGAATATTTCTATGACAGAAATGTGGTGAAATCAAAATGGCCCCATCGACACGGAACATTCAGGGTTCTGTTATTCATTGACAAGAGAAGTTAAAATGTATAATGTTGTTATCAGCTTATAAATGTGTAATAGAGCTTTTTATTATTAACAAAGGAATAGGATGTATGAAGAAAACACTAGGTAAATCAGGGGGTCATTTTAAGGTTCAACCTGCACACTAATCCCACCCTCCTCTCTGTTCCAGAACATCATCAAGAAAGTGATCGGCCAGAAGTTTGTCTACAAGTTTGTCTCGTTCCCGGAGATCCTGAAGATGGACCCTGCGGCGGTAGAGATGGGCTTGACGTCCGGCATGGTGACCCTCCATGAGGAGGACGTCCAGGACATAGACGTAGAGGAGGAAGAGGAGGAGGCACAGCAGCAGAGGAGAGCCGTGGGGGCAGCGTTGGGGGCAGCTGCTGCGGCTCAGCAGGCTGCGTGTCGTAACGACTACCTCCGCTCTGGTCTCTACTCCTCCTTCAGCGTCAGCTCCCTCCATCATCCTCCAGAGGAGCTGCTCAGAGCCTTGAGGGAGAGGCAGGAGAGACAGCAGGATGAAGCCCGGTCCGGAGTCATCCGCTTCGGGGCTGGTACCACAGAGAGAACTCCACCCTCACCCTCCCACATCAAGCCTTCATCACAATCCTTCAGCATCCACAGTCCATCTAAACCCTCCCCCCTCCACCACCATCACCACCGGCGCTCCCCGTCCTCCTCCCCACCCAGCCCTAACCCCCAGCCGGGACCAGGGCGAGGAGGCTGGAGCCCAGAGGCTGAAGAGGAGGAGGGGGAGGACTCTGACCAGGGGGCCCAGCCCTTGAATCTCTCCTCTGGGCACAGAGAGAGAGAGAGGGCTCTGCAGCCTCCGGAGAAGAGGACCAGTGGTGGTAGTAGGGGTAGTGGTAGTAGTCATGGATACAGGGAACATGGACTCCCACCCAAAACAAAGAAGCCCAAAGCCCTAGAGATTCCTGCCCCCTCCCTGCTCCTGACAGGAAGTGACATTGGCTCCATAGCCCTTAACAGTCCCGCCCTGCCGTCCGGGTCCCTCACCCCGGCCTTCTTCACTGCACAGGTGAATGCTACTGCTATATAGCATGTTATAGGCTACTTGGCAGAAGCTTTTATCTAAAGCGTATAGTGTTGCAGTGATTTTCTGTTTCCATCTCATCTGTACTGTTGCCTGCCTGGTCACGGGGGGGATGGGCTATATATTTTCTCAATTGTCAAAAAATAACTGAAAAAACTGACCAGGTAGAAGCCAACAGCTTAGGTTCTAGGGATCACCTTTTGTTCTAATAATGACTTTCCAATATGATTGTTTTCAGTCTTTTCCAATCAATGTAGATTAAGGAAAGGAGACGAGGAGAGGACAGATTTTTAGACAGAGGAGAAAGAGCCATGGATCTTATCCAGACCTGAGGTCATCAAGTCTCCCCAAAGCCCAGCTAAAGTAGCAAGGCTCTGCCACTGGTTACAGTCTGGCTCTGGAAACACTTATAGATGATATGGGCCATGGAAGATCATGGACCACTCTTCAGTACAATTTTATTGAGCGTACTCTCTGTTAAAAAGTTGCTTTCCAACTCAAGCAGCAGTGAAAATCCACATCACAAGAAACATTTTTTTTACAATGTATTTTTTTTTGTTAAAAAGATATCATTATCCCTGCTAGACCACATTTGCATCATCATTACACCAGAACAGAACATTTCAGCACACAGTGAGATACAGCCTATACTGCAGGGATCATCAACTAGATTCAGCCGCGGGATGATTTTCTCATGAGCGGATGGAGGGTGGGCCAGAACAATTACAAATCATTTGTAGACTGCAAATTGAAGCTCAAACAGATATAATGTTTGACTAAAACATAATCATTTTAAACCTTGCTAACATTTGTATACAATCGCGTGTCTCTTTATTATGTGGGGAATTCTTGGTAACCCATTTCTTAAAATAATGTCACTTGAAGATTATTTCCTGGTGTTCTTACAGTTGTTTTTGTCCAACAATGATTATTTATTTATTTTAATTAAAAAATGAAGAATTGGGGGGGGCAAATAAAAAACTCCCACGGGCCAAATTCGGCCCGCGTGCCGCCAGTTGGGGAACCCTGCTATACAGCAACAACAGAGCTGAACAACACTAACAGTTTATTGGGGTGCAAAGTGAGATCAGAGGAAAAACCCGAGATTTATACAAATCCTGTCCTCATTAGAGAGAGAGGGAGCGAGAAAGAGAGAAAAAAATGAGAAAGACAGAGAAAGAGGGGAAGAGGCCCTAATTGATGCCATATGCTCCAATCATTCCATTAATAGTGAAGGAAAAGGCAGGCAGACCAGGCAGGGTCCCTCTGCTCTGCTCCCCCAACAAAACAGGCTTATTTCTCTCTCTGGAGGTGAATTGATTTGAACATATGGTGCTCTCTAGCCTCTACAAGCGTTCCAAGGAAGGGCTGTGATGCCTAAGGAGTGAAACCCTAATCCACAACATCACCCCTCTCCCCACTACCTCACCCCTGTATCAAAAGGAGAAACCACAGACATTTGTTTTTGCTGTTCATAATAACACCAAGCTGAGAGAAATGACCATTTTAAGTTTCAGGATGTTTTCACATTGAGTCACCTTATAAAAAAGTGAATAATACTTTCAAAGTATATTATACCTCAAGTGAAGTGGTTTTATTTCAAACAGTCATCATTGCAGTTATTATCACTGATCCAAATCTCACATACTCTTTACTATCTCTGCACCCCCCTCCCCCTCTTCCTCCTCCCTCCCTAGACTCCATCTGGCCTGCTGCTGGCTCACAGCCCTCTGTTATCAGGCATCCACTTCTGGAGCAGTCTTAGTCCCATAGCCCCTCTGAGCCCTGCACGGCTCCAAGGACACGGATCTCTGTTCCAGGTAAGCAAGAGAAGGGAAATAGGGAGAGAGATAAAGGAAGGGAGAGAGCCGTCTGTGTCCCCGTAGCCACTCTGGAGCCCGGCCCGGCTGCAAGGGCACTGATCACTTGTTCCAGGTAAGCAAGAGAAGAAGCGAGGGAGGGAGACATTAGGGGAAAGAATAGAGAAGTGCTGAGTGGACTGTTCGTTTGTTCGCCGAAGCTTGTTTGTTTACTTCCAAAGACTTGTTCCTCTATCTGTTGACATTCTCCATCCAACAGCATAATGTATGCAAATGTGTGTCAGGTAGAATAAATGTTGGCTTTTCTCCCCATGTCTCCCTTGACCTGCCCTGGTAATGTTACTACGACATGTTTTCCACGTCCCTCTTTATCCATTTGATCTTAAGGACACTTACCTGTTACTCTACATTCCGGGTCATTTTTCAGATGTTCTATTATGGGGTACAGTGTGTGTATAAAGTAGACAACAAGATGAGGCGACATGAGCGGTCTTTGTTACTGACTGAGTTTGACTGCAATAACAGAGTCTGACCTGGCGAGGTTTGTTACATTAGGAGAAGTTTTCTCGTCTCTCAAGTCAGTATACCTCAGTCCAGCGGTTCCGGAGGTGTCCCGTTTCAGGACCCTGCAAATGCAGAGAGGGAGAGGATATCCTGTGAATACTTCCTGTTTGAGCCCAAGGGAGCCGAGGCAGACTGAACAGTGTGGACAGGTTTCTGAGGGGGCGGATCCTGGACTGCATCCAAAATGGAACCCTATCCTCTGTATAGTATGCTACTTTTGAACAAAAGTAGTGCATTATTATGTAGGGAAGTGTTCCGTTTGGGACGTAGGCCTGCTCCTCATTTGTGCATCTAGGCTGCTATAGCTAGCCCCCTCTGCTCCCATCAACACACGCACACAAGCCTAAGTGGCCTCTTTATGTACAATGCACTCACTTCTCCCTCCATACAGCCTGTTGTGGTAGAAACGATCAGAAAGGAGTGAGAAGGGAGGGAAGGAAGGAAGAGGCACATAGAACAACAGGAAAGCGGGAAACTGGGCCAGTGACAAAACTACAGTTCCTCTCGTGATAGGAGCATTGGCAGAGAGACCTGGCAAAGGCTTCTGCGAAGTGAAAAAAATGGTGAATTTGTTGGAAGGGATAAAGCACTCGAGGGCAGCATTAAATACAGTGTACACGCCTCTTTTTTCTTCATCCACACTTCTGTTTGCCAAGCACTAGTTTTAGAAAGTTTGGGATGTACAGCATACTGACACTGCAGTAGCATTGGCTGAACCTCCACCTCACCCCCCCCCCCCCCTCTCTGCTCTCTCTCTCTGCAGTTTCCCAGTCTAATGAATGGACACCTCCCGGTCCCCCTGCCAAACCTGGATGGGTCCCCCTCCCCCCTGCTCCTGTCCCCTGCCAATCACAAGTCCTGATTCAGACTCAAAACCCAAACCAGCCTGTTGGTTCTACTTTGACCATCTTCATCAAGCATTCTTCTCAAGGCCTATAAAATCCTCATGAGTCATCTGTTTATTTACAGGCAAACTTGCTTTTGATTTGGGGTCTCAAAAACTCCACATCACCCACCTCTATAAGTAGTATTATCATCATCTTCATCATTAGCCTTCAGTTTCTGCAAAATGATTTGACGGTGTAAATACTCATGATTGACTCGACATTTACATGGCACGTTGACCTCACTTTTTATTGCACTTAAGTTGGTTAAAATTCCAGTTGCGTTGTTGAAAGCACTCAGTTAAAGCCATACACCATGAGGTCTGTGAGACCTCTGGCGCGTTGTAATTAAGTGCATTTCCACAGCAGGACCCTGTCCAAGTGGACAGTAGTTGGGGTTAGCCCGTCTCTAGGTCTGTTTGTTCCGTCTTGACAAATGGTGTGACAATGAAGAAGACGGCAAGACAGCACAAACAGGTCTAGGACCAGGCTAGTTAAGCATAGCTTAGCGATGTTTAACAACATGAAAGACAGGATCCACGTGTCAGCTACCAACTTCCCTCTCCAAGCACAGGGCTTGGTTGTTTTCATCTTGTAAAAAATTATATTTCTTGTTGTCTTTTTTAAAGATTTTCATAACAGAATGTGAAACATTGTTTCCATTGAATTGAATTGTATTATATGCAGTGTGCTTTTCAAATAGTACCGGCTGTGCCTTTTCAAAATGTTCGATTTTTCCTTCTAAAAAAATAAATAAATAAAAAAAGTTCTATAAAGAGGAGATTCCAAATCAATGCAAAACACTTTGTAATGTTTTTTTGTTATGCAGTATATATTCTGTATCATTTTATATTGGTGAAAAGTCTTGTTGTTTTGAATAAACCTGAAGCATTGAATGCTGCAACTCTGCCTTCTGGTCTTCATATTATACGATGTAGTTGAAGTGTACCTATGATGAAAATTACAGGCCTCTCATCTTTTTAAGTGGGAGAACTTGCACAATTGGTGGCTGACTAAAAACTTTTTTGCCCCACTGTATGTGTCTGTCTGTCTGTCTGGGATAGAGGCTAACTAGAGGAACAGAAGTAACACATCAGAAGGAGACGTGTTTTTCATCTTCAGTTTAATTGTATTTTCTCCGATTTTTTAAATAATCAAGCTGAAATATAAGGAGGGCATCCCAACAATATGCCACACCAACAATAACAATGATCCACAAATAAACCTAAACGGAATAGTATCATAAAAGGTAACAGGTAACACTGTTAAGTAGACCGTACGCAAACTCAGTACTGTATTCACTAGGAAAACGGCCTGTATTCATAAAGCGTCTCCGAGTAGGAGTGCTGATCTAGGATCAGGTCCTCCCTGTCCATGAAATGTTACTCACAGTCTCTTCTCCGAGCCGCTGGAGCGCGCAGAGCCGAGTACCCAGAGTCTTATTCATTACGATCATAAATGTTATAACTGATCCTAGATCAGCACTCCTACTCTGAGAGGCTTCATAAATATGGGCCGTGGACTTAGTACTAAGAGCACCCTGAATATAATTGGAAGGGTCCATCCGAAATAGCACCCTATACTCTACTACCTTTGACTAGAAGCCCATAGGCTCCGGTCAAAAGAAGTGCACTATATAAGGAGTAGGATGCTATTTCGGAAGCATCCGAGAAGTTCAGTGACTGTATGTGTGCTTCTTTTCCCATACAGAGCATGCGTGCAACACAATTATGATGAACGCAATTCAAAATAAGGAACCATTTTACAGATGGTTGAAGGAGGGTTCGGGAATGAATGGATGGATGGATGACAGTGGCTGGACAGTGCAGTGGGATTTCAGCTCCGCTCACACGCCCTTCATGACAGACACAGGACGTTTGGTGCAGTAAGAGAGAAGAGTTGTCATCATGCGTTCCAGGTCGCCCACGGTACACTGTAGTCACGTTGTGCAGGGTATTAGATTGTCAGGTCATATTGATATATTTACTGAAATTTAAATAATGCAGTACAGTGGAAGCTCCAGTTCTAACAACTATGTGAACCTGTTTTCACCAAAGCCAATCACTTTTCCCATATCTTCTATCAAAATGGAGGTACAGTATCTCAGGTTGACAGCAGGTGGATATGGTCAGGGCTGAACTGGCTCCAACAGTATCTTGTGAAATGAAAGGTCCAGAAATATGGATGCCGTTTGAATACATACCCGTTGCACGTCAACAGGTGAGAGAAAATCCCAAACGTCAGACTGCAACAGCGAAGAGGTCGGTCGGGTCAGGGTCGGTCAGGGTCCGTCTGTCTGTCTTACACTCACACAGAGGAGTTTTGAGGTGGAAATAATAGAGATGAATGATGACAAAACCACAAAAAGAATAAAACACCACTTCAAAATAATGAAAAAATCTATACACATTGCATGTTTTTTTTTTAAAGTGACTGAGCCAGTTAGAATCTTCTAGACAGTAGTTGGATTTTTAGCAGCAAATTCTCTCTTCCCCAATAAATATAAATGTATAAACGTCTCTTATATTGGGCCAGTTTCACTGGGCCAGAACACCAGGGGCCAAACTGTACTGTAGATAGGGGACCCTGGCAGGTGGAGGGGGGGCCACACAGAGGGAGGAGGGGTATCCTACCCCCCTGGCCCTAGTAGACATCCATCTCTGGGACTGAACTATCTCTGTCTGTATGACTATACAGTTAGCTGTTGAACAGGAACCTAGAAGAGCAGGCTCTGCCTTCTGTTCTTGCCGTTGCCTGAGAGATAAAACAAAAGCAAAGCACAAATTAATCATTTTAAGGGACTGGTTTTATCATTAACCACTAGGTTAATGAAGACTATTAGGTGATAATAAATAAACACCCTTTTTAGGGTATTAATGTGTATTGAAATATTTTTAATCGTTTTTCGTTTTTTCGAAAAATGGAAACATAATAAGTATTAATATTGATCCCTGGTGGACTCCACTCACCTGACTCGGGATAGTTCCTATAGCCAGGATCTCTCTGCAATTGGACCTCCTTCAGCGTAAATAGGGATATGCCTGTCACACACACAAAAAGAGAGAAAAGGAAAAAAGATAAGGAACCCACACCCCGCATTACAGCATTACCATAGCCAGAACAATTAGATTTCCATATTTAGAACACTCCGGGCTTTGTTACACAGTTGCAGCTGACTACTTGAGTGTGCAGACTGCAGACTAATATCACTAGAACAGTAAGCAGAGCCTGCCAAGTCTCCAGTCCTGCTTCCATCTCATCACTCACTCTCTGGCAGTGTGTATGCTTGCGTCCCCAGGCTCCTGAAGTAGGGCTGTCTCATTGACTCGTCTGCAGACATCCGCTTCTTGGACTCGTACTGGGAAAGCAACGACAGAGAAACATTACAGTGTGTGTGTGTGTGTGTGTGTGTGTGCCCCTCTATTGGAGAACTTGTGACAGACAAACATCACCACTCTGCAAATCAAATCAACTCCTGCCTACAGGAAGCTACAGGCGCCGACAGAGATGGCCGCCTCGCTTCGCGTTCCTAGGAAACTATGCAGTTTTTAGTTTTTTTACGTGTTATTTCTTACATTAGTACCCCAGGTCATCTTAGGTTTCATTACATACAGTCGAGAAGAACTACTGAATATAAGATCAGCGTCAACTCACCATCAGTACGACCAAGAATATGTTTTCCGCGACGCGGATCCTGTGTTCTGCCTTACAAACAGGACAACGGAATGGATCGCATGCAGCGACCCAAGAAAACGACTCCGAAAAAGAGGGAAACGTAGCGGTCTTCTGGTCAGACTCCGGACAAGGGCACATCGCGCACCACTCCCCAGCATTCTTCTTGCCAATGTCCAGTCTCTTGACAACAAGGTTGATGAAATCCGAGCAAGGGTAGCATTCCAGAGGGACATCAGAGACTGCAATGTTCTCTGCTTCACGGAAACATGGCTTACTGGGAAGACGCTATCCGATGCGGTGCAGCCAACGGGTTTCTCCACGCATCGCGCCGACAGAAACAAACATCTTTCTGGTAAGAAGAGCGGCGGGGGCGTATGCCTCATGACTAACAAGACATGGTGTGATGAAGGAAACATACAGGAACTCAAATCCTTCTGTTCACCTGATTTAGAATTCCTCACAATCAAATGTAGACCGCATTATCTTCCAAGAGAATTCTCTTCGATTATAATCACAGCCGTATATATCCCCCCCCAAGCAGACACGTCGATGGCTCTGAACGAACTTTATTTAACTCTTTGCAAACTGGAAACCATTTATCCGGAGGATGCATTCATTGTAGCTGGGGATTTTAACAAAGCTAATCTGAAAACAAGACTCCCTAAATTTTATCAGCATATCGATTGCGCAACCAGGGGTGGTAAAACCTTGGATCATTGTTACTCTAACTTCCGCGACGCATAGAAGGCCCTGCCCCGCCCCCCTTTCGGAAAAGCTGACCACGACTCCATTTTGTTGATCCCTGCCTACAGGCAGAAACTTAAACAAGAGGCTCCCACGCTGAGGTCTGTCCAACGCTGGTCAGACCAAGCTGACTCCACACTCCAAGACTGCTTCCATCACGTGGACTGGGACATGTTTCGTATTGCGTCAGATAAAAATATTGACGAATACGCTGATTCGGTGTGCGAGTTCATTAGAACGTGCGTTGAAGATGTCGTTCCCATAGCAACGATAAAAACATTCCCTAACCAGAAACCGTGGATTGATGGCAGCATTCGCGTGAAACTGAAAGCGCGAACCACTGCTTTTAATCAGGGCAAGGTGTCTGGTAACATGTCCGAATATAAACAATGCAGCTATTCCCTCCGCAAGGCTATTAAACAAGCTAAGCGTCAGTACAGAGACAAAGTGGAATCTCAATTCAATGGCTCAGACACAAGAGGCATGTGGCAGGGTCTACAGTCAATCACGGACTACAAGAAGAAACCCAGCCCAGTCACGGACCAGGATGTCTTGCTCCCAGGCAGACTAAATAACTTTTTGCCCGCTTTGAGGACAATACAGTGCCACTGACACGGCCTGCAACGAAAACATGCGGTCTCTCCTTCACTGCAGCCGAGGTGAGTAAGACATTTAAACGTGTTAACCCTCGCAAGGCTGCAGGCCCAGACGGCATCCCCAGCCGCGCCCTCAGAGCATGCGCAGACCAGCTGGCCGGTGTGTTTACGGACATATTCAATCAATCCCTATACCAGTCTGCTGTTCCCACATGCTTCAAGAGGGCCACCATTGTTCCTGTTCCCAAGAAAGCTAAGGTAACTGAGCTAAACGACTACCGCCCGTAGCACTCACTTCCGTCATCATGAAGTGCTTTGAGAGACTAGTCAAGGACCATATCACCTCCACCCTACCTGACACCCTAGACCCACTCCAATTTGCTTACCGCCCAAATAGGTCCACAGACGATGCAATCTCAACCACACTGCACACTGCCCTAACCCACCTGGACAAGAGGAATACCTATGTGAGAATGCTGTTCATCGACTACAGCTCGGCATTCAACACCATAGTACCCTCCAAGCTCGTCATCAAGCTCGAGACCCTGGGTCTCGACCCCGCCCTGTGCAACTGGGTACTGGACTTCCTGACGGGCCGCCCCCAGGTGGTGAGGGTAGGCAACAACATCTCCTCCCCGCTGATCCTCAACACGGGGCCCCACAAGGGTGCGTTCTGAGCCCTCTCCTGTACTCCCTGTTCACCCACGACTGCGTGGCCACGCACGCCTCCAACTCAATCATCAAGTTTGCGGACGACACAACAGTGGTAGGCTTGATTACCAACAACGACGAGACGGCCTACAGGGAGGAGGTGAGGGCCCTCGGAGTGTGGTGTCAGGAAAATAACCTCACACTCAACGTCAACAAAACTAAGGAGATGATTGTGGACTTCAGGAAACAGCAGAGGGAACACCCCTATCCACATCGATGGAACAGTAGTGGAGAGGGTAGCAAGTTTTAAGTTCCTCGGCATACACATCACAGACAAACTGAATTGGTCCACTCACACTGACAGCGTCGTGAAGAAGGCGCAGCAGCGCCTCTTCAACCTCAGGAGGCTGAAGAAATTCGGCTTGTCACCAAAAGCACTCACAAACTTCTACAGATGCACAATCGAGAGCATCCTGGCGGGCTGTATCACTGCCTGGTACGGCAACTGCTCCGCCCTCAACCGTAAGGCTCTCCAGAGGGTAGTGAGGTCAGCACAACGCATCACCGGGGCAAACTACCTGCCCTCCAGGACACCTACACCACCCGATGTTACAGGAAGGCCATAAAGATCATCAAGGACATCAACCACCCGAACCACTGCCTGTTCACCCCGCTATCATCCAGAAGGCGAGGTCAGTACAGGTGCATCAAAGCTGGGACTGAGAGACTGAAAAACAGCTTCTATCTCAAGGCTATCAGACTGTTAAACAGCCACCATTGAGTGGCTGCTGCCAACACACTGTCATTGACACTGACCCAACTCCAGCCACTTTAATAATGGGAATTGATGGGAAATGATGTAAATATATCACTAGCCACTTTAAACAATGCTACCTTATATAATGTTACTTACCCTACATTATTCATCTCATATGCATACGTATATACTGTACTCTACATCATCGACTGCATCCTTATGTAATACATGTATCACTAGCCACTTTAACTATGCCACTTTGTTTACTTTGTCTACATACTCATCTCATATGTATATACTGTACTCGATACCGTCTACTGTATGCTGCTCTGTACCATCACTCACTCATATATCCTTATGTACATATTCTTTATCCCCTTACACTGTGTATAAGACAGTAGTTTTAGAATTGTTAGTTAGATTACTTGTTGGTTATCACTGCATTGTCGGAACTAGAAGCACAAGCATTTCGCTACACTCGCATTAACATCTGCTAACCATGTGTATGTGACAAATAAAATTTGATTTGATTTGATTTTGATTTAAATAGTACACATCTGCCTTCGGGTGAAGTTAGGATAGACCCCATGTTCACTAAGTTTTCCCTTACAATTCTATCAGTTTTGTGCAAGTACATTGTCCCAATGTAACAACAGCACGTTGCTGTTTTTCAGATACGAATGTTGCAACAGTGGTGCAACGCTTCAGAAGATTGTTGTTGTTATCCGTCCCTAATCAACTATAGTGGAACTCACTTTTAGAAATGAAAGCAGCAGGTCAATGCCGTCAGTGTCCAACCTGA